>NC_087477.1:76305241-76911908 GCF_036417665.1 Passer domesticus
TTTGGCTAAGCAGTCTCCTATTTAAAGTCAGGCAGCAGTGTTGGCAACGCTGCAAGGACATGAGCTCAGGAGGAGCTCTGGGCTGAACAGCTCTGGGTGCCACAGAGCTGACACCAGCCAAGGCCATGGCCCAGGCAGCTCAGTGGCAAACAAGAGGCAAAGATCCCATTCTGCCACTGGCATCCAGGCTGTGAGTGATCAGTGACCTTGGGGTCCAGGCTCAGTGTGGCAGCCAAGGCAGAAGCCCACCCAGGGTGCACACAGGAAGAGCTGTCATACCTAGAATCACACACAGAATTGGGTTGGGAGGGACCCCAAAGATCATCTAGTTCCAAAGCCCCTGCCATGGGCAGGGATGGCACTCACTGGATCAGGCTGGCCCATACTGAAGAACAGAGTGAAGGGATGAAGAAAAGTCTTCATCTTCCCCTCCAAGAGGAGGTGCTCCTTTCCAGCTCTTCAATGCCACAAAGCAGACACACCCACAGGGCTGAGTGCTGCACCCCAGGACTATTTGTGTCTGGTCACTCTGGTCATATCACACCACACACTCTCTGTCCCTGCCCTTCCTTGCATGACCTGGCACTGGTGGCACTGCCACAGCACTGACGCAGCCCTGCCACTGGCAGGGGACACGCTCACGTCAGGCCACCAGCACACCAAGGAGCAAGCCCCACTCTTCCATCTCAGAGGCTCACCCACTTTCAAAATCAATAAGGACACATAGCATGACAGGTTATGGGAGAAGGTGTACTAACATCACTACTGAAATGCCAAGTAATCAGGTGGAAATTAAAATTGGGGAGCTAGCCAGCTTTCCAGGGAAACTCAAAGGAGTTATATACATATATATAAAAATATAAAAAAATATATGCATATATTTATATGCATCTATATAGAAGAAGAAGAGGATGGTTTAAGAAAAGAATTTCCTAAATTCCTAAATTTCATCTGGTATGCTATTTCCTCAGAATGTGAGTGACTGATGTGTGGAGGTTGCTACACATCTATTTCCTATCGCAGACAGAGCTATTACTTAAGCAATCAATATTTAATCTCTATTAGGGAATGTAATTTTTAAACCTACTTTAAAAAGTGCATGTGCAGCACTTGATATAAATCACAGCCAGGCAAATCTGTGCTGGACTTGGAATCTTCTCTCATATTTTAAGGGAGGAACAATCTTTTTCATGGGAAGAAGAGGAAGGAAAATAAATATCTTTGATAGTTCTGACTATTTCAGGCAATTAAATGAGTCCAAAATAGCACAGGCTTGATTCATACCCTGATTTTTGCAAGGGTGGTAGAGAACATAGGGAAAGGGTATCAGCATTTGTCCTGTGGGGAGTAAAAACTGCATCCAGAGGTGGCTGTAATGATCCTTCTCCTCTTCTCACAGAAAGGAGGCTTGGTCAAAGCTGAAACATCTTGCAGAAGTATGTCAGCTCATAGCTGGAAGTGCTTGGAGCAGACTGACAGAGAGGAACACAATACTAAATGCTGATGAGGAACATGGAGATTGAGAATTAATCTATTTCCTGCCTAATTTGGGGCGATCCCAGAAGAAAATGCTGGTCTGGACCAAATAGTGCAGAAATTTGAATCAGTTTTGGTCAGACTGTTCTTGCTTCTTATTCAAGTCATAGTTTCAAAGCAGCACCAGCAGACCAAGTCACCAGGTTTGTGCAGCACCTCCAGCATTGAACCTAAAATCCAAGAAAAGCTTTTATCCTTGTTTTTATCCTTTAGACAAGATGTGAACCTCCCTATTCCTGTGCCCCAGTGGCTGCTGGTGGCCAGACTGGTCCCAGTTACACTGGTGTGAGTGCAGGGTGTTCCTCCCTGGTGGCCCCTTCAGCCCTGCTGCTGTGCAGTCCATCCCACTGCCTCCAGGCAGCACAGGGACTCCCAGCCTATCCCTTTCAAAGACCTCCCTCATCATCTAGCAATAAAGATTTTTATGCTAAAACGCCCTTTTTCATCACTCAGAGCTATACAGAAGGTGAATTCAGTAGGAACTAGATGGTGCAACTTCCCTAGATTTGAAGTGAAAGTTCTGCCAATTTTAACAGTATTTGAAGAAATCAAGCCAAAGGCAAAGATGAGACACCAAAGTGTGTGTCCAGCACTGAAAGATGCCCAACAGAGCCGTTGTCCTACCTCTTGCAATGATACAAACTCGTGGCTGTTTTCATAGAAATTCACAGAGAATTGGGGCAAATGTAACAGCAAAGAGATGTTTTGTTTGGATGTGACTTGGCCAAAGGTTTTGAGAACACATTTAGGTATTAGGCATGAAGAAAAGCGGGGGGGGGGGGGGGGGGGGGCTGAGATTTATCAGGAATAAACACTGAGTCAACAGAACTTCATTATTTACTGTCACGGTTCAAGGCCAGAAGAACTCACCAGGCACACAAAGGACACGCTGGCTCAAGGCTGCTGAAAGTTAATGTTGTGCAATATTTCTGCAGATGTGGAATAACAAACTATTCCAAAAGCCAATGCTCAGTTCAGCTGAAAATCAGCAGAGAGAGTGAGCATAGAGCAGCATCAGAAGGAAATATGTAGCCCAATTATGCTAAAATATATATATCTATGCCCTTGGTTTTGTTTGCCTCCAGGTCTCTGCTCTCACTGTCACCAAATCCATTGTGGCTTGCTCCTGGGCTCCTGTTTGGAGAGGATCTCAGCACTTTTCATGATAATATTTTTTCTTTAAAAAGGCTCATTGTGACTGAGAGAATAATTTATTTCAGGATCTGCTCCTTACAGAGAGAGCAGATGTGCCAGGGTTGGCTCTGGTTTATAAACAGCAGGGATGCTGATTTTGATTCTCCAGGGTGAGGTAATTGCATAAGGTAGTGGCTGCTGTGCTCACCTTATCTCCTGCTTGACATGATTCTGAGAGTGTATCTTGAGTTATTTCAAGACTGATGCTGTGTGCTGACTGGTTTGATCATCCTGGAGAATCTGTCTATCAATGGACACAGAGACTTCCATTGTGCCTGATCACCTCTGGAGTTCTCTCACATCTGCAAACAGCCCCTTCCAGGAGCTGCAGGGGAAAATGCAAAGATCACACAGCAAATGTACATGAAATAATTGATGCACAAGGAAAAGCTTCAAGTCTCTTTGCTTGTGGGAGTTTCTTTCTCAGACTTGTAGGAGTTTGCATTCTCTCTGAAAAGGAATATTTTTGGTTTTGCTGGGGATGTTCTCAATAAGTAATGGATTTTTAAATTTTTTTTAAATTTGCCTGAAAAAAGGGCAGTTTCACTTGTTTCCCTTCCTGGGAGAGGATCTGAGAAGAAAACACCCACACCCCCCAACAGAGCTTAACTACTTTTTAAATGTTCTCCTGGAAATCTCAGGGATAGCAAGAATGAGGCAGATTTAATAAAATGATTAAACACACTTGAATAAATCTGTGATAGTAGAAAACACTTGCAGCAGTCACACAAGACAGATAGAACTCAAAATCTCCACTTGTTCTCCAGATTTTTCAATTTCAAAGACTCCTTCTGTGTTTGGCTTAAGATTGAAGGCTTGTTCATATTTCATAAAAAAATGTTTGTCCTCACCTTCTTCAAGCAGTTTGTTTTAAATTCAGAGCTCTGTGTTGAGACACTTTATTTATGGTTGCAGTGTCAAGACAGGTCTTGGCAACATCTCCTCCTACAAGTATTTGTAAAATGGTTCAAACCATAGTGTATACACAGAGATGCTGATTAATAGACACAAGACAGCAGAAACAGAGCTTTTGCAGCAGTGTCTCTACAGCAGCTTTGAGCTGAAACTCTGTGATGCACAGCCTTGCTCCAGAATTCACTGTTCCAGGCTTCTGCTCCAAAAGGGGCTGTAAATTACCATTTCAATGGCTTAGCTTTAATTAACCATTTTCCCAAGTAAGATTCCAAATAGTAAAAGTGAAGGCTATGGGTATCAATTTCCAGGTTTTGTAGTATTATGCAACTCTCTGCCTAATTTTGTGGGGTTTTATTACGTTTTCCAACTTTCCCTAATCCCATATAAATGATCAATATTTTTTTTTCAGGCCTAACTCCTAAGTGACTCTCTAAACCCTGTGTAATACCCAATATGTTTTGTTCCCATTTGAGGGTTTACATTATTTCAAACAAAAATGTAATCTCAGTGAAGGTGAAATGTATGGTTTTGGTTTCAGGGCTACCTCTTTCTGACATAAAACTACTAAGCCTTTATTGAAATATATATGATTCTACCATAAACGCCCCTTTTATAGAATGCACCTGGAGAATATAATGGAAAACATATTTGTTACTCTTAAAAAACCGAGCAACTGTTCTCTAATAATATATAGTCCATTTGATATTTAAAAGGTCATAATTTTACACAAAGAAAAGAAAAATGCAGGCAGGGTAAAAAGTAACATTGAAGAATGTAGCTGCACATCTCACACATCTGCTTTTGTATAAGGCTGACAGGAGCATCTGACTCCATGCAGCTCCCTCTAATCACACACAGACCACGAGGACATCTCTGTACCTCACTGCCCTCGCATTCAGCATTTCCCACTCTGTAACAATTTCACCTCTCAGTCCCTCGGGAGATAAGAACACGATTCCCATTTTTTCTTTTTCGGTGGGGAGAACTGAAGTTTGGGATGGATAAACACATTTCCAAATGCCACACAGGAAGCCTGCAGGAGAGCTGGAGCAGACCCAGCTTTGCCAAGTGTAAGATCAAGTTCAAAGAGGCTCGTCTGAATGGCTGCACATAACGTGAATTAGGAGCCCCAGGAGACCACGTGCTACCTGACAGTGCAGGAGGGGAACCCCTCCATGGAGGAATACAAACCTTCTGTACCTGGCAAGCAAAGTTCCACAGCTGTAACAGCTCTCCTGGCCCTGGGATCAAGCCCTGATCATGGATGTGCAGCACCAGCAAGGAGGAAGTGCATGCCTAAAGTGTCACCCTTCTTCCAGTCAAACTGTACCTGGAATCACAACAACCTCTGACATTTTCCTCACCTAATTTACACTTACAGAAATGGAGACCCTATAGGTACTTTAAGTACTGGGAGACCTCCTGCCCCATTGAGGCATTCCAGCAGTTAAAAGAGACTTACAAAAAAGAAGGAGAGTGATTCTTTGCATGGGCAGACAGTGATAAGACAAGGGGAAATGGTTTCAAACTAAAACAGGGGAGATTTAAATTAGCTATTAGGGTGAAATGTGTTCCTCAAAGGTTGGTGGGGCACTGAACTGTTGATCAGAGAAGCTGTGGATGTCCCATCCCTGGAAATGTTTGAGGCCAGGTTGGATGGAGCTTGGAACAACCTGGTCTTGTGGGTGTCCCATGGCAGGGTGGTTGTAACCAGGTGACCTTCATGGTCCCTTCCAGTCCAAGTCTTTCCATGATTCTATGTATGACAGCTCTTACTGTATGACACGCACCCAGATGGCTCTCTCCCTTTTTGAGCCTGGTTTTATCAAGATTGATGGTGAAATTCCCACCAATGAGCTCAGACTCACCGTTATGGCTTAGGGCATGAGCAAATTGAAGGATTCAGGAGCCACAGTAATTAGTATTGAGAAGAAGGTGCTGGTAAGCTTTTGGAGAAGATTGGTGCCCTTGGTGTTCTTGCTCTGTTTCTCAGTGAATTAATGAGTAAAATATTATTATTCCATTCTATCTCTCTCTTTTTTTTTTTTTTTCTGACTGAACTTTGGCTGTTCTTTTGTGTCACACCAAGCACAATTTTTGCTCATAAGAAATTCAGTCTGGCAGGAAGTATTGTTCACTTAGACAGAAGCCTGTGTGTGTAGGTGATATAATCACCTCTCCATGAAAGCCCCACGCCACAACACTGCTGGGGGAAGGATGGCTCCTGTTCATGAGATACAGGTTGCATATGGCATTGTCAGCTTGTTGTGGGCAAAATGTGGAGAATTTCCTCTCCCCTGCCCCATTTAGTGGTAATGATGAACTTGGCTTAACAAGGAAGATATTGGTCCCTTTTTCTTTCTTTTTGTCTTTGTTTTCTTCTTTTATTAAAAAAAACCCAACCAACTTTTATTTTCCTTTATTTTTCAGTAACTTAAAGAATTTTTTGGCTTCACTGCCTTTGATTACAGAAGTGTGATGAACAACAATTTGTAATAAGCAACAACTTGCATTAGTGAATCAAATATGCTGGGGTTCCTTTAAACTATTTTGGGAAAAATGTTTTCCTTCAACACAAACACTTCTTTTCCTTGAAGACAACAAACAACAACTCCAGAGCTGAGCTCTGCAGCAAATGGTGTCTCCAGAAGCTGAGGGCTCCATGATTCAAATCCTGAGGAGGACCCCACAGCCCTTGCTCCCTCCTGGCTTGGGAGGCTGCCTGGCCCTGTACAGGCTGGGAGATCCCCCCCTGCTCAGGTCCTGGTCTGATGGGCTCATTCCTCCAGCTGCTCTTCATTTTCCTTCCCTCTCAATGTCAGTTTATCTCCCCCTCTTCAAATCTCTGCCCCTTCCTTTGTTTTTCCTTTCAACTAATCCCTTCCTGCTTTTCCCCTGGCCCCTTCTGTGTTACATACACACACACTTTTCTATCCAGGGAAGTTAATTTAGATTAAGGGAAGGGATAGATTTAAGAAAGAATAGTTGTCTCTTAAAAGCTCCACATAGAGATGCCCTAATTCTGGAACAAAAGCATTTTCAAATGAACACAATTCTTTGTATGCAGCAAATTAAACCAATTGAGTTTGAAATCCTTCTGCTAGGATTGCAAGTGCTCATCTGATCATGCACAAATTTAATTGGGAACATCTCCCCATGCCAAATTTGCCATAAAGACAAGATCCTGTTCCACTCCCAGGCTTGCACGGATACCCCTCCAAACCATTCAAAGAAAGCAATACATCTGCCTCCCAGCCATCCATGAAGAAATCAGGGAGCTAACACAATATTTGCAAGCCAAACTCTGCTCACTCTCCTGCAGCATTCGTCTGTTTAGACTGCAAACTCTGGGGTGAGAAAAGTTTCTCCCTCTGTTTTTTATGTGGTGCCTGGCACAGAGAGATTCCAGCCTTCATTGTCAGGCCATGGCACAGCAAACAAAGAATTCAGAAAAAAAGCGTTGTGCTTTCACAAGTGCCTCCCTGTCCCAGGCAAACTGAACTCCCTGTGACATCTGTGGGGCAGCAGTTTTCACCCCACCTGACTTTAGGAAACAAACTTAGCCAGCTGCCCTTAGAGGTCTTCTTCACAGAAATGTGGGAGAAATGGGCTCCTCTAGAGATATGAGAGAAAATGCTCAGAGCAGAAACCACAAAACTTCTCCCCAGCAAGCCTGAGAGCCACAGGCTTGATCTTGCCTCAGTTAAATGCCTTGGGTTGAATTTCCAAATACACCTACAGGCACTTTCCCCTGGCACAGAGGAAATTTTATGAAAAAGAAAAGAAGAATGCAGCAAACAGAAAAGGGGTGAGAAGATCCCTCAAATTTGCATGGAGCAAAATCATGGAAGTTGAACTGAGCAAAGGTTAATATCCAGCTGGACTAGCCAAGTCTTCAGGCAGTGAGTAGCTCTATGGCTGCTCATGTGCTCAGTGAGTGGCCACTCCACATTTATGGTGGTGTTGGGATGCAGCCTTTGGTCTTCCTACCCCAAAACAACAACTAAGTGCACCACACCAGCAGAAAAACCTCAGAGCAACACTTGGCAGTCCTGCAGAGCTCCCAGCCCCAGCACCCCAGCTGTTTTATGAGATCTTGGATTAACTCCTGAGTGCAGTATTTGGAGATCCCAAATATGATGCTGATGCTTCAAAGGATTGAAGATGCCCAGCTGTGCTGGTTCATCTGCCCATGTGTTGTGAATGAGGAGCCACAGAAAATAGGCACTTGACTACAAAAAGAAGCCAAGCTACCCATGAATTCTTCTATGGCTACTCACTGTTCTTCTGCTTGCACTGAGGAAAAATGTGTTCATTTTCGCCAGAGCTGTCACCCACAAACTGAAGGCATGGCTCCCCTTATGGTGACTGTGTCCATGGTGCCTGAACAGTTTTGGAAGATAACCCAGAGGACAAAGCTCAGCCTCTAAGGTAATGGCATTGGAACAACTCTTTGACTTTGGCAGCAATCTGGGATAATGGTCCCTGGCATTAAGATTTGCAGCCAGCAGAGTTTTGCTGTATATCTGGTTGCCTATCTGTAGATAATATTTGCTACTTGCTAGACAGGAAGAACCCCACACAAACAGCAGCAGGTTTTCAATCTCTGCTATGAACTTCTGTGGGACATGGGTTACATCCTGCTTCATAATTACTCTCCAGTGCTCACAAGAGCACTTCTAAGCCTGAAGAGTTGGCTGGAAAGCTGGCCAGACCTCTCTTTACCATTGGCAAATCCACCGAAGTTCCAGATTTAATGGGAGAAACAGGAAATTACCTGTAGCATCAACAACCATTGACATTAATTTCACCTGAAAGGGAACACCAGGAGCTGGATACTCGTGCAAGCTCATTTCCTCTCCACTGCTGTCTCTGTCTCCAGCTCAGCTGAACTGGAGTTCAGAGCTGTGGTGAGACTTGTTGATCACATCTATGCTTGTAAAATAAACAAGACCACAGCACACTTTGTGTTCTTGTCCTAGATCAATTTATATTTTGGCACAGGCACAGTGACTGGTGCAGGGGAGAGAATGTCAGCTGGATTTCTCCAGGGAAATTTTTCTCCAGGGAAATGTTTCTTGGGAATGATGGGTCTTCAGCAGCTCAAGCTATAATGCCTAGTGGTCCTAGAGGTCCCACAAAGCCACAAGGTCCCTCTTCTCTCTTGCACTTACCCTTCAGCTTTCTGAACCATCCCAGTCTCTTACAGCACCTTCTCAGTGTCACCCACAAGCTCATGGACAAATTATTATGCTGGTGGCCCCAAGTGATATTCCAACTCTGAGTCTCAGAACTCAGTCCTAAAAGGCAATGGATTTGCTCTGAGAGAAAACAAACCAATATCTTCCTGAAAAAAAATCCAGCAAGAGCCCATACATGCCTAGGAACAGGCCTGTGGCTGCATGATCTCCTGCAGTTATCAGTGGTCCAGGGAAAGGTGTCACTGCCCATGACAGGGAGCTGGAACAAGATGACCTTTAAGGTTCCTTGCAACCCAAACCAGTCTGTGATTCTATGCTTCTGTGAGGACAGGGACATCTGTGAGCAGCTGAAATGCAATTCCAATTAGTGCCCTCTTTTACTGCAGGTGTCAAATGGCCAGTCCAAACTGCTTTTACCAGTCCAGGGTTGCTAAGGCTTCAGGCATTAGAAACCAGGCAGGTTATTGGAAATCATGCTGAGTTCACCTATCTGTAAATCAACCATCTAAATCAACCATCCCTTTATTTTGCTCTTTAAGGAGATTTCATATGAGAAAACAAACCTGGAAGAGCCAGAAACATCAGGCAGTTATGTTCCAGCTAAGAGCATTGTGAGGGTTTCCTCACCTCTAGCTATGAAGCCCATGAACTCCAGAAATTCTCCCTCATGCAATAGATGCTGGGAGCTCTTGTGCTTGGCCCAAAAGGAGCTCACAGATGTCCACTGCTGGCTTTTCTCTTGGTCTAGGCTCTCATGAAGCTTCCAGAGATGTTTGCCTTGGGGTTGAGGCCTCTTCTCAAGCACCTTAGTGCCAGTAGCTCCCACAGCACGCTGCTGTGCTGAACTGGCAGAAAGCTTCTCTGGATATTTCTGTTATTTGGAGAGCAATTTTCTTATGAATTGAAATAAATGACTGAACTTGCTTATGCTATGTCGTGGAGGGGGATAAAGCCATCTATGCAGTTCCTCCTGTTCTGTTACATATACATACACCAACCAGGTGCTTTGGAAAATCCCCCCTGAAACCAGAGCTATAAAGTCATCTGTTAATCTCGGGAGATTGATCTTCAGCCAGTGCCAGTCAGCAGCACCTCTGCATGTGCTGGCTCAGGATTTGACCCAGCATCAGGGGACTGCTGTGCAGCAGGGGAGCAGAAAAGGCCCCAGAAAAGAAAACGCTGCTTGCTGCCATGGGGACTCTCTGAGCTGCTGGTGGATTAGCAGGTCCCATGCCAGACTGGAGCTGTGGGGAAATCAGGTGCATTTTTTATTACTGAAAATATTTGAGGGGCCAAAAAGAAAGAAAAAAAAAAAAAAAGAAAAAAGAAAATCACAATGCTGCTTCTGCTTTGCATGGCATTGTCTGCTCAGTGGTCTCAGGGGTCACCCTCCCTTTTGCTGTCCCCATCAGCAGCATGTGTTTTCTGTTGGGAAGGAGAAAGAAATGAGAGAGGCTGCTCTGAGGGTGGGAGAGGTCACTCATTTAAGGCTGGTTCTTAATCCCTTTTCTGCTGCAGACTTCCTGTGTGTCTGTGAAAGCAGATCTAACCAGGAACCATGGCATCCCTAATATTATCCTTTAGCAGGTGACGTCTCAGCTGCCCCTCAATGAGTGTGACCTATCAAATCTTCTGTGCCTGCAGTGGAAAGGCAAAAGTGGAGCCATCCTACTTTTCAAAGTATTCCTGCATGTGCTTTTCTCCCCCATATTTTAGGTAGAAATACATGCAAAAAGAAGCTTTGTTTTCCATGTAGTTTTATATTTTAAAATTCTTTCTTCTATTTTTCCCCCGGTAGATTTAAGTGAACAGCAGTTTTCTCTAAGGGTTCAGAATTTTTTTTTTTTAGCAGTAGATGGAGTAGGGTGAGGGAATAATGAGCATAAAAATGAGAATCAGGAAGGAAGGTAGGAAGGAGGGAAAGAAGAAAAGGAATTAAAAATTGAACTAATTGAAAATAGCTTTTCAAAAATCTTACTTTTCTGGTAAAAATTAAAAGGTAATTGAAAATTATTTTTCTGCAAAATAGTTTCTTATTGATGAATCACATCTTAAGTATGTTCTTGCAGTCAAAAACATTTGCTTTCATCCTTATTTATATCTGCATTAAATGACAGCAAGCTGAGATGTGGGAAATTGCTTTGATGGAAGGCATTTTCTGAAATCTGTGTATTGCTTAAATTCCATTCCAGATCTGTTTTAGACTTACCCAAATTGAACGAAACCTGCAAAGTGTTTGAATTTCACCCATCACTGCTGTTAATCCCTCTTTTCTTCCTGTCACAAAAGAAGAAAGGTTTCATCTGTGTCCCTGGGAGGCATCAGAAAGAAGAAGCCCCTCCTCACCCCACATTTAATTTTTTCAAGAAGGTTCAGCTTCCAGGATGCTCAGGTACTGCTGGCTGGACTGTGCAAAGGACTCTGAGGTGTGTGTCTTCCCCTGCAGCTCCAGGCAGCATCTGTGCTGGTTAAAACCTTTTGGGCTGCGATGTGAGATGTGAATTTCACGCTGTGTCAGTGGGACACAGACCCTGCTCCAGAGCTGATCCTCCCTCCAAGGCCTGGCCTGTGCCCCCCACAGATGCTGGGTGTGAGCAGAGCCAGTGCCCAGTGATGTCCTGCACTGCACTCTCCACACCCCGTCAGCCTCAGCCCTGCCCTGAGCCAGGGGAGGCATTTCTGGCTTCAATAGCCTTCAAATGATTTTCCTTCCACAATTGTATGTGGCAGCCCTATGGCAAAGAGCTCCCCCTCTTAACTACACACTGGGGAAAATTGCTCTTCTTTTGTTCCTTTTTTTTTTTCCCTCTGAACTTGCTACTAACTGGTTTCATCTGATGTCCTCTGGCTCTTGTATTAGAAAAGGCAGCAAACAGTCATCTTCTATTCATATTTTCCAGTCTTGCGATCTCTATCATATCCCCTTCAGTGGTGTCTTTCCCAGCCTGGGGAATCAGAGTCCATTTAATTGCACTCCTAGTCTGTTTGAGAATTGAATTAATCAGTTTAATTATCTGTTTAGTCTATTCTTAATCTATTGTTAGGGTTTGATGGCCTGGAGCCACCCTGGTGTCTGGTCTGTGCTAGACTGTTTTATAGGGCCCACCAAGAAGGAGAACCTCTGGACATAAGCTCAGCAGAGGCTGGATCCATCTCATGGCATTGGACACCAAAGCCCACCCTGAAGGATGCCAGTCCCACTCAATGACTTGACAGGCAGGCTAAAATTGTGATTTTCCTCATTCAGTCTAACAGCAATGCCAAAAATGACAAGCCTGGGCCCACGAACACCTTTACCCCAATAAAAGGTAGTGCTCAGTGAGGGGATGTGCCCTTCAGCAGAGCAGGGAGCAGACCCAAGCAAGACACCCTTCCCTCCTCTCTGGTCACCACCCTTTGGGTTTTGCCCCAACCTTGTGCATCCACCCCTCTGTGGTCATCATCCCACGACCTTATAAGTGACTCTGGTGCTGAGGTGGCTCCTCACCAGTGGGTGCTGTGAGCCTGCCCACAGTGCACTGCACCAGCCCACACTGCTAATTGTTTTTCCTAACCGTTTTTTTTTCCTATCTCTAATTAATTCAGTCCTGCTCATTTACCATCACATTAAGTGGCACGCGATAATGAGCAGCAGAGGAAAGCCTGGCTGGAGCAGAGGGAGGAGGGCTCAGCATCTGGCAGAAGCTTTGCAGGATCAAGCCTCTAAGTGGCTGCAATTCAGTGACGATTTAGCTTATTCGACCTGTGAAATGTATCCCTGGAACTCGTGCTTGCAGCTGTCTCTCGTGCACACCTCCTCAGCATCAAAAACTGCTTATGCCTTCCTTTCATCTGCACCAGATGGTGGCTCTGACACCAGGGGCCTGTCTTCTTTTCCATGCCATCCACACAGGACTTGACAGAGTGAAGAAGAAAGGTACTTCTACCTTGGGTAGACCCGCCAAATGTGCCCTGAAGACCCCACACCCTGCGTCTGCTAATTGCACCAACATTGTCTTGTAGCATAAACCACTCCAGCTCTCTGTTTTCTTTCAAAGTGTATTTGTTTTACAGCTGACATGTTTATATATGTTAACTGTTTGCTATAGATATCTGTCAGCTTCAACTGGCAAAACCAAAAAAAAAAAAAAGAAAGAAAAAGAAAAAAGTAAAAAGAGAGGTTGGCTCTAAGCCAGAGGTATGTTTCTTAAAAGCACTTTGCTTTTTGTCACATGGTTTTGCATAGAAAGAAAAGTGAGAGGGAGGGTGGACTGGCAGAGGATATTGTGCTTTAAATACTGTGAAATAATTTCATATGAAAATGTACTCTATTTTTCAGATATTAGCCCAAGAACCATAAAAAGTTATTTTATAGTCTCAGAAATTATACACAAACATTGGTATACTGTTTGTCATAAAAACTGCCCTAAGGAGGGAATCATGCATTATGCTTTTCAAAATATGACATTTATGAGCTGCCTCTGATTGTTACCAGAATGTTTTTTAATGAAATAGAAAATGTGTGTCTGTGTGTTCATGTGTGTGTGTTTGTGTGTACATACAATAAGAGGATGTGTCACTGAGGAAGAGACAACTACTAAAAAATGTTCATTACACAGCAGAGAGGTTTTCATCTTTCTCCCTTTCAAAGAACAAAGACCACAACCCCTTCTGCCAATAAGAGGAAAGGCAGAAGTGTCCATTTCTTCAAACTTGGAGAGAAATCAGCAAAATTTCCTGAGATTTTTTTTCTTTCTTGCTTTCCTCTCAAATGAGAATATGGGCTAGTGCTGTGCAAAATCCTCTTCCCTTTGAGATAAAACCACAACACTTGAGGATGAAGGTGGAGGGACATGAATCTGTCCCCAGGCCAACAGTGTTGGCTCAGGTTTCTCTTATATGTTTAAAAAGGTTTTAAACTCGAATTACATGATGCTTGTGCCTTCTGCCAGTCCTTACAGCCAGTGCCTAATTGCTCCTGGTTGATGGGATTCACTGTCTCCTGGGCACTTTTTACACTGTGAGATGAACAGGCTTGTCCTGATGACACACTTTTTTCTGCTGGACTGTTTCTCCACCTTCCCTGCCCAAAAGCAGGGTGGGAAGTCAGACAGTGACTCATCCTATGCTCTCCTGCTTTTAAGAGTGCCTGAAGTTTTTCCAAAGAGGCAGTCTTTGTCTCTTTGAGAGTTGTTTTGCATCATTTTCTGGAGTTTCAGATCTTTTTTATTTTACTGCATGAGACTGCTCCTCAAAGGGCATAAAGCCACCAAATCCTTCCGGATAGGCTGTGTTTTCTTTCATTTATGGTTAGGGCAGGGCTGAGCCCAAGCTAATGACCCCAAATGAGGCACAAATTAATGCTGCTTGGGCACAGAACCATATTCTTGCAACCTGGCAGCATCTGAGCCATTAACAATGGGTGCTGGAGCTAAAATTGGACCTGTTTAGAAGACATGATGGAAGACTTTGTGCCTGCAGTTATGGAGTGAGGGGTCCAGATTTCTGGGATCTGTTTGTGTCTGTTATTTGCAGTGATTTATTAGCAGGATTCTGGACACAGACCATACTGGACAACCCCTTCTTAGATCTTGGGCTTCAGACAGCAGGGAAGGCAGACAGACTGTTTGCAAGGGAATCAAAAGCACTTTGAGCCTTAACTGCTGCCTGAGTCATCTCACAAAAGGCATACAGTACAGCAAACTGTTGCCCTGCAGACAAATTTCATACAAAACGACTGTATAAAGCACCGATGTTTATACATGAGGCTGATGTGGGTTGAAGGGCTGTTTGAAATGACTGTGGATAGTTATGTAATTATTTGAGAACAGTAGAGCATAATAAGTTAATATAAACATTGAAGAAGACAGTATGAGTTCACTGGATGCTTACGTGAATCTGTCATCTTCCTCACAAATGCCTTTCTTCAAATATAAACCATGTACTTTGTGGCTAAGAAATCATAGGTGCCCAGTTCTGTTTGCTGGGGAAACAGGGAGATGGAGGGGCAAGGGGAAAATAACTCATCTCCATCTGGAAGGGCTGCTGGGCATTTGGTGTTTGCCAGCTCCTTGATGTCCAGCTTGATTGGGTACCAGCTTTGAATCTGACTCTTAGCTAATCCCAGCATGCAAGATGAGCTCTACAACAATGTGTGGAAATTGGTGTGTGAGGCAGAAAGTGACAGCAAAGGTGGTGTGGAGGTAACGCCTGGGTGAACCACGTGGACTTCATAAGCCTCAGAGCATCATCAAGGATGTAAAACAGGCAGTGCCTCCTTATGGGTGACTGGTGGCAGGTCTGCTGTAGTGATTTATGTGACAAGTAGGTTGCTTTTTCCATTTAATGTGGTATTAACCAGAACGACAGAAATTACGATGTGAAATCTTTTGAAAAGATAATAACTAAGAATGATAATCTTGTGGTTAGTGCATCTGACTGCCTTCCCAGAGAGGCTTCCTTTTCAACATGACATATTTCTGATAAAATATCCACTCTCTCACTGGTCTATTTCTCCATTTGGAGTATATAAGGATCTATACTAAAAATATGGTGTTTTTCTAGCTGGTTTTTTTTTCAGATTGAAAGTTCTTCAGGGAGAAGCTTTGTGCTATCACAGCACCTGTGATGACATGGAGTCATTTTTCACAGGAAGCCCCTGTGTTCGAAAGATCACATTTTCAAATTTTCTTTCTCCCCCTCTCTAGCTTAAATAATGTTTTTATGCAAAAAAGTGAGTAATTCATCTAAAAAAAAAAGTGTTGTTTATTTTTTCCCCTCAAAGACAGGCCCCTTAATTTTGACTGCATGATATGCTATGTGTGAATGGTAGCCTGGCATCCAATAAATCAAAAGGATATGGTTTAAATAATGATTACAGTAGTACAGCTTCTCCTTTCTTCAAAATCAAGTACACTATAATCCAATGTTGGGGTAACTCTTCACAGGTCTGAAAGTATGTGACAGCTGACATACACCACTGAGTACAAATCAGGCAGAGTCAGGGTCTTTTGCTGGAAAAAATTAACTTAGAATTGGTATTCTCTGGACCAGAGCTGCATTTTTTAGTAAGTATATCTGTCTTAAACAACAAATGAAACAGAGATGCTGAAAGAATATAAGAACACAAGGAAGGAAATCAAGGCAATTTTAAGCCTGATAAGGCTTTTTTTTTTTTCTTTTTTTTTTTTCTTTGTTTTTATTTAGTTATTGCACAGTGTATCTCCCCCTGCTGAGCATGAAAAGATGAGAAGAGTGGTATCTACATCAGCAAGCTGGTGGTATGTGCAAAAGTGAAAAGTGAGGCTGGGAATCAGGATTAAAATCCACTTTGGCCATGGCTGGTTTGTTTGTCACAGAAATTCAATGTCACTGTGACCTTACACCATTAGGAAGAGCTGCAGCATTCCTGAGAAAAGTCACAGCAACAATTCCACCTAGGAGAAACTGTCCAGAGTAGAATCACAGAATCACAGAACTGACATTAATGATCATCTCCTTCCAACCTCCATGCCATAGGCAGGGACAAGGGACACCTTCCACTAAATCAGGTGGCTCAGAGCCCCATCCAGCCTGGCTTTGAGCCCTTTCAAGGATGGGGCATCCACATCTTCTCTGGTCTAGGAACCAGCTTGTCTTGTAGCCATATCTGAAGGTTTCCAGGTTTTCCTGTACATCACTGAGCTGCTGCTCCCAGAGCTCTGAGCTGCCACCTGACACCCAGCAGCAATGCCAAGCCTGTCTTTGCAGTCTGCATCACAGAGGGAAGATCAGAGTCTTCCCAGGCAAAAATGGTCTTGACGTGACTTCACAGTACGAAACAGTTCAAAAGATTTTGTTTTCACTCCAAGGCAGATCCAAAACACATTTTGAAACTTTGAAAGTCATCATAAAATGGATTCACTGTCCTCTTGCCAGCTACAGTCAGCTGGTTGGGATGCAGGAAAAAAGAGCTGAGTTGCTGTAAAACACCCAAAACAGAGGAGAGCACAGTTTTGTTTACAGTGACCCAAACTTCTAAAACTCTTCTTGAAATGAAAACCCACTAAGGACTGTTCTCAATTAATGGGACATTTGTGAGCACAACCACACGTAGACAAGTTTGGGCTGGTCCTAGTCCACACTGTAAGGGGGCAGCTGCTTTGAATTCTGGTACATTAAAGTGGCTGAAGGCAGAACTGGACCTGCTGAGAATGGCAGTGCAAAGACCCTGCCATGCATTTGGCAAAAAGCCACACAGACTGCTGCAAATCATTTGGGAAGCTCAAGGGGTGAAGTTTGGCCCTGGAGGAGCCTTGTCCTCCTCCTGTCAGGGCACGGGAATCCATTCTGCCTTTTGCAGACTAGCCCATTGCAATAGGACAAGCACCTTTATCCTATTCATGCATTTCCAAGAGGATGTCCTCATGATGAGATCTGGAACTGGTCCCTCCTCAAGGTTTGGTTTGGGTTTTCTTTTAATATTTCAGGATCTTCATCCTCTAGTCACCCAGAGAGTTCAGAGCTGCCCTTTGCCAGCCTTATCCTGTCTGTGATGTTGGTGCTCCACACTCCTCTCTTCAAACTGGGAACTGAACATGAAATTTAGGGAAGAAATTACTCCCATCACACTTAACAGTAGTTTTAATATGCTGGGATCTCAGTAGATTTCTCAAGGCTTAAACCAGCATTATTGAGAGCTATGTAAATCCCTGAGAACAGAGCTGATGGTTCTGCTGGAATGGGGAGCCTTATCCTTATTTTAACACAGGTTTCTAAAACAAAGACAGCCATATGTTTAGAGCTGAATGAGGCTGTTGTTACCCAGAAAGAGACCTTCTCTCCAAGGCTTACACCATGTTTTCTTAAATTTTTGAAGGACAAAACCCAGCTATTTTAATGAACCCAACTCAATAATTCCTAATCCTTAAATTAAACACTAACAGTGAAGCTCAAAAACTGGCCTCCCAAGTTTCAAAACACAAATCATGACCAGAACCCATTGGTAAACATTCCTGAAAATAAGTTTTGTTTTGTTTTCCCCCTCATGCTCTGCTGAACCTTGGAAAAACTAACTCACTCCTAATATTAATCCTAGTATAAACAGATTAGGAGCTCCCCTTCCCCCTGCTCTGCAAAAAATAATGCCTGTGAAAAGACATTTTTTCACATCAATGAAACCTGAACATTTGTCTATTTTATGGACACCTTAAAAACAAATTCTCTCTTATTTTCTTATTTTGAAGCCTGAGACAAAAGTTTAATGTATTATAAGAAAGGTAATACTTTTTTTGCATCCATTTGATTAACAGGATTTGTGGCTTTATCAGAAAGAGCAGATCCAACCCTTTTCCTCCTTAAATGAGGGTGTGCCAAGCATCCAGTTGGAGATATCTCCCTGTTCCTTTCTCAGCAGCAGTGTGTGACACAACCCATTAGTAGCTGAGTGAATGCTGGGGAAGAGTCTTTTCAGCCAGACATCTGAGCTGATGTCCTCACAATTCATTAACTTTGAGGTGTTATTTCAGCAGCTCCATGGGCTCTACATCTGGCATTTTTTCTCTGCTCTTCTGCCCTTGAGGCAACATTAATGCCAATGGAAAGAAGCTGCTTTCATCCTTGCAGATCTTGTACCAAAATTCCAGTGTTGTACAAGGGGTCCTTTCCCACCCAAGCAGAGTGTGATTCCTGTGGCCTTTAATACATGTGATTCCCACGGCTTGGACTGCTATATTTACCCAAGGTATAAGGTGAGGCATTACCCAGGGAAATTGGAAAATTACTTTATCACACTGCAAACACTGGCAGGGAAAGTTTCCCTGGAGGGCCGAGGTTGCTGGCGGATGCTCCACTCTGCCTGCGTCGATCAGACCCCCCCCAAGAAGAGAATGCACCTCCCTGTATGGCACATGACTTACAAATCTCAGATAACAGCATGTGCTCCAGATTTACAGCCAAAAATGGACATCTTGGGGTATGGAGAACTGCAGTTTATGAACATTTGGTTTTATGTTGGGTCAGACAGAGTTAAAGACAATCTTGGAGCATAGATTGGGCCATCTGTTATCAAGGGAATGGCTGATCAGAAAGTGTTTGTACTTTAACACTTCAGGCTCAACTCCTGCAAAAATGCCAAAGCTTGGAAGTGACTTTATTTCTGCATGTGAAGATGTTGTTCACAGATATAAACTTTGTAAGCTGGGTGGGTTTGAATTAAGAAGGTGGCTAGGCAAGGCAAGGTACTGAGGCAGAAGAAAGAAGGAAAAAAACAAGAAAAAAGCAAAAAGAGAAAAAGATGAAAACAAAAGAAAGAAAGAGAGAAATGTATCAGTTAAAAGAGAAAAATCTGCCCAGATATTAGAAGTTTTGCAGATTCTAGGAGGTGCCAGACCATTCCCTAGGCCATTATTTGTGGGTCTCACCTCCTTCTCCTTTATCCATGCTCTGGGCACAATGACACCATTTGCAGAAGAACAACTCAGTGTGCTGCAGTCTGACAGGGTTTAATTATTTCCTCAGTGCATGAAAGGTAGTTTCTTCAGAGGTACTCCAGTACAAAATCCTTAGCTCATGTAGCCTCTGAGGGAGAGCTAGTAACCCTCTGCTCTGCTGCAGTGCTTGAAGGTCAAGCAGCTTAAAATGCTTTTGGAAAGAAGCTGAGGTTTGCTATGACAGTCAGGTAATGAGGAGGCAGAGGGCACAGAGAATAAATAGCTAATTTCAAAAATATCCCAACACAGGTACCATTACTATTCCCGTGGGTAGATTTTCCTAGCAGCCTTTGGGCTGGAGAACCAAGTACCAGGAAGCAACCTTCAAAAACCTTCCCCTCCCTTCACAGCCTGACTCCAGCTCCCCCCTTGTGATTTTTTCCTTCTTCCTGCACAGGGCAGTATTGTGTTCATCAAGAATATGTGCTGAAGTTTCTTACTGTGTTTCAGCATCCTTATCAGCAGAGATGGCTCTTAATCACACTTGTTCTTTAATGCTGACAAGAACTGCCCCACAATTTTACATAGTTTTACCCTTGCCTTTACCCTTGCTAAATATTATGGCCCACAGAACTGCCTTCTCCATGTAATGCTGCAGATTTTTAAGTGTTGCACAACAGCAATGACTGATGAAATTACCAATCAGCCTCAATAAATTACACTGTGACAAACAGCATTACTAATGGCATGCTAATCCCTCTGTGCTGCCTTTACAAAATCTCATAAAGGAGCTCTCAATTCTTCTCCAGCATACCACTAGATGCACAGAAGTCACTTTGATGTGATCCATGGCATGATTCAAAGCAGGGAGAAGCTGTTCGTTGCTTTCTCTTTACTTAAAAGGAGTTAGAATCATGCTTGAATCTCTTGGGATCTGTGAAGTAGTGGTCACATGCCTGGCAGCGAGACAGAAAAGTGCAGTAAGTGATAGAAGCAACTTTTAAGCAGAAAATTATTTAACAATCTCAATGGATTCCCTTTTCCATGCACCATAAAGGAGTGGTGGGCTGGAGCTGAGCAGAGCTGAGCTTACTGACAGAGAGAGAACAGCAAAGTAGGAACATTTGACAAACTAAAGAGATATTTATTACTTCAATATCTTAAAAAGGCCTTTTAGCCTCCACTTTTCAGCTATTAAAAACATATAAATTAGCTTGGATTTACATTGCTGATAAACTATGGAAATTTTGGGTATCTTAAAGTGATTTAATTGTGTGGCTTTAGACCTTGCCTCCCTGCACAGCTCTTATCAAACACTGGTGATTAGAGGTTTGTAGGGGTTTTGTCAGCAGGGTAGGGATCTCACAGGGGCTGCTTACCTCAGCCTGGAGACTCATTTCTCTACAGTCCTGCTCAGCCTCCTAATTCAGCATCCTAAATGACCTCCTGAAGAGGCTTGCTTTCCCCCATTGGCATAAAATCCTAATTATTGTACCTAAATTGGGCACCTCTGACCAGTGATGCATAAGTCTCCACATAAGATCCCAGATCTGGAGCACCTCCATAACTAGAAGATATGCACACAAGCCTGGGTGGCTGCCTGTGATTTTTATGTTCCATCAGAACATTCATGGAATATGTGATGTCCCCATTAAATGATCATGCTACTGATTTGCTGCTGGCCAGGACGGGAGTCCTGTCACAGCAAATCAACCTCCCCTCCTCATCTGCAGACTCAGCTGCAAGCTCAGCTTTGGGGTGACACCAGTAAAATACACCAGGCATTTCTAAAACAGACTAAATTAGACTCAACTCAGACCATATGATGCCTAGTGAATCTCAGTTTGGCGGGATGTGCAATAAGAGTGCTACAGCCAAAGATTAATAACAAACTCTGTGTCAGCTGCAGGGATGCCTGTAATGAACCTCATGGAAATCCAGGAACTCTCCCTGCCCTGGACACCCCTGTGCATCACCATGCTTTGCCTGCAAAGACACATTTTAATTGAGGTCACCCTCAGCACAGCCACAGATCACTGAATACCTAACAACTATTGTGAGTGTGTGTGTGTACATGAAAGGAAGCTCAAACTTTTGGACAATTAGAGCCCAAAATTCTCTGATTGTGATGTTCTCAGCCCAGCCCACAAAGGCTTCTCTGTGTCCACCACAGACTCTGATCACTCTCTCAGGTACTTTTTATCCTGTCAAATGGTACCAAAAGCCACTGACATGTCTGCTCTGGGAACCCCATCTCACTGTGACTTGAGGATGAGTAAGGAGAGATCTGCCTTGGAAGGCAACCCAAAAATGAGATCAAGTGCCTGTGATTGTCCCCAGACTTTGCACTAAGTTTAGATCAAAGCCAGATGGTGACAGTGCCTCACTGTTTGCTAGGCTTGTGGTTAAGGGCTTCCCAGGAGGATGGAGACATGGGTTTGCCAAGCTGAGCCCTGACCACGAGGCTCCCCAGCACGTGGGGTAGGGGACAAGATTTGCTGGGGTGCAGCTAGTGACTCCAGAGGGAAAGGTGGCCCAAAGGAACAGGAATGACCTCCATGCAAGGTGAGACAAGACAAGTGGGAGAAGGGAGCTGGGGTCTAGTTGCTCTGCCTAATGGCACCACTAATAATTTAGGATTCATGCTGAGGAAGACACACCCTGCTATCACCTCTCTGCTTGCCATCTCTGTTGGAGGCTCTTCTGCCTCCCTTCCATTATATTTATACATGAGGAAGATATGGCTAATACAACACACAGGGTGCTAAAACCTAGAATGCCCTGTCAAACCCCATATCAGTCCTTTAAAAACTATTTTACAGAACCAGCTTTAGAAAATATATTTTAGATATACATTTACAAGCTGAGGCCTTTTAAAGGCGTAAATTGTCCCACAGCTTTCCTGGAAGAACAAGACAGACATTAAACTATTCCATGAAGATAAATGGCTTTGCTGGCTTTACATGCTGGTTCAGTGTTTTTATGGTTTCCACACATCTTTTATCTCCCGTGCAGAGGTGTGAGTCATGCTTGTTTATTGAAGGAGTGCATATAATTAAAGTGGTGTAGTGCTACACTAAAAACACTTTCACAAGAGAGTAGAGCATGGGAATGTGTAAGAAGATTTTATCCAAGCAGTTTTTATTTCCTCTGCTGAATAAACTGCATCATAGCCTCTAAGGATATGATCTGGAGGTCTAGACAATAACAGAGCTGTTTCTTTGTCCTTTAGTTCACCCTATTTTAACCAGACAGGAATTTTGCTCACGTCCAACTTCATGGTCTCAGCATAGCAGCACAGCACTCAGAGGCTTCACCTGACTCATTAGCAGGACAGGTTTCATCCTCTGCTTATTTCAATGCACTGACCCAGGAAAGGATATTCTGCTGGTTTTATGGCATATGAAACAGTGCCAGCTTTGCAGCCTGTCCTTTTCTTGTCCTCTGCCACCATGGCAGCTGCAGCCAAGGACTGCCCTTGATTCACAGAATCATAGAATATCCTGAGTCGCAAGATACTGACAAGGATCATTGAGTCTAACTCCTGACCCTGCCCAAATAAAACCAAGGAATCACACCATGTGCCTGAGAGCATTGTCCAAATGTTTCTTGATCTCTGGCAGGCTTGGTGCTGCTTCCCAGGAAACCTGACTGTCCACGTACTCATCAAAACCCTGCAAATAAACAGCATTTGCTGTCTACACTATCAGATAGCCAAGCCCAAAGTTTGGTTATCCTGCAGGCCAAAGTAGGGGTCAGCTTGAATTTTACTTCTGCTGTGTCCCTGAACAGTGCAGGGCTTTTATTCAGGGGCATGGCAAAATACAGTGAGTCCACCTTGGGTTTCTTCCCCAGGAAAGCCCTGCAGAGCTGGGGGGTATGAATGGTGCCAGGGAAAATCCCCTGGATTGAGCAATGTGCAGCTGATACTGGTGGTGACTCACAAAGGTCAGATTCCTCTGCCCCCATCTCCCACCCAGGTCATCTCAAGTACCAGAGCCTGGTCATGAAGGATTTAAGATTTCCTTCTCAGCTTTGCTAATGTGCTGATGAGCCCCACAGCTTCAGTCCAGGCAGGTCTGCAAGTGTCTGTGCAGAGAGATAAACTGGCTTGCCAGGACTCCGAGCACTGGGAGGCAGACAGGATGACTCCAGAGTATCTGGCTGAGAAGTGAATGGAGCCATCAGAGGGCTGATGTCTCTGATGAATGGGCTGCTGTGACTGCAGCTCACCCATCCTGGTGCAAAACCACTGCCTGCTCTGCACCAGCTGGATCCTCTCCCAAAAAACTGCTGCTGGACACCACAGGCTGATGCAGTTTCTGTTGATTGTTAAATACATTTAAATGCAAGATAAAAAGGGACAGATCAGTGGGCTGAAATCTGGGCTGGTGTTGCTCACAGGACCAAAGGCTGACAGACAGCGTTGTGTCTGGAGAACCCACTCCTTTGCTGATAGCTTTTAACTGGCTATCTGGCTACTTTTAACAAGGGACATGTGAAGGGAGACAAGAAGTATTTGGGTCAAGAAGGGCCCGGTGTGAGCAAAGTTCCCGTGGGAGTCGGAAGTTCAAACAAAAACGGAGACAAAGCATCCCCTTCTCAGTTGACTGTGACACTGACTGACACTACTGACTCCAGGATCATTAGTCCTTATCCACATTAATACAAAAGGATCAGGACATGGGATTTCAGACCACCAAGTAGTAATATGCTATTGCCTGTAGTAATGTGATATTTGTTTGAATATGAAAACCAGTCTTATAACATAAGAGGTCTTGTTGCCAAGATCATCTCTGGTGAATGAGGAAAATTATAAATTAAATGGTAACCTTTTTGGTCTCACTGCTTTCTTTGCTAAAATAGATAAACAATAGAATATTTCAGTCTCACAAATTTGTTTCTGAGCAAGACAGTTAACTCACAGTGCCAGAAACATGAGGCTGGACCCGAGTCAGGGTTCAAGAGATGACAGGAGACACCATCTACAGCCACATATAGCTCTGAACTGGACCAAGTGTCAAGAGGTGTGCACAGGGTCTCAGGCACATGGTGGATTCTCAGGGTGGCCTTAGGCAGGGCAGGAGTTGGACTTGATGATCCTTGTGTGTCCCTTCCAACTGAGGACATTATATGACTCTATGACCCAAAATTTGCTGATGTTGCAGTGACTGTTATTTCCCACTGATCCCAGATGCAAGACCTCTGCCTGGACGTGAGTTTGGTTGCTTTCTCCAAATTTTATTTTTATCTTAAATCAGTTTTAACAGGCATGGATGCATTTACAAAAAAAGTTTGCCTCAGTCTTGCTCATCTTCACTGAGAGTCCTCCATATCCCAGTGACGTTCCCCTGGGGAGATGTAGGAGCATTTACATTTGTTTGGAAGAGAAATGAAGATTACAGATTTTTAAAGTAGTGTTTTCCCACCCTCACTCTAAGGGGAAGCAAACACATGCATCAAACAACACATTGATGCTGGGATTTTCATTCCTCCAACTGCTCTTAAACAGATGTGCTTATAATTAGTGGGCACTGTGAAATGCCAAGATTGGTTTAATACTGTGCAATCCTGACAGTGGCTCAGTGGGAGACCTGCAGGTGTGCAACAAGCTCTGACTGGATTGTGGAAGAATATTAAAGAAAAGCCCTGCAAAAGTGAATTTGTCCTAAGTCCAAAACATCCCTTAGGACTGCTGAGGCTCAAAGAGGTAACGGGTACCTTTTTCATGTCCATGAATATCATGCAAACATTTGTGGGCTTTTATACAATTTTCATAGCTGCTGCAGATGAAGCTGGACAGAAGCTCACTTCAGACCCAGCTCTCCACCTCAAGCTCAAGCACTTGCAAATCCACAAGAACTCCCGAAATTTCTTGCTGTGGAGAAGTCCACTAAAGCCATGGATCAGCTCTGGAGAAGCTTAGGATGATCACCACTGTTGACAGGACCACTCAACATGGGCAGTTATAAATTTCAGGAGAATATTGATTGTATTTTCAATTCCTGGAAGTGTCAGGTCTTGGACAAGGTTTTGAAAAAAAACCAAAACCAAATGGAACGGACACTTGCTGTGCTGCTATTCCTACTGAGTGAAGATATCCAGGTGCACTGGTGCTGTCCAGAGAGCACACAGGCACAAGACCAACAGTTCATTCCTCTTGGACTAAATACAAACTCAGGTGCCCAAATAAGCACTGGGAGCCCAAGAACTCTATTGGGTTTGGATCTCAGCACTCAGAAGAGATCTGTTTTCTTTCACATAAATTTCCAGCTTTTTTTGGTAGAGCAATATCCAGGTTTATACAATGCTCTGTACATCTTTCTCTAGGAAACTTAACCATCATATTTCCAATACCTCAATAACATCTGCCTATATTAAAAGCTTGTGAAAAAGGGAGAGATGTTCGATGTATATCCACTCTCTCACGCCATTTTAAAACTTAAATCCAGACTAAATCAGTCTAGGTAAAAAAAATGACCACTACTGCAGGCCTCTTCTCTTTTAAACTCTGGTTTCAGCTTCAATGTTTTTTTTTCTGTGACACACTGATGGAACTCAGTTGCCTAAAAGTGGTAACCCAGAGCCTTTGAGATACTCTTGTGGCTCACTTGGCCCCCATCAGACCCTTTGTAGGTCCTGTGTGATACAGCCCCAGCCCATGTGGGTGTCTTACAGCTCTTAGGCTCTCTCAAACAGCACTGGAATTCTGTGTTTGGAAAATCAAATCATGGACACAGTTTTCAGGGCTATCCTGTCATCATTGAAGGGACAACAAACAGTCTTTGAACATATCTGCTCACAGGCAGTGCTAGCTGGATTTGTTTTTTTAGATTTATGGTGCTTTGATGAAGCAGAAGGACACACTTTGATGAGTAATGGCTTTTATCAATGGAAAATGTTAAACATGCTTTTTGGCACTTAAAGGTCCTGCTTGTACACCCCAAAGCTTATCTATTTTTTCCAGTTATACCAATTATTCTAGCAGGAGATACTCCTAAAAGCTTTGTTTTGCTTCTTGTGCTGAGTTGAAATTGATACTTTGCACACATGAAGCAGTTCAGGAAAATGAGATAGAATTCAAGCATTCTCTCTAAAACTTTCAGTTCTTGGTTTGCAATAAAACATCTGAAAGAAAAGGAGGAACTCATAAAGAACATCAAATAAATAATTCTTGAGAATACATATTTCTTAAAATAATTTTAGCACTATACAACCAAGCTGTGCTCTGGTTTGCTAATGGAGAATCTGGCAAAGCTGATTTATCCAACAAGCATATACTTTCTAACTTTTTTTTCCTGCTGCAGAAAGACTTTGTTTTCCTCAGGAGTATGCTTTTGCTAAACATCAGAGGATTTTTTTTCTCAGTCTCAATGCACACTGGCTAACTTTGCATTTTCCCAAACAAACAATGGCATCCTCCTTTGTTTTCTGTGACTGGACCTAGATTGTACATTTGAATGTGGGAAATGACACGTCAGGTCCACAGTTTGCATGTGTGTCTGTTTAGGGAAGTGAACATAACAGAAGTTATGTTATGAATACTTTGGAGTAAAAATATGTGAAACTTTGTGCAGGAGAAACTTGGCAAATTTTCTTCGGTTGATCTTTTGCTAGCCTTTCTGAAGAATACTGGTGGCCAAGTCCCATTTTCCAGAGAAAAGGATAGGGAAAGAGTTCTAAATATGCTGGCTGTGAAACCTGAAATGATGTAAAATTTGCACAGTCTTGAGTTTTGTTTGAAACTTAGCTCATTTTCTCTCAAGGATTTGCTCCAGTTCCCACCCTTTCTCAAGAAAACACAGTTGGGTCAGTCCACACTGAACTTGGACAATTTATGGCTCTGCATCGGTTCTGTGCAAAACTCTCTGACTTCAGATGGTTTTGACATGAAACCAGATGAAGAATTTGCTCCATCCCAAAACTTAGCATGCAATTCAGAGCAGGAACCCATGTGGATTGAAACTTCAGCAAATGGTTTTGTAATCCCCTTCAAAGAGAAACAACCAAACAGAGCAGCAGTTCTGTTAATGGTTCAAGGAAGCTCTGTTGATTAATGACTTCAAACTATTTGCAAACAAAAATAACTGGAAATCAGTTCAAAGGGATGTCACATTCCCATCACTTAGTGAATTTTGACTAAAATATGAACACGTTGACAATTGCATAACTTGGATATGAATGCCTTTCACTGTATTTTGTATATTTCCATGCTGTCACAAACAGGAATTTTGCCACGTAGAGAAATATTACTGTGTCCTAATGAATTTTTCAGAACATAGCAGTTGCATTAGGGGAAGTTGTAGTACTTGAAAATACATAGGACTAAATTGGTACTAGTATTTTTATCTGCTTTTCAGATTTTCCTTCCCAGAATTTATTTGGAAACTACCTTACCATTTCTGGCATTAGGATTTTTAGATGTGGTTTGTGGAATAACCAATAAAGAAATGCAATTAACCAATTACAGGGTTGAACACATGGCAAATCAAGTAAAAAACCTCAACCCCCATGATAATACTAAGAAGAAATATATGAGCAATATGCTCACTTCTGGGAATCTCTAGTTCTGAAAGCACTAGATCTAGAACTGGTCTGTGATATTTGCATTTCTAGCCACTTTTTTTCTTTTTGGCTGAAAGATGAAATTTTTGAACGCTCATCAAAGCTAAAGGATGGGTACCACTCCATGCCAAGGTGCAGTCTGGTCAGTTTTGTGGCTGATGGAAGCCCTTTTAGCACTTCAGCCTTCAAAGCTGTTCCTTGCTTTGTGCAATTCAAACTGGACCTTTGGGACAGGCGGGTTTAGGTGGAACCAGCATAGAAGAAAACCAGACTGTGAACTGAAAAATCACAGAGGGATTCTGAAAAGAGTAAAGAAGAGGGGAGAGAATGATTGTGGAGCAGTCTGAAATTAAATGGGCTTCAGTTTTTCAAGATCTGTGTTTCTTCTGGCTCTTTCTCTCCTTGAAACAATATGTTCTGTCAATGCTATTTTGTGTGTGTGTGTGTATGTGTGTGTCTGTAATCTGTTGATCTTGGCAGAGAAATCTTGTCTTTAAGTAGCTTACATGAAAGCAGAGTTATTCATTATGGACAGCTCTTGATACCTGTTGTGAAGGTTTCATGAGCCATTATGGATTGTCAGTAAGGAGGGAGTGGAACACCAACAGCTTTCATGTGCTGGTGCTCAAGTTACAGACCACTGTCCTCAGAAGTAACCAGCAGAAGGGGAAAATTGTATTTTTTCTGCAGTCTTTTCCTGAGCCACACAGGAGCCGGATGTTAACTGAGAACCCAGCCTGTGCGTGGCTCTGGTTTGTTTGACAGCACTGACCAAAATGAAGTTTTCAAGGTTTAAGGAAATACCCAAATAAAAAAAAAAAAATTGACAGCAACAAAAAGTACCTAACTAAGTGAAATGAGTCACAGCATATCAAAACAAAAGCCTCTGCTTTTACATTTACTCCATAGTTTCTGCCTGCATGGTATTTTAATTGCTGAAACTTTAAAATGTAATTATTTATGTACACAGAGAGCATCCAGTGTTATGCTACCTCAGCAATACAGCTCCAAATTCCGATGGTTTGATTTTATGCTACTTAAAGCGTGCATTTCTAGAATATTTTAAATTACTTTAGTTAGCTGATCAGGATGAGATTAAGAGGTGTCTTGGTCACGGGCCTTGGCTGCCTGTAAAGGCAATGGGTGGTGAAGGTTCCTCTTTAACTACACAGACATAAGCACGACAGGGTCTAGTGGCTGCAAGCTGAAGTCAGGAAAAAGCTGAATAGGAAATAAAAGGTAAATTTATTATGCTGAGGATAATTAGATATTGGAACAGTCCCTGAGGATGGAGGTAACCTCTCTCCTCTCAAGACTGGATCTCTTTCTGCCAGAACTGCTGTGCCCCAGCTCTCAGCTTCTGGCTCTAAGCAAGGAACCACACTAAGGCAAACATCTGAACTGTTAGGGCTGCCTCTTTTCTCTTTTAATTTCAGTTTAACGTGCAAGTCCTCTGCATGAATATTACTACAAGATGAGGAAATGCCAGAGGCAATATAAGGGAATCAAATTCTGACTTGGCTGCAACTTTGTTCCTGCAGGGACTTGTTCAGGAACAGCCACAGCGTATATGTGACTGTACTGGTAGCAGAGAGGAGTCCTGCTGCAGGAGAAAGTGCCAGCAGAAGGTGTGAAATAACCTGAACTTCAGAAACCAGAGAAACTTCTGGAAACTTCTGGAATCTTCTAAAGAGCACATGAGAAAGAACCAGGGCTCCTGCCTCACATGGGGTGTAAAACTCAGATGGGATCACTTCTCCTAATGTGGCAATAATTTCATCGTTTTTGTGGTTTATGAAGTCAGCAGGGCTCTGTGCGGGGTTTATCACCTCGTAACTCACAGACGCCTGCCGGGTGTGCGTGTGCCGGTGCGCACGCGTCCCACGCCGTGAGGCACCGCTCTTTCCAAGCTCCACGGCTCCACATCACACGCCGTCAGACACCGCTCATTGCAGTGTCCCACACCGTGAGGCACCGCTCATTCCAGCGTCCCACACCGTGAGGCACCGCTCATTCCAGTGTCCCACACCGTCAGACACCGCTCATTCCAGTGTCCCACACCGTGAGGCACCGCTCATTCCAGCGTCAAACACTGTGAGGCACCGCTCATTCCAGCATCCCACACCATGAGGCACCGCTCATTCCAGTGTCCCACACCGTGAGGCACCGCTCATTCCAGTGTCCCACACCGTGAGGCACCGCTCATTCCAGCGTCAAACACCGTGAGGCACCGCTCATTCCAGCGTCCCACACCGTGAGGCACCGCTCATTCCAGCGTCAAACACTGTGAGGCACCGCTCATTCCAGCATCCCACACCATGAGGCACCGCTCATTCCAGTGTCCCACACCGTGAGGCACCGCTCATTCCAGCGTCAAACACCGTGAGGCACCGCTCATTCCAGTGTCCCACACCGTGAGGCACCGCTCATTCCAGCGTCCCACACCGTGAGGCACCGCTCATTCCAGTGTCCCACACCGTCAGACACCGCTCATTCCAGCGTCCCACACCGTGAGGCACCGCTCATTCCAGTGTCCCACACCGTGAGGCACCGCTCATTCCAGTGTCCCACACCGTGAGGCACTGCTCGTTCCAGTGTCCCACACCGTGAGGCACTGCTCGTTCCAGTGTCCCACACCATCAGACACCGCTCTTTCCAAGTGCTCCACAGCTCCCTTTGGGTGGCGGCTCCAGCTGAGCCCTGCTGAAGGATTCCCTGGAGAGGTGGCTGTGCCACGGCCCTCAGGAGTCATGGCCTGCTCAGCGACCACACTGAGGAGGAAGGATGCTGCCCTGTTCTTCTAAATTCTTCTAAACCTGCTGATGTTGACATTCTTGTAACTAACTTTCTCACACACTTTTCTGTAAATACTTATTGTTTTGCATTCTTTTCTGGAAGAAGAGAAATTTAATGGACTGTTAGTTTGTCCAGTGTCATTGGAGAGGTGGCACTGTCACCCTCCAATCCACTGTCACTTTTAGAAATCTATAAATGTTAGAGTCAGAAATTAAACTTCTCTCTTTTTTACCTTGGAGATTCCAGTGTTTGTGTGGTTCAATTTCATGTCCTAGAGCAAGAGAAGGGCTGATCAGCAGCACACCATGTGGGACAGGCCACCTCAGCACTAGATTTTTGTAAACTCATTGTGTATCTCACACTGTCCCCATCTCAGCTGAAGTTACATCACACATATGAACACTCAACCCAAAACCACTTTTAGCTATGTTTCTTGGGGTCCTGACTTCTCTACAGCACCATCAAGGGTGAATCTGCAATCTGCATAGCTTTGGGAGCATGGATGAGTACACACTGAAGGATGAGGTGTCTGTGTGAATTAAATTGGTGCCAGGAACTTCTAGAAATAAAAAATTATTTTGGGATGTTCCGGACAAGTCTTGTTCTAGAAATGAAAGGTAAAATGAGAGCCCAAACACTGAGCACGTTGAAAATTCAGGGCGAGATCCAGAGGCTTATTCACCACTTGGCTTCGTGGCCAAAAGACAATCTCATGCTTTGGTAGATCCTGGGATTTTTCCCATAATGCTTTAATTTGTGGGCATGAAATAGAGTACACCAAGAGTTGCTCTAACGTGCCCTGAATGCAAAAGGCCTTCAAAAGTTACCAAAGCACAATGTTTTCAAAGACAGAAGGATACCCCTGGCCTTGGCCTGTAGGATGGGAAAAGGCCCAGAGACTCCTGAGCAAGGAAACTTCTTCAGTGCAACATGGATTCTCCAGAAAACCAACTATAACAATAGGGATAATATAAAATTACCCTCACTTACATGAGTATCAGGTTTTTCCTTGGGTCAGAATTAATTTTTAATCTTTAGTCACAGAAGAATCAGCCTTTTTTCCCTACTCTTTTTATCATTCAAGCTGGGCAACTTTCAGTGAAAGGGTGTTAACTCATTTTGATAAGGAGAATTCCCACACCCTTATCTCACAAACAGAACAGCAATTCCCATTGTGAAAGTACTGGGGGATCACATTCCTGACAGCTGTTTTTTAACAGCTTTTGGACTTGTCTGCACAACTGAGACTGTTCATTTTCACACCAAGGGTTACCACAGTATTTCTGAGAGGGGGGTACAGTTCTGTGTTAGAACAGGAATAGGAGTGTCAGTGCCAGACTAAATGTATCCCTCTCTGCCATTCTTATGGATGAGTTACTAACTAATACAGAGAGGGATTCGTGTTTTCCATGCCTGGTGCTCATCGAGGTCTGCAGGAAAAGGAGGCAAAGCTAAAAACTGACTGGCTGGTGACATTTTATGAAGCCACTCAAAATGAAAGGCCAGGTGTGTTTGATGAGCCGCATCATTTGGGTATTTAGGTGGTTTTTGGCTGACAAACTCACAAAATGTTTAGTGAAACCCTCCATGTCCTGCATCTGTTTCACCAAAGAAACCAACAGCTTCTTTCACTGGAAGTGACTATTGATAAAGTCTAGGCATTACTAAATGCCACTTGACCATGTTCCCTCTTGATGGGATGGATGAAAGAATTTGATTAAATTTAAACACACCCAAAAACTATGGGGTGAGATGCTGGGGAGCATTTTACCTGGAAAGGATTAAAAATAAATGGTAAAGAAAAATTTCAAAAAAGTGTTGGAAGATTGAGAAGAGAGAAAAATGAGCATAAAAATATATTTTCCAGTCATAAAATGCAGCATATGTTAATGTGAGTATGAAAGCTACAACTTTTTTAGCTTTGGAGGAGTCTCTTTATTCTAAATTTTAAAAAAAGTCTTCCATTAAGCAAAGAGACAATCATACACTCTGCCAAGGCAGAGAAAATCTTAAAACAGAAGGAAAGCAATTTTATAAACTTCATCTACAAGAATGAAGTAAAGCTAAAAAATACTTTTATTCCTTGAGATTTGACCATTGCTGTACAGAAATGTATCCTAAGGCATGTGTGTGCTTAATTTTATGCACACCCTGAGGATCCCTTTTACAAGGCACAATGAGGGGAGAGGAACAAGTCTGAGCCAGCCCTGCACATCCAGGCCCCTGGCAGAGATCCCTCTTGGCAGCAAGGCTGCAGGTGTAGAGCAAGCACTGTTTAATGGGACGTGCCAGTGTCCACACAGCTCAGGCCCTTTTGTTTCTCATCACATCACAAGGTTGTGGAATAGTCCATAGATCAACGGGGATAAAAATATCCAAATCCACACTCACTAAGGGAGCAGCAAAAAGCCTAATGTTTCTGCAAAAAGGGGTGCTTAAATGGGTGTCCAGATATTGCAAGACACAGTCTTCTTTATTCCTTTGTTCTGAAAGCATTTGTCAGTGTTTGGGTTATTTGCATTTTTCCTTTTTCCTTCAAGAAGTGGTTTGGTTGCTGCACATGCCTTTCGTGGCATACAGGCTTCCACAGCTGATTCTGATGAAACTGTTTGCCATTAGATCCAATTATTTCTTGTGACTGTCTTTCATGGACTTCTGTGTTTGGACCAAAGGCCATTTTTGGTCCTGTGGATCAAAATCCTGGATTGGTAAAGCCTTTACAGACTCATCTGTGCTGCTGCTGGTCCTGCCTGGTAAAGTGACCCTCTGGCTGCCTCTGATGTTCCTGGGAAAGGAGAGCTGTGATGTGGCTGCTGTATTGGAGCATCCCAAGGGATGCAGCCCCTAATTCCTCATTTCTTGCTCTTTGCTGTCAACTCATTGGATTAAAGCCACTGGGAAATGCCGAGTGACATGGCAGTGGGTCACAGCCCTGGCACGTGGCACAAGCTGAGACTGGCAGAGGCCAGCTGGGTGTAGTGCAGCTCCCAGTGCCTGTGTTACTCTTCAGAACAGGATCTTCTATTCCAAGTCCCATGGAAGCTTCCAAAAATGTTCCTCCAGTGCAAAGCAGGAGAAGTGAAGAAAAAGATAAGGGTAAGGAGTTGAACCAGTCCTGAAAAGAAAAAAAGAAGAAACAAATGTCATCAACATGCATGAGGAAATAAAGTTTTTTAACCTTTAAATAAAATGGAGGTGGTGGCAGTTCTTTGACAATGCTCATGCTGTGAATGAACATTTTTCTTGATTTCAGTTTCTTAGAAAATTAAAATACTTGTGTTTGATATAGTTTTTTTTTTCCAACGTTATCTTTTCTTTTACCTTTTCTCAACACAGGGAAAGAAAAAGGACAGCTATGCAAAGGTAGAAAAGAAAACAAGGAAGTGTACTTTTTTGGTTTTTGCAAGAAATGAAGAAAAAAGGAAAAAAAAAGAAGAACGCAGAATGAAAGTCAACATTTAAATTCTGAGAATACTACAGAGTAAAGCCTTGGCTTTCATATTATTTTCAGTCTTTTTATCCAAGAAATAGAAAAAAAAAAAAAAGAGATACTTTTCCTGCAAAAAATTCTATCACAATTGTGAAGGTATTTTTCATCAAAAGCAGACATTGCTAATGACAAATGTTCCAGCAAGTTCTGCAGAAAAGTATTCTGTAGTTGGCTTACACTTACAGCACACAGCTTATCTCCAGTTCAGATCACATGCAGATTGTCATCAGCCCAAAAATCAGGTTTTGCCCACAAAAAGTGATTTCTTACTCCATGGGAAGATCAAGGGTGTTTGCAGAAAGCAACTGGTTGTGGATAGCTCTGTTTCTGCCCAGAATTGATCACCAAGTGATCAATTCTGAAAAACTCACCTGGCCATACTGAGGCTGAATCTGACAATTCTGGTGCTCAGGACCTGCTGTTTCTCTTGTCCTTTGGGAGGATAAAACTGTAATATCACAGAGGGTGATGAACTCCTCATCTTCAACTCCTGTTTAGATAAAATCAAACACCCCTGTTTCCTATTTTGGTTCTATCTACCTATCTTTCCTTCCTGGTTCACTCAGAGAACCAGGCAAGGTAAATGCTGTATACTCATCCAGACTTTTATTTTAACCATGTCTTGGGTCTCTGTGAATTGCTTTCAAAAGGCAGACCACAGAATCACAGACTCACAGAATGGTTTGGGTTGGAAGGGACCTTAAATATCATCTTGTTTCAACCCACTGCCATGGGCAAGGACACCTTTCCCTAGACCAGGCTACCCAGAGCCACATTCAACCTGACCTTGGACACTTCCAGGGATGGGGCAGCCACAGCTTCTCTGGGCAGCCTGTGCCAGTGGCTCACTACCTTCACAGTAAAGAACTTTTTACTAAAATATAATCTAAATCTCTCCTCTTTAATTTTAAAACCTGTCCTCCTTATCCTGTTGTTATCTGCCCTGCTAAAAAGTCTCAGAAAGAAGTACCCTTCTTTGAAGGATTGCTAGAACTTCAGAAAATATGATCAGCTTCTGCTCTGCAGCGTTTTAAATCATAACAGACTCTGAGAGTTTCATGCATAAGAAGAAACCATGGTTTTACCTCTAACCAGCCCTGAACTTCCCTGCCTCAGCTTTCCAATTCACATACCAGTCACCATGGGAAAACTCCAGATGAAAAATGTTCTGCTTTGCCTTAAATAACTTTAGCACCTTTTGTTTTGTTTTTGCCAATGCTAATGACTACAGAGAACAGTATTATTTTGTCATCTGGAGGACTGGCAACAGAATGATTGTGTGTAAGAATTTGGTTGATTACACGATGATCTTTTTCATTAATGTAATCTTGTCACAGATTATCTGTTCTCACAGGGAATTCATCCTGAAATTTATCCTCCTTTGAAGAAACTAGCCATTAGCAATCATTGCCAAATTGCCTCAAAACTACTTTTAATAGCATTTACATTCTCATTCATTTGTTTTCAGCTCCCCTTAAAGCAGCAGAAGGCTAGGAACATGCAGGTAACACAAATGGGTATGGGTGTCATGGTTTAAAAAAAAAAAAAAGGAGACTTTTGTGGAAGGTAAGTCCTCAATTCCCCTACAACGGGGATTCACGAGCTTCTGCTACCTCTGTAACCCAAAGCCACCAGCACCCACCCACTGGGTGCCAGAACCCAGCACACACTGGCCCAAGGCAACCAGCCTCACTCTGCCTTTGCAGAGTCTTCTGAGACACAGATTTTTCATACCCTCAGCACATGATTCCCCCAGAGGGCCGGCGTGGGACAGCTCAGCCCTCTGACAGCCTGTCCTCAGCATGTTTCAGACAGGCTGCAGCTGGGAGCTGCATGGAGCCGTCCTGGGTGGGAGGCCACCACCACCACCCCCGGGGAGCCTGCTTTGGGGAGCAGGGACCTCTGCTTCCACCCTCCTTTTTGTTTATCAATTCCCGGCTAATGAGCCCTTCCCCTCACAAAAAGAGAGTTATCCAGAGTGATAGTAAAGATGAGAGCTGCAGTAAGCCACGGAGAGAGCAGTGGGGAAATGTTTGAACTTGGGGTCTTCAGCCCGGCTAAGTGGAGGGGAGAGTGTTGTTGCAGTGAGAGGACTATTAAAAATACAAAGTACAGACTCTCTGGGGCCTCAGATGTTGTTTTACCCCATGAAACATGATTTCTTATTTTTAAATAGCTGTCATGCTTGTTAGTTTAATTTATCCCTTCTCAGCTGCAAGCTACAACATTTTATGAGCCTGACTAAGGGCATTCTCACACAGGCTCTGCGGCTTTGTGCACAGCCCTGCCAGAGTCGGGCTGGGCTAAGCCAGGCTCATATTTTGTGCTTGGTTATACCTTTGCAGCCCTGCTCACACCAGCTCAGAGCCCAGTGCAAAGCCCATGAGGTTACTCAGCTCTTTAAAAAGGGTTTTGGAGAGGAAACACCTTGAAACCAGCCTGTGGTATAGGTTCCCTTGTGGTATCATAGCCTTGAGGATGGTGATGCTACTGGGATTTTTTTTTTGCCTAGCAGTTTCGTTTTCTGCTGGATTTCTGGAGTGGTCAAATAATCAGGTCTGCTTTTAAAAGTCCCTGCAAAGCCTGTGCTGTAACAGGGGTAAAGCCAGGAAAACACTAAAGGTTTGTGTCAGAACAGAGTGCAGACACATGTTCTTGTGGTTTCAGCTGGTCTCTGGACACACCTGGGCAGTGCCATGTCTGTGTTAAAAACAGCAAAGCCAGTTGTTAGAAGGCTAATTGCTAATGAAGGGATACAATACCCAGGAGCAGCACTTTTAAGCTGAGCTTGAAAGCTCCTAAAAGGGTGCACCTTATCTTCCCTGCATGAACTGAGCTGCTTGGATTCACTCTAGGGGGTCCAGACCCCTGGATTCTAGGTATATGTATATTATTTTCTACTCTGTGCTTTGCATATGCCCCAAGACTGTGGCTGAATGTCTGAATGTAAGCTTAACTTTGAGTCGTCCAGTTCCCAGCTCCTTTGACTAGATCTTTCCTCCTTGTCCCATCCTTGCAGTCTGTTTTCAGAGGGAGCTAACCCAATGACAGCAGTTGCTCTGATGAACTCCCTTTCCAGCTGGCAGATGGGATCATGGGATGGGCAGGAGTGCTCAATGCCTTGAACTTCTCCTGTGCAAAATATGGGCCAGGTTTGCAAATGAGCCAAATCTGACCTGGTTTGGTGCAGAATGTTGGGCAGATAAAAGCTTGTTTCCAAGGAAGACTGATAGCCTGAGCTGGAGGAATTGCACAGTATGCAACTGAGTCTAATTAGAAGGGCACATGACATAAGAAGTTCCTCCCCATATTCTGTCTGCTTAAGGCCCATACGTCTGACCTTAGCTTTTCATCAGCCTCCAATTCATTTAACAAATCTAAAACCACTTTCCAGGGGGGAGTGTAGGATTAGACACTGAGGAGCCAGAATTGTTGGCTGTGATCAATAATCTGATTGTCAGTTCCTAGGTTTTTGCAAAACATACATTGCGTTATGTGAAGCAAAACCAGAAGCAGATCTTTTTGTAATACATGGGAGGGCTTTACAGGGTGCCTTTCTTCAAGCAGACACAGGCAGGAGGTATCTGGAAATCTGGAAGGCATGAGAATGAAACGATGACTGATAGAGAAAGAGAGACCACAGAAGACATCTGTAAGCCTAACCACATGAGAGACACAGAGGCAACTTCAAAACCGCTGTACAGCCACTCTAGGACAGCTTCATTGAAGCAACATGCTATAGAAATATCACTCAGAGCTTTGTATGGATACAGGATGATGACTGCAGGATCGGGAAAACGGCCCATCTGGACTGAATGAAGTGATAAACACAGAGAGGCTTTATTTGCTTCTGGCACTGCCAAGGCTCCAGAGCCAACTGTCTGGCTCTGCATTGTTTTGATTCAATTCGACCTTGATCAAATCTCTCTTGCTGTCATGCCTCTAGGAAACACACAGAGAATATAGGGAAAGGTATGAGTTCAACAGCTTTTGGATTTTGAGTGTTTATTAATGCAAAGGTGAAAAGCCCTGAAAACGAGAAGGCTGTTAAAATGCAGTTTGAATGTAATGATAACTTGGCATCGTTCAGTGGAATGGAGATATTCCCCTCCCATTGGCAATAAGGTGTTTTAATGCAGCTTTTTGGAATTAAAAAAAAATCAATTAAAAGCTGGTATATAAGTAGCTCTAGAAAAAACCCAAAAAACTACATCTTGCATCTTGGAGCATCCCCAAATTACTTTGATCTTTATCTGAACCTCATAAGATCAATGAGGTTGTTTACCCTGCCAGGTGAACAACTCGAAGACTCTCTGAGGAAGGAAAAACACAGCACTCTCTCTAGCTCACATCAATTCCCAAGAGGTCAGTGGGAAGAGTGGGAAGTGAAAGTGTTTGTTAAGTATCAGTTCTCCTTGCAATGCCATTAATTTATTCATCAGCAAGAAATAGCTGGAGTGATTTGCTTTAGATGAATATTTTTGTCCCCGAGGAACATGGGAGCAACACTGCAGACTGATGCATGCCATGTTTAGCTGAGGCTGGGGCATTACCTACGGGAGAGGGAGGTCCCTGACAAACGCAGTGCCTCTGGATGAAGGACAGTGCAGAGTCTGTGAACGTGAAGGATTTCACAAGAACAAATACATATCCCAAATTTCAAATAATGCCTCACTCGAAGCCGACGAACAGCAGTGAAAAATCGTGCATTGATCTCCACGGGCGTTGGGTGAAATCCCCACACAAGGCGAGGGGCGGCTGGGGGAGAGTGTTGGTGAAATATGGCCCTGTTTCAGCAGCACTAAGGGCCAGCCAGGCTGTCTCCTCCAGTCCCATGAGCTCTGCAATGGGTCCCACGGCCCGTTTCTGTACTTTCTGTACATTTCTGTTACTTTCTGTAACATCCGCTCAGCAGCCCTTCAGCATCACCCCGTTACTAAGAGGCTCTGTCCTGCAATTAAAGGATGGCTGCACAGGGCATGCAGCTGGTCAATGGTTTTCCTAAACAGCCTGTCTCGCAGAAGAAGGCCACATAATGAACGAGTGTCAGCAGGTCACGAGTTAGAAACAGATTTTGTCTTGCTGGGAAAAGTTATGTTTACCAATCATTCATTAGGTGTCCCAGATGGATGCCGCCAGGCAGGAGGATGGGGAGGGAGATCACCACAGCACTACCCCAGTGACCCTAAAAGAGATGAAATATTAGCAAATGGTTATTGCTTTCCCCCCCCCCCCCCCCCTTCCCACTTTGCAGCATATCTGACTGGGTATATTCCAGTGAAAAATTACATACTCTCCTTCATAAAAATTATAATTATTTTGGCTGTGATTTTGACTTGAGCATCCTGCAGCTAGTACTTTTGGGATGGTCAATGAGATAACCACAGCTGATCAGCAACTAATGGCCTCCCCAGCATGGTCAGTTGGGATATAAAACACACCTCATCCATGAACAAATGTTTTCATTCTATTTTCAGCTCAACAATGGGGTTCCCTGTGGTTTTAAAATGCTTTCACCTACTCACTTATATGGACATTTTTCAGCCCAGAGCAAACCACAAAATTTGAAGGAAGGAACTCTCCAGAGCAGCTGAAGCCAGGTTTGAGAACCATGAGGTTCATTTGCTGTGGATTACAGGGCAGACAGTGCAAACGAGACTTCCACACTATATGAAAAAAAAAATATACCAAAAAAATCCCAACACATTTGAATTTCTACAGAATTCAAATACGCATTTACCAATCTGCAGAACATGCCAGTGTTTTGTTCAGGAAAAAAAAAGTGACAACTGGAGACAATTTGAAAGCAATCCACTGTGTATGTTGCTGAGGTATGAGGTGGCAGCAACCAGGTGATATGTGGGCCAGCACAGGAGTCCACCAAACCACTTCTGCAGGAGCTGTCTTTTCTTCCCTTCACACACAGTCTGTGATCATAAATAAGACCAGACCATGTCTGTAAGTCTGTTCATGCCTGTGGGTAATCCCTTGCCCAGCAAAACTGGGGAGGTTGGGCCAACATGTGAGCAGAGCTCAGAGATAAGGCAGTGCCCGCAGTGGGAAGCAGGCCCAGTCTTCTCTGCTGGCTTGCAGGGGGAGGATGCCAGGCTGGTGAGAGGTTAGGTCCCTAACACCCTCACAATGGGCTCTCCAAGGAGCTCTGGTGCCTTCCCTAAGGTCCTCATCCCAACAGCCACAGCAGGAGTCATTTGGTCATGGTGTAACCCCAAGATCACCTGAAGTTCCCCTCCCAAAGCAGAAATAAAAGGTATGCCTAGGGTAAGGTGAAGTGGGCATCTGAAATAGACATAAATGCCCATTTTTGTTCATCAAGTACAAAGGCAGGCTAAAGTTGCTAAAACTTGTATATACATTTACATTTTCCATGGCTAAAGCTGGGTGCATTTTGCTGCTATATTCTCAATTTTACAGATGGTTTATTGGAGATTTATGACAATTGAGCATGCCGATAATTTTTCCCAAGTGGCACACAGTGTGGCACAGGGAATACCTGTGCCGGATTATAGTGCTGGTTGCAGGGGTGTCACACTCATGCCACTGGTCTACAGGATGTCGTTGGCTCTAAGAAAATCCTCAGGAAATAGCAAATTCAGTCTGCATGTCACCATAAAACATATTGGACCCAGATGAGCGAAGCTTGGTTAAGCCAACCGTGTGTTTGGCTCTTCATCCTCATCCCTCCCCACTGTGAGAGCAAGTGGAGGGCAGGGAAGGGAGTGGGGAGTCGGCACTGAGATGTGAGGAGGAAAAGGATGCTCTGCAGGTTATTATTGTTCTAGTAATTAGAGCTAGAGGAATGCCCATTATTGCTAGGATGCTTACACAGAAGCTGTTTGTACTCCACAAACTCCCTAGGTACTCAGGGTGGATTTACCTAGCGCAAGGTAATTTGTAACCCTGTTTGTCTGTGTATTTACTTTGGGCCACGCACACTGTAAATGGGAGTGAAAAATCTCAGGGCTGGGGGGAGATGAAGGAGGAAGGATTCTTCGCACTGATGAATTGAAGTGTTGTTTGAAAGAGGCAGACAGGATTCCCGATATTGCCTCGAGTTTGGAGGATGCGAGGGGGGAAGGGAAAAGGACAAGTCCTTTAATGAGAAAGGGTTGAGGTCCCCCCCCACACTTTTTTTTTTTTTTTTTTCCTAGCAATTTTAATTATCACTAAAACCTCCAGCCCATTCAGGCCCTTGAGAATACAGTTGGGCTCTCAGCTGAGGTCTGCATTTGTTAAAGGCCCCCGTCCGGCTGGGAATGCGGGCTGGTTTCTGTGGCGGTGTCACCGCCGCTGTTACGGGTCTCCTGGTTCTCACATTACGCACCACGGACTCCACCACTCCGCATTAGCGAGGCCCAATTAAACCAAGCAGTTGATTAAACAAGCCAATCAGGGTAATTAGTTTAATCAGATTCCCTTGGTAGCCAGCACTGAACTGCTTGTAAAAGGCAGTTAAAGAATGAAGTGCACCTACTTAAGCTCCTATTTTATTTTAGTTTTTATTTTTTTTTATGTCTGAGGTAATTAGAATTACCCATGGCGAGCCGAAAATCCAAAGGCCCAAATGGGGAGCGGGGAGGACGATTAATGAAGGCGATGATGTGTGAAGCAAACAGAAAGGAAGACAGGATGTGTGGTAAACAAATGGAGAGGAGGCAGCCCTCTGGGAAGGGGCACAAAGCGCAGCTCTCCGCCCGCTCAATGGCCCTGTCTGAAGTGGCCGGAGACGCCAGGCCCGCTCGGCACGTCCGTCCCCTCTCTCCCCGCTGCCACCGAGCCTCGCACGGGCAGAGCTGGGGGAAACGGGAGGAAACGGGAGGAATGGTGCAGCTGGGTGCTGTCCGGGCTGCCCCAGGGCTGCTGCTGCTGCTTCTTGCACGGGTTTTGGTGCAGAACCAGGGGACAGCCCCCGGAGCCTCTCCTCGTCCCTGGCCGGGCAGAGGGATTCTCGGGATCTCCTCTGGTCAAGATCCCTCCGAGATGTATTAAAAGTCTCTTTTCCCCAACCCAGCTGTCGAAGAAGGAGTCAGAAGTCTTCGGCTGTAGTTCTCAAGGTTGTTTATTATTTCTTATCTAAAACGTTTTCTGTCTGGCCTGCCGAGGTCTGTTCAGCAGGTCAGTCTGAGGCACACTGCCCTGCCCTGAGGCGGTGCTATCTCTTGATACTAAAAACTACATGACCTTTATCTACAGTTATTTTCCAATACCTATCACCTATGTTAGACAGTGACTTTCTACTCTACACCAATTCCAGAGTGCCACCATCACCAAGAAGATGGAGGCTAGGAGGAAGAACAGGACAATGCCCCAATCCCTCCATCTTGCCTCCTAGACCCCTGCAGTAAAAATCTTCAAAATTCCACTTTTCACCACATAACAATTACTATTATGCTACTTAAACTTTTGTGACTTGTAATTCTTCATATAAAGTTGGTAATTTGTTCCATGGGTTGAGATAAAATTCCCAAGTGTCTTTGGCTTCCTGCCAGGGTCTCCGAGCCCCTGCCAGGATTTTGAGCCATCCAGGGCACCCAGAGGGATGTCCTGGGTTCTGACAAGGTATGGCACACCCAGCCACTTGGCATTAAGGCTCTGCATTCCCCAGCCTTTCTGCTCTGACAAGTGCTACACCTCTCGTTTTGACCAGCTAACCTTACCTGCCTGCCAGATGTTGCAGTTCTGCACGAGAAGCTGAACAATTTTTCAGTGACTTTTTTCTCACTAAACGAAGCCCAGATTTTTGACTTTGTGTTCCTGCTTGGAGTAAAGCTAGGTTTCAATTTGTCAGCTGCCCACAGTCATCAAAGAAAGGACTCATGACATGGGGTTTTGGTTCTGCTACTGCCACAGAGCCATTGTTTTTCCACAGCTGAAGAGAGGAGCAAAGCTTTCCGATAACATGCAGTGATGCCGCTCCAGAACATCTTCCTCCCACTCTAGCAGTATGGGACATGGGACTTTGGGAGCTTTTTATTTTAATGATGGTATATTCTTTTTTAAATAGTCGCCAGTGATTTTTTTTCCCGTCATATCAAAATGCTTTTTAAACTCGTGTCCTGTACCCACCACTTCTGCAGCAAAGAGCTCCTCAACTGAATCACATGTGGAGCAAGGAGGTGTCTCCTTTAGCTTATTCTGATCTGAGCAATTTTTTATCTTTGTCCATATTTCCGCTATGTCTTTTTTGAGGTGAACAGATGCAAACTGCTTCCAGTATTCAAGATGTGGAACTGTATGGATTTGGACAAATGAATGTCAAATTCAGAAAAATCAGTAGGGACACAACAGAAAGCATCATTAGTCATAATGATGCTTCCTGTTATGTTCCCAGTGATTTTTCTGAATTGGATTATACTCTTGACCTCAGTAATCTACTGTAGGAATAAGTTTCACAAGTGAGCTCAGCAGTGTGGAAATGCTGACCCTCTGTTATTACTCTCAGAAACTCAGAATAAGGAGGACTCATACTGTCATTCAAGAACATGTATTATAAACAGTGTGTCACCATAAAGCATCCAAACCTGTCCTTTTAATCTCTTTAAGCTAGGTCATTGTGTTACAGTGTGCTAAATCAGCTCAATATGCCCCAAATGAAAAATAAAAGAAAGAACATGACAGTATACCCACAGCCTTGCTCCTTCCCTTGGTCTGCAGAACTCCCCGAGATCATCAATCTTGCAAACACTCTTCTAGATGGATACTTTTTTCAAAGCCCCATCCAATCTAATCTCATTGCTCTTACAGCACCACATATTTATAAAGCTTTTACATTATATTTAATGAGTGTCCAGAGCCTATCATCCCCAAAAGGTAATAGGAAAATTCTCTGAAATAGGTACTTTGTATTCTTCTAGCTCATTATTTTCTCACAAAATATTTTTCAGAACTATATTAAATACATTACCCAAAGATACTCTTGCAAAGCACTTACAGTAATTACTTTTCCTCAGAAGAGATAATTACTCCAGAAGCTCTTACCTGTCAGGAGAGGAAAACAACCAGGTATCACCAGGCAGTCTGAGTCTGAGAAAATTGAATTATTAAATGTTCTAGTCTTTTCCTACCATGTAAATGCTTTGGGTTTGTGCACTCTTAAAAAAAAACTTTGTCTCCTTTTGCCCTACTGGTTACTGCCAGTAGAGAAGTGCTTGTAAAGGCTTCCTCCCAGGCTTCCAAGAAGGAAACCTGACCCAGACATGGCATAACCAAACAAATCTATCTTGCACCTTATACCTATTTGTCTCAGAGGGATAAACTGTGTCCATGCTTCTCCCAGAGGACAGCAGTCAGTCCTTGTCCCTCAGACCCAGGGGCATGGGCAGTGTGGTTTTTATGGCATGGGACATGAACGGGATGGGTGGTGAATACACAGCAGAGCATCAGGGAGCATTTAAAAATGCAAAACCTCCTGAGGTGTGTTTGAGGTGGGTTTGTGAGACTGTGAATCACAAAGGGAGCCAAACCTGAGATATCAGATCAGTTCCTGGAGAGAGCCATTCCCAGAACTATGCCTTGGTTTGATTTCAGAGAGCAGCAGCAGTCCAAACCAGCCAGGGAGAAAGCTGACAGCGAGGCAAGGCCTCACAGGCATCTGTTTATCGATGTGGATGCACTCAGCCAAAATGTTCAAAGCATGGGATAAAATGTAGATAATCTAGAAGATGTAAAAATGGGTCACAAGGGAAAGACAAGTGTTTTTTTCTTCTGAAATTGATTTGCTCTGACCAAGTAGATCTCATCTCTGGATCTCTGGATGTATCTAAAGGTTGTTAATTTTTTTAATGAGCTGGGAAAGTAGAGAGCACCAGTAACACCATGAAAACAGATGACTTCATTAAGAGTTGGCTGAGTCAATGTTTTTTTTCCCCCCAGGAGGCCAATAGATTTCATTAGGAAGCAGGAAATGGCTCAGAGAGCAGCTACAAGCTTTTAATTCCAGGTGGAGGTGGAAAGGACCAAGAGTGAGTGGTGGAGTTGGGGACACAACCACGAAAACCCTAAGACATGGCTGGGAGAGAGGATCACAGGCTGTCACAGCTGGCTGAGCTCGGACAAAGATAAAGTACCCACGGCCTCGGGTTCACCATTTAAATTATGGAAGTGTGCAGCTCTGACTGCACAGGAGGAATATCCTGGTAAAGCAGGTCCACAAGCTCCAGTAGAGAGGTCTTGCACACTGCCCTTTACTTGACAGTTTAAGGTATTTTGCATATATCTTTCAACGTGTAGGTGGTATTTGAGTAATATTTTTTAGATTGGCCTTTGAGACTCCTCAGGACATGGGCGTGTTTGGTGCTCGGATTTTCCCTCTGGTAGTTATAGAAAGAGTATCCAGAAAAGCCCTGAAATTTGAATCCAAGTCCTAATTGCTCAAATTGTCCCAGTTTAGGTTTTGGTTCTGTGTTTGAAATAAATTTGAAGTCTCCCAGCTCTCTCTTTAAACATACATGTAAAATCCTCTGTCCCTGGAACAATGACAAGGGATTGGGAACATCTGCACTGGAATGGCCGTAGCAGGAGTGCTGTACAGTACTGTGTGTCAGCCTGACAAATTCCCATTAATCCCACCACCGTGCTGGGTTTTACCCACACATAGACAACCCGCCTGTGCGACATCGCCAGCGCGGCACTCCTGACCTCGTCCTTGTAACCCACAATGCAGAGGAGATATCTGTGATGCTGAGAGAATGAAACGCCTCAGTTTTACATGAAAAAAGGGTATTCAGGCTTCTAGGCCCAGGAGTACAAATTATTAATCACTCCTCACAAGGAATCCGCAGATGGATGTTTAGCACTATTCACCAGGACATAACTGCAAATCAATTAGTTCATTTTGTCCTACCCTGAGGCTGTCTGGCAGACAATAGCAATGTCTTGTGCAAACGTTTTTATAAAGAAGACACAGGGGGAAGGAACCACAAAGGCCATTGGTTCTAACGAGCAATTAGGAAAGTGTGCAAGGCTCGCTTTCTTTTTTTTCCTTCTTCCCCCTTTCTTTCTTCAATTCATTCCGAGGCTCTAATTCTGAAAATGATGCTTTTCTTGCCCACTTCCTGTTTGTCAAATGAAGTGCTAATCAGCGGCTTACGGCTCTCTAGCCAGCAAGGGGAGGATGAGGTAAGAAGGAGTTGGGAAAAGTGGAGAGCCAGGGAACAATGTGGGGGAAACAATGCTCACTTATGCTCTTCTGGGCAATCAGGGCTGCATGCAACTCCCAGGAAAAATAACCTGCCCTAAAACACTTGGTGGTGATGCTCAGCGGAAGGGAGCCCCAGGGAAGCTGGTGAGTGCTACCCAAGGGACTCTGGTCCCCCACCAAAAATGCCTGAAGTGCCTTCCCTTGCCTCCAGAAGGGAAAGGGACAAACTCAAGTCCAGATTGGGGTGATCCCATCTGCCCTTTGGAGGGGATGGATACCCTTCCAGCAGTGACAGCGAGGCCAGGGCTAGGACTTCTAACACAGACCCCTTGTTGCATGTTTAAAATTAGGAGCAGTGAAGTTGGGCTCGGCCAAGCTACCTCCACCTGCAGATTTACTCGTGAAGAGCTCAGTGAGAAGGCCCCAGGGTGTCTCCACGGAGGACAGGTCTTGCTCTCATACTGCAAGCAGCCTCTGCCTCTTCCATAAAGAAAAATGTATAGCAAATAGAGTACAACTCCATAGATTTGCTTTTAAACTTCAAGATGACTGGACCTACCACAGAATTAAAAGCAGAATCCCTTCGGGAGAGATGACCTACCTGAAGTATTAGTCTTTCCCAAGAGAGCAGCCTTTAGAATTCAGTTCCTTTTGCCTTTAAGGTCCTCCTCTGTCACAGTGCTTGCAAAGAGCTCTCAATAGCAGAAAGAAATCTTTTCCTCTGGGAAAAAAAACCTCCCCAACTGCCTGTGCCCTTGTTTCTCTGCCCTCTTACATTTCATCTACCTGAATTTCAGGAACTGTGGGAGTCCGTGGCAGCTTACAGCACCTAAACAAGTGGGGTGAACCTTGAATGGGATATTATTGCAGTATAAATCTCTGGTATAGTGGCTGAGCATTATTGATAGACCCTGGGTGCCTGGGGCTGGCTGTGAAAGGGATGCAATCAGATATTCACAAGCACTGCATCATATAAAACTTGCATATTTACTTGTGTGCTGCCAGTCATATTTTTCTTCTTGCTTTCCATTGCTTTCAGTTCATTTGGGAGATGAGGGGGATTTTCTGTACACAACCAGTTAAGCCCATGCAAATAGTATTTGCATGAAGTTTGAGCAATATATGCAGCCATCTGGAAAGTGTGTTTGAGTCCAATCCCCACTGGCATCACCTTGCTCTGAGTGTGTACGTGCTCCTCATGTGGCTGTCTAGTTAGTAGGTCTGGTTATTTGAGTTGTGCTTTCTGAACGGGCTTCTTAGTACTACTTCTGCTTTTTCTCCTTCTTTTTCTGCTTGCTACTGCTTGAACTTTGCTGCTTGTCAAGTGGCTGCCTGGTGGCTTGCAGCAAATTTGAAGGAAATTTCAATGTCACTCCTGGTGCAGAAATGCCTCCTCTGCAAAATCTGCTCCCACTCATCAGTGAAAAGGCAGGTATCAAACTGTGCATCGGTGAGTCCAGGGCTCAGATGGCTGAAACAGATGAACCAGAGGGAATTTGCTCTTTCCATGTGATACCCTGTCAGTCTGTTAGGATGTTTATTATTATTATTTCCTCAGGGGACACAATTTATGGCACCTGTCTTTTTGGCTCCTACTGTGTGAGTCACATTCCCTAAAACATTTATTCTTGTAATCTCTCTGTTGGATAAGAACACTCTATTTTGCCATTTTACTAGAAGAGCAGTGAGAAAAGCTTTCAATAACTCTTATGAGTGCATCTGGGCAAAATTTTCTCTGCAAATATTTTGTTTGCCAAAAACGCATTTCTGATCATTGAAGCTGTCTGTGCTCTTTAAATCTCTTGGAGTAGAGGTAAAAAATGTTTTGACACAAAAAAAAAAATAAATCCCAAAACCAAAAAAGGAACATTTCTGAGAAGAGTTTGGCCTTTATTAAAATTGTAGATAATTTTGAAAGGGTCAGCTAACCTTATTTTTTTAAGAAAAATGGGGGGGAAAAGACAGTGTTAGGAGTTTTATCATCTTTGAGCTAAGTTAATAGGAGTATCTGGTGCCACAAGGAATAGTCATGTTCACCTGTACTTGCTGAATCTTGTTGCTTCCCTTGCATGATGTCAGTGCTCATTTGACCCCACAGTACACCCTAACCCTCAAAAATACTAATGCTACCAAAGCTTCACCACCAGTAGATGGTTTGGGGCAGGTGGGCACAGCAGTGAGGATTGCACAGGAGTAGAGCCAACCCTCTTGGCGGCATCTTGTAGTTGAACAAACCTTTGCCTCCTCTGACAAAATTTTTCTTTTTTGTTTTTACATATCTGAAGACTGTGAAAATCTGTATAAAAAACCCCACCACCTCACCTAAATCCCTTTTGAAATGCTTTATTAGTGAACCTGTAGACCTGTAGAACTTCAGGTTTTCTGTCCCAAGTCACTGTCACAAGTACACTGAAATGTTTCAGCATTTTGTTCAAAGTAGCCAGATAACCCATGGCACAGAAAGATCTTAAACAACAAGCTTCTGAACCTTGGCTTGGCCCCCAAACCACTGATGATGGCTAGTTTGGCAGAGTTCTCGGTGCTCTGGATCTCACAGGTCTGGGAATTACAGGAGCTCAGTGCTCCTGAGCATCCCAGGGAGCCAGCTGACAGAGTCCAGCAGGGATGTCTGAGGCAGGGGAATCTCTGGTCCCAGCTAGACTTCTCCAAACTCAGAATTGTTGCAAGGCTGAGCAGAGAAGAGTAACTTCATCATCTGGGGAATTTCAGTGGTCTTAATTTTCATCCCGCATTAAAAAAAGGCTTAGGAATAGGAGGTGAATGAATCCAATTTCCCCAGATCTCAAATAAACAAATTACACACATAGAAGGAAGGGAGACACTACAAGAAAAGGAAAAGACATAGAAAAAGAATAGGGAAGTCAAATAAATGAGGCTTTCTCTGATCCCCAGTAACCATGATCCAGGTCCATCCAGGAATCCTTTTCCATCCAATGATCCTTTTTGGAGAATTGTTCCAGAGACCACATCCATTTGGCAGGACTAGAACTGGGTGTCCCTGGGGGAGCATGCATGGTCTTTCCTTTCCTTTGGAAGGAGTCCATGGCATCCCTACATCCTTGAGGTTCCACATCTCAGTGGATGTCTACAAGACTTCCCATCCTCCTGGATGTGGCCAAAGGCCGGGGATTGTTCTCTCCCTTGTGGGAGAAGGAAGCAGGGAGGTGTGAAGGAGCTCTGCCAGCATCAGTGGGAATGGCCATCACCCCTTTTACCACCTCTGACACCCCTGCACCTCCTGCTTGCCTCCAGCACCCTGCTCCCTCTGTGGCCAGGCCTGTTTCTATGGGAGTCTCCCAGTTGGCACATGGCTGGCTTTCAGGCACAGTCAATATTAGTTAATCAGCACCTTTAATACATTACTGTGCACATATTTATCTGCATCCAGTGAGCTTTGTGAGCTGCAACTCTTGCAGCTTGGACTGGAAAATTAGTTTCCCAGCTGCGGAGGGTCGCTGTTCATTTATTTACAGTCCTTGGAGACCTCCTGAATGCAATGGCACAAAACAAAATGAGGCCTCTAATCCAAAAGCCAGGAAGCTTAAGCACCTGTAGAAACAGTTTTGCATTCCAAGGGGCAAATTATCTCTAATCTTGTTAAATGACTGCACTGCGAAACAATCACAAAATGCTTTTCTTCGATGGCCCATAACCAAACACGAGGGGTCCATTACTGCTCGTGCAGGCAGAGCCAGTAATCCTGCAGGAGGACACAGCTGATGGCTGAACAAGGGCTGCACTCAAAAGGAAAGAAGAAACGAAATAAAGCTAGAACTGTTTGAGAACGGATGCTTCCAATTTTCTAAATTACAATAGCAACTTGCTGCCAAGCAATTACAGTGTTTCGTCTGTTTTTTCCTGCTTTGCCCCCCACCTCATTTGTTTTTCTTCAGCAGATGCTGTTTCTGAACTTTGTCATTCATGTCCTTTTCCCCACCCCTTGTAATTTGCAACTGATAATGAGCCACCATCCAGACATTGCTACTAAAAAAAGAAAAAAAAAGGGAAAGTGAGATGCCTCTGTGCCTGTTCTACCTGACCCAGCACAAGCACCTTTGCAGATAATTTAAAATTGCTTTTTAAAGCAAGCTGTTTGGATTTTTTTCCTCACTACACAAGATATATGCTGCATGTGACTTGACAAACTACCATTAAGTATTAGTTGCACCAATGAAAAAGAGAATGAAAAAATAGTAATGATGGTCTATGAAACTCCAGTGGTAGTTAAAGCCTACAAATCTACAAATTAAAACAGGCGCTTAATTAAAGCAGGGCTTGAGCCAGGCTCACTGTGGTATGCTCCTTTCTGTGGGGCTGGATGTGTTTTTTGTGACAGGGCAAGCAGCATGGGCAGCTCATTACTGCTGGAGAAAATTCAGACTGGAGAGAGTGCACTGGCATGTACCCAGGCCTGGATGGGGGAATGGCATTGGGAACCCCTCCCAGAGTACACCCAAGCCCAGCAGTGAGGGCCCAGCCAGTACAAACTCAGCTACAGCTTAGCACTGGAATGAGAAAATCTGATTTTCAGAAACCAGTTCCCCCTCATCGAGACAAACCCATTGACCGCATGGTGTGGTAAAGATAGGGGACAGGTGAAGGTAAAGGTAAAGGTAAAGGTAAAGGTAAAGGTAAAGGTAAAGGTAAAGGTAAAGGTAAAGGTAAAGGTAGGGGACTTTCCCACTTAACTGGGTAGATGGCAAACCTTGGGGATGGCACAATTTTCCACTTTTCTGTACTCATCAACGTGCTTTTAGGGGAATGTCTACATCTTGGGAACATGTAGAAAGTCGTTCTTTCTCACCACTCACCACTTCCCTGGAGAAAAGGTACAAGAGGTCAGCAGAACCTCATTTCTGGACAGGGTCACACTGTTGGGAAGAATAAACCAGTGATGATCATTCCCCACTAAAGCTGAATTGGAGAGTTATTCCTTTTCTGAACAATCCATCCTATTTCTCCCCCGTCCCCTCTGTTAGCACCATCTCAGAACTCACATTATTTGCACAAATGTCACCTTGGTCAGGGTGCACTGGGAGTTCTGCAAGTATAGGTGGACATGAATTCTACAGCTCTTCAGCTCCTCCTGCTCATACAAACAGGATATCTGCTCCTTTTTCTAGCTGCTAAAACAGGTTCTTCTTGCTTTGAGTCATTAGTTTTCCAATGCTCCTGCAGTGCTGGAACACTGGGGTTTTGAGAAGAAATGAAGAGATAAATGGGGCTAATGGTGTTCATGTCTCTCAGAAGTGCCTCACCCAAGCTGGTGGAAATTAAATCAATGAAGCTTCACTGACCTATATCAACTGGGGGTTGAATCCAAGAGCAACCAGACTTTGCACTCAGTAAGGTATTAGCCTCCAAATTAATGATGAGTGGGTTACATGGAGGGGATCAGGCCTTCATGGCCAGTTGGTGAATGTCAGAGGTGTGGGCAGGAAGCAGGGAAGCTGGGCAGAGCAGGGTACAAGGAAAGGAAGAGATAACCACGAGCACATCTGTTACACTCATCTGTACTTCACTTCTGTTTTTCAAACAGGCTGAATTTGCACACACCCACCCCACACAATGACTGTATTTTAACCCATCATTGCTTTAAATGGAGTAATGATGTAGGTTTTAAGCCTATACAACCCAGAACATCCAGTTAACTCTTCGATACCTTATCTTCAGCTTTGGGACTCTGCTTTCATGCAAGATTGAGATTTTATGCAAAATTCAAGAAGGGAATAAATCATCTTTACGGGCATATCTGGGGCAGACAACAGTCTACTATATCCCGAATTCTGCCCCTCCACAGTCTCTCAGAGCCTTCAGACTGGATCTACTTCTGCTTTTTCCTCTGCTTTTCTGTCTCTTTTCATGTTATTCTCCATTTTCTTAAAGGACCTGAGAGCTAATAGATCACTTCAAAATGAATGCAATTGCTTCCCAGCAGTGAGATGCTGTGTTTCCTCTACACCGAATCTATGCACTGTTCCACTAGATAAACAGCACCAAATGTCATTTGAGAATCACATCCTGCTTCCATTCTCTCCCCTCCTCACATTCGAGGCTCTAGCTTTGTGTGAGAGTGATTCACTTTCCCACTGAATGCAGAGTGAAAGCCCATTTTCAGCACTCTCCCAACACCCGTGCACAACCAGCTATTCATTTCCAATGATCATTTGTATTTCTTTTGGAAGACCTTAAACACCACAGGGAATAAAAGGAAAACCATTCAAGTGAAAATAAGATCGGCAAAGACAATACATTGCCCTGCTGTCAGTGCTTAGCTAAAGATGAATACATATTAGCACCTTTTTTGCCTGGTTTTGTAACATAGTTGGGGTTTATGTGTGGTGTGTGTATATTTGCTCATTTTCCTAAAAAACTGTTCAGCCACATAGTTGTTTTCAGCTAAGTTTTCAAGGATTCTCAGGGATATGAAGCACCTACAGGTTTTTTACAAACTTGTTTGAGGAGAAGACAGAGTCAGCATCAACAGAAAATGCAGCATGAGTAGAGCTCTTATGAAACACTGCAGAAACTGCACAGAAACTCAGCCTGCAGGTACTAAATCCAAACCCCAGGCTCAGGCTACCTAGAGATCTCTGCTCTTCAGAGTAAACCTTTCTCATAGCACCATACTGTGCCTCCAGCCTGAGCTATATGTAGCATGTAACTTTGCTGATCAAGAGACACGGCTGAAACCAGAATTTAATTCCAAAAGCCACAATGGGGTACCTGGTTCCCTCGATGACCAGAAAGAGGAAATTACTTTGGCCAGTTAATTCCCATATTTCCAGACATATTTAGAGGAGAGTGGGAACTACAATGTGGATTTAGAAGCTAAAGCAAGTCCCAAAAGGATGTGAGAGGGAATCAAGGATATTTATGCCCACTTAGGGCATTTATAAAAATGTAAGTCTTGGATGAGCCTTTCAGCCTTTGGAAAGGGTATAAAAGTCACTATGTGGAGGTCAGGAAGTGCCTCAAATATTCATCAAGAAGGATGATTTTGAGACAGTTGATTATGGGACATTACTAAGGAAAAGTATATTCAATGGAATATCCAGTGGAATTCAGCTCTCATCTCAGTCAAGAGAGTGGTATTGTAGGAATAAAATTAGCAGGTATGAAGACTTCATGAGAAATGAGCAAAAAAGTTGGGGAAATATCTGTGAAATTGTTACACCTGGATTCAGCACAAAGAGGAGATTTGGTGCATAATGGAAAAATTGTGTGTGCTGGGATGTGGGACAGTAAAATGGATTTTGTGGAAAGGAAAAATTATTGCTGCAAGATATAATCAAACAGAAAATTTGATAATAAAAAGATTTTGTCTGATGCAGCTAGAAAAATTATATTGGCCAGAAAAGCATTGAAATACTTTTCTATTGATAAAAGAGGCATTTGCAATAAAATGGAGGGATTTAACTACCAAAGCAGGATGTAAGGATGTTGTAAGGATAATAGAAGGATCTTGGAATGACACTGGTTTTGGAATGCAGGTAATGAGGGATAGGTTCTGCTCAGGAGAGGCAGAAACAATGATTAGAGGGAGAAGTAATGCTGTGCAGTGATGGTAGGGGAGACTGCTAGGGCACAAGAATTGCATGGGCAGAGCAAAACCCATTTGGGTCCAAGTGATATGTGGTAAGATGGCAAAGACATTGAGACTGAGTCATTCCAGGAATTTCCTGTAGGTTCTCAGGCTGGAGTGTAAGCTAAGACTACCTTCCTATATGGAGGGAGAGATAGAGAGGGAGACAGACAGAGAGAGGTGAATACCTATACCAGTGAGAATTGTATCATTATTGAAGCTTTAATTCTGCACACATGCACTGGAAAATAAATGCTATTGAGAAAGGCCCATACAGCCTGAGTGTGGGCTGACTCAGTCATTCACTCAGTTATGCAACAAACACAAGATTATGAGATTTTAGGTTTGATTTTATAGATGGTGGGACCTCTTGAGAACACAGTGACTTTGGACCTGTGATTCATGAGATGAATCCAGGTAAATATAATGAAAGTGTTAAAAGAGCGACCTGCAAATTAGGTCCAAAGGGGCAAATTTGTTGAAGAGCTCTAGGACTGTTGTGTGCAGGGTACTTTACAGGCAAGGGTGAAAAAAACCCTTTGCTCTTGTATCTGGCTCAGGAGAGGGACCAATATTACAGAAGAAGGCTCCAGACTGAATCAAATGCAAGGTCCACTTCAAACAGGATGTTTGGACTCGGCAGAACAAAGAGTTACAAGGACTAAAACCATATCTGACCAGCAAAAAGGCACATCTGAGAGACCAGAAAGCATAGAGAGCTTGTGAGAATAGCCAACTGTCACGCTGAGCTGAACCCTGCAAAGGAAATTAAAATCAAAACCAGACGGGTTTTCAGCTGGAGGAGGAATAGGAGAGAAAGAACATGGAGATTAAAAATATGGCACCAAAACTGGATAAATGCTTTGCCTGAGGATGCAGTTCTGTGAGACAGGGTGAGATGGCTTAAAAGATTACTGGTCTCTGCCGGCAAGCAGAGGCTCTGCTGTGCTTTCCCATCTCCCCACCATGGTGACGAAGCCTCACCCCATGACTTGCGCCAGCTCCTTAACCCCTTAGTTAACCACCCCAGAAAAGCATGTGGCTAAGTTTTTCTGCTGTTTTAGCAAGATGAATCAGCTCAGAAAACTGATCCACAAGTACCCAGGTTGGTGCCAGGGATGAGTGAGGCCATGGGAAGGTGAAGAGGAGAGAGGCAGCTCCTTCCCCTTGCAGCCTGGCTCAGCTGCCTGTGACAGCACCACTTTCCTTCTGGTTAAGGACTTGGGTGAATTTGCAAATGAAAAGAAATGAGGATGAGGCTATAAGAATGGGAATGACCACATAGGAGGAGGAAAGGAGAGCTGGGGACAGATAGACTCTGTCCCCAAATTCTGGAAGGAGAAGAGTGTGAATTGGCTAGCTCAGTAGCAATGATGCATTCATTCAGTCATGGGTAGTTCATGTAACTGGTAAATAGGATCTGGGCCCCATGGCTAAATAAGAAAAGCAGAAAGAGATTGAGATGTTTTGGGTAACTACAGAGCCATTAATTTGACCTCAAAGTTATACAAGGTTGTATAATAATTTTTTGAAGGAAAAAAACCTGACCACATGGAAATTAAAAGAAAATGGGATAAAAGGCAACCAGTTAATCACAAGTATATTGTATCCTTTTCACCTACTGTGTGAGCTGATCCTCTTTATTCAATTCTAACACAGAAGCCAGGAATTGGCTCGTTTTCTTCCGTCAGGATTGTTTTATTCATTGGCCATTCACCAAAAATAAAAAAAAATCCTATTTCAATAGCCTTGGGAAATGGATGTTCAGCAACATTCAGTGTAGCTCACTGGGTTTCTAAGGGCCATACAAGCAGTGGCTACAACAGAGTGATATATCTTGGTGGTATGATGTGCTCATGGGTGCTGTCAGTGCACCCTGCTCTTGCAGAGCAAAAATCCCATCCCATCACTGCTGTGTCTTTCAAAATGTCCTTCAAAACACAGCAGAGCCCTCCAAACAACATCTATAATTACGTGTTCTTCCTGGGCTCCCCTCGGCTCTTTATTACTAATTTTGAAGGATTTTGCTCAGAAAGGTCTTTATACTCTGCAGGCACTGCTGAATTGGAATGGGAAGCAGGGTTTCTTCTCATTGTAAGGTAGGCAGGGCTGCCTTCCAGTTTCCCAGCTGCAGAGATTTATAGCCACTACCAGATTCACTAGGTGGCCAAGGTTTTATAACCCAATTGAACAGAATAAAACCATTTAGACTGAAAGCAATTTGATGCAGGACTCAATGACTTTCAGGAACTTGATGTATTACTATGATCCTGAAAGCTACAAATTATATATATATGTATATATTTGACAAATCACTCTCAAAAACAATTTAATTATTTGGAATGATTTAATCAGGGTTGACAGGCCTGCAAAGCATCTCTGGGAATGAAGCAGAAAACCTTGAAGTGTATGGAAGATTTTCAATCTGTGTTAAATCCTGTTCCAAAGAGAGGAGTTTGGTATCCTTCCCAAGGTTTCAAACTCCCTTGAATACCAATTCCCTTGAAGGATCTCCTGGGTTAGACTCATATGGGCCTGTCTGAGGCTCTATGCAACAAAGTGAGAGTGGCATGGCAAAATAGGCATCTATCTTTGACACCCTTGGCCAAATATTAGGGAGTCCGATGTCTTCAGGACTGCTGACTATCCCAGCAGCACTCACAAGACTTGAACTTCCAGAGATTTCCCAGATTTTTTTGTTGCTGCTGCTCCATCTCCCTCCCATGATTAGATGGGCTTTTTGGAAATAATGGACTTCACTCTCCAGTGCCTTTGTATTTCAGAAGCCCAGGTGTCTGGTTGTATTAAATACTTCAGGCTGCAGTTCTCCTGTGAATCAGACTCCAAGGAAGGCTTGCAGAGTGCTCTCACTGCAATCAAAAGTATGATGCATTCATGAACTAAAAATTACCTAAAGAGACTTTCCTGAGTTAAGTTTAAGCAGTCTGGACTTAAGCACATTTCCAGCATCTGCTTTCCAGGCTGTTTTACCATGGAATGGGTACCAATCCTGCTGCCCTCACAGGATGGACATTTCCAGGGTGTGTTATGAGCCTCTGTCCTGCCAAACTGTTCTGAGCACTGGTTCTGCACTGGTGGAGGGAAATACGTGTCCTTTTGCTGCAGGAATGGAGATATTTGGAGGGGCTGTGAATGTTCATTGTAATGGTACAAACTCTTAGTCCCCAACAAGTTTGGTATTACAAAATCATTTGGTAAGAAAGGGAAGAGATGAGTCTGGTGTCTGAGAGCAGTCAAATAGAAATGAAAATTAGGGATTACAAGCTATGAATGACAAGGAAATATCTCAACAGGAACCTTATCTCCGAGACTGGAATGTCTCTCAGAACAAAAACAACTGCTAATGAATTCTCTCCACACAACCAAACGCCTTGGCTGCTCCCACCCGGGCTCCTGCAGCTCACGCTTCCCCGCAGTTTTCCTTTGCTTTATTGCTTTCAGATGCTGCCGGGTAAGAGCTGCTGTGGTAGCTGTGTCCCTGCCACCAGCGCGGGGGAATGTGGCTCCGGCGGAGCGGCTGCGAGGCGTCAGCCCAGCCTCTGCAGGGGCCGTCTGACACCGCAGCAGAGCCGCCTGCCTGCAGCCACACAGTCTGAACCCATCCCTGCTGCCCAGCAAGAGCACGCCCCACTGCTCTGGATGAATTCTCCTGTACCAAGACCCTCAGCAGAGCCGCCTGCCTGCAGCCACACAGTCTGAACCCATCCCTGCTGCCCAGCAAGAGCACGCCCCACTGCTCTGGCTGAATTCTCCTGTACCAAGATGCTCAGGAGTGTTCGTTCATCACTGATGGAGGAGCTGGTGGGAATGACACTCTCCTGCCAGCTGCTGTCCACACTGCTCCCACTGGGCTTTTTGGTTCTGTCCCTTTGATTTAGTGGTGCAAGTTAGTTAAAACTCTGCATATCTTTTCCTTCTGGTTTGAAACACTCCTCCACATTCATTCTGCTCTTGCCCATGGTCCTCAGATATCTTTCCAGGAAAAACAATCCTGGATTTATTTACAGCACATCAGTATTTGTTTTAGCAACCCTTTTGGGGAGAAGGCAAGGAGAGATCTGAGCTCTCCAGTAAGGATCTCAGAATGTGTTCTGTGCTTTCAAGTTAGGGGCATTTTACTTGAAGAGTTTAAAGGGGAAGAAAAATGTGAACCCAGGTCAGGAACCTATTTTTCTCTATGCTTTCCATAGATGTTTTTACAGTGCAAAATCCAGAAACACCCCACAAGAAAGAGAGCAAACTCATTAATGTTCCTTCTTTGAAGGCAAACCCAGGTAAATATTTATTTGTTTATTTTGTTCCCTAGAGTTGCCTTAGTTTGTTTATTTTGTTTTCATATCCCCCTACACATGCATGTGCAGTCCAGCTTTTTTTCTACCTTGGCTAACAAATGCCAATGAATTAAAATGAGACATTTTGATGCCCCAAGATATCCCACGGGAAGAGTTTTCTACTGAGCAATTTAAGACTTACGTAGAGTGAAATAAGGAGGGAAAGAGGAAAAAGGTTGTTACCTGTTTCTGTTTCCTCCTTCCCACCTTTTTTTAATTTGCAGTTATCTATAGACAAATTTCAATGGATAATTGTCCTGTCCCCAGATAGCTTTTAAAGAGGAAAGATACTGAAACCATGAAGGCAAATGCAGGCACTGGTGAAAATTAATGCTTGAAAGCTCAATAGAAGCCATGTCACTTGGTTATCAATATTTCTTCTTCTTTCTCTCTAGAAATTATTTCTTTGTTCTTCATCACAGCAGTGTTTAGAAGCCCCAGCTGTGCAACAGACTGGTGATTTCAGCCAAGGGTTTTCAAATTGCATGTCAATGCAACCCTGTGGGCATGTGAGCTGCTCTAAAAGGAATGTAAATGGAGAATGTAAGTCTCTGGTCAGGAGACACAAGTCTTTGATACTGGAGTCTGCCCCTCTGTAAGAAAATGCCTGACTACTTGGTTACCTCTGCAGCAAGGTGTGACTTCACAAGGTCATGTGCACTAAAACCAAGGAGACACCCTGGCATTGGCATCCCATTGCTGCACTGCATTTGTGATATTTGCAATTTCTGACCTCCTCTAAGAGGCCACTCCTGTCCTGAGGAATTTTACCTCATCAACCCAAGAGCATCAAGCACAAAGTGGTTTGTGGATGCACCCTCTCAATTCCCACTGCAATAAGTTTATTGCTTATGACAGGAGGGTTAAGGCTAAACAAGCTGCCTGATTGATTTCTGCCCAAGAGAAGGCTGAGTCTCAAGAATGCTGTTTACACAAAAGGCTGATTCTGATCTACCATCAGGGTGATTTTCATTTATACCAATATAAGACAGATCCAAAAAAGGCCTTTGGCTTACAAAGTATTTTAGGGCTCTTTGGGGAGAGGCAGCTTGGTAAAAACACAGATTACAAGGAGAACTTTCACAGTTTTTGATGCAAAAGAAAAGCACAGGAAGATGAGCCTTTGATGCTGATCCTCTGAAGAGTCAAGCTCTGCCAGTAAGGTACAGACTGGACCTTCCCTGCCAACATTTCAATATGCCCTGGCTAGACCAGAGCTATTGGCACTCATGGGGCTCCTTCTGGGCTGCTGGAACCACCCAAAATTTGCATCAACAGAGAGGGTGGTTCAATCTTGGTTTTGCTGGTGTAATCTCAGTCCTTACCTCCCAGTTTAATTTTGTCTGTGAATGACTCAAGGTGTAGTTTGGAGTAAATGTAGTTTTTAGCCACTTAGTTGAGCTAATCTCTATGGCAACTGAGCTTCCCAGTGTACAAAAAACTTTATAGAGAATGAATGAAAGAGCAGGAGTGGGGGAAAAAAAGGAGAAAATATTAACTTTTGCTCCCAATCCAATGCCCACTGGACTTCATACACGTGTTGGTAGTCACTGTAGCCTGTGCAGTCATTCCTGAGTGAGTTTTTCTGGACTCGTTTTATTTTGTTTTGTGTTGTTTTGGTTTTTTTAAACTCATTGCAAGAAAGATCTTAGTCCTTGTCCTTCCTGCTAACCAACATGCTCTCTCAAATATGAAAAGGAGCTTTGAATTTGCCTGTGGTTTTGTGGGAGAAAACCCCTAGCAGAGCAACAGCAAAATTCTCAAGAAAATTAATATGAGTTGAGGATGCACAATTCTTTTGGAAAAGCCAGATTGAAACCTGAAAATTGAAGAGAACACTTAAAAGTGGACAAAACCCCAAGAAGATTCATGACTTTTAAAGGCCCACGTCATTCCACTTCTGCCAGGTAACTAGATTTATTAGTATTTGTCTCAGAATTGTTGTGGAATGTGCAGCAAAAGAAGTCTTTAAAATTGATTTGATAAAAAATTAGGCCTCTTTTACATAGGATTGATCCTTTCCTGGCAATGGACTATATGAACACAATTGCAGCAATCTTATCACATCCAAAGTGTTAAAGTCTACTTAAAACATGTCTTTTTTAAAGTAAGAAGACAGAATCAAACTGCTGGAGTCAATAGACAGGTAGTTCATTACTATGAGCACAGGAGATCACTTACCCTAAGAAAATTGCAATCACAGGAACAGAACTACAGTGAACAGAAATGGATGTATCTCCCTCAATTTCACTTCAATGAAGTGCCTTTATATCAGAATCTGATTTATTTTCTGCTTCTAGCCTGACTGAAAAGCCTGTTCATCAGCATCTCTGTCATGCAAAATATTTAACACTGTTCTCTTGGAATGAGAATGGAGAACGAAGACTCTAAAATTAGAGAGAAAACTTAACTCCATACTTAATAAAGGTCCCAATCTAACAAAGAGTCTTCTTGATTTTAACAACAAATCTAACAACCACAGACTAAGCCTAAACTACCAGGTTCTGATACTTTCATTAAAGAGACATTACTCCACAGACTCCCACTGGAATCTGTGGGGACACCTGGAGAAATACAAGGCATGACCCAGTGGAAGTACAGCATCAACATCTTGTCTCTTTATAAATGTCTTTAGTCACTTTCTAAATGCACCCCTTTAAATTGGCTGTACTCTTCCCAGAAACATAGTACAACTTCCCATGGAAACTGCAGTAACCAAGAATGTTGATTTTGCATTATTCTTTTTATTCCAGTACATCAGCAGGCATTTAAAAGATTTCTGAATGCCTCAGAATTAAATTACAGATAGGAGCAATGAAGTCACAGAACTGAGCAATCCAGCACTTAAAGCTGTTTCTATATGAAGTCATAGGAGGCTGCAGTCAGAAGGAAAATAACAAAGAGGATTTACTTCTCCTGGTGCAAACCAGGACCACCATGGGGCTCTGAAAAAGTTTCACTGGAAATCCTGGAAACACAAGCAGGATCCTTGTTTTCAAAGCTCAATCCAAAGGTAGCTGAAAATTTGTGAAGTATCCTATCCCTCTGGGCCAAGAGACAAGTTGTAGCTTTAGGTTGCACATTCTTTCTGTGCAAATTCCATGCAATTTTACATCACTGTTTCCAGCCCACTGAGCTCAATGGTCCTTCTGATTCCTGTCTGTGAGCAATACTTCAGTTGTCATGGGGGACTGATGCCATCAGGACAGCCTGCTGTACTGAGAGATCTTCAAGTGAAAATAAAACTGTCAAGCTCATCTGCTCTTCCCTAATGGATATGAATGAATCCAGCAATGCATGCCAAGCTTTTCATGAACTGTATGGTATTATAAAAACCATGCTGCTGCTGAGGTTAGAAACCCCATCCTTTCTGCCTTGTGGTTTAGGATATATGTGCTGTACTGGAATGCTGGAAATAGCAAGATGTGTTAGTTTAGGCACTTTAATAAGAATGTCTATGTTTATGAATTGGCTTAATTTGACTTCTTTACAAGCAATATCAGTTCTCTCTGTCTTGAATTGTCCTTTTTTTGGTGGTTTAGACACCACTGCTATTACTGGCTCCTGGCTGACTGCATACTTGACAAAGTTTTTCATGAGGTCACGATTTTCCGGCATCATGAAAGAGGTGGCTATGCAGTAAATGCACAGAGAGCTTGCTGCCATCTCAGAACATGTGTTCCAGCTTTCCTGTGTTTCTTCCAAATAAATACAGTGTGAAACTACCTGATAAAGACACCTAAGCAAGTGGAACAATGAAGAACCCAAAATGCAGAATCATCTTACAATGACAATGGTTCTTTGTCTAGATCTCACCCTCAGCCTGTCTTTTCTTTGGTCCCCATCTGTATAATTATGTTAGCAGTTTGTTGTCCAGCAACAGGTTTATTTCCCTGGGTTAGGTGCAGCTGTGGTCCCACTGCTCTGAAGAGGCAGCAGGTGGACTAAGAGATGGAAAGGCCAGAAAAGCTGCTCAGTCTTATGAGGTGTCAAAGAGCTCATGGGTACACTGGGGAGCAGGCTCTTGTTTGCCCAGCCAGAGGTTCTCCACCACAGACCTGCCAGTCACTCTGGTTATATTCACATCTGGATGTTGATGTGGATGCATTTCCATGTCTCCTCCATCTCCCAGGCTTTTGGCAGTACTGCTTCTCTTGGGTTTTAGGACAGGGACAGTGTTTTCATGCTGCTTTGTGAAGTGCTAAGAGCTCTGAATCGGGTTGGATCTCTAGGATGTTCCAAACTTATCAAGACAAATCAGATCTTTGGTAACGTCATTGTTGCCTGACATTTAAAAATCCAATACAAACCAAACCCCCAAGCCCACCCTATGCTTTCTTTTGCACAGATACAAATCATCAGACATGAAGCTTCCATATTTGAGAAGTTTATGTTTGGCCTTCAAATTCCAAAGCAGGTCCATTCTTGCCAGAACCTTGTGTCTTAGTAATAAGTCAGTTACAGACCTAGATCTTCTTGTTTGCTTCATGTCTGTGCTGAATGGTGTGGAATTACACATTTTCTACTGGCTTAGTTCAGGAAGCTCCAGGGAGCTGAATATGAGTAGTGCCAAATCACTGAATTTGCTAATACCTTTCAACTCTATTAGAGCTTGTTTCTGTACCTACATGTGTTTAAGCTGTGCTGATGACACGTGTCTTTACATCCTGAACCTCCTGCTTGTGCACAGTGACAAAGGCTTGTTCTGCCTTCACACGAGTGTGGGGTTTGGCTCCTGCCAGTCCTTTCCTGTGGTTGAGGGGTTACAAATCCAGAGGCTGGAAAGAGCTTTTGTAAAGGACAAAAACCCAGTCACTGGTTACTTCATTGAGCAGAGCAGTTATACAGATGGATGTTGTAGCTCTGATGGTCTCAGTATACAAGAAATCCACAGTTTATAGAAAGAGATAATATTTTTATTAGTTGAAATGATTAAGAGGCTTGGAAAAGAGCTGGCAAGCTTTCAAGTATGTGAGACCTTAAGAAAAATGCTGAGACGCAGCCTATGAATGAATTTAAAGATTGAAGGCATTTATCTTTTATTTGGACTTCTTCACAGTTTCTTAGTATTTGTAACTCTGACACTAATTGGAGTTTATAAATGAGGTGAAAGTTCTCTTTTTACTGTCCTCCCCTGAATGTAGGGCATTTGTATCTATGGGGAGGTTATTAGTTTCTCCAGTTTGTCCCCACTAAGTGTCCAGTTGTCTCCACTAAAACATTTTTGCATAGGCTGCTGTCTGTAACATCCTGACACCATGGGAGAGGGTCAAGGCTGCCATGGAACCCAGCCACAAACTGCTTTGGGACTCTGGACACGTTCCAGTTCCCCCTCTGGGGGATGTTCATGGTACCTGCTCTCCTCTACATTTGGATGAATGGGCTGAGCTCCTTAGACTCCATCTGCAGCCACCAGAGAGGGAAGAGACTTCCAGAGTGCTTCAGAATATCTGATTTAGGCTACACCCCTAAAGAAAGGCCTGGAGGAACAAATATCTCTTCACGTCTTTTGGAGAGCTTCAGGAAAACCAGTCCCAGCTGCACCCCACCAAACTTTAGTCTCCTGTGAGAGGTACCCATGTCCCCCTTTCCTCTAAACATCCTTCTGTGTGATCCTGTGATCCTTCTGTGTGTCTATAACCCAGAGAAGATGACTGTGCTGCCACCACATGCACCTTGGATCACAAGTTTGAATTGAGAAATTTAAAGTTTGATCACTAAAGCAGATAAGTTGAACCCTCTCCTCTCTGTTTTAGAGATGCTACAGGGACATTTACCGTGTGCACAGTGTTCCTTAGGGGACAGGAAGAGGCTGTCAGTGCACACTGGCACGTTACTGTGCAGGGTGGACATCTGCTCTTGGTGTCCCAGATAACACATCACCTCCCTCAGCTCAGCTGGAGCTCATTTCAAAGTTATGACAGCTCAGCAAGTCACTGTATTTTTCTGGCTGCTCGTCATCTGATGCTGGAAAATGCTATACAGTCCTTTCAGCAACTCTGATGAATGTTGGACTTAGTGAAAATTTTAGTTTCCAGCTTTTGCAGACTGGAATGGGGAAATGTTACCATAAAATAGAGGGTTTAGATAACTTGCTGAGTTTCAAATGCCACTTTTGTGCTAAAGTAGGTGGATTTTAAGTTTGCTCAGCAAATGAGTTTGTCTGCAGGTTGCCAGGGACACCCCAGTCTTATCTTTATGCAACATCACCACCTTGGCAGCTCCTGTAAGACAGGTAACCAAAAAAAGTGACCAGCTGTGTGAATAACATACTTCTCATGCATCAGCAACTGGAGATAAACAGCCATGCCCATCCTCCATTCTTGCTGGAGGTGTCCTTCCCATTAAGTTGGACTTCTGTGCAAAAAAAGGTTCATGTGCCCCATCAAACAATAAATATCTAAATTGTCAAATGATGGTTCCTGCTAGAGCATCAAATGGATTAAAAGCATTGCCTGTGTTTGATGATGCTGCTATAGCTCCTGTAGCATATTATGAATCACTACTAATAGTGCTATTTATATATATTTAGATTATATATATAACAAGATGCTTACATGCCTCATCTATTTCAGAACATTTCAGAAGCTTTTTAATGCAGGACCTGTTTCCATTTCTAGAAAGCATCTCACACATCTCAAGTATAGCTGCAATTAAAATCATTAAGAACAGAATTAGTAAATAGTAGCATACAATTAAATGCATCTCAAAATATGTGGAGCTGATATAATGAGGTAACAAAAATATAATTAATTTTAAAAATTTAAATATCACTAATTTAATCCTCATAATGAATTTATGAGGCTAAAATCTCTTCTGTCCAAAACTCAGTCACCAGGTTTAAATTCCCAGCTGAGGAAAGTCCCTGGCAGTTGCTGGTGAAGAGTGTCTGGGCCTGTGCTTTGCCATCATTCAGAGATGAGGGACAAGCCATGGGCACCATTGCAACCTCCTCATCAAAACTCATAAGAACTGTGTCCCTGGAGGTCCCATCTGAGTCACCAGGTGACTTTTTGCCACTGCAGGTGATCTTGCCAGACCCAGTAGGTCCATACTAATAAACACTAAAAACTGCCAGAGCTTCAGTGCTGGGTTTCCTGCAGTCTCTGGAGCAGTGACATTCCATAGGGGAACAAGAGAGATGTGTTTAGCTCTGGCAGGGAATTCCCTCTATAAAAACTCACAGATGAGGCTGGGGACGGGACAATGCTCCACTCTGCAGAGGAAGGGAAGCAATTCCTCCCAGACCCAGCACCTGGCAGTGAGTTTAACCAGGTGCATGTGATCCTCAGGCTTGGCTTGCTATGGCCTGACACTTTCAGGCAGTCTTTATGTCCCATCTCCAGCTGCAATCAAGCTTTTAATCTTTAGAGGAAGGTGAAAGAAAGACAAAAAGGGCAGCCTAAAAGCCAAGTAAGGTCTCAAAGGGGGAACATTGACGTTCTTTATTAAATTATTGCATAGCTTTAATAAATGGACTTTATTTGTAATATTTTGCTTCATTTCCTGAGGAAATGAGTATTATGCAGCTGTGCTCTGGTTGTTTGTTTGTCTGTCAGGTTTACCCCCATTTAATAATTATTGAGTCTGTTGGCTGGTTCCAGTGCAGTTTGAAGGAAGGGAAAAGGCATCACAGTATTATGTTTTAAAATATTTAGGAAAATTAGCAGTGGGGTACAGGACAGAGACTGAACTAGTGGAAAAGGTCACAATATGAGTTCAGCACAGTTATTCAACGTGAGAGAATCCACATGGAAGGGAGCCACAGGAAGCCCAAGAAATATTCCCTAAGTCCCAATGCTTAAGGAACAGCATGTTAATGTATTTTTTTTATAACCCCACTAGAATTCTAATTAAACTGGCCCATTCCCCAGGATTTCTTTTAACTCCCAGCAACTCCACTTCTAGCCAGTGCATCCCCTGCCCATGACCAGTGACCTCTCCATCTACCTGCTACCCTAAACCAAACCCTACTTGTGACCCTACAGGTCACCTGAAAGGATAGCCCTGGATGCAACAAACATATTTGCCTTTATCCTGGTGTTCACTGAGCAAGAAGAAAAGAAAGAAAAATCCTTTTATTGTACATTTTGGAAAAATAGGTCTCTCTCTCTCTTTTTTTTTTTTTTTCTCCAGCTTGTTGACACTGACACTTTTTTCCCTGTTGGGAAAATCTATTTTAGATGGTAATGAAAAACATAACCAAAATTTCCTACCTTGATCTGGGTAAAACAAGGCATTTGAGTCAGTGTAGTCAATCTAGAGTCTCCTGACCCTCCTTTAGAGCTGTCCAGATCATCCTGCTTGGCTCCTGGCACCGAGATGGTGACTCCAAACGAGAAGTAGCTGCAGTGCTTTAACAAGGGCTCTCCAAGGCACCAGAACATGGGTTTTCCCTATGGAAAACTTTTAATGGACTTCAAAAACAGGAGGATAAGGTCTAACTGGGCAGACATTCCTCAGCTTTGCTTCATGTGGAGAAGTGAAGGTGTTTATAGCTCTCTGTAGAGTTTTCAGTGTGTGTGTGCACGTACCCACGTGCCCACATATCCACTCACCTGGACAAAAGGTTTCAGGGAAACCCTGAAGGAAGAAGAGCTGTTTCAAACAACATTGGCACAAGAAGAAAAGAGTAGGAAATGGTTGTAAATAATCTTGCACCTGGAAACAAGAAGAAGACTTCTAGCCATGAGAACATTGAGGTTTCTCAGCAGCACCTCCATGGAGAGAAGAGAGGAAAACATTTTTGTTGCACTGTGGGGCTGGATGATGGGATGCCAGAGAGAAATGAAGCGTAATGATGAGAAAAAAACAATATATTTGCCACTTGATATAGCAAGTGTTAAACCCTAATTTATCCTCTTAACAACTGCATTTATAATTAATGTAACTGTATGGTTAATCCTGCTGAGTCAATTTCATGTAGAGATGAGCACACTCTGAAAGGCATGGCAGACATGGCTCTGGGCTTTTCTGCTAGAGTGAAGGACATGGGCACCACTCCTAAGATCTCTTCTCTAATACATTGCTGACATTTTTGCAAGAGGCAGAAGACCATCCTCCACTGGGATATAAATCACTCTAGTGCACTTTCCTTTTTCTCTCACCTTGCTCACTTCATTGTAAACACATTACAAAAAGCAAAACATTAATCTTATTCCCCTGGAGTAGCAGAACAACAGAGGATTCCAATAATTGACTGAGCTGGGTGAATATCAAAACCCTGCCATAATGCACAGCATGCCTCTGACAGTCATCTCTCTCTCTCTGCCAACAGCAGGACCTAGATCAAATCTGCAGTGCCATTATCCTATATTGGGCTGCATTATCCTATATTGGTCACCCCTACCTGCTGCTGTCCCATGGACACATCTTCTTTTTATGTTATTGCACCAGAAAAAGGGAGAGTGAGCAGAGGAAGAGCCAAAGTACAGCACAAACTTGCAATTAAAAGCGTCCTCATCCTCTCTCAGGCAGGCAAGCAGGGCAGTGAGCAGGACAGCTGTCTTTCAGTGCTTTCAAGATACATTTCAAGCTGTGCACAGCTGGAGCTATTCAGTAGCACACGAAGGAACTCTGTACCCTTGCCAAGGCTCTGCAGCTGCCAAATCTGCCTTTATTAGCAGCAGCATTTCTCCTTCTCCGTAGCTGAATACAGAACAAGTCTGACATTATTTTTCATTCAGCCTTCCCAAGCATGCTAAGGACATCACAATAATAACTTTGTGTGTGTGTGCATGTTTTATAAGTGTTTTCTTCTGCCTGTATATGTGCAAACACCCCCTCCCACACACACATACAAGGGGCAGGATGCAGAGCCATGCTAAGGCATTGAGCATCTCTTTCCTGTTCTGGTCAGTTATCCATCTCAGCTGCATTTAAACCTCTTGTTACTCATTATCTGTGAGCTCTCCCATGAACAGGTCTTTGTCTGGGCCATGCTGCTCTTTGTAGGTGGTATTCTCATCCACACAGATGGCTGGAACAGCCCTTAAGTCCCACTTAAGTCCTATTTTAAGGATCTAAGTGGTTCTCAAGTGCTCTCCACGCCTCTTCTGGAGTGAGGCGAACTTCAGCCTTTGCAAATACCTGCCCTGTAGAAGTGAGACAGGGTACTTCTGTCTAACTCAGTCTTTCTTCACTCTCCTCTGCTGCCTGCTTGGGATTCATTGCTGGTCACCTACTCATCATCAAATTTTAAGGTATCTCTTCAGTCAACGACCAGAAATAAAATAAGCCTACTTAGATACTATGTACTCCAAATAATGGGAATTCCTTTATTTGTCTAAGGATCTGTTTCACCTTCGTTTGACACCTGAAAACTTTCAGACCAGGTTTCAAGCAGGCTTGATGTAATGGGGCAGGTGAAGGCATGAAAATCACCTATTTTGGAGAACACAAACTTCACATATGAGTCATAGGCAACGCAGAGCTTGTCCCAGCTCTCCAGGCAACACCTGAAAGGTCATCATCAGGAACTCTAACCCAGTTGCCAATGGACAGGATATATATGATTTCTAAAAACAAGTTCAAGTGTTGCTCTTACTATTTAATGGCTATTCATAAGGTGTTTAAATGTGTGTATGATATCAGTCCTCTCAGTACCTGAAGCACTTGGCAGACAGTGATGGTCTACACGACACAAATGCCACTGTGGTTAGACAAATACTTTAGTTTCCATTTTTCACGTAGGAAAACTAAAACTGAGAATTTCTGTGGCTTTCCTGTCTCTGTCAGAGAAACCTGCTTAAGAACTGGGAATACAGCAAAACTATTTTAATTTTGTGAATTAACTAAATCTCATCACAGAGTCGTGGAAGAAGAACAATGAATGTTTGGAAGAGACTTTTGAAAATCACATAGTCTGACCACTTACTCAAAAAAGAGCCAATTTAGATCAGGTTACTCAGGACTTATTCCAGCTGAGTTTTTAATATCCTCAGGGACAGATGTTGCAAAACCTCACTGGGCAAATTGCTCAAATATCTGACTACCCTTCCTGGGAGATTTTTTTCTAGTACCTAACTGGAAGTTCTACTCTTGTGAGTTGTCTCCATGGCCTCTTGCCCACTGTGCACCTCTAGGAAGAGTCTGGCTCAGTCTCCACTATATTGTTTTCTCATAAAAATGAATCATGACCACTTATGTCACCACCTCATAAGACTTTTTGCTTTATTGCTACATTTTTAATAGCTATGGTAAAGTCTTCATTTTGTTAAAAATTACTTCTGATGACACAGCTAAGCATGTTCCAGATACTGTGGAAGAAATTGTATTTAGTGTAGTCACTCCCTTCTCTCAGTGAAGCAGAAAATCAATGCAATATGTGCATTTTGTTAGGGCCTACACTTGCTTGTGCAGGTTTTCCTGATAAACTCTGGCCACTTTTCTCTGAAGGAAGTTTCTCTTTCTCCTGGGATTCCTCCTCTGCAGATGCAAATTGTCATCACTCTATTAAGTCAACAGGACCATGACGACTGCACTTGCCAAGCTGAGTTGAATAAAGCCTTACCAAAAAAAAAAAAAAAAAGGCATTAAACTGTATGGAAAGGATGTTATAAACACCATGGAACCTGCAAAGTGTGCATCAGTTTCTTTTGGTGCAATAAAGTTACTCCTGCTGTCTGTGGTGAGATGTAATACAATATTAAACTTGTATAGCTGTCAAGATACTAGTGCTGGCATTAAAATCTACTAATTTTCTGTTTCCTGTGCTGATTCAATACTAATTGCAAATTATGTACATGTAGGTATGTGCTTGCTGTAAACATGCAGATAGGTGTCTGTATAGTGTATTAAGAAGATATCATGTAAGTTTGTGAGGAATGTTTAATTTAGCTTTTGGGGGTATAAAAATACCCTTTTTGGATGAAGGGATTAATAGAAAATTACAATGGGTTTTTCATTAAGTCATAATCTTTCTCTCGTTAAAAAAAGGCAAAACCTGATATACATACTGTAGTCACATAAAACAGCAGTGACACCCCAGATCTGGAGGGAAATTAAAGGAATTCACATCTTTCCTATTTCATGCAACAAACTCAAATAGAAAAAGCATTGCAGGGAATGCCTAATTTGCAGTGTCATTTCTGCAAACTCTTTTGGGTTTGCTGGTACACAGGGCACAGGAGGACCACTGGAGAGACCACATTCAAGCACTATTGGTATTTTTCTATAAGTCATGTGCTAACAGGGGCATTAATGCAAGCCAGGTTTGGCCTTGTGCCTTTTTACCTCACCATCCTAATGCAGGGAATTATTCTGACAACAAGTATCTCTGTGCCTGCTGTGGTGGTGTCCTCCAAGTGCCTTTATCCTGCTGTTCAAAATTAGTGACACAGGGAGAAAGAATAACTGCAACAAACTAAACATGTTATAAGACAAGTTCCTCTGGGCAAATGCTCTAGAGCTGCTTTTAATGGCAGTTGCATTCCATCCATAAAAAGCTGAGCAAGCTAGACCTCTCTCAGATGCTTGCAACATAGCTGCCCTTTGCTATTATTTTTTTGAATAGCTTTTCTTTGGTCCAAGAAACAAGTTTATTGCAACAGACATCCTTCAGAATAGGAATGAAATTCCATCAGACTTCAAATGAACTCTAATTACACTGCAAATAGGTGGCAGGAGTGTTCCCAACTTCAGCACTACAGCTCTGCAACCAGCCAAAGAGTGATGTGGATTTAATTTTGGTCCATGTATGAATTGTTTGGAGTGCTTTTATTATTTTATTTTACAGCTATTTCTAAAAACATAAAAAAATAAGGGAAAAATTCATAACAGCAAACACATCTGTGCTACATATTTTCCCTGTGTGGCACTGCAACAGCTTTAGTCTACAAAAATTAATGGACTGTAACAATATGGTTGGAATTTAAATGCAGCGTTGGCGCCAGAATTGGGAAACAGAAAACATTCCCTGATTGCAGAAATGTGCAGATCACCTTTTCTCACTTATGCAGCTTTAAAAAGAAGGATATCCCTATGGGTGTCCAATTCATGTTGTCAGCATTCAATCCATCCATCCAGTGTATTGTGCTGTCCTGTTCCCTCTGCTAAGATGTACCAAAATGATTCCTTCCAATGATGACATAATTTTTCCTCAATTACTAAACATAAAAATTTGTCCAAGAGTGTAGCTTTCATGGAAGAGAGTTTGGCAGAGAGAGAATTTTGACAGATTTTTCTAATCCAAGTCATACATTGTGTATGAGCAGCCTCATGCACAAGATACTGATCTTCCAACCTGTGATCACAGGTTCAGCTCCCACATGGGTAACACTTCTTTCTCCCAGTAAAAAAGTGCAAGAAAAAGACTCCTTAATGTACAAAGAAGCACAAAGGTGTTCATTAAATGAATGCTGTGTAGAGACATTTCAGACATTGACACATTTGTTGAGAACTCTAGCAGTGACTACGACAAGCTATTGGTTTAAATGAGGTCAGTAAAGAAGTCCACACATCTTTTCAGGTAAAAATAGTCTTTCTAAGGAAAAAGACAAAGGTGGACTTATCTGGGTTGTTTGAGCAGGCTGCATATATTATGTCACCAAAGAGCTTTAAAGATGGGACAGTCAAATCTGTGGGGTATTAACAGATACTGGACAACCAGACAAAGAGTAACTGGATTCTTGAAGGTGTTCCCCCACCTGTGGTTCAACAGTCAAAGGCTCTCTAACCACTTTACCTTGAAAATTGTATACAGACATTAAAGGATTAATTTTTGATTGCTGCACAAGCTTGGTAACAAGTCACTGAGACAGAATCTCCAAGACCTAGAGAGAGAGAGCGTTGCTTGTTACAGGTGCACATTTTGTCCTCATACAACAGCTCTGTCTGTGTGACTATCCCTAGGACAACAGGGTGAGATTAACAGAATGAGGTGTTCAATTCTGTTAGATCTTATAGTACAGCTGGAAAAACTAAACAAGTGTTTGTGTACACAAGCCCTGTCCCCCACATCTGAAATCGAAGCATCTGTTCAAAGCCAAACAAAAATGGGCAACACTTTACTGAATATCACAGGCCATTTCTGAAAGAAAAAGTATCAGGCACCTGTAGAGAAAAGATGTATAGGGAAGGATCTAGGGAGACAGAAATTATAAGGTGGGTAACTCCTAGGATCCAGATGGAGAGCCCATGGTTATTGGAGCTGTAAGTTTTATCTGCCAGGTCTATCTTTGTCAGCTCTTTCTGTAGGTTCCCTTGCAGCTCCTGGAAAGTTTGAATGCTGAGCTTGAACCTCCCCAAACTGGGCTCGTAGAGGGCTGGAAGTAGTTGCTCAGCTTTGAATTACTTCCTTCATTTCCAGGAGCTGGTGTTTGTCCCTGAAGTCAAGATCCAGTGGATCTTGACTAAGACAGGTGAGATCAAGTGGTCATGTCCAGTAGTAACAATCAGTGGGGCAGCTGCATCCCCCAAAGTGACAGCAAATCATCTGAGGCACAGAGGACAGCCCTGAGTACCCTGTTAACCTTCAGTGGAGGGCAAATAAAACACATCATCTTAAACCTCAGCAAGAGCCCTTGAGGATGGTATTTAAGCTATCTGCAGCAGCCTCAGAAAGAACACAAGACACATTACCATAGCTCAGCTGGTGCCCAGGGAGAGAATTTCATATCTGAACCTTAAACAGAATTTCAAATCCATCATATGCAGAAGACATTCCTCTTTGAGATCTTCAGTGTCTCCTTTCCACTGGGAAGGAGTGAATGGAAGGCACAGGTCACATCCCATAGGAAGGACTGGGCATGAAATTGCAGGCTTGCCTGTGTTAATTAAACTTCCCTTCTTTTGATCTCATCAAGAGCCTTGATGGTGCCAGATTCTCACATCCAAAGGACCAAGTGAGGCTCTGCCCATGGAGACCATGAAGCAGAAGAAGCCAGAGATGTGAAGTGAGAAAACTGAAGACTAAGGGCTCACAAGGAACAGTCTTGGGACATTTGGCTCTTTGCCTAAGACACTGTCCATTATTTTTCCAAACTGAATTACCACAGACATTGGGAAGGACGATTTAATTCCTATCCATGTGAATAATCAATAGAATTGGTCCAGATTTGAGGTCACTGTTCATTCTGCTTATTTTGCCAATTCCTTGTCTTTTCTCTGTGTTATAGACTTGCCCAGCTCTGTCACCTGTAGAGTCCTATTTTGGAGATTCCAGAGACAGGCACTCAAGAATAGAAACTTGACATTTCTCCTATATGGATTTAATTCAGTGTATTTTATAAAAATAAGTGCTTCTTGTCTGCAGAGCAGGAGCCCTGTGGCCCTTCAAATTCCATTAATGTTTGCCTTCAGCTTCTGAAAAAGTCTCCATAAAGTTTGTAGGTGGACAAGAATCACATTTTTTTCAAAATATTGCTAAGGGCTAAAAGAAGTTGATTGTTTTCACTATTTTTGCTATATAAATTAATTGGTAACCTTTCCACATGCCATTTCACAGCTTCAGCTTACACTCAGGCCTCTGGGATCCCTTGGCTGATTCATTAGTTTGAGGGTATAACTGGTGTCAATTTGTTGTTCCAATGGGCAGGGCAGTCTGCCAGCTCCTTCTGTGACAAACTGATTTTTACACTATAAGATTCTCATTTCTGCAGCAGTGCATTAAGTACTTTATTGCTGAAATATATGAAACTATTCTAATGATGGATTTACTGTTCCGCTGAGGTGTGTAGGTGGGGAAAGATAATCAAGCCTTGCTTGGCTGGAAAAATTCTGCATCTCCCTTGTATCTGGGTACATGAATGTTTTGTCCAGGAATGATCCATTTCAGATTTGCACCTTTGAGTGAAAGAATGGCCCAAAACACCAATCTGAGGTACTGCAGGTACAACAGGAAATGAAGAGGGGGAGGTAGCTCTGAAAATGAAGGTGTAAGAGAGCAAGGTGAGTAAGGGCAAGGTGTGTCAGCTCAGGAAAACATGAATTTTGAATCATTTATCTTCTCCTTGGTTTAAACACTTCTAGCTCCTCAGCAAAGCAAGGATGCGCAGCAGTAGATGATCCACACAAATCCTCACTTTCTCTCTACTGCGCAATTGGAACATGGTGAGAATTTGTCTTATTATAATGATAGAGCAGAGATATATGGCTGTGGCAATGCCTAAGTGTGCTTATTTTCCAGAGCACTCCACATTTATGAACACCAAAGATGACAAACAAGAAAAACATCACTTTCCCCATCCCCTACTGCCTCCTTGATGTTCACAGAATCACAGAATAGGGGTTGGAAGGGATCTATTCAATATTTCAAGATATTTGGGTTTTTTTGCTTTTAGCCAATATGTGATTTTGGAGTAGTCCCCTGACATTCACGGAGTTTGAATTTAAAAAAATTGGTGCCCAGGCTCCTGTCACTGAGCCCTCCACCACTGCTGAATTAGTGGTTTGGCATCTGCCATAGCAAAACTTGGTTCTACGTGGCTGAGGGATGGAGACACCAATCATCTGCAAGCAGGTGGTAGACCAAGGGAACCCTCCTAAAGGGAAGAATTTTAACATGTGCTTAATTCCCAGTGAAGTGGAGCTAAGACATTCTATAAAGACTTTTGAGTAAGGACGAATATATGACCATTCTTAAGAGATTTCCTGAATCTTTCCATAAGATGGCTTTTCACTGGGATCAATAAGATTAGACTGGAAAGCAGAAACCCTTATTCTAAGTTTTGGTGGGTTGTATATTTATTCAAACGTTGCCAGTATGGGGAGGTAGAACAGCATTTAAACATGAAGAAAATTAATGAAACAAGATACCAATTGAAAACAGAGTCTCAGCCATGGAGAAAATGGTCATTTAATTTTTCCTTCATATGCTTTTGAATTCAGGAAAGCAATAAAGTAATAAACCCAGCCAATTTCATTAGGTGGTTGAAATAAGTGTATATCATCAATGGAGATATTGGGTTGCACGAGTGTCATCACCAAGCTCTTTTAATGGCCTTCCACTACTAAAAGGCTGAGTGTTTTATTCTGGGTGCATTACCCCAGCCCCGTTTAATTTCTGTGGACACATGCTCTCCATCTGTGTGTCTGGGATACTTCCTACTGATGGCTTCCAAAAGGAACATTTCCCACATGCGTTCTTCCGAGCTGTCAGAAACAGCCCTGTAATTTATTGGGCTGACCCGATCAAGCTAAATGGGTTCAGCTCCAGCCAGGGAAGGTTCAATAAAGACTGGGTACAGTGCAAGAGGAAATGTGTGCAGAAGGCTCCTGAAGTAAGGTGCAGGAGCAAAATGCTTCTGGCACTGTGTTCACACAGTTGCAAGCAAAAAGAACAGCACAGCTCAATGAATTCCTGCAGTAAGTGATCAAATGGGCACCCTTAGTCTTCTCCAGCTAGGAAAGCATTTGCAAGGACATAAAAGTTTATGGGTGCTGAGATTTGGCTGGATTCAGGGTATCAGTGCTTTACAGGTATATTTGTACCATTTAGAAGAGAACTAACTTACTTTTTACAATAAAAATACACATGGCAGGAGATTCTCCCTTTTGAGGAAGTTTACAGCAGGGTGTGAGTACTCTGCATATCTGTCCTTGGTACACAAAACTTTGTTTCCTACAACATCTCTGTGGGACAAGGTAGTGCTGTGACAGGTGACTGAAAACAGAGAGGATTTTATAAAACCATAAGGATCTTTTAATTGAGAAGCAGGTCTACGTTATATATTTTGTTGATGCATTTTCTTCTGTAAAGGTATGCAATACAATTTCTCCATGGATATGAGAGCAAAATCATTATCTAATTATGTAATATTTTCCTTGGCGTCATTATACCCAAAGCTTCCTTCCTGCCATGTGTGGAGCCTTGGACATCAGTCTGGGACTTCTGTATGTTTCACTTCTAAGTCCAGTTTTGGGAATTATGTTTTCCTGTATTTGAAATTTAATTCAGTGAAATCTTTATAGTGGTTTGGCAAAAAAAAAAAAAAAAAAAAAAAAAAGAAAAAAAAAGAAAAAAAAGGAAAATTGGGGAAAAGAAGGGGAGTAAAGGGAAAAATGCTATTTAATGTTTGTGAAAATAACTTTTGTTTCTGTATTTCAAAGAGTCTGCCAAACTGAATTATGCCTGATGTTGTCTCTGACTTGAGTTTGGTGAAGTTACTCTGGGATGACAGAGTCCCTCGGCCTCATCTCAGAAACTGGTATTTTATGAACTCTGTTGGGAACAAAAAAACCCCACAAAACAAAAACAAAACCAAGAACAACAAAAAACCAACCAAACAAACATAAAAACCAAAGAAAAAGCCTCAATCCTAGGAAAGTGGTAAAGAAACCACAACGATCTAATAAGCACAGGCAGACAGCTGAGTAGTGTGAGAGTAACTTAAGTTTTACAGGATGTATTTGGAAACCTTTCTTGACAATGATCCTTCTCAGAATCCAGAAAATGACTGGCAGCAGCCACATCCCCAAGAATACCTTACTGCCGTTGAAGTGTTATCTTCCCATACTTGGAGTGGAGGGATGGGCCAGAGTTACTAACTGTCTCTGGAAAAAATCCTGTCAGATACAGGGTGAGAGCCCCATGCCTGGGTGACAGAGGGATGCTGAGGATGGCAGCATCGTGAGCCTTTGGATAAAGGGGATTGTCAGAATTGTCTGTTGAGGTCCATTGAGAGCTGCTTTCAGGAGGTCATCTGTAGCACAAAATGATGAGGTGGTTGAATTTAATAATTTACTGGCAGACATACTTAGGTTCTAAGGGTTAGATTTATTTTTGTTAATTAGTTCTCCCTGCAGGCCCACAAGGAGAAGATTCTTTCTTTTATGGAGACACCAGTAAAATGTTCTGCACATAAATGGTCAACATGACTGGTGTTAGCACACAGTGGTTGGGAGGTGCAGTGCTGTAATTATATTAGAGATTATCTTTGCCTGGATTATTGTTATTTTTTGCTGTATGAATAGTTCATGAACATGATACTTATATTTACTTGGTGATCTCATGAAAGAATTATTGTTCCTTCATTCTGGCAGCACTGCCAGTGTACTCAGTCCTGTACATAGATGAAACAACAAGCAGTTCTGGTTGGTGAACAACCTTGAGTTTTAAACACAGCCCACATTTTAAACTTCCACATTTGCTTTCACAAAATAGCTGAACATTTGCTGTTGACAAACTTCCATGCTCACATAGTTCAGCTGTGGAATAGTCACAGAAAGTGACTGTGGTCAAGTCCAAATTAATTCTTTAACCTAAATGAATGTAAAAGACTGTTTTTCTGCCCTCTCCTGCCCTGCATATTCATGTCCTGTGCTTTAAGCAACACACTTCCTCATCCACCTATTTTCCACTGAGTTTCAGGTATGTGGTCATGTTGAGCAACTACTTACATATGTTTTTCTTGAACAAGGGAGCAGATCCTTGGTCCCAGAGCCAGGGACGGTGCAGTCTGGGTGGAATTCCCAAAGTTTTGCTGCCTTCAAATTCAGTGGAAAGTCAGGTCTGAGCTCCCTGTGCTGCCAGTGGAAAGAGATGAGCTCCCCAAAGACCTCAGAGGGCAGAGCACCTTTTGCCTCTTGCTGTGTCTGCAAAGGGAGCTGAAGGAACCAGCTGGAAATTGCTACCTGAGTTTAGAGGAGGCTTGGGTTAGGAATCCTAAAACATGCTTTCTAAGCACTCAGAGCAGAATAGACTGTAAGCATTATTTCAATTCCATCCTAGTTTGTGTTCCAACTCTATTTTTTCTGTACTTTGTGAGTAAATATGAAAGCTGTAATGGCTATATCTTATACTATCATTCCCGGAAGAGAATACTGTATGCTGCAGCTTCCAGAAAGGGTTTATTTTAAAAATCTTTGCTTATTTGTGAATCTTTTCATAGAAATGTACTATTTTATTTACCTGAGTTAAGTTCTGGATTCTGCCCAGATTTTTCTCTTTGACTTCACTAACACTGGGTTTCTGTCTGATCCTACAATCCCTCTGTGTTCTGCTCGGAGAAATACCTTCCCAGAGCAAGCCCTGTGTTTGTGGAAGATCTTGCCTCTGGAATGGGGGTCCGTGATTTCTCACAGTCAGTGATTAAGATGGCATCTACTTCAAATCCGCCTGTGGAAACAAACAACCTGCAGCTGTGGGTTTGCCATGGAAATGGAACACCACGCTCTCTAAAGTCAGTGTGGGGGGCTGGGTATTCATGATAACACTTGGGGAAGGTAGTTTCTTCTGCACAGGAACTTCAAAACTCTTTCCAAGTACCCATGTACTGAAAACACCCCCAGGACATACACAGGGAGAAAAATCCCAAGCCTCCTGTTACAGAGGTGAGGTGTAGGAAAATCAGTTATTTGGATGCTTAAGATCCCTCTCATATAGGTGTAGATATCTAAAGTTAGATACCTGATTTTGATTTAATCTACTAAAATTTACGTCCCTTTTATAGGATTTTTTACCACCATGTGTCACCAATTAACTACCTTCTGCTCAGGCCTAGACCTTTATTTTTCACATTTCCTTATACTTTCTGATTGCAGATGCAGTGTTGTTTAATGCCTACTACTTGTGACAGTCTGAGAGCATCAGGTCAAACCCACACCCTGTCCCAGAAATTGAGAGTCATGGCTGGCTTGCTTGTTTCTGCAGTGATGCCTCCCTAATTTTGTCTTTATACATATGATGTCACCGTGATCACAGTGCAATAATGTTGTGGCCCAGTCCCCTTCCTGAGAGTTTAGGACCTCAGGAATTTTAAGACTAATTTTTCTCTTTGTTTATAAAATCTGGAGATGGACAGGAACAATTTAGGGGATTGCAACACATTGTTATAGGAGTCCTCATTTTCTAGTTTTCCTCTGTCATCTGTGGTCCTGTGATTTTCAGTTCCCGTGTGACACAGCATAGTAGTAAAGTCTAGATAATGACCTTTCTCATGAAAATAAATTTTGTATTTTTTGTATTTATATATTTATCTAATGTGTGGTATACAAAAGGGTAGATACACTATGAGGAGAAGAGCTACTGTCATCCAGTTTGGTTTACTGAAGATTTTAATAATGTATTTTGCTTTTTCCTCATCAGACACCATTAGCACATTCAAATTACAAATAAAAGTCAAATTCTTCCATATGCAGCAGTCAAGGGCCTGATAAAATATTAAATCTGATTAAAAGATTCTTCCTGATGACAACCCACTCTGAGTAATCACACACCCACACTCACCTTCCAATTTTACGTCAGGTATCATATGGTCTGAATTAAATGATGCAGAATGAAATGATTTTGATTCAGGCTAGCTGGAAAACCCCAAGACTTAATGGGAACCACAGCAAAACCCCAAAAATGCCTTTCATTAACTACTGATAATAAAAGTAGCTTCACTAGCCTGATGTAATAGCAAGCAAGGGAAGATCAGTCTAGCCTGGGAATGCTCTTCCCATGTCGCAAACCTGAGTCAAGGAGCTGGAGGATGCCCTGTTTGACAGAGATTAATTTTATTTTCTTTGGCTGGAAAATACAAAAATTAAAACCTTGTACTCCTTGGAGGAAGGGCAGAATGCAGGGCTGCAAGAAAGTGCCAGGAACAGCCCTGTTCAAACCCTGGGCCTTATGAGCAAACTGCTGGAAAGTAAATAACTAACCAGTTCTTGTGTCTGAGGAAAAATGATTCAGAGCCAGAATTAATTAGAAGCAGGTACTGTCTGTGGAAAATAGCTAAGAGTTAAACTAAGGCTTGAGTGTGAATACTTTGTTAGTCACTCTGAGGTGTCCTGCACTTCAGGGTCGAGTTAAAACACACGGAGACCAAAACATGTCCACAGTGTTGGAACAGCTGCATCTTAACTCTTATTCTTAGGTTTACTTGAATAAATATCACCAGGGCCAAGACCTATCATAAAAGGCTTTAGAAAGCTGACAAAGTAACAAAGACGCCTCACAAAATAGGTCTCAGGCTGAAAGCCGGGCTAATATTCCCTAATCCCAAAGGACTTTTCAAACAAACATATCCCCACAGAGGTCTATTTACTCAACAACTGGCATTTAAAATAGGTATATTACCAAGATTCAGCATTCAGTGCCTCTGTTTATGTTATAAAAATCAATATCACAAGATGAGGAAAGGGACTTTGGCTCTTATTATCTTCGTGGCTTTACAATTGCGTCTTTCCCCATTCCCTCCTGAGATGCCTCTGAATAGCTAGGAACGAATAATGTCTTAATTGCCCATGAAAAGTATACTTAACTGCTAATATAAATATATACTCAGAACAAGAACTTCAGGCTACAGAATGACTTATTATTTAGGAACTATAATTATTAACTAAGTGGGTAAATGAAGCTAAGATTTTTCTTGGTTTCTCAAATTTACAGTTGTATCAGGTTATTGGAAGAACTAAACCAAATTTTACTTTGGTTTTAATTTTTTTCTGTTTGTCTCTTCCCACTGATTCTAAATATGCTTGTTAAAGGGAAAATAAAGATGATGAAAGAAAAATAAATATATATCCTATTTCACTGTATCAGTCACCTACTGCAGCTTTCAAAGTCTAGACATGAGTGTAAGAGGGAAATAACTAAGTCACCGGGGTCTTCCATCCATTGCTCAGGGGTTCATTTCACAAAATTTTAGGTATTTGAAACTTTGGGTCTGAATCTATCCTGTTCTACCTGTTTGTGTTTCAGCATGTCTCCTGGCAGGACACAGTATCTCAGTGAACAAGGGTCTACAAGCCAGGGAGGTGTCCTGGTGATGAGCTTCAGGAGATGTTCCAGAGGACTTTGTCTCCTGGTCATTCCTAACATCCACTTTGCTTAACTTCATGGAGCATCCTGTGGTCATGGGGAACTGAAGACAAATTTGGGTTTACTTTTTGTGTCTGACACTGAGCAGGAACAAAGCATTCCCATGCACCTTCAGATCTTCTTAATACAGTCCTGTGGATATCAGCATACCCTGTCCATGAGGCAACACCACTGATGTTGGTGCCCCACTAGCCCATCAGCTGGCAACTACTTCTGCACTTCTTTGCAGCCACAGCTGCCTCTGGCATGGAGAAGATGCAGGTTTCAGCTGCTTGGCAATCAGGTGGTCTGCTTGGGGGTGCCAGAACATGGCTTTTCTCCAATGTAAGAAGTGTATTTATAGGGGATTTATCTGGTTTTATTTGTCTTACCCCAGGGATCTGTTTGAGCAACAAACCTCATTGTAACCATGCTATCCACATTATCAGCTCTTCTTGGCAGCAGAGTTCAAAGGCGTTCACAGAGCTGGAAAGCATCACTACCCTTGGATTTGGGCATATGGAAACTGAAGCATGGAGATAACAGCATTCAGTTCAACAAACACCATCCCCAGTGCTACACCAGTTATCTTGTTTAATCCTGCAGAAACCAACAGTAGTGCAAAAGCAAAACTCTTATGAAAGGCTGCTGGAAAGTCCCCACTCGAATGATAGGAGTGTATGAAGCACACAGCGTGAACACCTCAGAGCAGTCCTATTCCAGCTGGTAACCCCAGAGAGGAGCAGCACTTTTTTATGCTAGAAGAAGATCTGGTTCAGTCTTACCTGTGTTAAGGGCTGAAGAAAGCAGAGAGAACATTTCCAGTGTGCTGTGTGATGTCAAAGTGACTGTAGCAGTTCACACGGCCAAGTCCTCTTTGTGTGACCTGGGTGCAGGGGGAGAGGAGCATGCCAGAGTTAACTGAGATAATTCAGGGATGTTCTGATGCATGAGCTGAAGGGACAGACTGCCTAATTGCTGAATCCAGAGTCAAAAGGCAGCATGGTGACCATGTAGAATGGCTGCAGCCACTGAGTCCTGGAATCACAGAATCATTAGGGTTGGATAAGACCCTTAAGATCACAGAGTTCAACCATAAACCTAACATTGCCAGTCCACCACTTCAAGGCTGAGCTTGAGCACAAGGTTTCAGAGGCAGCAGACACATGGTGCAGGTCTGCAGGCCAAGATAGCAGCAGCTATTCACTTATTGACACCATTCTCCATGGATTATTGTAGCTCATGAGGCCACGCTGATCGAGCTGTGCACATGCTGACAGCTCCATTGCATGAAAAATTGCCTTGTTCTGGGCTTTCACTTCCAGATGTGGAAGCACTGTGTGTGCAGGAGCAATGGGGGGTTAACACTAAGAGCAGCCTAATGTGGGGAACTAAGAGCCATATGAGCCATCTCTTCCTCCTCCAGGGGAATTCATGATTCCATGTAACTCAAGGCTCTGTACACATCTTCACATCTCCCATTACAGTACTGAGAACTGTGGCTGCAAGTCTCATGGGGAATAAAAAAATTGCAAAACTATTGCCCCTTCATGTTATTCCAAATGATGTTCCAAAGATGATGTTCCAAAATCTAAGAGGAGAGTCAAGTTCTGTTGTGACTTGTGGTTTTGAAGATTCTGCAGAGAGGTTTTGATCTCCACTACATGGATTAGAAAAGTTATCTGTAAATAAATAATTCTTTGAAGATAGAGTCCTCTCAATTAAATCTATATAGACAATGTATACTGAGGGTGGGCCTGACTTCTCCTCTGGCTGGACTAGGCTTCTTCTCAAAATTAAATGTTGGTGGGATAGTTTCTTGAAAGTACAGATTGTCCAGTGCAAGCATTTGGCAAATAAAATAATGTGAAGGACCTGTCAGAAGTGCAGAAGAGAGAAACACCTGAGTCAGATCACCTACCATCACCTCCACCCATCATATCTGCAGTAGTGGATACATTAATGCTCATAGTTTGTCTTAAAATTTCCTTTACATTGGCAGAAGTTACAAAAAGGCAAAATAGGAAGTGAACATGTTGGCAATACTCAAAGCTTCCTTGATATTACAGAATTTGCAGAATGGAAATCTCACAGTCTTATTTATAACTTACCAATGGAAAGATAATTTCAAAAATCACAGACTAAAAGAAGAAAGATTTGGGAAGGAAAAAATCACTACGTTTTAGTGTTTCCTTCAGTTGTAATGAACAGGAGAAGAATAACACACAAATAAAAATAATTCTTTAATTTCAAATAGTAATGTTTCCCAATATGATACACAAAAAATTGTTTAATTGAAAATGGATTGTTTTATTGTTTTAATTTCAGATTGAAACTTTGTGTTACAAGTCTTGTTGTCAAAATAAATATTCATCTTTAGTAAGAGACATTTTCCAAGGAAAATATATCCACAACATACTTCATGCAAGTAAAGAATATGAGTGTGTTATCATATTCTTTGAAGCATCCCATCACTGGATGTATCTATCTTTAATGTTTGCTTGCAGCCATGGAAACGGCATGTTTCCCCTTTTGGCACTGTAATAACTTTATCAAGACTCTAAAACCAGGGAATTTCAGCATTTAAAAAAACAGAAAGGAATTCAGCTGCTCTTGTGAGTTTTTTGTGTTATCTATGAAAGAGGTCTAAGACTCTTCAGAGAGGTGAAAGGATTGACATCTTTCCAATAACCCCTGAAATGTAGTGAGTTCCTGGAGGAATGGAGAAATAAGTATGGAGATGGAGATGGAGATGGATAGCAATGAGGGCAGGGGAGTAGTGAGAGGTCCCATATTTTTTGAGACTTGTTTGTACAGATGGAAAGGAACCAAAATTTCCCCATCTAAGTTTTGAAATGTTCAGAACCAAAAAGAAGAACATACCGGTACTGACAAGCCTCATCTGACAGGTGGATCCTACTTTGGTAAGTGTGGGAAATACCTGAGAATTTGCAAAGTGGCTGGAAGACTGAGTTGGCCAAAGCCTGCAAAAGTGGGAGAGAAGTTTCTAATAGGAGAGGAATGACTGAGAGAAAACTTCTCATCTTTTGCTAAAAGAAAGGAAGGTGAGGTTTTTGTATTTTCTTTCTGGGTTGTGCACCTCAAAAGGACATTCAACATTTTGGGCATAAATCCAGATTAGCAGGATTTAAGTTGGTTGTTGTTAATCTATCCCTGAGAGGATTCATCCTAACGGATCACTGTTTTTTGAACTTCATGAAAGGGCAGTTGCTTTGACTGACACTTAGAGAGGGACTGGATTTCTTGTTGCCGTGGTTAGAGAGTTAACATCAATAAAAGAAATGTCAGCATTATGGTTAGAATCCAGATTCCTTAACTGAAGCTTCTGTCATTTTTGTGATACCAGCTTCCATCCAGCAGCTACTACCAAGATCAGTTTGCCTTGGGCTTTTGCTGCAGTCAGATCACCAATAATTTTGTCAGTGTGAGCAATCCTGATAATACAGCATTGCAACCTGTTGCAACAAGTACTGGAAAATTCAGATGTGGAAACAGAAATCCTCAATCCTTGTGCTATTGTGCCACACCAAGCTCCTGCCTTTGGTGCACACAGCTGCTCCCAAATTCATCCAGAGGAAATAGCTTGCCTGTGTGGCAGCTTCCCAATCGCATCCTGACAGGTTATTCCATCTTCTCAGGACCTCCATTCAAGGGCAATGCAATGATACTGGTGTTGATGCAGTGGCAGGCAGCTGAAGCAAAGCTACAAAGCCCATTTCATCCATCAGGGGTTGTGCCAGCAGCTCCTGGTGTGCAGCACTCTTCCCAGCACTGTGAGCAGGGAGCGGTACCCCCCTGCCGCCCTTCATCCTGCTTTTTCAGGCAGAGCTGAACAGTCAGCAATGTGACATGTCCAAGGCCACCCAGAACGAGCACAGAGCTTGGAATAGGATCCATGTCCCCTCACTCCCAAGCTCAAGGGGGGCAGTTTTGGCTTTTTTCTTTTTTTTTTTTTCTTTTTTTTTTTTTTTTAAGAACAAGACCTTCCTTCCTGTAGGTTGTTGAGCTCCCTGGCACGGGCCATTGCAAACAGCCCTGGCTTCAGCTCTGCACAGAATGGAGTGGGCACAACTTTCAAGGGATCCAAAGGCTGTCTGCTGGGACACAGGCAGAGAGGCTTCCAATCCAAACAATGCAGGCAAAGCGTTATGCAAAATCTCTTCTCCATCCCTTCCTTCCCACTCTCTCTTTGCATCTTGTTGACAGAGGATGTTTCTCCTGGCTGTGGCCTGCCTTCTGCTGCACTCTCTGTGTGGAACTCTGCAGCCCCCCGGGGGAGAAGGGCTGTTTCATAGAGAAGTTCAGCATTTCATAAATTGGCCAAATTTCCCATGGGTGTGAAACCTGGCCTTTCTTAAATGTTCCATAAAGGAAGCGTGCCCAACCCATTAAAATAGAGAGGGAAACAGGGAATTAATTAAATAATTTTTTTTTCTTTGGCAATTCCAGGTTGGTTTGTTTCAAGGAAATGCCTTTTGTTTTTCTTTTAGGTATTGAGTGCTTCCACATGATCTGGGTGTGGGTCATGGCTTTGGAGGGCAACACCCACCTGCTCCAGCACTGCTCCAGCAGCTGTGTGGTGGGGATGCCACAGTCAGCTTTATAACAAAGTGTGTGGCACAGGCAGAGTAAATTTAAATCCAAAGTTACATTCAAAAGAAAAGCCAAAGAAAATTTTCAATATGTCAAAATAGCGTATTTTGACACTGTCAGAACTTTTTTTTGCTTTTTCATATGGTTGAGAAAAAGTTTTCAGTTAAGGTGACGTTTTAATCTCTGAGAAGGCCTCCCTCAAAGCTTTTTCAAATAGTCCCAGAGGACATGATTCATTTCCTAATTAAATCAATTTTCTAATGGATTAAATACTATTCTCTCAGTTTTTAAAACAGAGGAGGAGAACTAGGGAAAATGAACAACTCCAGGTGCACACAGGCCTGAATCCTGGTAACAGCTTTGCTTCTCGGTATGTTGTACTTGAAAATGTCCCTTGGCACAGCCATTTTTTCCCGTTAAAAACAACAGAAAAACCTTTTGCAAGAACCTGTTTATGGTGCTGACAGGAAGCACCAGGTTAACCAAAAATACATGTGTGCTGTACAGGAGCAGTGCACCTCAACCCTTTGCTGTGTCTGCAGTTGTGCTTGGCAGAGCATGGTCAAAGGTTTTGCTCTGCTTTTCTACCACATTTATTTTTTTCTAAATCAGAGAGCATGAATGACTAGGCATACCAGGGTCTTGAGATGACAAAAGATATTTGACTTTTTGCAAGAGCTGTGCACCCAATCTCAAAAATCAGGCCCTCCTCCAGGGTTTGAAATTTGGCATTGAAAGAGCAGACCACCATAAATCATTAGTCACTTCTGGAAATCTCAGCCAATTCTTCACAAAATGAGAAAACCTTCCGCTGAAAGTTAAAAGAACAATCCATAAGTGGTTTTAGCAGCTACTGTGTGTCCCTGCTGGACTAAGTTATTTAACCTGAGACTAAGTTCCTTCCCAGGCTCCTAGCCCAACATGGCATGTTTTCTCTGCTGGAGATTCAGTTCTTGTACATCATGTAGTAAATATAAAAAAGGAGGTTTACAGCCCAGTGAATAGAGAAATCTCTTTCCAGGTCAGTGCAAGAAATTATAGAGCATTGGAAAGCCCTAGTTTTATCTCTTGCCAAAGGAGGGATTAAGCTACAATGATTCCCAGGCCCAGGGTCTTTTTTTTTTCCTTTGCCTCTGCCTTCTTTGAGTGCAAATTGACAGAGACGAGTTTTCACTCCAAACAGCTGTCTGTTATTTGAATGGAGTCAGTTCCTAATCCCACACATGACTGCCATCAGAGGCTGCTGTAGTGGAAATGTTTCTAGTATCAAAACAAAGCCTCTGGCACAAAGATCTGTTTGAGAGGGCTCTGTGTGTAACCTCTGCTTTCAAATACTATCTTTTCTCTGAAGGCACTTCTCTGCTGGCTAGCAGACCAGTCATTACCCATTTAATGCGTAGACTGTGGGGCAGTTCATGCAGGAGGGTGTGCAGGAAAGGCACTGGAGCCCTGCCAGCTCCACAGGGAGCCATGGAACCCACCAGGCAGCAAGCACTGCACCCACCACCACAAGTGAGGCAGCTGCCCAGGCAGAGCTGTAGCGGGGACACACTGTCACCAGGGAGCTGGCCAGCAGCACTGGGCACACCTGGGGGAGGAACTCTCCACTCAGTGAGAGAGCAAAAAACACAACTGTTCATGTTCTCTGGGTAGACTTTAGTAAAGCCTTCGACATTGTTGCCCACATTATTCTCCTGGAGACAACTGGCTGCTCATGGCTTGGAAAGGTGCACTGCTCACAGGGCAGAAAACTGGCTGGATGGCTGAGCCCAGAGCGTGGTGGGGAATGGAGATACATTCAGCTGGGGCCACCACCAGTGATGTCCCCCAGGCTCAGTGTTGGGGCCAGCCCTGTTTAATATCTTTATTGATGATCTGGACAAGGGGATTGAGTGCATACTCAGTTCACAGATGACACCAGAGGGATCTGGACAGGCTGGATCAGTGGGCCCAAGGCTCTGAGGTTCAACAAGGCCAAGGCTGGCTCCTGCCCCTGGGTCACAGCAATCCCTGCAGTGCCACAGGCTGGGGCACAGTGGCTGCAAAGGCCCCGTGGAAAAGGACCTGGGGGTGCTGGTTGAGAGTGGCTGAACAGGAGCCAGCTGTGCCCAGGTGGCCAAGAAGGCCAATGGCACCTGGCCTGGGTCAGCAGTGGTGTGGCCAGCAGGACAGGGCAGTGATCAACCCTCTGCACTCACTGCTGGAGAGACCTCACCCTGAATCCTGTGAGAGGCCTTGTCTTGAATCCTATGAGTGCCTCACCCTGAATCCTGTGAGAGGCCTTGTCTTGAATCCTATGAGTGCCTCACCCTGAATCCTGTGAGAGGCCTCACCTTGAATCCTGTGTTCATTTCTGGGCTCCTCACTCCAAGAAAGACACTGAGGGGCTGGAGTCCATCCAGACAATGGAGCTGATGAAAGGTCTGGAGCACAAGTCAGATGAGGAGCAGCTGAGGGAGCTGGGAGTGTTTAGCCTGGAGGAAAAGAGGCTCAGGGGAGACCTTATCGTTCTCTACAGCTCCCTAAGAGGAGGTTGTAGTCAGCTGGGAGTCAGCCTCCTCTCACAAGGAACAAGTAACAAAACAAGAGGAAATGGCCCCAAATTGTGCGAGGGGAGGTTTAGATTGGATTTTAGGAAAAATTTGTTCATGGAATGGGCTGTCAAATATTGGGACAGGCTTCAAGGGCAGAGGTGAAGCCACCAAACCTGGAGGTATTTAAAAGATGTAGATGTTGCACTTGGGGACATGATCTAGGAGTGAACTTGGCAGTGCTGGGTTAATGTTTGGAGTCAATGATCATAAAGGCCTTTTCCAACTGTAATGATTCTATGACTCTATGAATTACGAAAAGATGCACTCTATATTGCATAATTATAATGGAGAAAAATCAATATAAGACGCTCAAATGAAAATCAGTTGTTGGAATCCTTCTATTTACTTTTTCTTTTAATGTGTGTTTTCCCTCCTTCAATTTTCATTTAGAAATTGGAGCTTCAAGTGAAGTGGGCTGAAATAATGAATGGGATTGTTCTGAGAATTGTAATTCCCAAAGATCAGTTGCTGGAAATGCTCATACCAACCATTAATACTAAAATGTCTAGGAGTTTAGGTAAAATAAACACTCTTGGTATTTCTCTAGTTACTTGCCAATCCATACTTGTTTTTCAAAAATTCAAAAGACTGAATTGAAAATGCTGATCTACACAGCACTTGATTCCAAAATATTGTTGCCTTTGCTTGCCTCAAGTTAGGCAGGAATATCCCAGATGACAGCTCTCGCTTTGAGATGTCATGAAAGAGCTAATTTCTTGTTTTAGCTCATGATGACAATTTCCTTCCTGAATTTTGACAAAAGACTTCCTGTTTGCCTTGTGTTAGACCATGACAGCAACACTTCTGTTGTTAAAAATTCTGTCCATGGATTCCATCAGGACCTGCTTCTCAGTGTGTGCTCACACAGCAGCGAGGACCCTGCACATTGTCTTGGTCACATTGATTAAAAAAAAGACTTGTCATTGAGCTAAAAAGACACAGAAGGAGACTGACTTTTCATTGGTGCTGCAGAAGACCAGCATGCCAAGTGCCTTAATAGATGCTGGAAGCAGGACTGAACTAGGTCAAGTTTAAGTATTCAAAACTGTACATTTTTGGCTAGGAAAGAGGACGAAAATTTCTTCACAACATTACAGATCAGGGTTCAGGGAACTCAAGTGACTCGCTAAGAGCTGCCCCAAAACAGAAGCCTGGAATTCAAACATGAAGCTGTCATTTCTGCTAGAAATCACGGAAAAAGGAGATGCATCCTCCAATACCAGAACAACTCTGCTGGGCTGCAGTGCCTTCACCTTCCTCAGAACATCCTTCAATGAAATACAGCAGCATTACTCCCCCCTCTCCCACAGCCAGGTTTGCTTTGGTTCAGAGTGGATCAGGAAAATATTCACTGTAGCCTCAGCCATACTTTTTGAAAGATCAAGATCTTTCCCAGCCCTTGCTGGGGTTGTTGGAATGAAATGATCTTCATGGTCCTTCCAACCCAAACCATTTTAGAATTCTATGCATGCAAGCATGCTAGATAGGCACTGCAAGGGAAAAGAGACCAGTGAGGGGGAAATGGTACCTGAATTGGCAAAACACACACAGTGGGAAGGGCTGGAGCTTGATGGGCCTTGACAGTGCTAGCACAGCCCCACAAAGGCATGTCAAGCGCTTTAGATAATGAAAAGCTTGCTGCTGAAGCATGTCTCTCTAATTAATTACTGCAGAGTAATCCCTCTCAAATTGACTTAATGCTCAGTTCAAGAAGCTTTGGAAATTCTGGCAGGTTGTCTCACCCCTGCTGGTGGCTGCTATTGGGGCTCTCTGAAGTGCCTGGCTGGCTGTCCTTGCCTGCTGGGGGCACACGGTGGCTGGGGCCAGTTGTACTTTCATGGTGGAAGGTAGGGCCTGCCAAAGCAAAAAAGCATGGAGAGGCAGCTTGGAGAGGCTGGCAAGTAGACATTGGCTTGTTGCTGTGGAGCACCCTTGGTTTAAAAGGGATAAGCTCTCCCCTCCTTCAACTGCAGCTCTCAAACACACTGAACTCCTATTGGTAATGACACAGCCCTTGTGGGGGAGCACCAAGTAGAAACAGTGTTCTATCCAAGCTGAAAAGCTGCTGTCAGGAGCCCTACAACAGCTAATGAGGAGCAATCTGGACGAGCCCCTTGGCAGGCTCCTGCAGCTGGATCAGAACCACAAACTGGGAGCTGCTGTGCAGAACCACAGCTCCTGGGAGCTGCTGTGGAGAGGGAAGGGCAGTAGTGTGAGGGCGGATGGAGATGAGGGGCGCCAGAGTCTGTCCTTGGGCCAAGCCCTCAGTTGCACCAACCCAATGATCTGTGATGCAGATCCAAGGAGAAAAGCCTCTCAGCCTTGGTGGGACACAAAGGTGCAGATGGAGGGATGAGGAGGGCTGTCTTCTGCACAGTCAGCACAGTCTTTCCTGTGGCTTTGTGCAGAGGCAGAGAGGCAACAAAACCAGAAATGTACATTTGGATGTTTGTTCTTGTAGGCAAATAGAAATTTCCCTTTTTTATTGCTGAAATAACCAACGATCTGGAGACATGATCCATCCTGCTTTCAAAACCAGCGAGGTGACTTCAGTCCAAAACCATCAAGTCCTTTGAATGGAAGAAAGAGAATTTTGCTCAGATCTCTGTCCTGCATGACCTGAAGCATCTGTCCTGGCACACCAGGAGCAATGCCTAATGATAGCACACAGGCAAGAACAAGTGGGATTTCTGATAAACAGGGATAGCTCAAGCCAACCTCTCCACCACACCCAGGATTTTTTAAAACTCTCCTTTAGCTGTTCTTTAGCTTAGGGGATTCTCCAACTTCCTGTGTAAAGTGCAAATTAAACCCTTCTGCATTTGACAGATTCTGTCTGAAGGGAGGTATTGATGTCTATTGATCAATTCAATTGCCTTGGCAGGTTACACCATCTGGAAAAGATTATTTACATCTTCATTTTCTCACAGTTTGGGACAAGGTGATAGTTATGGGACAGCATCCTTGGGAGTCAATGGAAACTTCAGACTTTACTCACTTTCACAACTGTAGAAGTGGGACATTATCTCTAACAAATGCTTTTTTAATTGACAGGAAGTTTTTCTTCCCAAGTAAGCAGCAATGTTCACTATGATATCTTACTTGGGAGGTAAGTTTCAGTAATTTTAATTTTTAACATTTTTCAGAATTTTATAGAGACATTTCATTTAACATGTCAAAAATTTTCAAGAAATAATTTAAATGAAAAATCATTTTTTGGACAAATCTCCAGCTCCTTTACCAGAGATCTATCCACTATGTTTCCAGGTCAGAAACTGATTGTTATTTTGTATCACTTAAAAGAAGAGAAAATAGTCAAATCCTCTTTGTAGAGTGAGTATGAAGAGAAAAACTGATCTATAGTGTTTGAAATCTAAATTTCACTGTGGTAAGACAGGGAAGAAACTTGTCCTATTCATCCTAGTGGTAGACTGAAAGATTGGCTTATATTTTTATTTCCTTCCCAAGCAGCTTTGCTGATCTGTAAACCCTTACAAATCATGTTCAAAATTGCTGTAACTGATATGCAGTTTGTGAGGCATCCCACAGGCTGAGCCTACACTGCCATTATTTTGGGGCCATTTGCTTTTCCTGGGCCTTGCCAGGAACAGATAAGTGGAGATGGAGGGGATAGCATGAAATGCTTTAAACAAATGCTTGCACTAATGCACAACCCACAAGCCACAAATGCTCCAGGGGACCTTTGCCAAGGGTTGTTTAAAAGGTTTTTTTCTGAGAAATAACCCCTTTTCACCTTCATCTGGCCCCTCACAGCCCAGCAGAGGGTTTAGGGTGACCTGGAAGGCACTGTGCTCTCGAGAGCATTGGTCTAGAGGAAAACAAGGGCTGGAGATTTCTGGCTGGGTGGTTTTGCATGACCATGGAGGGGTGGGAGGACCCCTGCCCTCTGTGAGTGTGTTGTGTTGCACATACAGAGGGAAATGTGTGGGGCTTCCAGAAGGAACATGCATGAAAAAAAACAGGTTGCTGCAAGGAGGAACTTTCAGATAAGGATGTCCCAGCTCTGTTTTCATCCATGACTATCAACCCACTTCTCATCTACGAGCCTCTCCCTTGTTTTCCCTGCCTCAAAACAAAAGGTCTGTTCAGGGAACGCCAAAGTGCAAGTGGATAAAAATGAAAAAAAAAACCATCATCTGCTCTTCTTAGGTTGTCTGAAAGGGCATGCTCAGCATGCAAAAAAAACCTGCTGACTTCACACTCTGCTGGAGAAGGTGATTTGAAACCAACAAAAATAATTGTCACTGTGTTTAGCCAGAGTCAATAAAAGCACTAAGGGCCTGGCAGTGTCAAACCTAGGAGAAAATAAATTGCCAGTTCATGAGCACTCCCTACAATGTATCCTGAAGAAAAGTTTTCTTTTCTTTCTCCTCAGAAGAAAAGGGAGGGAGAGAAGTGAGATGGGGGAGGGACTGGCAACGTATATTTCATGTCTAATGATATTGTTTTAGTGGTGAGCAATAAAATGTGGGGTCTTGAATAATGGCATAGGAAAGAATGAATAAAAATCCTGCTCACATTGATTGCCTGTTGGATTACATAGTAAATCTGAGGTAAAGTGTCTTATTCCTAGGGACTGGCAAAAAAGTTGCAAGGCAAAGGAGTGACATGATCTATCTTTTCCAAAATATCTATAATTTTGGATGCCCAGTCTGTGACACAGTCAGATCTGACTTCAGAAGGGGGAAGAGCTCAGCAAAGTCTCCAAATTGCAAACATGTTTTAGCCCTGAAAAATGAAGGTACATCAGGCGGATCAGACCTGGGGGAATCAGAGTCTGTCTCCATAATCATGCCTGGTTTTACTTCCTAGATCCACCAATCTCCCTAATAACATTGGCTCCCACCTTCAGAAATCTTGCCTCATCTAAAGCCACCAGCCACTTTTAAAAACCAAAGCCAAAACCAGAGTTCTAATAGTTTCCAGAGATCATGAAAGCATGAGGAAAAGCCATGTTCAAGAGATTTTTTTTATTGGATGTTTTAACAAAATCAAACAGAGTATGGTAGAATGTAGAGATTAAAAAGGCAGAAAATACAGTGCCATTTGTGTTTCCTTTTCTGTGTTATTTACCCTTACACTGGTAACTCCTAATTTAACCCTGTTGGTCTCAGCACTGTTAGGTGCACAAAATGAGGGACTTCATTTTCACCTCAAAGCTATGCCCTGGGTGTTGTTAGACATCCATGCAGACCTTAAATATCTGTGGTATTTATGGGCCCACAACTGCTCGGTGTACAATAATAAGGACACACTGGCTCAACGATATTTACCTGTCATATTTTAATTGTTTTAAGCAACAAAATGTTCATTCAGTGAGTTCAGAGTGGTCTGATAAGCATGAAGGCAGCAGTTAACCCAGAGAGATGAGGAAAATTGAGGATGGGGTTGAAATGAAGTGACCAGCCAGTGACCACTTTTTCTTTGGAAACATCCAAATGGATGAAAGATTTGGCTAGCATGCAAGGATAGGAGAAAGGTTTGTGTGTCTCTGTGGCCCACCTACCACTAAGACCTTGTAAGGAAGAAATGTTGCCTTCCAAAGAGACAAGAGTAGAAAGCCAGCTTTTCTCTGCCAGGGTAAGAGGCTTGGACAAGGTGACCATCATTTTCACCCTCAAGTCTGGACATGTCCTGAAGATTGAACTTTTTAGCAGGTTGTTTTTTTCCTGTTCACGTCTGCCATCCCTTGGCTACAAACCCAGCTGGATTTCACAATGGCAAAATGAGTTTTCATAGAGAAAGGCACACAGCTGCCCATCACTGGAAAATACTCGCTGCTGCATGCAAAACCTCCCATCACATTTTTAATTAGATGTGACAGCTCGTGGTTCAAGCATGTGAGGAATTCCAGGCTGGATGAAAAGGGACTGGGCAGAGATCAATAGGGATAAAGAAGCAGCGATAAGGAGAAGGACCTGCTTAATCTTGTTTTTATCTCTGTTTATTTATTGTCTGTCAGTGGTGCTCTCCTGATCAAACACACAGGCATGTAGAATCCAGTGCACTTACTCCTTGTGACATGACAATAACAACAGAGCTGGCACTCACATCCCCATCCACTCCACGCCTTGGCAAACAGGGTTGTCTGCTGGCTGACACACAGCCCTCCCTGCCGTGCTTGCTCCCCGGCACTTATCGCCTCGCCAAGGCACTCAGCCCCAGCCTGGCTCCTTTCCCTGCCCTCCCAGTGATAACCAGTGTCGCTGCTCTCCCACACCTTCCCTCCTGACAACTTGAGTAGTGCCTGGGCTGGGGATCAGCCAGGCTGATCCAGGAGGTGTCAGAGAACAGAGGTGCTTGGGCCCCGACTCCTATTTTTACTCTGCAACTGATTTAATAATTTTAAGCTGTATAAATCAGAGTTTTCATTGCCCTTCAAAAAAGTCTCTCTGCAGTTGAGAGGGCGAGAATCTGGGGGTCCTGGTGGAGCTCAACAGGAGAGCACTGCGTTGTAAGTCAAGACAGGGCTGGGCACTTATTCATTAGACCTCATTGTCAGGGTTAAGTGGGGATTTCATATCTGATTTACACTCTTTCTGATGGCTCTGCTCTATTTCAACTCCAAATTTGGACCCAAAATATATTTCTCTGCTCTTGGGGTTTCACCAACCTGTTTATACAAAGCAGGGTTGCTGGGCAGCCTCTTCAGTGGACAGACATGCAGGAAAACATGGCTGGGATTTTCATGGGAAGTGGGGCCCAATATTGTTGTCTGTACCAGTGCCCTTTTCACTGTCTGAGTACATAAGCAAACCAAGCCCCAGGGTAATTGCTTGATTTAGAGCAGCTGAGGGTAGAGCTGGATTTTTGGAGAGCACACATGCTGTGATTCCCGAGGAGAAATAAGTCTGTAAAGAAGAGAATATATGGCAGCCCACGTGTAGCCATATATCCTCTGAGCTATCCCTGACCCTCCAGGCTTGTTGAATAAACCTAATTCAAGCAAGGCTATTTTAAATATCATTGTATCTATTTCCAGGATGATTTGTCTGCCAGAAGTGGGACATGCCTTGCCTTCGATTCAAAGGTTTTCCTCCAACTTTGCACAAGGTAAAATATTTCTAGCACTGTCCTAATTCCCATCAATCCCTACCTGTAAATTAGCTATTCTTGGTAAGGCACTAGGAAACATTAATCACCATAAACACTGGCACATTACAGTTTTAGCTTCCAGTCTAGGTCAAGGTAAAGTGCAGATTTTGATGACATATTTAAGCTCTCGCATTGGCAGTGACATTACCAAAAAGTGAATACAGCACTTTAACAAACCCAGATAAATTTCTTTCCAAACCTAGATATTTCTCTGGAATACCCAAGCTGACTTTCTTAGTTTAGGCTGTTGCTGCAGTGTGCAAAGGCTGCCCAGACTGAGCCAGTCTGCCTCCCATTTGTTGGTGCTGCCTCATTCTTTCTGCTATCTAAGGAGAAGACCTTGAGTGATTGTGTCCCTTGTTTAAATAGCAGCACCGGTAACATATAAATCAGGCCAAGGCATTTTTACAAATTACTTTTAACTTCCTTGGCACCTTTGAGATAAGCTTCACAGGTGTTCCATAGCAAGAGAGAAATGCTGTTTGCTTTACAGTTTCCCAGTGCTCTGGGGAGTCAGAATTTTGGTCATCTGTTCAAAATGGGTCAAAAAAATCTCCTGTCAGTATCACTAGCCAACAAACAGCAGCATAGAACTCATAGGATTGCTTTCATAGATGAAGCTTGCAGTGGATGATGAACTCCTGGTGTCTGGATGCACTGGGAAGGAGCTGGGGGATTTATGCCTGGACTGTTCCTTACCAATCTACCTCTCCCATCCCTCCAAAAATTTAAATTAAGTGACTCTTAGCATTATTTGGCTCTTGTCAGATGAGAAATACAACAATCAGATCTGACATTTAACCCCAGCACACAGGTTGGAATCTGGCCTGTGCTCTCCCACAGTCTGAGCACATTGTCATCCAGAGTCCCCTGCTAGAAAAACAGAAGGAAGTGGCAAAGTATAGATCTGATTCAGGTCAGATCCAGAGTATTACTTGGAGTATTCAAATCCAAGAGATGCAGAAATTAGGAGAAGAAGAAAGCAGAGAGAGCAAGGCAAAATTATGGAAAGTAAAGTGAAGACCAAAAAAAAGTAGGGGAGAAAGTCTTTTCTACTTCCTGAAGAAGGCAAGGCAAAGCACTTTATTAAATATTCATTTTGGTTGAATGTTTCTTTTGGCTTTATTTTCTAACACCTTTTCCTGTGATATCCCTTTGTTCAGTCTAACAATCTCTTAGTCTGGTAAAGAAATACAGTTTTACAATAGTCTTTAAGGTACAGCAAGAAATGCCTGCCAACTCTTTTTGCCCTCCCCAGGGGCTGCAGTCTGGGTTCCTGTTGGTGTGTTCTCCTCTTGGGTGTTCATCCATGGCTGATAGTTGTGAATGTGCCAAGTGAGAGAAAAATGTATTTTTGGTTGTCCTCATTCAGTGGCACTTCTTGTCCCAGACACTGTGGCCACTTCTATTTTCTGATCTGGCATCTCTTCTCATCCTCTGGCCAGTGTGGAGCAGGCAACAGCTTTTCATTACAAGTGAGTGGTGGCAGAACCTGTTCACTGCAGAGCAGAGCTGTGCTGACAGAACCGGCAGGGGTGTACACAATCACCTCTCCTGTGGAACTGGAGCCAGACAGGGACTGAGAAGGTCTTTTAAGAAGTATGTTTGTATTACTGATGACCTTTTAGAAGAAATGCCTCTCCTGTCCCATTTCTTCAACCAAATTTGGCCTGCCTTGATGAGTGTGCTGCTGGGGTGATTGCTTTGCATCCAGTGGCAAGAGAAGCCTGACTCAAGAGCTGAATATGGTATTTGGAGAGCTAATTTCCTTCTTTTCCTGAGAGGTCATTTTCTTTCCAATGCTGCCTGTGCAAATGGGGGAACGAATATTTTTTACATATTTTTTCTAAAGTCTGCTCTACTCACCTGATGCCCTCAATGAACTCAAAGTCTTATCAGCTGGTTTCTGAAAATAAGACCTACTGATTTCCCATCAAGACTGAATTCACCTGCAGCAAGCAAAATGCCTCCAAGCACTATTTCCATACTAGAAGGGGACTGTTCATCTTCACACTTGTGTGGGTGATGCACAGGTGGTCCCACATGGGAAAGGTGAGGAGTTTGTGTGTAAACCTGGTATTTTCATTTTAACACCCACCAGAAGAAGCATCCTAAAGTATGTTTGTATTAATATTTTGAAGTTTCTCCTAGATAAAGCAGAGCTGAAAGAGGGAGCTTTCATTCCCAGTCTTATGGGTGCTCTGAGTATTGACCCTGTTGCAGAGCACCTTAAATTAAACTGGTTTGGGGTTTAAAAGACCCGGTTCTTCACTTTTCACTACCTTCCCACTAGGTACACCTGGGAGCGTTGCCCCAAGACAGTCCCCCCAAGCCCAGCTGCTAGACTTGCCAGTCTACTGTCTGGTGCTTCTTGCACAGAGATAGTGACCCTATGGCAGAAATCCTTCATAAGAAGGAAAAATAATACCTCAATGGTATAATAATAAAATAATACCTCATGGTTCACCTGCTATCATGTGAGCATTTTTAAAAAATGCTCCAGAGCACTTCAAAAACCATAATCACCAAAAATGGGCAAGTGCTAATTAGTACATGTATTTCTAATGCATATGTCTAAGGGAAAGTGAGATTATTCCTGGCTCCTGAGCCCATCATTGTTACTCTGATTACCTGATAACATCCAGATTTAAAATTTTCAAGGTAGGAGTGGCAGATGTGTTCTGTATCTATTCAACATCAACTCCTGACAGGGATCAGATGTCTGTGGGAGGATGCTAGCACAGATTACACAGTATAAAGACTAAACAAAAGTATTGTTCAGGCTGGTTGATTTTAGCTTTTTTTAAATTCCTTTCTTTATTTTGAGGTAGTTTTACAATCAACAAGGTACCTTTGCTTCTTTTGTCCTGTCTCTGAAACTGAAGAAAGTATTTGAAAATACTGGAATTGAGGGGCCAGGCTACCCCAACATGTAAACTGGGCAGTGATGCCCTGGTGAGCAGACTGATCTTGAGAAAGTAAACTGATTAGGAATGAGTTTGAGAACTTTACAGTAGAGATAAAGAGGGATCTTCACATTATTCAATAAATCTTAGACTCCTGGTGATCCAGATGGCCCCTTTGCTCTTCTACTGATGTGTGACCATTACCAGAGATGTGTAGCCCATCAGTAAATCAACCTAAATACTTTGTTATAATAGTCCTCATTACAGAACATTGATAAATTAACTGTGCTCCATTTCAGTTTATGAGCAAAGCGCTCTGCTCTCCCTGGCAGTGTGATTAATGTGAGGTTCACATACTTAACATTAGAGACCAGTATTTATGGCCTTAAAAACATCAAGAAAAAACCAAAATGTTTGCTGTGACAGCATATATAGTACAAGTGTCAAATCTTATCAAGGATACTCTCATCCATTATAGCTTCAAGAGGTGCTATCATTTACCAAGCTGACCCAGCAGACCTCGGCGCCTCATTGTAACATTCTCTGTATGGTAATCCAGTTAAGAGCAGAATGCAGCCTAAGTGAGACATAGCTTAACACTTCCATATGATCAATAAAAACATTACTGGGAAAGAAGTCATCAGCAAGCCAGATAAAGTCATCCTTTTCAAGGGGGAAGAATGGAGTAAAACTTAACCAAGTAAAGTGATTTTTCTACCTCCCTTGCGGGAGCAACAACTTGAAGGCAGTGGTGCTGCTAGAGATGTGGGGGTGCTGCAAATTTGAGGGTGAGGTTGGGGCATGGTCCAGGGAAAGCCACTACAACAACCTTTGCAATGACTAGAGGTGTTTTCAGTGTTGCTATTCTTTAATCAAGGAGGTTGAAACTTAGCAGGCATTTACAAAATAGTTGTAATGTGTTTGTAATGCAGCTTGAAAGCTTCAAGGAGCACAATCCCATTTATGCTGAACTAATTTCTCTTGTAGGACTCAGAATAAAAAATCTTGAGTGAAAGAAACAGATTAATATCAAGTTTGTATGTCCTGTTTCAAAGTCAAACTTCTCAGAAAGTCCTGGAATGTTCTTCACCTCCCACATATCAGGGATGTGCCTGTAATAGTCAGAACCTGCTTGAGGAGCTGCACTCTCAGTGGTTGCCATCACAACATGCTTCATAGATGAGCTCAGAGACAGCTTGACCAGGTTGATTTATTATTTGTCCAGTAGTAGGACAGGTGTTACTGAATGACTGATGCTGGCCCTATTCAAGCCATCAGTTAAGCACTCAAAGGCACTTAAACATGCACATAATCATGGATACACCTCAGTATCACCGACTTCAAGGAGACACCAATGTACAGTCAGAGCCAAGCACATACTTTTAAGTACCTTCATGAATCAGGGTCATTATTTGACCAAACTACTTTTGGTATTTGTGAAAATACTGGCAGATTGCAAAAGCTTTGTTGACATAAGGCTGAGTGATTTGAAGGACTGTCACCCAGCTTTCTCTCTTTGTCTGAACTGGTTTGAGAGACGTGTTCCTCATGTGCTGAAGGTGAGAAGCTGCAGAGTGCCCCAGTGTGCCTTAGTTTCAGTGTACATTTCAGTGGGTTCAAGTCATGCAATGACAGAGACGTTTGGGAATTGTCATTTCTGGACATGTTTTGCCATGTCTAAACCCAAAGAAAATATGTGCAGGATCAGGTTGTGAACCAATACAGAACAAACAGCAGATAGGACCAAGTTTGAAAGGAAACCAAAATGCCTTTGAAAATTTAACCAGCTTTATTCACCGGCCTGTACACCAAAAGAACAGTGTGTTTTTCAAACGGGAGAGTTCAACTGGCATCATACTGCCCAACTTTCATCCAACAGTGGATCCCATGCCAGAGCCTGCAGGCAGTGCTCTTTCACATCAGCCCCATAATTTGAGGGTTAAAATGCTATCTACCACTAGCTGGGAAAAGGGTTTGGATGCTTTCTGGTTTGGAAAAGTTTCTTTTTGATGATAAAGGGCTCTCAAAATCAGCTGTGAGTTGTACTTAAATCACTGCCACTAAGTGCCTGGAGTCAGTGGCAGCTTTCCTGAGCTGTGTGGAGATGGCAGCTTACAAAATGTCTCCAATTGATGTAAGGAGGGGGGATTGCTGAGGAGAACACATTTACCCAGAGATTTATTGGGGAAGAGGGCAGGCTTGTGCCAGACTTGAAAGAGAACATGCTTCTGTGAGATAAATTCATTTTCATGTTTATTTATCTAGAGTAGAAAAACGGTCCTGCCTAGTAGAGCATATGCTGGGCATAATGAAAGACAAACGTCAGCTTTTGAAGGAAAACACCCATTCATCAAAGGACATGGAAGAACAAACAACTTGTTCATTAAAACACAATTGAAAGGTGGCTTCTCCTCTCCACTCCACCTGCTTTCCCAAGTTGGGGGCTGCATGGGAGACTGCTGCTCTCTTCTTGCTCTTTCTACTTACTTTCTGCCTTGGAGCAGATGAAAGAATTTTCCCATCTCAGAGATGCGTGAAAAAAAACCCAAATACTTAGGCCCACAGTACTTCACCAGGTTTTTCTTCACTGTTTTGAACAAGGCCACATCTACATTCAGCTCAGCTTTGTTGAGACTGATCCTGGCTGAAGGACTGACTCTGTAGCTGGGCCAAAAGCTGGTCAGCCCTCCCTGCTCTCTGTGAGTCCTTGTGGTGGGTGCTGGAAGCTGGTAATATGATACATCCCAAGGATACCTCTGAATAGGAGGAAGCAATCAAAACCTTCTACATTTTCCCAGGGTGGGAAAGCAATTTCCTCCTCCAGCTGTAAGGCTGGGGCAGATTGAAAGGTCTCAGGGAAAGTAATTATGCCCTTTGATGAGTCTATCAGGAAGCTGAGACTGGCTCATTGGTGTGAATAAACTTTTTGTCTTTGACCTAAGTGTCTATACGAACCAACAAAAGGAAATCTTCTTAGTATGTCTAGTGTCTATATTCCTGCATGTGAGGTTGATTTCTTTTATAAAACATCATCCATATATATGGACATAAGTAAGTAATAAAGAAAAAAATAAGGAAAATAACCAACCCATGTCATAGGTATCCCAGATAAATCCACTGGTGTTTGAGCTCTGGATGGTTTAAATCCTTTGCCACTGCTCTGTTCATTTTCTGTGATTTTTTTTGGCCAGTCATCAATGAGACTTTTGATTGTGTCTATCATAATATCATTCATCTGCATCTCTGGAAGCCACAATTAATTAATGACTTAATTTCTGTAAAATCGTGATAGAGAAATAAAAGCTTTCCCTCCAGACCGACTTTTATTACTGCACATGAAAGCTTGAGAACAGAAAATTATTGAATCACTGGTTGATTTTTACACACTTTTAATGTGAAGTCACAGTTCATTGAGTCTTTTAAAAACAAGTCGGTTGAGCCCAAAAGATCCTGTTTGCAGTTCCCACTGTCAGCAATGACTTGCTGCTTAAAATAAAAGCGAGGAGACTTTGAGGGTCCTCTTAAAGACTAGATTAGATATAACAATAAATGAGTGGAAGAAAGAAATTCTGTTTTGCACTTGGAATCTGCAAACTGGAATCTGCAAACTGAGAAGAAACAATACAGCTCCAGTCCAGGAACACCTTGTAAAAACCAAAGTCTAAAAAAATGTGTGTAGGTAAAATTACTCACCATCCCGATCGCAAAACATCAGTGTTGACATTTCTTTGGATGTAACTGGAAACTTAACAACGATGATCCACTTTAGCTGGGGATTTTCTTAACCTATAAAGTTCAAGTAGCTGTTTCTTCTCCCCAGACCACTGATCTGGCTTTGCCGACTCTGAGACTAAATAGACGCCTTGTGCGAGTGACCTTATGTACAACGCCTGGCACATAAGCTTTATTTTCAAAAAGTGAGCAAGCAGACACCCAGGTTTAACTTGTGACCTATTAATACATCTAGAGGGGACACAGCAGGGGCCACAGGCATCTCAAATGGTGCATTGGTTTGTTTGAACAGCGTACTGCTCTGTGCCCATGCACAATCTAAGCCTCAGACCTGTGGGCCAGGAGGGAGCAGTGTAAGATGAACTGCCTGGGAGAGAGCTGGGCAGGAAGAGGCAGACTCCTCTTTTTTTCCTGTTTTATTTTCTTTTACTTTCTTTTTGTTTAGCTCTTTTTTCTGGTGCTTGATCTGGGGAAGAATAGCCTGCATGAACTCTCCAGCTACTCAGGTGCACTGGTCATTGTGTGTATGGAGTCACAAGCTCATCCCATTGTACCTGTATGGAAAGGAGTAGCAGCACCTTCCATACCTCTCCTTCCACTTCTCTTCAGCTCATCTGCTGATCACCCAGGACACTGTTAAGGAGAGGAGAGAAATAACAACTCTTTTAGAGTTTATAGAGAGTGTGTATAAGCAAGAAAAAGCACTTCCACTCACCTGTTCTTCCATGTCCCATGGCAGTTGCAGAGGATTTATACTGGAAGGTTCTCCAGTCTGCTTTCATGCTGCTCACAAGTGTGCTGCCTTAAATATCTGTCTTACAATGCCAATTCATGTAGTGACTGAGTGGGAGACATCTGGCCTGGCTCTAAGCATGAAAAAATACTTGATCTTTGGGTCTAACAAAGTTCCTATAACCAATGGAAGCAAAGACATTTTCCAGTGTACAGTAAAGCCCATCTGTCTCAGCAGGGGATGATGAGTACCTCATCGCCCTTTACTGAACAGAAAATACCAGAAATCATTAACCTCCAAAGAGCAGAGGTTGCTTTGTTTTGCCTTTTACTGACAAGCACACCAGACTGATCTGTGCTGGTAGACAATGTCCTCTGTCACAGAGGCTGCCAGGGGTAGCCCCCCAGCCCCATTTGCAGAGCATTTCACATGGATGACCTGTTGACAACCTCTAGGAAAATAAGCTGAGGTGACTGATTCAGTCTTTTCAAATATTGGGCTCAGCTAACAGGGCTGAACTTGTTGGAGTGTCACAGGACAAATTTGCATGCTCTGATTTGCTGGAAGACACTAGGGCATGGCAATGGAGCAGAGATAGAGGAAAGATCAGCTGGGGATTGGAACTTCTTCCAGAGGTACAGCTGGGCCAGGAAGGTGTGTATGCAGTAGCCAAACAGGCTAAAAGACTTCCAGATTTTTCTCCAGTTGAACAGAAACAAAAGCCGTTACAAGATTCTAGAGCTAAAGCTTGTCTGCTTCAGTAATTCTGCTCTGTTTTTCTTGTGCCAAGCAAAATGAAAATGGCAATCCTAAAGATAACCAAGCAGTCAAATTATTGTGGCTGAGGGATTTATGCATATAGACACATATCTAGTTTTTAAAGAAAGCCAGGAAGTTCCACTCCTTGGAAAAAAGATTAGGGATATGTCAGGCAGAGCAGACAGAGTGCTGGAAACAGCCACTTAAAGGCAAATAAATGAATGAGAAATGTCCCAGGTAGAAGATAACACACCAAAAAAATTAATTGCAAAGGAAGGGATATCAGAGGTCACTGTGTTTCTGCTAGTTGTCAGGAGCCCTGCCCATGGAGCAAAGCACACGGTGCTGACATAGCTGAAGGGTCCTGGCACTGCAGTGGGGCTGGATCCAGCTCGAGCACAAACCCAGGCTCCTGCTCAGTTCCTTGGGGTGAAGCTGCTCATGTTGAACAGCAGAACCAGGACCAGAAGTGCCTTTCCACTCCCATGCAGAGCTACCCGTCCCCTCTCTCTTCTCTTACCACAAGTTGCCATCCTCTCTCTCATGATGGTTTGGTTGTTATCCAAGATCTAATCTAGGTCAGTAAAGTCCAAAAGAATGAGGAATGGATCTCTTACCACAAACACAATTTTATTTGGAGAAAAAATTCAGATTAAGATTTTCCTCTCTGACCCTCTTCCCTCCGTTCCCTACATGCCAACAGGAGAGGGAATATTGTGATATATTTCTCAAGCCGCATGGAGCAGAGACAAGAGATGAGAAAGTTCACAAAAAATTTTGGATCAGGTTCCATCACTCAGCTGCTGAGATCTGGCCAGTGCAGATGAAGAAGCAAATCTCCAAGGATTTTTTTGTGATTTGACAAGATAAGATTATGTTTTCTTAAGAGGAATGGCTGTGTGAGAGTGTTTAGGTCACTTGGCAATGTGGTCCATAGAGGTGACGTGCTCCTACAGAATATGATGCCTCTAGAGCATGGCTTTGGTGCTGTGATTCAGAGCTGTAGGCTCCCAGTGCAGTGATGGACAGGGATAAGCTCATTGCACTGTGGGCACAAGGCTGATTGAACCAGGCTCATTCCTGTGGGATGCAGATGCTCTCCACTGGATAACTCACAGGACTCAGGATTCCTTGCTGATAGTCTGTGTAACACTTTGGGTGTTCACAGACCTGAAGATCTCTTACTATTTTTATGAAAAACTGGGTTACCACAGTGGAGTTTCTTCCTCCAGTTGGAAGAAGCAGCACCACAGTCAGAACATGTTGAACAAAAATACAGCATGAGAGCAATGAGGATGACTTTTTTTTTACTATTTCACTTATGGGTACCTCCAGGTACTTCACAGGTCTCGAGAACAGCTGTGCTTGGTTATCACTAACAGCATAGCAGTAATGAGATGTGAGGATTTATCCTGTGGGAAATGGATGATGAAACAAGGTTAGAGACAAGGCCATTGCAAGGCCCAGTCTGCACTTAGCCTTTGGTATCACAACGTCCACAAACACAAAGAAAAGGACATGCTCTCTGCAATAACTCTTTGGCTACTGATAAACAATCTTCTCTGTGCTTGCCATCATGGCAACCTAGAGCAAAAGTTTGCTGGAGTAGGAACTGAACCCGTTTCCTCGCACTCACAATGCTGAGGTTTGCTTTGTGAGCCCAAAGAAAGGTTCAACTCAGTATTTTATATAAAAATTTAATATACACAACTAGCCTGAGTTCACAACAAAAAATGCATGGAATGAAACTAGAACCATTTTGAAAACGTGAAAAATATACATTCAATTAGAGGTGGATCAAGATGATTTATTTGTGCAGCAGTGTTGGAGAATATTGCAGTACAGTTCATCTGACTGCTAGAGGTGAATCTGAGTCACTGTGCCTGAACTCAGAGCAAAATTTCCCAGAATTTAAGAGGAAGCCTTTAGATCTTACTTCAGTTTGTAAAGCTGCTTTTGTTGGTGGTGTGGCTTTTTAAAAAAGTAAGTCTACTACCTGAAAACACCATAGACTTGTCCATGCCACCTCCTACAGCAGGATCCAGCTGGTGCAGGAATGCTTCTGCTCTCTCTTTGTCCTGTTGTGCCAGAGAAGGATGGGAGAAGATGGAAGTGGCTGTTTGTGCAAAGTAGAGAAGACTCAAGTTTCTGTCACGTCTCTCTGCACAGCCACTTGCCATTAGCACACAGGACCTGTAAGATCTTCTCACCATCCTGATATTTGCTAGTGGCAGTGATCCTTCAAGGTGTGGAGCAAGAGGGAATTTATCTCTTCTGCAGTGACTCCCCAGGTATGCACACCCTCTCACAGACTCCTCCACCTAAGCCTGAGCCTTTTAAGTCTCACACTGATTATTTCCTAGCCCCAGCAAGGAGTGGATGTGACCATTTGGTGCCAAGGACTCAACATCCACGCTGCTCCATGTTTGAGGGCATTCACTCTGGAGTAGCTCCAGTCCCTGTCTGAGAACAGAGCTTTCCTTGGCTGCTGGAGCACATGAACTGCACTCCTGAGCCACGATTTGCCAAGCCATGCCCAGCATTTAGGTGGAATGCAGCTCATGACCAGGACTGTTTCAGGGCTGCTATGATATATGAAGGCTGAGGCAGCATTTTGCACTGTCTCCAATGCAGTAATTCCTTTTTTGTTTGTTTGGGTGTGGTTTTTTTGTTTTTGTTTTTGTTTTTTTGTTTTGTTTTGGTTTTTTTTTTTTTTTTTTTTTTTTTCAATTTCTGTTCCATTTTGCTTCTTTGTGTTTCTTGAAAGCCCTGCTGATGGACTGTGGGAAGTGCCACAGTAATTTGCAATTTGGAGGCAGAGAGAGCTCCTGGGAAGCTGTGACTTTTGTTGTGGATGCTGGGCAATGTCCTTCAGGCTGCCAGACTCAGCAATGCTCCTGTGGCAAGGAAAGGCCAGGAATTTTCCTCAGAAAACCCAAATTACACTGATCCAGCTGGGAAAAAAATGCTCTTTCTCTTGGGTGCTGGTAAACACTGTATAGAAAAGCACTGTTGAATATGATCTGAGCATTTTTCACTGCTTTTTCAATAACTGCAGTGTGTGAAGATGCAATCTCAGCTACCCAAGCATAGGTGAAAAATGCCTACCCTGTAAATAATCGATTTTACTAAACCTAACCATGATATTCACAGCAAAGACCAGTCCTTGGAGGTTTCTACACGCTGCCATAACTTCAGGCTAAACAAGTCTGAACCAAGAAGTGTTTTGTCCCAAGACTGTATATTTTATGGGAAGTTGATGCTTATTTTCCATGGGAAGCTAATTTTTCCAAAGGACAGTTTCAGCCTGGCAGCTCAGCACAGTGCTGCTGTCACAAGCTGCTCTTTTAGCAGCACTGACAGATTTTTTTGAGAAATATTTATTTTTTCAGCTAAGTCATGAGGCCAGTGACAGGTACATCGTGGAATGAACCAGAATGCATGGAAGCACACAAGAAAACATGGAAGTTGGAGCACAGTCTTTTTCACCAACATAGGACACATGTTGAAACCACATTTGTGCAGCTCAGTAGAAAGACATTAATTATGACATAGTCCAAGTTTGCTGACCAAAATAAAGATCTTGAGTGGAAAGGTTTGTGTCAGGTAGACTCAGAGGTTATTTTTGGGAGAGATTTTTTTGCCAGTATGTAAGATGTAAATGATTTTGCGTGATCCAGACCTGCATTTTTTAGGCTAAAAATATATACACCAAGAGAAAAATACCTTCCACCTCAAATCCTGACCTTTGAGTGAGACAAAAGTTTTATGCCAGTGAAAAAAACTCCTGTTCAGCTTTTAACCAGGCTGGCACATCTGAAGGCTCAATGTATCTCAAAATAGAGAATTAAGCTGAAAACAATTCAAAAGGCTGAAAGGCACAGTCACACAAATTAAATGTGTTCTGGAACTAGTGCCTTTCAAATCTTATTCTAGCAAGTATGAAATGAGGCATCTGAGCTTGAACAGTTACTCAAAATACTGTCTAATAAAATGGATTTCTCAGATGAATAAGACCATGAACATCTCACAATGTATTGCCTGGTATTTTGATTTTTCCTTCCTCAGTTTTCCCATGTACCCTGAGGCCTCAACCAGTGCCAGCTGCAGTGGGAAAGAAATAACCTTGTGATTGCACATCCCAGAGGACTTTTTTGAAGATGCCTTCCAAGTGAATGGATATCAGTCATTGAGAGGTGCCCAGAACCATCAGATAAATGGCACAAAATGTACCCAGTCACAAAGATCAGCCTCAGAACACCAGCTCACCCCAAATCCCTTCCCATAAGCTGCCAGTGACCCCAGCCATTAGTTTCCCACAAAATTCTGTCTCATGGATGGAAACTGGCATATGCTTTCTACTTCTTGTTTTTGTTGCTGAATATGGCAAATTCATCCACAAAATTCTCTGTGGGCATAATAAACTAATTACATACATTGTTATAGTCCCCTCATGCACTACAGATTATTTCAGCACTGGTAAAAGTTTATGCATAACCACAAATCCTCAGGGAACAGAATTCAAGAGATGCCCAATAATCACAGATCCCTAGAAACTGATCTGGATTTTGAATCACTGGCTTGTAAGAACATCATGTCTTTAATGAATAAAAGGAAACTTTCAAAAACTTAATGTGAATCAATATTTATAAAAAACTTCCCTCTAGTCTCCTAATCATAAATTTCTGTAAATTTATAGCAGTATTGCAAAAACAGTAACATACCAAAATGGGTCACCAGCTGAATTTAGAGCTGTATACCCTGTGAGGGCTGAAAATTGTAACACATAAAGGGTTGTTTGTAGCTGCTGAATTGGTTCATACCTCGCTGTATTGACTTCACACAGCTGTTACTTGGAAAATCATTCAGGCACATTGGAAAAGCAATGAAGTCAGTGGTTAAACATGATGCAGGTTTTACAGTACACAATTGATTAGGTAATTCCAGTGGTGGTTCTGTCAATGAGGCACCAGAAAGCAGCTGAGTTCATGAACAGGTGAATACATTCCTCACCACTCAGGAAGTGCCTGATGTGCCCAGCATGATCAAATTTTCATATCTGTTGGTACAGGTATAAAAGTGGTGGCAAGTGGGGTCCTGTGCCTTTCTATTTGTGCCATCCTGCAGAGAGGACACTTCTCTCTGACCCACAGCTATGCCCATACTGGTAGTTAAATGAAACATAATCCTTTACCCTGTAAAGTCACCAAAATAGTCCCTTGTGAAGTTTCACCCTGTGCCAATTACAACTTTCCCAGGTGGTGCCCCAGTGTGACAGGGGAGGTAGAGCACTCCAGAAGCTGTTCCCAGCAGGCAGCTGCTCCTGGGGCCAGGGACATCCCCAGGGTCATTTCCTTTACTGGTACAGGCACAGCTTTAACATACAGATTTCCAAATGGTGTAGAAATGTCATGCTGGGGCCTGCAGGATCCTGGAACTGTAAAATGATACATTTCCTGCAGAATGACTTCCACTCATTCTCCAGGCTCATCAGATTGTACCAGGAATGTGGCAGGTCGTCCCAACAGAAAGCAATATTACTATTGCTGTGACCCATTGAAAGCCCTGAAGTGCAAAATACTTTGCAAACGTATTGCTAAAAGAATGTTCCCACCTCTAAAATATTTATAATATAAGCAGGACAAGAACCAACATGGATATAGATGGACAGGAAGCAATGAGATTATCTTGGAAGGCACCTCAGGAAAGCTGAACTGACTGCTCAGCTGTAAGCACTGCCACATTTTTTGTGGCATGACAGGGGTTTTTCCCCAAAACATGGAGAGATCTTTTCATGTCTGAGCAAGGCTATCACTCCTTTTCTCAAATAAAGCAAAACATGCTGAGATGCAGAAAGGAAGAACCATTGATGCAAAACCCTTCTCTGCACTAAACAGCAAATGTCAGGGCACTCCTCCTGGGACTCCACGTTCTTGGTCTCTCCCTATGTTTTGTAGCAAATGCTTTACATTTACACATTTTTCCCTTCTCCTGGCAGCCCTGCCAACTCCCTGCTGTGTTCTATTCCTCTTTTGCCTCATCACCATCAGTGGTGGAGGCCAAACACTCCCCATTATGTGCAACCTCATGATGTCCAGATTTAGTCCTTGCTGACATTTTTGCAGCTCCATTACTTCAGATGGGCTTAGACAAGTCCAGCAAAACATAACTGACTCTGAGGATGCAATCATGACTCAGTGTTTGAGCAGACAGCAGAACTCAGAGTGGAAACAGCTCTTGGAAACATTTAATGCGATCACTTTTTAAAAGTATAACCCTCTCACTTTTGCAGAGTAAGGCAAACCCTTCAGTTTCAATTATTGTTTAATTTCTTCAAAGCCAACTTTATAGTAGTTGATTCCCAACTCTGAGTTTTTCATAGTAAAATACAAATTTATGAATCTTTAAAGTTGTAAATTATATTGGTATGTCTGTCCCAGAAATCATCTCAAAAATTCTTCTGACTTAACTCCAGTATAGTTAGTCACCCTCAGCTTGTTTTATGCTCCATGGAGAAAAATAGGAGCTTCAACAGCTTGGGTCATTAAATTCAACTGGCTTTCTAGCAAAATGAATCTTGTCCTAGAAAAGTCTTTTTCTTTCCATGAGGAGAACCAGGGGCAACTCACCATGTAGTCTGCACCTAAAGTTAGGTGAAATTCAGTTTATTAAAGAAGTAGCATGACTGAGTTTGGTTATTAAATTTCATGTTTATTCCTTTAAAGAGCATCCCATTTTTGCTGACTAGAGACATCACTATCCTAGTCACACTTGTGAGCACAGATGAGGGGTTTGATATCTTGTCGATATCTTGACACCTCTCTCTTTCTGCAGTTGTGCTCTTTATCCCTAAGTATTCCTTTTTTTTTTCCCCTTTCCTTTCTGCTTTTTCTGATAAAAAAATAAGAGTTTGTGATATTGCTTATCCTGGTTAAGCCAGGAATAACCTCATGCACAGCTTTCCAGAAGATTTATATTGGTTTTCTCCACTCCTCATTTGAATCCTCAGTGAATTCAGCAAACTCCATCTCAGGAGCTAAGAGAGTGAGATAGTTCTGGGCAAGTAGGAGCTGTGAAGACAGGTAAAAAATCCCCAAAAACCCCATGGTTAATGTTCTTTGTGGGAGGAGTTAGCTCCTCCTATATGCAGATAGTTTCCCTCTCCTTCAGGGCCAAACATGGATCAAAGACTGTAGCTCAATCTATTGCTGAACCATGAAAAGACAAGCAGTGAAAGTCATTGCAGTGAGCAGTGACACGGTGGAAGGTCTGAAGATCTGCCTTTGGGATATCTCTTGAAACCTTCTTACACTCTTCCTAACAGTCTGCAGTGATGGCACCTGGGGAAAATTAAAGAAAAGCAGATGAACCACAACAAATCAGTGCCATCAATGCATGAGCCAGATGAGAAGGAATTGCTCTCCCTCCAAGCACGGTGGATTTCTGGCTTCTGTGGTGTTTGACCTCACACTGGACACTTGCACAGTGGTGCACTGCCATGGTATTCACTGTGCCTTGCTTCAGCCATGGATAGGCACTGCTGTGCTGGCCCAAATGTCTGGGAAATATAATACAGGAACACAACCATGTCCTGCTGAAATACTCCTTGATTTAGAGGTCACCTGTTCTTTACTTGAGATTCCATAAAAAATTGGCCTGAACAACTTGATAAATAACTTCAAATCACAATTGCTGTTTCATAATAAAAGTGCATGTTGTCAGGAGATAAAAAAAAATAACTGGAAGCTTTTCATCCTTAGATATGTTCTATGCTGAGTTGTATACATAAAAATGCATTTTGTAATTATTTTTTAAAGTATCCATCCTAATTTTATTCTCAAATAATTTTTCTAAGTGACATATTTAATGTGTAATAACGCATATTGACTTTCCTATGAATCTGAGCCAGGATGCAGGATGCCTTCATCTGGTTTCCTCCCCAAACTGCCTTAAAGCCCAATAAATCTGTGACTATTTCCTTTTTGAAGCCTCAGAGGATATAGAGTTACTTCACAATTCCTCAAGCCCAGAGCCTTCAGTGTGCCTGATGGAGAGCCAAGATCAGAATGGAATTGCTGTAATTGGAAAGTGAAACAAAAATAGTCCCCTGGAAAGGAGGGAAGCACAATGACAAAAGCAAGTCCCATTTGGAATGGCAGCATGATGGCTATCAGACATCGTGGTGAAGTGTGTGTTTGCCTCAACAAACTGTTCAAACAGTAGTGACTGTCATATGGCTCCCGTCATAACCCGTCATTGACAAAAACTGTAACAGTGCTTGGTGCAGCCAGGGCCCAATGCAGTTTAGTTTTCTCCTTGTACAGTCAGCACTTCCTTACTTTTCCAGAAAAGGGATAAAATCTTCAATTTTCATCTTCAATTTTATGTAGTCACTTGTCCTCCCCACATGGCTGTTTTACTGTGTGATTTGTGTCACGTTAAGCTCCCTGCCTGGCATGACTTTTATCGAGCATTACATTACTGCTGGCTTTGGAGGACAATTTCCTATGCACTTACAGGTTCAGTTTAAGGGAAGCAAGGAACTGCTCTGGCCACTGCCCACCTTTGCATATCTCTGCAATACACAGTGCAGCTTGTGCAGTTTCAGTTTCCAACTCTGAAAGAACAGGTTTTTGTTGCATTCCCCCTAACTATGGAGAAATAAAAGCAGAGTGTTTGGCCAATCTTTCATTTGTGTTCACATGAGGATCAAAGTGCATTTGCATAAATCCAATGTCTGTGCAAAGCCACCTGCTCCTGCTCTCCCATGCAGGGAATTTCCAAGGGCAGAGTCTCTTAATTTTAGATTGTTCTGTGCATAGCAACAGAGATGGAGCTCAGGCAAAGTGTTCAGAAGAAGTCCCCATATAGAAGACCTCAAATATGTGCCTTAATGATCCAGGGCTTTTACAGCTTATTGCCTTGTATCTAGACAGAATACTAGCAGAATTTTGAGGAAAGAAGGTTTTTGTGACATGTTAAACAGGTTGATGTTAGAAAGAAATTAAAATTATCTTTCTTAATTGAGATCATAACATGTTAGTGGTACTTAGGGAGATCTCTGGTATTGCAGAAATGAATCCATCACTGTGAGAATCTACCCCAGGACTTCACCATTCCTGATTTATCCTGATCTGCCATCCAGATCTATGGTTAGATCTGTGGCTAGACAGACATTAGGGTTTTTTCAGTCATTCCAAGGCCTCACTGCACACCCAGACGATGTTGCACAGATACCCTGCATGCCACTGTCCTACTCACTACCTCTATAGCTCTTCCTCTAAACAGGAGGAAGGAAAATTACTGTGTTTGAGAGTGCCCTTATCAAAATCACTTTGCTTAACATCCTTATAGATTCAAAGCAAGATCTGTAGGCATATCACCGAGGTTTAACAATCCCTCTCCTTTCTGCTGTACGCTCCAAGCTTTACAGAAGCTAAACCATTAAAATATGTGTTTCTCTCACAGCATGGACACTTGGCTCTAAGCATTACTTAAAGGACATGGGTAAACACAGGAAAAGATGTCCCAGCAGGAGGGAAGTGATTATGGGGACAGTATGTTCTGACAGCAATTCAGGTTACAGAGGAGGTAGTGGCAGATAATGAGTTGTTTTATTTAAATAGTCAGCAGGTTTCAGTCCAGAGAACAATGGAGTCTGCTCCCACAGTGCTGCTGTACACATGCAGGGAGCTTCATTTGGTCAGGCCAACAGAGAAAAGAAAAAGACAGATAACATCTCTGAGAGAGGCACCAGGCTGAGAGATTGGCCCTGGTTCTCCTTTTGCCCACAAAGCAGAAGTCACTTAAGGTGAGTGGCAATAGTCCATGGCAAAGCTGGAAAGCAGTGAGGCAAGTTTGGGCTTTTCCAGCCTCAGGGTAGTTCTAATTTTTCATTTAAACACCTGTGAGGTTCTCAGGCCAAGACCCATAACCATGCTGGGTCGGGAGGGAGGCACAGCACAGGAACTGGAACGGGCAGTGAAGCACCCAAATCTTGATGGGGCTCCAGCTCTTGGCTGTGCAGGGGTATGAAAAAGGGTTCAGCAGCAGATGGACAAGAAGAGGCATTCCCAGGGAAGAACAGGGCTATTCTCTTCTAAATAGACTTTTTTTCTTGCTGCCTTATTATTTCTCTGCTGATCCCACCTTTCCTTTCCTTCCATATCCATCTCCATCTCCAGCCTCACATCCATCTGCATGCCCTCTGGGCAGCCCACAGTCTCTGCCCACACTCTTTGCTGCCTTCTTGGAGCAGCTTCCAGCATCAGTGGCCCTGCCCAAGCCATAGGCAGGTGTGCCCTGCACACCTGAGCCTGGACTTTGATTCATGGTACACCTTTGGCATAAGCACATCCCACACACTGAAGTCCCATGGACTTTAGGCCTCCTCTGTGAGGAATGAGGATTTGGATGAGGATCAATTTGCCTATTGACTATTCTTTTAAGAAAAGCAGGTACACTGGTGGACACTGAGGTGCACTTTCAGGTCTTGAGGAAACTTAGCAGCTCACTTCAAAACTAAGCAGGAGATGGGAGTGATTTCTGTCTTCTTCCATCCAGTTTAGCTTAATTAGAAGAAAGGATTTGAGAGAAAAAGGTGTGGTGTTTAGCAAGCGAGGTAGGAAGTTCATAAGCCCTTGTAAGACAGACAAGATCACTTGTGAATCCAAGAAAATAATCTGGAGAAGAATTGTAGGGAAAAGTGAAGTATATCAAAGAGTCTCCACTTCCATGAAACCTGTGATTTTCAGTATTCAGCTGAGTAGTCATTGTACTTTACATAAATGAACTCCCATTCTGATTACATTTGCTCACAGCAGTATCCCAACCCTACCTATTTTCTAGGAAGATGTTTTACTTACAGAGAAAATGTGGCAAGCCATTTCCCATCATTTGGCTGGGAATCTCTCTGATTGAGAGAACATTCCTTAAAAAAAAAAAAAAAACAAAAAGCATTTTCCATGTTTCCCTGGGGACAAGAAGAGGAAGGTAAACCCTGCAAGTAGGAAGATTCCAGATAGGTATTAGAAGAAAGGCCAGTGGCTGAGTTAGGGCAAGACATGCAGTGCCTATCCCAGGAGATTTTCAAAAAGAGATTAGAGAAATCTCTGTAAGAAATTGGACAGGCCTAACTGATCTTGCCTTGGGGCAGGGAAAATAAAATGCATTCTTGATCTCTCTTCCAGCCTTGTTTTCCATTTCTCCACCTACAAAACACTTTCAAAGAGCTGTGATGTCTTTCTTTCCTGTGTTCCCTCAAGAAGCAGTTGGGAAGCTGTCTGTCCACTCAGCAGAAAGTCACCTTTCAAACCCTTGAACACATGAGCTGGCTGCCATCCATTGTGACCAAGACTCTCAAAGAGGAGATGGGTAACTCACAGTCCCATGAGGTTACCAGCCAGCAGGGGTGTTCTTGGATGTGGGGAGAGTGCTTCTTTCCTTGGGGAGTGAGACATGTTTGTGTATTTCACAGATACCACCAAAAAAACCACCCGGGGGAACAGTTATGATGCCTATGACTGGGTGATGTTTATGATCAGCAAAACTGATTGGGGTAGTTCTCAAAGAGGCAAATCCAAGATGAAAGATTCCATATCATATTACCAACCACCCGACCCAAGTGAGCCAACACTGACAGACACCCTTTGGAAACACATAGAATTCAATGATTTTGGCTAAATTACCACATCCATAGCAAATTACAGGCTGTCTATTGGAAAATATCTCCTCTCAATCCTGCTATTTTTTGTTCTCCAGTTATGTTTATGTTCCCAGCATTTTCCCTTCCTGGCAAAGGCCCAGTGTTTTTTGGGAAGGACTAAAGATAGGCTTTATCTCCACAGAATGCTATTTAGTGGTTGGACAAGGTTGCAATTAGACAGTGTGGTCTTCGATTCCACTGCAGACTTGTGATATCAACCTTTCAGCATGACCTACAATATTGGATCCAGATCTGAGCCTTGCCAGACCAAAGCAGTGCAGAAAATCTGACTGCTGCTGGAGGCAAGTGATAAGTGCTGTGTGCTTGCAGGCTATCAGAAGTTGCTCCTTATCTGGAGTGTCTTCAAGGGGCTTGGAGAGGGATGGAGGAATTCACTGAGTTTGAACTCTAGTTTGGACAGGAGAATCCATTTCTGCCCATAAATGCACAAGAAGACCTGGGTGAGGAGTCTGGAAGTGAGGTGAAATCTGGAAGTGAAGTGGAATCTGGAAGTGAAGTGAAGCGAAGTGAAGTGAAGTGAAGTGAAGTGAAGTGAAGTGAAGTGAAGTTATACTTTGCAGAAAACAGGGAAGCTCTGCCCAGAGGCACCAGGCTGGCTGTCAAAAGCTGTGCATGTCTGTTAGCCCAGCACTCAGCAACCCTCCTCAGGCAAAAAACAGGGGGGTTTAAAACTCTCCAACCTTTCCAAACAGTCTAGAAAGACTAGAGCCAAAAATTTTAAGCAGAGATGCAAGTACCTGCTCCTTTTCTCATTACTCTTGCACACTTGAAAGTTGATTTTTGTGTTTCATTCTGCAGTGTCTTCATTCTTGATGGGCACAGGAGAAGTCACTTAAAACCCATGTTCACCATGGTACACATCCCACAGCAAACATTTCACAGCCTGGAGAGGTGAGCTAGGAGTTCACATCCACATTTAGAAATCACTGACCTTCTTGGGCAGAACAGAAACATCCCAGAGTAGGTATTGTCCAATTAACTCATGCCTCTGTGGTGGGGCCTGTCCTGTGCCTTGTGGGGAGGGGCAAACACACCTCTCCCAGTACTGTACTATTTAATCATTTCCAGCTTTTGATGTATGTGTCCTCACATCACTCTGATATGGAGTTGGAGGTGAGAAATTGAGGCACAAAGTCTCAGGTCAGGTTTTGAAAAGATTGTGAACGGATAGACACCTTGTCTCCATTTTAAAAATCCTGTCCCACAGAAATTACCAAAGAAGGTTACGATAGAACAAGGATTTTTACTCCCAAAACCCTCTCTAAAGGCACAGCACTACTCCTGACTTTTAAAGGCTTTTTCATAGTTTTAATTTAGTGAAATTACCATCCTAGACTTTGAAACATCCGCAAAATTATAAAATATTTCTGAAGCAAATGACACCCACAATCAAATTAAATAGCTTTCTCCATTATAGCTAAGATTTCCTTAGCTATGTCACTATGATATGTGTCTCTCACTGCATATGAAAAGGTCTGGAGAGGGAAAAAGAGAATGTAGTAAAAACCAGACAAATTAAACAAGAGTCACAGAATTATTTTGGTAGTATTTAACTATTTAAACTCAATTACATTACATAATGAGAGACTGCTCCATTTCTTTCTATTTTTCCACAAGTGACCAGGTTTTCTAAATCCTAACTCAGATTCCCTCGAAGTAATCATAGCTCTCTTTAACAATACAGTCACATGTAAAACAAGTACAAGAAAAAAAAAGGATTGAACAAAGTTATTAAGAAAGATAAACTTTTTAATCCATAATCTGTGCAGGCTGTATTATTTGTTGATGGTCACAAGCTTGTGTGAAAGCATACAGAAGGGATGAATGAAACCCATAGAAAAGTTTTGGTTCAATCAGTTCAGCTTTCAAAGCCAGATGAAACCTTAAAAACTTTCATTTACTTCAGGGAATTGGTGAAGAGAGAGATTCTCACCAAAGACAGCAATTTTACATTAACCTTCAGGTCAGACCAATGTTGCATTATTAGCATTATTTAATTAACAAAATTCATGCTTTGAAACTTTAAATATTTGCAAATTCACCCCCTTTAATGACTTTCATTCATTTTTTATTTATCTAGGGCTGGAGTCAGCCTGTGGCAGCTCTTATTTCCCACTGCAGGAACAGCTGGGGGAGACAATCCAGTCACTTTCTTTAGGTGTTTAAATGGGAGCAGAGCTCCTCCAGAAATCTGGCTCCAATTATGAGCACTAAATGCTTTGAAAATCTGACCCTCGCCTTCAGTGTCAGCGAGACGTTTCCCAAACCAGCCTGATGGCAATGCAGAGTCATCCAGGCAGAGCTCTCCTGGCACACACACAGCACCCTGGGCTGGCATCACACCTCTTCAGGCCACCAGCCAGTGGGGGCCAGCAGGGCTCAGCAGCACAGGCACAGCAACCAGCCAAAGACCCCCAGCTGGCCACCAGACCCACGCCAATTCACCACCAAAAATGCTTTGTCATGGAAAACTCAGGGTTGTGTTGGGACAGAATGGGAATTCACTTTTGCTGTTCATTTTTTTAAAAATCAAAATATTTTACTTAACTTTTTAAGGAAATGCTTATATTTTTTGTCAGATTCCTCTGCCATCTTTTGAGGTTTTCTGTTTTGTATTATATTTTGTATTTTGTATTTTTAAATTTGTTTTATATTATAATTTTGAAAAAACACACTCAAAGTACATCACTTAAAGGATTTTTGGTTTTCATTTGCAAGTGACTCCTTCACCTTTGTCCTCATTCCTTTGCATGGTCTGAAGGAAAACACTTTACCTCTCTCCAGCTCTATTCTGTTGATGGTTAAAAGGGAAAGTGATGCTGATGTGCTTCACAAGTGCTTGGAGATTAAAATGCTCACACTTCTGACAGATGGAGAGAGTCTATGGGTTTGTACACAGGAGCTAATAAAGCTTTCAGTACTGCACCCGGCCACCCTGTACCTGCAACACTTGGGAAAATATACACTGATGTTTTTTTGAAGCAGTGTTTCTCATACCAATCCATCTACCTGCCAAGTCTTCATGACCATGGGGAAGTAATTGAAACGTGCATGACTGGTTCCTGTGAGTACAGCAGCAGCAGGAAATTAATCTGGGTAATGACATCTCATAAATACTTGTTGTAAGATCAAAAATCACCATTTTGCTGTCTCTTTCCTCTGCCTCTTCCTCCTACATCAGAGTCAGATGGCAAATCTAGAGTTTCATCCCCCTTGCTGGTATGAGTGCGACCAGGTTTTAGGGAGAAGCAGAGAAGGGCAGCAGAAGACTTGGCTCATCATTGTGCCACAACACAGGGGCAGAAGCAGTGCCAGGAAGGGGCTGGTGAGTTTTGCATAGGCTGAGTGTGAGAGCTGACCATTAAATGGGGTGGTAAATGAATCAGATAGATGGGTACATGCACTTGCTCTGGAAAAGCCATGTTTCTCCCTGTGAGTTTTAATAAAGCCCTTCTAGAATTGGCACCCCAGAGATGGGGCTGTACTTTGTCCTGCCAGGGACAGAGCTTTCAGGGAGGCCTGCATGGATGTGCACCTACACACACTAGTCCTGCCTTGGGATGCCAGTGTGGGCACAGACTCTGGTGTCCCTTTGCTGTTCCTGCATCCTTCCTTGCCATCCTGCCTCTGGAATCCCCCATCTGCTTCCAAAAGCCAGCAGTGTTGGCATTTTGGTGGAAAGTACAAGAAACCCTCTAGTGGACACTTGGAGCAGGTTTGGGCTCTGAAGTGTGAATATTTTTATTACTTTTTGGAATTTATGCCATTTTGATCTTGAAAACACTGTTCTTCTCTAGGGAGGCACCTAAATCCTTATCACGTGGGGATTTTTTTTTGCTTTCAGCCACAACTCAAGCCAATGCCCTGAGCTGGGCACAGGTACTTGTCTCACCAGGGCTGGAAGCTGTGCCATGGGTAGTAAAGGCCAAGAATCATAAAAACACAGAATCATTAAGGTTGGAAAGGAATTCTACCATCAAGTCCAAACATTAACTGAGCACCAGCATGTTCACTGCTGAACCATGTCCCCCTAGCACCCCCATCCATACACACTTTCTGAACATTTCCACAGATGGCAATTCCACCGCTTCCCTGGGGAGCCTGTTCCACCCTTTCAGTGAAGAAAATTTTTCTAATATCTGATCTAAACCTCTCCTGCTGCAATTTGAGGGATTTCCTCTTTTCTCATTTCTTGTCACCTGGGGGAAGAGGCCAACCCCCACCTCACTATAACCTCCTGTCAGGGAGTTGTAGAGAGTGAGAAGGTTGAATGAGCCTCCTTTTCTCCAGGCTGAACACCCCCAGATCCCTCAGCCATTTCTCATAAAACCTGTGCTCCACACCCTTCCCCAGCTCCATTCCTTATTTGGGACATGCTCCAGGACCTCCACATCCTTCTTGTTGTGCAGGGCACAAACTGGACACAGAATTTGAGGTGCAGCCAAGGGCCAATATCCAGGTGGCAACGTGGAGGCCTGGTCTGCTCTCTGCTAGCTGCAGACTAAACAGGGGATTTTTGGAGCTACTCAGGCATGTAACTACATAAGTACCTAAGATTTCCCCTCTGCATCCCTTCAAATCCAAACACCTTCGAGATTTTCCTGAAAATCTTTCAGTAGTTTAAGAGCCTTTATAGCTCCTTCAGCATTAGGTGAGAGCCTTGCCAGGGTCCCAGGCTGAAGGATTATCTGTCAGGCCAGTGGTAAGAGCTGGATAGGATAAAGATTTCATCACTTGAAGTTTCTAATGTTGCAAAGCCCAGCTTCTCCTGGTCATCTGAATTCCTCCAGATTTTATTTTTGGCTGAGAAGGATATCCTTTACTGTGAGATACATTTGTCTGAGCTGCTGCTTCCCCAGCCTGAAGTCCTCCTGGAAAAGCCAAGACTATAAGGGTGCCCTCACACTGAGAGCAAATGCAAAATCTGCAAGGCTCTGACTCTGCTTCATCCAGCAGGGAGTTGGTGATGAGCAGCACCACAGCTCAGTCCTCTCATCCTGCAGAGAGAATGCTGCAAAGAGCCCCTGCTTTGGACAGGGGCTGAGGCCTGCGCAAAGATGCCAGGTCAGTTTTAGCTTGGTGTCTCAGAGAGTTGCACACTGCTCTCATGTGTCAGTCACCACAACTCCTCTATTCCAGCAGCAAATGAAGAGCTGGAAGTTTCCTGGGTGGTATTTGCCTGTGGTACACAATGCACAGGCCTTGAAGGCAAAAAACAAGAGGAGGCATCCAGAGAGGAGTGTCACTGCTGGAGCCCTGGCAGGGCCCAGAGGTGCTGGAGCAGTGAGCTGGGGGTGCTGCCGGAGGAAGGGGAGGTTGAAGCAGAAGATAATGAATGCTCCAAGTGCAGCTTTAAGATTTGCCACTTTTTGGTAGTCTCAATACCCTTCTCTGTTCTGTGCCCATTCCAGAGCTGGCCCTGGGTGCCAGACTAGCTCAGCAAAGAGCTCTTGGATTGAGGCTCCCAGGGAGATGGAGCTGTGACTCCTGGAGTGCAGAACCTCGTTCTCCTGCTGCCCATGAAAACCAGACTCCCAAAACACAGCTGTGAGCACATCCTCTGCATGGCCACCCTTCCCTCTTGCTGCCCATCCTTTGTCCATCACCTGAACTCCTTTTCAGGAGTTGAGACACCCATGGTCCTTTAACTTAGAGAGCGCAATTGTTCCTTTTTCCATCTCTGGGGATACTCCTGTCTCCCCCAGGCTGTGTGGAGGGACAAGGGCCTATTTCAACTCTTTTGAATACAACTGCTTCAGTGTGGGCAAAGTATTTAAACTGCATTGCAGTAGTGAGTCAGACACAGTGCAGCACCACACCTCTGTGCTCTGTGGCTGGGGCTCCTCTAGAGGAAGCAAAAGGTGTTTTTTCCTCTTTGAGTTTGTTCCTGAATTTTATCCTATTCCTATTTTAAGCAAATACATATGCTTGTCCAAGTAGGTACAGCAGTCTGCTGCACCAGAGCAGACTTAACAGGGGTCTCTTAGTTTTGCAAAGGCATTAAGGTGGCGAGTGAGCTGCCATGGCTCAGTGAGAACCTTAGAAAGGATACTTGTCAAGTATAAAATAATGTTAACAAATTAGAGCAATTAAATTTAGGATGTGGCATGTCAGAAACCAAAGAAAAATGCAGCTGCTGGCATCACACTGGGGTGCATTTGTCACATAATGTCAAGGGGAATCCCTATAGATAGAGGGATCTTTCACTGTGCACAGAAAATGAAACTTTCATGGCCCTCACAGGTTATAAATGGGACTGTTGTTGACTTTCTTCATGCAAAGCTGCCTGCTCCCCAACAAAATCTCAACAATCCCAGAAAAAAATTCACTCAAGTAGATTTTTTCCCCATTGAGACTCACTTTTCAGGCACAGCCATGTTCTCTCCCAGCCCGTGCTGCAATCAAAGTGCCTTTTGTACGTCCCTCCAAAATAGTTTATTCTTCTCTAGCAAACAACATCATTTAGCACTAGCTGGAGGAGCTGAGCGGTCTCAAGTTAGGAAAACCAGATGTATTTGAATCATCTGTCAAAATCAGAGGCCAACACTTGATCTATGGCAAGGTAATGAAAAGAGTCACTCATTCATTAGTAGCGTGGAGCCGTAGGAGCGCTGCAAATCACGGGGTGGGATATTGTATGAATGTGTCAATGTTACTGATATCCAGGGGCCTGTTCCTGAAACATGCACTGATGAAAGGCTTCATGTGTGCGCCCAGAAACAAGCCAATAAAGTCCTGCTCCTTGCAGCAAAACAAAAACAAGGTCTGAAAAGGCAGCACAGAGCTAGAACAACAGTCTCCTGTTACCCTTTTTGCTATCACTGGAGCAAGACACTGGACTTGAGAGACCTTTTTTTTATTATTTTTCTAAACATTTTTTACAGACTTAACAGCCTACCTCCAAGGTCATGCCATCAAGAGGCCGAAGTGATGACTCAGATGCCATCAGTGGGTTTAACACCCTGTCTTGTGCTGTTATTTATAGCTGGTTTTATTGCCGTGTTTTTGAGGCCCCAGCTGAGGCAGAACCTCCGTGCATGAAGTCTTATACAAACACACAGGGTGGACTGCCCTGGCCAAGGGCTTTGTAAAAGGGGGCTGCAAAGTGCCCCTGGGGTATGGCCAGTGGCATAGAGAACATTTCCAGGAGACACACAGAATCATCTCTGGAGCCTGCAGGAGACACTTCCTTGTGCAGCCAAGAAATCACCGCCACAATGACAAATGGGGGTGCCAGTGAGAGGGAATGTACAGGGGAAACACTTGGAGGCATCAGCCAGAAGTCTGCACTCAGAGACAGATAGACACCATCCTGTGTTTGTGCGATGGATCGTCTTGATTGAGGGCATTTTCTGCTCTATCTGGTGAGCTGAAGTTTGATTTCTCTGGTCTGAATGCTGTGACCAACACTGAGAAAGGTGACGAAGGACATGATCAAGGTCACACTGAATTAGAGCTTCAGACAGGAGTAAAACCCAGACCTCCTCAGCCCCATCGAGATGCCAAGGCAAATAGTGCTGGGGGATGCAGATGGCCATTAATAAACACCCTCATGATATTCTCACAGGATGTGAATGGTCTCCTGATGAAAAGATTAGAAAATGTACAGAATCAGATCTGTAGCTAGCACCACCAGAGAAGCCAGCTTCTCTGGATTTAGATGTCAACATTCAACACCAGCCTACCCCAACTGAGGATTTGGCCCTCTATTCTTGGGAAGCTATTTACAGTGAAAGAATGTGCATACACTTAAGCAGCTTGCTCTTTTTTTTTTATTTTAAGATCAAGATTCATTCCAGATTGGTAATTAAGTTTAGCTCTTTCAGTGACAGGAACTGCTCTGACAGTTGTAAATCATAATAATATGCATTTCTGTACATTTGTGCCTACATGCTTGTGCATTTTTGCTGTTGTAGCTAAGAATACAGCCAGTGACTTATGTACATTGTGCTGTATCTTGAAATTGTTCTTGCAAACACACAGTGTTTGCATAGTGAAGAAGGCTGTGCTCTGCTGAAGCTTTCTCACAGGAAACACTGTCCAGATGTGAACATCTCCACCTAAGATGTTGGCCAGATCAGGCCTTACATTAGCCCAGGACTACAAACCCAAAATTAAGTGCTTGTTTCCCCTGACATGCTGCCCTCATGCTGCAGTGCATGCCCACACTGCTCTCCCCAGAGAGCTGCAGCAGACTGGGGCTATTCTCCTGGCTGTAGGCATGGAGGCTGGGAAGGCATGAAAGAGTTATTAGGAGCTGAGAAATGCTGTCCAAGTCTTGCCAGGAGTGGTGGCAGATTGTTAAGTGAAAGCAAGAGAAATGCTCTAGGCAATGCATCCTGCTGGGGCAGCTTGTCCCAGCTGGCAGCACCAGCTAACCAGGATTGTGTTCTCAGTGGGGAAAAGGAAAAGGTTGGGAGCAGCTCCTGAGCTGGGGCTTGTGCTAGCCCCAGTGTGAGGACATGCCTGAAAGAGCCCACCCGCCTTCTCAAACATGTGCTGCAAGGCTTACACTTGTGTTTGGATGCTGATCACAAGTAGAAATGCCATCAAAATGTTGCTTTAGCTCTGGATATTCAGGATAATTCAAAGAAGGCTTTATGATGCTGCCAGACCCAATTTCATTGATGGAAATCAAAGATTCCCAAAAAACCAAACGATGAGTGACAGCGTGGCAGGTTTAGTCCTCCTAGGTGGTGGCACTGCTTGCTGAGTCTAATCTGTGGGCATGCAGCAGAGATTCTCCACAGCTTCCCGTTTGGCTCTAGGCTCCGATGGCCACATCCTTGAACCCCACACAACCCAGTCTGCTCGTCTCTGATAGATCCACATGATAAAATCCAGCTTTGGTGGGATTTATTTTCATCCCTCTAATGAAAGTGTTTTGATTCAGTGTGCAGCATGGTTTAGAGAGCAGGAAATTTAAAACCAGCTCAGTGTGCTGTCAGCTTGAACACAGTGATTTGCTGTCAGCCCACCCAAATGGGGTGCAGGCTGGTGAGTGATGGAAAAGGCAGTTTGGGGGCTTCAGAAACATTTTCCCCACTATAGCAGTGATTCCTTCTCAAAGAGCAGTCATCTAAAGTACCTCTCCCTAGCTGTGGCTGAAAGGCTGTCAAGCAATTCAGTATTCCCAAAAACTTGACTGAGATACTACTGCAGGCTCAAAAAGTGCAAGTAAATGCAGCATGATTGCTTGAATAGGAAAACAGCAACATTTACAATATTAATCAAACAAATTGGTATTTTAAAAAAGTTTTTGTCATTTAATGTGTTGATCTAGCCTCTCTATTCAGGCTCTACATGTTGCTCTTAAATGGTTGGCCTCAGCAAATCACAGAGTTGGGGGCATGGAGTTGAGTCACAGAGATGAGTTGTGGTAGGTGAAGGAGGGTGTGTAGAAGCTGAGACTCCAAAAACACTTCTAGAATGCATGGGACATGGCCATGGTGGCTGGTGCTGGGCTGTTGGAGAGCTAAACCCAGACTGCTTGAGGAACAAGGGATTCTAACCTGGGAATTATTTTCTGAACATGTCCTGCCAGACCTGGTAGAGCACAGCTAGAGAAGAGAGACAAGAATGCCCCAACCTTGCTTGGTCACAGACAAGCAGGAAACACAGCACCAATCCTGCTCTGCATCTGCCAGAAGAGGGATTTGAATCTGAATCCAAATCTGTGGGAAGCACCAGGCTGTCTTATGTAAAGTGAGAGGTGAGGTCACCTGATAGGGAATACATCCTCCTGCTTCTGCTGGGGTGAAAAAGGACATACTCAGGCTTCCCCTCAAAAGCATCTGCTGTGGATTTCAGCCCCTATCAGGTAACTCACTCCAGCCCAGAATTAAGCACTCTGTCTCCCTGAGTAGCACAGAGGTAGCATCACACCATGAGCACCAGCACAGCTTGTGGCTGGCCCAGGCAGATCCCTGGCCAGCAGAGTTTCACCATGACCCTTGTTTCAAGGTGCCCAAGGATACCAGTGCCTTACAGTTTTTCTGGGTCAAACACATCCCTTGGTTCACCATGGGCAGGGGAAGAGGTCGTATGAGTGTGCCTGACCCTCCTATGCCTTCGCCCACATCTCCCAGCCAGTTATTACCACTGTGAAATGTGAAATAACTTATGAAATCCTGTTTTTTCCCTGTCAGAACATCAGCTAAATTTGGATGGAGTTTAGGAAGCTAACAGGAGCACTGGTTTTAATTTTAGGGGAGGAAAAACAAGCCTCCTAAGCTTGAATTTGTTTTCCGTCTTCCACGACAGCAACCACATCCTCCCTGTTTTACTGCTGCTCCTTATCTGAGAGACGGGGTCATGCTGCAGGGATAAAACAATATATATTCAACCCAGAGGCCTCACATGTTTATGGGAAACAGCTCCATCTCTGGCCTCTTCAACATGAGTTTGAAAACAACTTTTTACTTCAGCGTTTCTTTGATGGTTGGTATTGGGGTTGGGTCCCTCACTTCTTCAGAGAAAAGTGACCTTTAAGTCTCCAATTTTGAAAGCTGTTCCAAACCATGGAGCCTGGAGTGCCAAAACCTTTTCACATTCAAATCTCTTTCAAGCAGAACAGGGAGAGGAAGACCAGAGCTAGTGCACTCAAATGACCTCATTTGCCACATCAGAGCACAGAGCATTTATTCTATAAAGACCATCAGTATGTGTGCAGTATCCAAGATTCCTTGTTAGCCAGTTTTTTTGATATTACTAGTAATAAGCCAGCTTTTATATGGTATGGTTTGGCTGGGAACAAATGTATAAATTCTGAAACATGCAAAATTTTGAGGTTCTGATCAGCAAAGCCACATTAGCACAAATGTAATTTCAAGTACGCAAATAAGGAGAGCATCAAAACTTTCCACAAAAGATGTTTTCCAGTGAAAAATTAGCTGTCAGGAATTTTGGGGTGAGAGGTCATTTTTTTTTCTTTTTCAGAATTAATTAATTTGTGAAAGTTCTGCTTTTGGAGGAGATTGCCAAGTATTCCTTCATAATTCAAATACTTACTTTGAAAATAAAATGCTTAGATTCAGCTTGCTTTCCACAACAAATGGTGGAAGTTTCAGACGCCTTTATATTCCCATTTTCTTTTATAGACTTGGCCAAATATTATCTCCCAGAACACAACTGGTTTTTCACATCATGAGAGAAGGCTGTGGTGTGTCATAGGAAAGAGGATCTGAGCAAGTGTGGTCAGTTGAGGCAAATATAAGACACTTAAATGGCAATTCCTGCAGGGCAGCACATCAGCATTTCTAACTTAAAAAGAAAAGAAAAGGAAAAAAGATAAAAATCCCAGCTTTCAACAGTAGAAAATCTCACCATTTATTGAGAAAAGCCTAAACTTTTCTCTGGAAAACACTAATGAAAACAGCAGTGCTTTCATTTTCGTTAGGAGACCCAAGGGAAAAAAGAAAGCATTTCTGAAAAATTTCTGAAGAAGCAACTTCTGAAGAAAGTCAAACTGGGTCAGAGAAAAGGGGTTCTTTCTGGGTAAGTCAAAATAATAAATTTTCAAGTTATGTGTCAAGCAGCAGCTTTGTCTCACAAAGTCCTGCTAGAAGAAGCATCCCACAAGAAATAGGCACTTTTCTAATCTCTGAATTGTGCAAGCTCATTGCCAGGAGCATCAGTCTAATGGACAAAGGTTTGACTGTGTGGGAGAGCAGCAATTGCTCAGAAAATAATGTGTCATGTGCTGTGGGACCATGGATGCTCATGGCTCTGAGACTTCAGAAGCAGACATGGATGGAGATGCTTTTCCTGTAGAGATGCATTTATGGCTCTGCACTGAACCCAGCACGAGCAGCAGCCCACATTGCCCTGCTGCCTCTGAGGAAGGGACAGGGCAGATGGCAAACATTTCCCTGAAGGGACAGATAAAATCCTGGTCACCCCTCACCCTTAATGCAGGGTTTCCTGTGCATTTGAGAATTTATGATGGTTTGTCTGTGCTTCTACCAACTCTGTGACTCAGGATGCAGCAAATGGATGCAATAGAAAATTATGGCACCAAAGTCTGGGCTTGCACAGTCAGCAAGTTGGGTGCAGATTGTTCTAGGGGAAGAAAATACTGCTGGAAAAAAAATTTCCTTTAATGTATGAACATCTTAGTCCCAGGACATTCTTCAAGGTGCTCAACATTGCCCAAGTTACCTGGGCAAGTGGGCAGCCAGTGTTTCTGATATGAAGTCAAAAGGACATGATTCAGCAGTACCCATGTGGATAATGCAGCATTTTGCTTTTTTTTTTTTTTTTTTTTTCCCCATGTTTCAGGTTGGGGGTGAAAAAGCCCTTTTCCAATAACTATCAAAATTTGGAGCCTGCAGCCCTGCAACCAGATTCACTGTACAGCTTCCACCTCTTCTGCAGTGAGCAGGCTTACAGCAGGAGACTGAATTTTCTAGAATAGTTATTTATCCCCAGCAATGCTCTGCTCTCCTCTAAAAGGCCAGGGCACTTTACCCAGCCCAAACTCCCAGTCCATGGGGGCACAGGACACAGTGCTGCCCTTTACTGGTTGTGTCCTACTTTGCTGTAAGCTCTCTCTGAGTACATGGTGTATTAATCTCTGCACCTCTTTCTGCTGCAGCTACTGTGCTGGCACCAAACTCTTGATTTAATCACATGGTGAAACACAGATGTGCGTAACACAGGAGTGATGGGAACAGCAGACAAAACCCTTCAGATCTCAGACTGCCTCATTCTCCCCTTGGAGATAGGTGGAAAAATCCTCAAAAAACTAAAACCAGAGTGTCAGGGCCAAAACTACCCCACACCTCATTCCCATGGTGTACAATGTACCTAACAAGTAGATCTTTCAGAGCACAACCATTAAAATAAAAAACCCTCATCAGCTTTGCTGGCAGAGAACACAATGTTTTCCAGGTATTGCTGATAGCTGGCTGACATTCTAGCTCTCTGTGCTTCTCAGAGAGGAAACAGTGGACTCTTTTTTCTTTTAATTGGAGCTGCTGAAAGCTTGTTTTGTTGTTGTTATCACTTTCTGCTAGGTGTTGAGCAAAAGGACACGGGGCCAAGCAGAGGGGCTCCTGGAGAGAAGTGAGGATGCCAAATACCTTCCTCCTCTTCTGCTTTGGTCCAAACTGAGCTGGTGGGGACAGAGGCTGGGGAGATCACTAAACTGGATCATCCCCTATAGCTTTTGAGGAAGCACTTTCTTTCCTTCTTTGACTGTGTAGGGAGACCTACACAGGGGATGGCTACAAACCTGAGATGCTGCCAGGGAAAAAGTTTCTCACCCTCTCTCAGGGAATGAACATTCAGAAAAAAAAGTGGTATTTTTCTCAATTCCTTTATCAGTCTCAGCTGGTCTCAGCTTCATCTGGGACCATCCTCAGGTGTGTGACTGTGGCTGAAAGGCACAGGGACATTATCACTGATAAGGAAACCTGACACATTAACAGGGGCAGGGGGAGGAGTGGGATAAAAACAGAGAACAAATTATTAGAATTTGAGCATATAAACAAAATAGCTAAGAAAAACTGTTTCCACAGAGAGATTTACTTTTGCTTCTGAAATTAGTTTTAATGTAAATGTGTTTACTTCTTTATTTACTATAACAGTTATCAATCCTGGGTTAAAGATCTCCAGTGTTATCCAGGGTTTGGATTTGCACAAGTTTCTTAATTGATACTTTTCTCAGAATCAGCATGATTACTAAATGTAATCTGTTGTGAGTTTTTTGTGTTTTTTGGTTTTTTTCATTTATTTAAAAAGGAGGCATCTCTTAGGACAAAATCATTTACAGAACAAGGATATGAAAGGGACCTTTAGGGATTGCATTTTTCTGTCAAGGACAAAACAAGGAGAGAGTCTGAATAGGATTGAAACAAACAATTAAGGCTGCAAAGGAATCCTTCATCTCTGTACTCTGGAAGTCCAATTCAGCAAAGTACTGCAGTATGTGCTGGATTTTTAGGGACAATTTCAGTGTTTCAAGTCTGGCATAAACCTCAGTGTCCTGACAAATGGATTTTCCAGGGAGGCTGAATGGTCTTTGCAAAGATCCTTCAAAAGAATCCAAGAGAGTAGCACACAAACATGCACACACAAAAACACAAGGAGTCACCAGGTTAAATTCTCAGACCTGTTTTAGATGGGAGATCACTTCACTACCTTCAGAGGATGCTTTCCTCTCTCCATCTGCTCCAGGGGGGAGATCAGGTTGGGTTTCTTTCTCTTTTTTAAGTAGCAAACAATGAAAACAAAAAAGACCACCATGACCTGCTGGAAATCTTGCAATATCTCCTGTTCCCCCAGCTCCTAGGTGGGAGTTCCCATTAGGGCTGGATTAAGCTAAATCAGATTATGCACCACAGACAATGGTGTCTGCAAGCTACGGACAAAAGGTGTCAGGGCAAATCTCTCCTCAAACCCACTAATATTGTCCTGCAACAGGGCTGTGAAACCAGCCCCCTAAATCAATGCTCCTTTTGTGGGCAGGCTGTGGTGTAACAGATCAGATGCAGGCTGGGAGTATTTTGTGTTAATTGAAATAACATTTGCCAATACACCTACATCTGTCCCAGGGGGAAAATGAAGACCGAGTGCCAGCTCTACCAACCAGCATCTTTCCCTGGATTCTTTTCCTGTACTCCTTTATTTCATTTATTCTATCTTCTGTTGGCAGCCACAGAGCAAAGCTGCAGTGCAAACTCACATTTTTTGTGAAAGTACTAAATTGGGTCAATCCTAAACAATACCAACCCTGGGCTTTCCAGTCTTATCAGACTGGCACTGCCAGGTTTAGATTGGATATTAGGAAAAATTTATTCACTGAAATAGGAATAGGCATTGGAGCAGGCTTCCCAGGGAAATGATGGAAACACCATTCCTGGAAGTGTTCAAAAAATGTCCAGATGTGGCACTGGGGACATGATTTAGGGGTGGACTTGACAGTGCTGGGTTCATGGTTGGACTCAATCACCTTAAAAGTCTTTTCCAACCTTGACAATTCTATGAATTATTATAATGCCTGGATGTGCAAGAGCAAAGCAGGAGAAGCATTTCAAAACTCCCCTTCTGTGAAGGGCTCTGTGGTGTTTGTTTGGTGACATGGCACCAGTGTGAAACACCTGTAACTGGAAATGTATTCCATGTGCTTTTGTGTATGAGTGTGTGTGCACTGCAAGCATGAAGTCTCCTTTCTGAAGCTCCTCAGACAATTGCAGAAAATATTAAATTTTGCAGGCTTTGATGAATCAAAGATTCTAAATATTTTTTCCCCTTTTTTAAAGCACAATTTTTGGTTTTGCAATTTATAGTTTCACATTAAGATAGCCATGAACTATTTGGGCTGTTTTTTCTGACTAAAGCCATTTATATACAGCTCTCCACTTCAAATCTTCCTCCCCTAACAAATGGTGCTCTTGTACAGGCATGGGCTACTAGATTAGGCAGTTGAAAACTGTGGACTTTAGCAGTGTCTTGGATAGAAAATCCCACTTGATTTAAGTGCTTACAGTTGCCTAGTCATAACTGTTAGCATAAGAGAAGTTACTTCAGACTCACCCTCTCTTTAAGTGAAGATGCCCTTATTAAGGCATTTGGAAGCCAGCACAGACTTTTCTGTCCCTCTCAGATTTTACACAGCTGAATCCTGACCTACATTACATCACCTAACCTTGAATTTGATGTAGAGCAGGGTGAAAGCTGGCTTATGGCCTGTCTTGTAAACAAGGAAGGCCTGAGAGCATTTCCCCCCTCAGACCTGGGCTGATGTCACTCTATTGTGTGTGTATTACTCATGTCAGAGACTTCTGCAAAGAAACATGATGCTCAAATAGACTGGAAGGCAAAATATACCAGCCACTGAACCTGTCCTTTTGCAGGAGAGTGCTAACAAATGGAGAGACCATTATCACTATCAGTACCACAGGGAAATCTATACTCAGTGCAGAATTTCTCCTGCCTCTTGGATTCCTGTATTATTTTTAAAAAACCCAAAACAGTCAACACAATCTTTAGCAGTAGTGCAACTTTGTATATTCCAGACCAAATGCAGTCCACATACAATATACTTCTCTTAACAGATGCCAGAATTTGGTTGTATCTGGAATGATGATGAGATATGACTTACCCTTCAGTGCCAAAACAACTGTGAACTAAAATTATGAAGTACTTTGTGAAGTTTTCTTCACTCTTTCTGAGATGGTGAATATACCACAGAGGAGGCCAGGGCATGGTCCTGCAAAGCTCCTGTTTTCCTGGAAATTCCCACACAAGATGCCAATGGGTGACATGCCACCAGAAGTGGCTGAGAAAGCATTTATCAAAAATTTTGCTAGAAATTCATGGCAAATGCTTTAGGCATCACCAACAGGACACCATAGGCATGGCAATGTCCATGCTGAGGAATTATCTGACCCATTGACTTCTCCTTCTGGGAATAGGTGGCAGGTTTTCAGGAACAGAATGGAAAGGTCAGTGTGGAGAAACTTCCAATCTCTCCCAGGTTGTCAGAATAGCACTGTTGAAGAATTAGATTAATATTAGATGTTAGGAAGAAATTATTTATTCAGAGTGTGGTGAAGTACTAGAACAAATTGTTAGAGAGGCTGGGGTGGCTCCATCTCTGGAAGTGTTCAAGGCCAGGTTAGACAGGGCCCTGAGCAAGCTGGTCTGGTGAAAGGTGCCCATAGCAGAGGGAATTTGAACCAGGTGATCTTTAAGGTCCTTCATGCCCAAATCATTCTGTGATTCTATGATTCTAAGAAGGATATTAAGTAAAACCAAAATATAACCAGGCAAAAACATTTGTGTCCCAATCCAGCAAAGTCGCATTTCTAATTTCATTTCTGAAGAAGGCTTTCCCAGTAGTCACAGCTGTACCCCATCCTCACAGCCTGTGACACTGGGGGCTGTGCCCTACCACCCTAGTGTGGGGCAGAAGCAAAAGGTCTCATCTGAAGAACAAAATGAGGGCTGCTGCCAGCCCACTGGCTCTTCTCTCTAAGCTGGTGCTGAACCTTTTGAGTTCCTCTAAAGCAGTGCCATCACCTACTGTCCCTGGCCCAGATCCTCCCAGTTTGCACATTCCCACCACAGGAGGCCTCTGTGCATTAGTGCAGAATACTGCACTTTGGCAAACAGACCGCCCCATCTTTTTCATCATTATTCACTCTGAAAAATGTGCCTTGGCAAAGGCATCCTCTTTATTTCTGTGAAACCCAACTGAAGAAACAAAAGATAAATGAGCATGTCTAATACTGCAGCACAGTTTAGAAATAAGGTCCAGTCTACCCCCTGATGCAAGAGTGCACCATTTTTAAACCTTGGCTGGAGATGCTATATTGTCAAATACATACACACAGAGGTTAGTAGAGTTCAGTCTGATTTTTTTTCCCCCTTTAGCCACTATTTAGATTGCTACTCAAAAAACTTACTTTTTTATGCTCAAATTATATTTACATTTGAGCATAGAATTTCAGCACGGGTGGGGAGGAGAGTGTATTTTCTTCATTGCCAGCTGTCGATGGTTTTTCAAAATGCTTATTTCTCAGAAAATTTCCACAAACTTTCCATTTTGATCAAGGGACACTTATCTCAAACCACTTAGAAATTGACAGGACTGCACAGTAGGTCACTCTGACCACATAAGAATATTTAGCCAGGAAGGATGAGGGGGAGAATTATGACTCTGTCTTTGGTACTCCTGACATGCCAGCCACTGTACAATGTGTCCTTCACAGTATTTACATTCCTGAAAATAAAGGCAGTTTAAGAAGTGTTTTAAGCAATTTGTTGGAATCTAGTAAAAGAAAAATAATTTAACAGATTCACTGCAGTAACTTTTATTTATTTATCTTCCATTTTATTATTTTGCACAATTGTGAATGTTGATGCTGAGATAGAAACAGGACTTTATTGGCACCGCCAGTGGTTGAAAGATGAAAAGGCCTCGAGAGGCCTTTTGTTATCAAATTCCACTTACCCTCCCTGCTGTAACTTTCATCACAGCTGAAGGGATGGTGCCAAAATCTGACTTCACCTCGGAAAGTGCCAGGAGACACCACTGGCGTTGCAACAGAAGAAAGAGAGGGGGAAGGAGACAAACTTCAATGCTGACTGTGGCCTGGGAGAAGGGGAAATGGCTGAGGGAGAAAGAAAACGCCTTGGTGCTGCTTCCCAAACCTTCCCTGAAGTTGCTAAGCAGGTGGGGGAGATGAGGCCAGACCCAGGCTTTCCAAGAAGTGCTTTTCAGACAGTTTCCCTGCCAAATGGGGAAAACGAGGAGTTCCCACCAAATGACTGCAAAGTCTGCCCTCGTTTTTCCACCAGCTCCTTCCTCTTGTCTGAAGCAGATGAGAAAATCCAGCCCAGGAGCAGCTGAGCAGGCAGCACTGCCACTTCCCTGAGCGTGTCAGAAATGGACAAACCTGATTTTCCTTTGCCTGGGTTTCTGCCCAGAGTCTCTCCAGTGTTGCTGTCTGAAGAACAAACTTTTGGGGTCAGTCACCACTCTGCCATATGTTTGAAAAGTGTGTAAGGAATGAGAACCCCCAAATCTCCATTTGCATATATCAATAGTGATGTTAATAATAATATCTTCATGATCAGAGCCAACATCTTCAGGACTGACAAGAAAGTTTTGTTGCATCCAGTCTTGGGTACAAACAGGGGACCTTTTAGAGGGTCTGTTTTCCAAGTTTAGATGCTCACCATTATCTTAAGTTCAGTCTCTTCTTGATTTTTGTCAAAATGGAACATCTCAGATTGCTAATCATTTTAGAATATCCTGCCTCATTGTGTTTGTTCCTCAGTTTTTCCTGGTTGTGCAATGGAAATAAGGCTGCTTACTCCACTGTGATTTCTCAAAGCACTTTTAGTACTCCAGAAAAAGCCATTTGTGTGCTAAAACTTTATTAATATTGTGAAATGATGAATGATCAGTATGTGCCAGCAGTTAGCACATAAACTTTTGTCTTTGGCCCCTTTTTACTTGACAGGTCTGTCATGTCAAAGGTGAGGTAAATTCAAGAGAGCAATAGTTATTGACTAACCCATAGATGAAGACTTTTATTTGGTAAAAAGAAAGACATTTTAGGCTAATCCACCAACAGAAGATCCTGGTAATTGGGAATAAAAATGTCCACACATGGAGTTATTTAGGGACAGTTCTTTCAGAAACAACTACTGCTTCAGGGTTATTCTGGAACAGCTTCTTGTCTTCAGCAGGGGGAATCCCCTGAGTAATGTGAGACACAGCAGCACAGAGCATCCAGAAAACAGCTATCTTTCAGGCACACAGCCAGGATGAACATTGTGCTCCATTTAATTAAAAATAAAGCTATTCTTCTTTTCTATTGAAAAATTACAGGCAATTTTGCAAGAAGTTTTCTGCTTCTATTTTGGATTCTGTAAGAATGGAGATAGAAGAAGTGGGCAGCTTGCCTGGTGTCCTTCAGAGGTGGTCTGGAGCAGACACCCAGAGACAAAGCCTAAGGCAGGTGAGTATGACACCTCCTGTGGCACTCGCCTGAAGCTCAGGGATCTCCTGCTCTCCTGAAGACTTTTTTGCATCTGTATGTTTACTAGCCCTTGAAGAAATTGTCCTTTGGACCTCTCTCTGAACACTTCTGAATAAGTTTATACTTTTGGCATAACACCTTGTGCTTGCTGGTGAGAGCTGCATTTGTGGTATCACTTCAGTTGATGCCCACTGCTTCACAGGTGGTGGAGACTGGGCAAAAATGCCCAGTTTTCTCCTCAAACCACTCAGGTTGACAACACCTTTCTCATTGCATTCACTGGGGGTTGGATCATGGTCTAAAGCTGATCACAGGTTCCCTCAGGCCCTGCAGGAAAACCTCTGCCTTGCATCCTCAAGTCTTCAAGATTCAGGACTCAGCTGGAAATGGAATCAGTTTTCCTCTGGCCCACACTTACTTGTAATCATTGGGAATCTTCTACTGCACTTTAAAGCAAGCTCTTACCTGCTGACAGCACTTTCCTCACCGAGTGCATGGAATTGGCCATACGATTTGTCAGGGAAGAAAAATAACAGTAAGACATATTTGGTGTCTAAAATGGGTTTATATTCCATGCTCTCCCCCTGATCCCTGCTGCAAAATTCACTTGCTACTTCGTATTTCAGTACCTGACAGACCGGGCTGGTTTAAACCAGCACCCAGAGAGAGACAAACATCTTTTGTTTGGTGCTTATCTTCTTCACTCCTGCCCTCTCTCCACCCCTCTCTCTTGCTTGAGATAAATTCACAGCTAATCATGAGAGATGTCAGATAAACTTACTGTGAATTGAAATCCTGCAAGGCTGAAAGGAGCACTGTTGTTCCTTTCTCAAGCAGGTATTGTATTTATACAGTCAAACGAACAGGAGATGCAAAAAAGATAAATCCCTCAAAACTTGGCTGGTGAACTCTTCAGAGAAAGATAAATTATATTTAATTTTTTTTTTCTCTTGATGTAGAGCCAGCAACATGCCATTGGTGCAAAGCAATTACTATGATCTTCTTCCCTGCTCTTGCAAATGAGTTGGGTTTTGGTCTGAAGTATCCAGGCATCCCCAGTGCCCCAGCTGGGTACCACAGAGCCCCTGAGTGTGACCTGTGGGATGGGATGGACATCCTGGCAGACTTTCTTGACTTATCTTAAACAAATGGGTGCCCAACTTTAACCACAGTGTAGTAACCCACTTCTACACCTCTATGGGAATGAAATCTGTCCCAGTATTTTCTTTAACTTCTCCTAGGGACACAAAATGGTTAAAGATATGCTGCTAATGTTTTACCCATCGATGCCTCTATAAACAGTCCCCCTCCACTGTAATGGATGAGTTTTGATATTATTGTTTGGTGTACAACAATGATTTCTAGTTAATTAGTAATACATGTTTTTTTCCCCCACCTGTTTGCTCAGTTTGCCTGAACAGTGAGGAATGATTTAAAGCAGGGACAACAAGATGAAAGACAGCCTTGCTTTCGTGGGAACCCGTGGGTCTCCCAGCTGCAGTTTTGTGTTCGTAATGAATAGTGACAGGGTGTTATTACACCTAAGTCCTCCCTGTACCAGCCAGTGCACACAGGAGCACAGACAAGGGCTGTGACTCAGACCCACATGGTCAATGAGCAGAACTGCGTGGGAAAAGCAGAAATGCCAGGGGAAAGGTAAAACTCAACTCAGATTTGCTGGCATTTGCTCCAGCTTGGCTGCACTACCAGTGCAGTGCCCAGCTCCATGGCTTTCCATGTTGCCTGGCCATTTCTCCACAGCCCTGTCTGCCCTTCAGCAGCCACTCTGCAATGCCAAATCCCTGTAAGCCTTACTGAAGACAGAGGAGGTTCTTCCAGTCATAAAATGATGCCAAGTCTCTACTCAGCTGCAGACACAGATTCGGACCCTTGCTGATTTTTAACTGTCCTTATCTCAGTACTTCTCCAAGTGTTGGAAAAAGCTCCAGGCTGTTCTTCTCCAAGGGTAGATGGAGCTACTGCCCAGCCAAATACCATCCCCAGCCTGCATTACAAGGCTTCCCTGAGATCAAAGTGAACAGCAGGACTGAAAATATAAATATGGTCATATTAAGAAATGTGAAGAGAGACTGCTGAGATCAAATCTGGTTCTGTAGTGAGCACAAAGCCTGCCCCGTTCAGGGGTTGTGGGATTTCACACAGGTACTCCATTTACTGCTGGCTGCTGCTCCCTGTCTCCAACAGGGCTGGAGCTGAAGCCACTCTGTGAGCAGAGACTCTGTGGGCTGAGCACAGAATCTTCCTTAGGAGCCACTCCCTGATGCTCTGAAATCAGCAATTTCAACTTGGACCAGCCATCCATAATAACTACTGCATAGGTGCATCCTGGAGTTACCCTGCTATGTCATTTTATTTAGGAAGTGGTTGCACAGCCAAGTGAGAGAGGAGGGTGGAAAAGTGATGTCTAATTTTGATCCTTCTGGAAAATACCCTCTCAGTACACAGACTTGCTACTCCCAGCTGATATAGGGTGATGGGGTGAGGGATAAAACACTTGAACTGAGCTGGAATACGGAATATGTTCAAGTAATTACTTGAAAATTATCTTTAGCAGTCATTTCCTCTTAGGTGCTCTGCATGGAGGCTCTCAGCACCCTGAAGGGAGCAGATCCCCTCTTGTCCCTGGGTGTACGCCCCACCAACTGATGTTAGCCTAAATCTGACCCTAGATTTCAATGCCAACATGTTTCCCACCAAGCATTACTCATTAAAAGCTCATCTCTTCTCTTTTTAACCACACTTGAGACACAGAGCTAACAGAGAGAAAAGGATCCTATTTATAACACATCGTATCGTATGGTTAATTTAAAAATGGCATTTGTCAGCAAAAGAAGTAATTTTTTCAAGATGCTCACATAGGGCTCATGAACAAATAACCCCCAAAATTACAGGCCTATAAACCTCACTTTGACTCAAGTAACTTGACAATGTTCACTGCAGAACTATTTCGGGATGGCTATTTAAACACAGCGAGCAGTTCATTATCATTTGTGTTTTCCTGCTAAGCTTTCACTCTTTTGTTCGACCCACTTCAGCCCCCGATTGAGACATTCACAAACCTGCCAGGTCACTCCTGCTTATCTTTCCCATGACACCCCCTGTCTCCCAACGAGCCGAGGGCCATGTCAGTGCATTTCCACATAAAGCAATTCTTCTGGCTGAGCGGAGGCATTTCCCCCGCGCCTCCTTTCAGGGATGGCCGGCCCGGTTTCAGCGCAGACAGTGTGACAGATGCAGGGTGCATTTCCCAAGCAGAAAAGAGGTGGAGGCTGCGGGATGAATGTTAAATGTACCATACGCCCAACATGAAAACAGACCAAACATGCTGACGAGATTTATACCAGCACTTTACTTTCTCCGCTGGTCAAAGGTTCAGGCACTTATAATAGTTTCCCAAGGCACGTTGACTGTGACAGATTTTAAAGAAGAGACTCCTGAAGGAGTTCAAGGCGTAAATTGAATTACAGTATGCTTGGCCTGCGGTTGCTAGGGAGATCCCAGATCCGAGGAGAAAGTTCCTGGTGATTTTTCACTGTTGTTTGAAGGCTGTGAAATTAAGGCTTTGTGCGGCGCTCACCAAGACAAGGCTGTGCTTGGCGTTCACCATTGACATCAAGCTGGATTGGCCTGGAGGGGGCAAATTTTTATGAAACAGATATGACAAAGCAGCATTTTGATCAAGTCATCGCTTTCTTTTAAAAGGGCCACTCTCACTTTTATTCACACTGGGTGATGGACACTCCTATTTAAACACTTTCAGCTGCAGAGGCCTGACGCTCAGACCAGCAGCCCAGGCTGCCCTGAGCTCTGGGAAGGTTAGGGAGTGGGATCAGGGCTTCACAGCTAATCCTGTTACCTCTGGCATGGGTGGAAGCAAATTCCCAGCACTGAATACACCAAACTTTAAGAGAATCCATGTCTGGGACTGTGTTCTGCAGCCAGAGTCTATTTTCAGCTCATTTCATGGGCTTGAGCTTTTGCAGGATTCAGGAGGAATGAATTTCATCTTTTTGAGGTTACACAGGCAGGGCAGAGCTCTCAGAGAAGACAAGGATTTTTTTCCAGGGGAGCTGGAGTACAAGAGCTTGTGCACAGCCACCTGCAATGCCATGAACTTTCTCTTCTGCTTGCACTCAGCCACTCAAGACCATCACCTGTGCTTAGACACGTTTTCCATGGCCTGTGTTGCCAACAGCATTATCAAAGCAATATTATCAACAGTTATTATCAAAGGCCAGCTTTGGCAGCTTTGGTTGTGCTTGCAGAGCAGGTGCTGAAGACAAGTCAAGGCTAAAAAAGTGAGAGGGTGAGATCCCAGGGCCACTCCCAAATGCCCTGTGTTGAGCAGGACATCCTGAAGATTTCTCAGCTCTATATGCAAAGCTGAATGTCGTTAAACCATGGATGCCAAGATTCTTTCCTGTGACCCTCTCAAAAGATGGTGACAAAGAGAAAAGGATAAAAATGGAACAGGAGACTTGCAGAGCAGAGCCTGCTGCTCCTGCTCTCATGGCAGGGATGCTGTTTGGGAGGAGTGACTGCCCACAGACACCAGACTTGCCCTTCCCCTTTCCTTCCCAGCCAGCTTTGTGTCTCCTCATTATCCTGCACAGTTCCTGGAGCCAAGAAACCCTTTCCCAGCTGTGGAACACCAGGAGCCTTTTCCTTGGAGAGGAGTCACTTTACCTAGCAAAGAGTGCCTCCTTAGGGTCAGGTGATGCCACCCAGAGCCACAGCTGGAGTGGCCTGGAAAGGCAGTTCCCAGCACTGTGAACCCATCAGACCAGTCATCATGTCAGGTGACTTTGCCCAGCTTAAGCAGCACCAGTCAGCATAGCAGGTAGCAGCTGCAAATACTGGGAAAAGACCTAGGAAGAAAATTAAACAGCAGAATTAAAGTAAATTAGGAATAATTTCAATAAATCCTAGCTGGAAAGTTTATTTCCTCCAGTTTTCCCAGAATCACTTTGTCTCCATCCCCTGACCCCATCCCAGAGGGACTGATGCTACTCCTTAGCTAACAACCATTTGGCATGTTGCTTGGTATTTGAAGCCCAGCTGGACTTGTCTTCATTTTATAAAATAGTAGGGGAACTTTGCAAACACAAAAACCCTCCCAGAATGACCCCCTCTACATCTTTTGTGCCTGCTGTGCACAAAAATGTCATCTGTGTTTGCAGAGAAGAGCTAAGTGACTTAAGTATGGATGGGGAGAGCTTAGGGTCACTCCAGCACTGTTCACTCCGAAACATTATGAAATGCAGATTAATGTCATAGCACAAGAGAGTTCAGATGAGATCCTGTGATTATGCCTTCTCAAAAAATAATTTAAAAAATTAAAAAACAAATAAAAAACCCACAGAACAAATAATCAAAGAAGGAATCTAGTATGAGAGGGAAAACCCACCCCCCGCCAAGAAAAGAATAATTCCACATTTTGAGAAGTTGAACCTGAGGCAAAAGGAAGGAGGCTTAGTGGAACTGAAGGCAGCAGGCAGAGATCTTTTTTAGGGTTAAATCACCGTGGCACACAGGGAAGCTGCCTCCTGTACACACTCGGGGAAGGCAGAGTTTGGGTTTCACTGAGGTCCTGCTTTGCCAGCACCCACAGCCCTGCCATGATCCTTGCTGCAGTCATTAGTAACTCCCACAGGATTCAGCAGACAGAATAAAGTGGGCATTGCTCTTGACCAAAACTCCAGGCTCTCCTGCAGAGGTCAGCCCTTGGATCTTGCTGAGGCAAAACCAGGTGAGTCTCTTCAAATACTTTTGAAAAAAAAACTTCAGCAGGTCTTCCAGAGAACTCCCCATTTCTGCCTTTCAAGATCCTTCAAATAGAGAGCGTTCTTACCAGGGTAAATTGATGTTGATAATGGGAATTTCACCAGCAAATCCATAATCACCATTTTATTTTTCATCTTTCCATGGCTGTATACCTGCCTCTGGCTGCAATGTCTGTCAGCACCAAACCCTGTCAACTTGTCTTACACTCTGAGTGTAAGACAGCCTCTGTCTTGCCTCTGAGTTTGCTCCTGAGCCAAGCCCCCTCAGCACTGGTTGCAAGTTATCTGCTGCAGGTCTCAAAATTAGGGGTACCTGAAGACCTGTGAGTGGTTAAAACTTTCCTGTGGAAGCATACATAGTGATGCTTTTCCAGGCAAATATATACATGTATATATTTATGTTTGTATCTCTATGTGTGTAAAAGTTTAAAGTTTTAATAATTGAAAATGTTTTGCTTCTTTTTGTTTCTAATCAATAACTCAGAAAAATGCAGTGAACTTTTCTGGGAAAGTCCTTTCCCAGTCAAACATCTCTACTAATGAGCAGTTCCCAGCCACAGCAGATTCCAAACCTCCAGGAGGAAGCCGGCACAGGCAGAGGACAAAGGCAGGAGCTGCAGTGTGTGGCCAAGAGCCTCCCTGGCACCTCAGCCCCCAGGCCATGCTCACTGTCAGGGCAAGACCTTTCCGTGAGTGTCTCACACTGCTGCAGACACGCTGACCTGCACTGGCTGCTGCTCCTGTAATATCAGCTCCTTGGGAGTGAAGTGCTGCCCACCTGGCTGCTGCAAACCTCCAGCAAACCTCCAGCAAACCTCTGCTTCTGGGCTTCCCTTGCACAGGTGGAGAGGGATCCCATCACCTGCCTCTGGGAATGGCTTGTGGCAGAGTTTCTCAGTGCTGCAACACTTTTATCTCTGTTCCATTAATTTCTAATCTGTCCCTTTCCACCCTCTGCTCCTCCTCCCCCCGGTATAAGTCTGGAGAGAGAAACAGCTGCAAATAAAGAAGGGATTTGCTCTTGTCTCTTAAAAGACAACTTCTCATGCAGTTTCTCTTTTAGTTGAGGTGCTGTTGGTGAGACAGTGAGACAGATGCCATCTACTTGTGTTGTCTGATCCAAGGCATGCTGGGGAAAAGGGAATCACTTCCATTCACTCCTGCACACAATGAACAAGAGGAAATACCTACAACTTCATCTCTACTCACTCCTTAACTCACATAATTTCTTTTTTCAAATCACTGAGCTAGTCCATGAAAAAAAAAAGGTGAATAATATACAATGCACCAGGGTTTCTATATTTTTCCTTTGGGCATCTTTATCTAGAATTTAAAAGCCATTATTAAGTAATGCTTTCATTTTATTTTATGTTTTAAAATAACGAAGGCTAATAAAATTGATTTCCAAAACCATTCAGTTTTAAATGTAATAAATCAAGCTGTAGAGATACTGTGTGTGCATATCTGCATATGTCAAATGCAACTCAAATTAATATGTTTTACACTATTATAAAATTTGGTTTTATATTTTTTTTAATGCCACCTTGATTAATTGGTCCCCTAACTGAACATTCAGGCTGCTACTGTGACGAAATGTTTTGTGGGTTGACTGGGCGATGGATTATTGTAAAGAGCTGAGTAATTAACTCTATTGGGAGTCTTATATCAGGCATTGGGGTTCCAACCAAGCCATCTTGACTTGCTGTTAGAAATGAACCAAATGCCAGGGGGTAAATTCATACCTGGTGTAATCCACTACTCAGCCCACTGGAGTTGCTGCAGGAAGGGGTTTTACTTGTGCCTTATGTTTTCACTTGCAGGGTGCAAAGGTTAAGGCTGTCAGGCCAGGCTGTTTGAAAGCTTAATGAGTAAGTATTATCACTGTTTGCAGAGTCATTCTTCAAATGTTTTCAGCATAAAACAGTTTATTAAATGTCTGGCAGACTTTCACTGAGAAATGCCAAGATGTGAATTCGCCCCTTCCTCACTGTTATTTTAATACTTAGCACCTCTGCAAGCAAGGGGAGAGAAAGAGAATGAGATCCCCAAAATAAATAAAGCCAGATATGCAAAATGCAACTACTCAGAACTCTGTGAGGGATCCAGGCTCCACCATGGAGGTTTGGGAAGGGCTGTGTGGACCAGGAATCAGCCAGTGCCACCAGCCTGGGAGAGTCACACAGGCTCCACATAAGGCTCCTTTCCTCCTTCAGATAACCACTGTGAGCTCTGCAGTGGGTCCTTCTCCTTCCCATTACCTTTCTTGGCATTTCCCTGATGTGTTTCAAGCTTAAGGACAGCTCTGACCTGTGTGATGCATTGCCTGGCCCACCACCTTGAGCTGATGGCACCAATGAAACCAGCCTTGTCCCCACCATAGGGTGGGGCTGCTGCATTGGGTACCTGGCACTGCCAAAAAGGCCTTCACAATGATTTCTAATACTGAGATGCCAGCACCCTGAACTAGGTTCTGGCCCCTCAATGGACGAAGAAAACAAATATTGTTTCCCAGCAACAAACAATGATTTAAACTTTGAAGAGCTTGTGGAAGAGAAAGGAGATGCCTCTGTATCTCTAAATGATTCCCAGCAGGAGGGGAGTCCAAAAGAAAGAACTGTAATGGAGAACAGTGGGAAGAATTGAAGGAGACCTTGGAGAAGACTGAAATCTATTTCACAGATGTTGTTTTGTTGTGTTGGAGAAGCGTTTCTTTAAAAAAAAAAAAAAAGACAGAATAGCACAGAGAGATTTAAAGTTTATGGCTGCAACAGAGTAAAGAGCCTGGGCCAGAAACTACACCTGAGTTAAGGCATTGCTCCCAGTGCTGGGAAGAAGAGGGGGAGAAAAAGGAGGTGGGATGGATATTTTGGATACCTTGTGCATGCTGTGGAGGGGAACAGCCTGCTCATGATCTCCTGTATGGAGGAGAGGGGTGTTAGTAGGGGATTCCTAGAGAAAATGAGACAGCAGCAATGCTGGGGCCAGCAGGCAGCAGTGAGCAGCTGGGCAGACCAAAGCAGGCAGCAGGTACAGAACCCCCTCAGTGAGGGTCCCACACAATAAAAAACAACCAGATGAGACAGAGATTGGCTCTCTGTATCTGCAGCCACTGTGTCCCTGTCCTTCCTTTGGTGTCTCCAGTTCTCAGGATGAAAATCTTGGCACAAAGATGCAAATAATTCTTCTGCTCAAGGAGAAGAGGCTTCTTCTAGATGAGGGTGCAGAGTGGCCTCAGGTTTTGGCTCTTTACAGTTTTTATTTTTCATTTATAATATCTTTGATTTCATGAGGACATAATAGACTGCAGCTCAGCTCACCAAGGCACAGCTGACATCTGACACACTGCTGCTCACTGCAAACTGCACCCAAGGAGTGGCATTCTACTAGTGCAGGTATTTCCTACAATGCTTCAAGGATTTGGTCAGAACCCTAGCATTCAGACAATATGCTAACAAGCATCCTTCATTTTTTAAATGAGGAATATGAAATCAAAGGGTTTTTCCATATATTGGCCCTCCAATTATTTTGTCAGGACCGTTCAGCAAGGAGGGCCAAGTGAGAGCCCCAGGGATCCAAAGATTTGTTTCTACTGAAAAAAAACAAAAAGAAAAAAAAAACAAAAAGAAAAAAAAAACCAAAACCACAAAAAAACCAAAAACCCCCAAACCCTTTCAAAATTAGGAAAAAGCTTCCAGACATAAGAAAGAAGCAATATGGAGCAACATGCATTTCCAGATTTGTGATGTAGCTTTCACTTCTGTGTGGAGCACTTGTGGCAGCTAGAGCCACACTTTGGAGTGAATTCTCTTCAAAGGCAGCCAGCTCTGTAGATTAAGACCCCTACTCAAACCACAGAACTTTACATAACAGCTTGCTGCAGGAGATAAATTAAAAAGTGCAAGTGAAAGACTGGATGCTACAAGGAGAAAAGGTCATTGCTGGGCTCATTGAGAACACAGAGAGTTGGAGCCTTTATAGTAACTTTGTTGGATCCATCTGAGACAGATAAAAGAAAGCAATGATTTCTCATCCAAAAGAGACGAGAAGAGGAAAAGATGTAAAGGAGAGAAACTTCATTTTTTCTCAGGAACATATGTCATTAGGGAAATATCATCTTCCTCTGTTAGAATAAATTATTGTACAGTAAACATATGCTACTGCTTGTTGTACTGGAAAAATAGAAAGCATCTACTGCTTTTTGTGCTTATGAAGTTAAAATGGATAAGGAAAAGGAATCATCTTCATAGCCACTCTTCCAGTTATGTCCTGAAAGCACACATATCCATATGATGTTCACAAAAATGAAGGAGAAATTTAATTTTGAGGGATTATTTAATAATTCTGCCGATGCCCAAGCAGCAAGAAAGAATGAAGAAGGTAGGATATTTGATTACTTGTCTAGCCTGCACCATGACAGCTAGAATATTATTCCCATAACCAGTCCCTGGGGTCAAAAGCTATTGATTTACATTGATGTAAGTACAGAGTAAGTCTGAGAGGTACATGGATTTTCTCCCAGTTTGTGCATGTCCCATCCCTGGAAGTGTTCAAGGTTGGATGGGGCTCTGAGCATCATAATCTCAGGAGCGGTGTCCCTGCTCAGGGCAGGGAGACTGGAACTGGATGGTCTTTAAGGTCCCTTCCAACCCAAAATATTCTGTGATTCTGTGGCATCCACAGGGCTGATAAAGATAACAGAACACTCTGAATCACCATCAGGAATGCTGGGATCCAAGAAAAACCTGGGAGTTTGCCACTTAAGGATGGCATAATGCAACTTCTTTTCCTTTCAGTGGATCCCACAGATGCACTTTACCTTGAACTGAGAGATTTTTCATTAAAATTTTCCTCAGATTGCAGAAAATGCAATAATAATGGTCTGTCCTTTTATTTCCTTTCTTTACGGGTTAAAACTTTGAGGGAAAGAAGATATCTAGAAAGATTTATTTTAAATATTAGGCTAGGATGTCCACTTTAACTGAAAGACCCAAACCTCAAAAGTATTGCAAATTTGCCATTAGGGAGGGCAGATAATTCCTGAGGAGTTATGCACAGACTGCTTGAGAAAACCTGGGTTTCCTTGGCTATCAGACTGGTTATCTAAGCAGCATCCAACCATCTAGTAACAACTCAGAAAGACCAAGGCACATGAAGCTGATTGGTGTGTATCACATTCTGCCTTCAAAATATGCACATATCTGATATGCAAATATCAAATAAGCATTCATATGTATACACACAAATTACTGTGAGTAACAAGCACAGATGTTTGACTTACAGATTCACAGGCTGATATGATTATCTCATGTAAATAAACATAATCCAGAGTCTATTCCCCATCCCAAATATGAAGATTTACATTTGGAGTCACTCTTGTGAAATCAGGGACCTTTCTCTTATTTACACCCCCTGTAGCCATGATCAGAATCTGCCCCACCCATAGCACAGAGGAGTGAAAAATGAGATGCAAATCTCAGCTCATTTCACTGCTGTGTGGATGCAAATGCCACATGCTCTGTTAGTGGAGTGAAAGTGCTCCAGCATCACCCTGCCTTATCAGAGCTCCCACAAACACTGGATTTATGAGCTGCACATTAAGCCCCATGATTTATGATGCTTTCTCTGCTCAGGTTTGCTGCTTTGCCCCAGGGACTGTATCGGTGTCCGTAGGCACTTTCTAAGATTTCTATGCACTACCTAAACAAAATGCCCTTTCATGAGGCCAAATACATCACATCAGGAAAGCAACTGTATTTCTTCCACAACGGTTTAAGCTCCATCAGCTCTCTGAGGCTCAGTAGCAGCTTCTGGAAAATACTTAGCCCTGTGTATACCAGAGTGATAAATTAATACAGAAATGCACTTTTAATTTAGAGCTGCCCATGTTTCTGTCACTGCCCATAGGGCACCCTGACAGGAGCACAAGGCCCCTCTGTTTGTGTCACCATCCTTAATGCAAAGTAGGTAAACTCTGACGCAGGCTCTTTTCCAGAAATGTAGCAGCTTTTTCCTTTTATTCATTCCTGAAGTGGCATTTTGATGCACTCAATATGTGTTCAGTGCAGGTCCAGGATAAAAAAAAAAAAATCAAGGAAATACCAACTCCCACAGGTTCTTCTGTTTTCATGCAATAGCACGCTCTAAATGGACCTAAGAATTAATCAGCATCTGTAGGAGAACTGCACCTTATTTGAGTTTCCTTGGACAGAAATTAAATAGCTGGCAGAGAAAGGAACCTCTATCATATTTTCACCTACCACTATATGTGAAGTGGGATTTTATTGGCACGTGTGCTGCAGCTCAGACTTTGTTTCAACAAGGCAACTGGGAAATCAGCATTTTAACATTAATAGCCATTACCATTGCTCTGAAATTGTATCTGTGTTGTGTGGGATGTGCATGCCATATCCAAATGGAAGAAACTCAGAAAAAAATACATGTGCAGCAGAAAAAAAAAAAAGGATAAATATGGGGGGTTTTTTCTGTCACTAAGCACTGACACACCTTTTTGGTTGAAAGGGAGAAATATAAATAAATTTCTTCTAAAAAATAATCATCTATCTGGGCACTAGCCCAGTTTTCCTGTGCCTCGTATTTATTGCCTGACTTACAAGCTATTTGTGTCTTTTTCATTACAAATGCCCCAGCTTCTGAGGGCCAAAACCTTGACTAATAAAAATAACAATGATGATAAAAAGTTAATGATGTGCTCATTTTATTTGTAGATTGCACCCCTATTCCCCACCACTTGTTCATCTTGGGCAGCATCCAGAATTGCACTCGGGGACCTAAAATGAAGCTAAAGAAGAGTTTCAGCTCCTACTCTGAGAAGAACAAATCCAATCCTCTGAAAGGATTTAATTACTTTAGTGGCCTTTATTTTTCTGATGAAAATATTCTTAAGCTGTTTTTTTAGGGAAAAGTGAGTCTGGAGATTTTCTTCTATCTTCACTGCCTGAGTGCTATAACTAATTTTCCTAACAAAAAGGTGAGCAGAGGAGAAAGGACCAAATATCTTTCCACAGAAAATAGGGATCCTACCACCTGCACTGAAATTATTTGAACTTGGTGCCTGCCTAAAAAAATTTCAGACTCTGAACTTTTATTTCATGTAGGGACAAAATGGTAGTCTTTAATTATGAGCTACTTCTAGATTAATTTTTTTTTCCTTTCCATTAGCTCAGATAAAAGTAAAGCTCTAGGCAGTAGAAATGCAGGGCTCACTCCATATCCCATGTTTTATCATTTTCAGGTGTCACAGCTCTAACTATCCACATGCCTACATTTCCTCTTTAGAAATGCCTGCACTAACAGAGACCTGAAGCTGAGGTCCAGCTCTGCTGCAGAAATCCCAGCCAGGTACAAGCCAGCCTGCACTGGGTTGAACTGTAACAAATAAATAAGCTTTTCTCTCTCTGACAGACAGAAAGCTTTTGTTCTAGTCCGGCAAGGACAAGGAATTCCCACCATTGTTTCATGGTTCCCCCTTCTTGCTTCTTTTTAAGTTCATTTTTCAAAAAGTAATTTTGAAATGTTCTGGGAAATGTAGGGGGTAGTGGTGCTAATCTATCATCCTCTTCTGATAACATTTAATTAAAAACCACAGCTATTAGTCATCTGCTACCCCACCACCAGGGCTGACCTGACAATATCCTAACACACTGGTGAAAGAAAAATGGAGAAGATTCTTTTTAATTTTATTTTATTGTACCAGCAGGGGAGCACAACATATAATTTAAGTGAGGGCAAAGGCAGATTCTTCTGCCAGTTTCTCAGGAGGTTAATCCAGCGTCTTTTTTTAAATGAGGGGTTTTTCTGCTGTTGTTTGTTAAATGTTGTTGGTTAAAAAGAAAAATCTAAACCAGGAACAGCTACCATGGAAGAAAGCTCTTGTGTGACCAAAGCTGTCATCCTCCCAGCAGAGCGTCTATAATCAATATTTTCAGCCTCTGCAAGGGTTAGACTTTTCCCTCAATGGAATGGGAAGCCAGGAATGATCAGGTTTAATTGTAATGGAGAATATTTCTGAGACCAATTGTTAAGTTGCCCATGAACTAATGGCATCTGGATTCAGCTTGGCCCATCTGCTCTTAAACCTGTCTCTTCATGTACTCAAAGATGCCTTTGCTGAACCAGACTCAAATGGCTGATGATGGAAACAGCTGAATCCTTGAAGACAGGCTCAGTGTTCCCCTCCCCTCTTGGTGCTGGAGCTCACCATCCCTGGCACCCATCCTGCTATGTGGGTCTGGTTTGAGACTGCTATAAAAAGAAATTCTAGTTTTACTTTTCTCACTCAATTGCTAGCCCAGCCCAGCATTCAGCTTGCAAGAAGAAGCAAAACCAGTCAGCACAGCGTGGTCACAACCACACATCCCCTGGAAGACTCTCCCTGCAATAGCTGGAATGGGAATGGACAGCTACCTACAATTACTCTCATTATGAGTCAAGCTTGGGTTCAGGCTACCAGCTTGTAACCTATCATTAGGAGCAGATTTCACAGCCTGCACTGTCTAAGCATTCAGCCCTTGCAGAAACACGATGGAAGATCCTGACAGAGGCAAAGCCCCTGGTTCTCAACACTCTGCATAAAGGTACCAGGCTGAAGTGTGAGGCTTACCTGTGTTTCCCAAATTGCCAGAGGAGCTTCATGAACAGCACAACATGGTTTCCTAAGTCTAGCCATCATATGACCAGTGCATGTAAAAAATGTGAGCTCTGAGCTATTCCAGCCTTTCCTTCTCCCTTAGGTGAGGATTCCCTGATGTGTCCTATTGTATTCCTACTACCAACTTCTGCTCTGATGAGATGATGAGGGTCTTCTCTACAGAAACATAACTTTAAAGGAAATTTCTAAGACCTTGATACCTTCACAAACACATCAAGCATTGGCTGAAGCAGGCAAGAGGATTCAAAAGTTATTATTGATTACAAGGGATTTAAAGAGGGCCAGTAAAAACAGATCAGCTAAAGATTTTTTAAAAAAAGTCATCAACAGAAGGGGATGGTGGTGACACTGCAGGGTTTCCCAGGGAGCCAGGAATAGTATCTTTTTTTGTATCTCTGTTTTGATCAAGTCTAAAATCACAGCAACAGACAGCTCAACTTGTGTGAGAGTCATTAACCCACAAACCAAAAAAATGTCCTTCTTCCCTCTACTGATGCTGCTGAGAAAGTCAAGATTACAGCAAGAGCACACCAGGTAAAGCTACCTCAGGGATGTGTCTCTGAGCTGGTGTCACACCTTTGGCTCCAGGGCAGACAGACCTGAAAAGGCTTTTGGAGCCTTGTGGGGTCTTGTCCAGCCCTGCATGAGGAGTGCAGGGCAAAGGCAATTCCTGCACCTCAAGCACATCAAAATGGGAGCCTTGACTTGGATTTGTACCCTGTGGGACTCTAAGCTCCTATGAAAACATTCCACCTGTAGCCCAAAGATTTTGATTAAATGCAAAATACTAAGATTTGAATGTGCAAATTGTTTTCCTGTGTAGAAATTATGCATCCAGCATTTTCAATTTGCAGTGTTCAGTTGTAAGTGTATCAAACCTTTATGGACATGAAGCGAAGGCTTAAAGCTCACAGATATCCTGTTATGGCCACAATTCTGCCAACATGTTGGTTTTCAGAGATGCTTCATTATTATTTAACCAACTCCCAGTCTTGAATGGGAAAAAGGTGAAGAGATGTTCTGTGTTTATTTCTCTTCTTCATTTGTTAGAGTGTGTGGTTTGGTTCGGTTAAGAAAGTAGCTATAATGAGATGAGACCACAGACCACTGGTTAAAAAGCTAAGAATAATCATGCTAATGTTTTATTCATGTGGGAATGTTAATTCAGATGCAGCTGTAATTACAGTGCCATCATCATCTAGTGGCCTGGAAGCACAAATGTTCTTCCTGACATGTGGAATAATGGAAACCAGCTCGGTACAAATGCTGCTAACCAATACCCAGACACAATCTACACTCATCTCATGGCCCCTGGGGTGTTCTTCCAAAAGGCATCAGTCACTGCCACTCACACAAACTGTTGAAGGCAGAGCTGCGTTTTTCTCCATCTCCAGGCTTAAAACAGATCACACAGCATCCCAGGATGGAAAACAAATAAACAGGCAGCTAACCTCAAAGTCCCCAGTGACACCACAACAAATGCTGGGAGCAGAAGTTGGATGCTGGGGAGGTTTCTTTGTGCCCACCTTTGCTTGCAGAGGGCGTGGTGCTGACAAGGATGCTGGGCAGCAGGAGCTGAGCTTTCACAGCTGTATGCACTGTCCTGTGGGCAGCCCTGGCACATGGAATCCCTTCTGCTGGATGGCAGAGCTGGTATTTGGCTGCACCTGGTACAGCCTGTCCTCCCTCGAGAGCAGCTCTGAGCAGCACAACAGGCAGGAGCTGCTTGGCATCATTCTTCTTTCTCTGCAGCTGCTTTTTCATAAATAGCAAGAAAGCAAGGAGCAGAAAATCCTCTATTGTTTGCCCCTGTCTTGGATTAAACTGAGAATGAAATTAAATTTTACATTAACCTACTAGGATGTACTTCTGCTTTCCTGAAGACCCAGCTTAAACAGTGGCTGAAATTGAAAATATTCTGTGTAATGAAAAATGTACCAAGCTCCAAAATCTCTGTGAAACTTCCTTTTCTCACTGGTGCTACAAAAGCTCCTGACAACATCAGCTTTCTGACAGGCTTATTTTGTTATGAACCATTTTGAATCAAAACTTTTTCATCTCTATACATCTACTGTCTGTGTCTTAAAAATATATGTAGATCATGGCATTTCTGGGAGTGATTTTCTTTTTACTCCATGTCCATGATTCAGTAAAAATCATTCCATTTTTCAACAAAACATACTCACAGTGTTTCAGGGGGGAAGGTCCAAGTTTTAAATGTTGAACATCACAAAATTTGGGAGCCAGGCAGAGAGGTCAGGTTTATACTGGAACAGCTTTCAAGAGCTGGTTGAGACCCATCTGTAATTAAAGCACTCCCAGCTGTTTGGAAAAACATATTTTCATTCTGCTAGAGATGTCAACATATCTAAATTACGTTCTGTATGGAATGGAAATAATAATCAAAATTCTAAAATAACAATAATCCCAAACCAGAATGTCATCTCAGGAGCATAAAAACAAACAAAACCACCCACAAAAAAAAATCCTAAAAAAAAAAAAAAAAAAGTTTTAATTTCTGAAATAAAAACAGCATTTTGCAGCAATGGCAAGCCCCAAACAAATTTTTGTTTAAAATGCCACAATCCAGAAAACCTGAGTGTGTTGTTTGACATAGAGCTCCCCAAAGAAAAATCTGCATGCTCACAACACTCTCTAGTGTTTGCTCCACAAGATACCAGCCTGGTACTGCCCTGTGGTCCAGCAGGAATGTTTTGATGAGAGATATTTCAGCCAGTTTGATGGAGTGTGCAAGGGAAGGGCTCCTCTGGGTATTGGCTGCTTCATTAGTGTTTGCTGGTCACCTGCTGGGCCTGGAGACTTTGTTCTTTGGGTGGACAGGAAAGCCACGGTCACTCGGTTGTCACTGCAGATTTCTTGCCTCACAGTTGCTGTGTTTAATTGTCTTAATTTCTCAGGAGTAGAGGGCCAATACTTAACATAGCCAGCCAAAGGAAATAATTAGTATAGCACTCGTCAATCACAGGGTGTGTCAAATAGGAACTATGGCTCTCATCACTCTCCTAAAACTGGTGTTGTGGAGGGGGAGGCAGCAGCTCTGGTCTTTACTGCAAATTTACCTGTTTCAGACAGCCTCTGAAACAGGTAAAAAATATTCTATAACAGGATGATGCTTTGTTGGGGCCTTCAATGCAAAGGCAAACATTTTGACTGGTTTCTTTTATGTGTGTATTCAATAAATTATAATCAGTGGGTAACATTTTTTTTGGCACAACAAAATTTCTAATTGTGCTCTAGGCTATTTGTTTATGTGGAGAACACAGTCCTTCCTTACAGGCTTCCAGGACACACTGAGATGTTCAGTTCTCCTTTCCTTTAGCACTGCTGCCCTCATGTCTGTGCTGAAGGGGATGCACCTCCTTCCCACACTGCCTTGATCAATACACTGACTTCCAAAACAGCCTTTTCTACTTTGAGGAAATTCTGATTTCTGTTAGAAGACCCCAAAGTATTCAGGAGAATCATGCCCCTGGTTATTTATTACAGAATCTCAGAACAGTCTGAGTTGGAACAGTCCCAGAAGGATCACCAATGCCATCTCAAGAGAGTAAGGAGATGCAGAAAGTGAGGGATGGTTTGGAGTAGCTGTTTCTGAAGGTAAGCCGGAAGGCAGCCCAGGCAAGGGAAATGCAGCTCTGCCTGGGCAGACAAAACCATAGCCTAAATATTACCCAGATTTAATGTTTTCTGATTCTTTTGGCAGCTGGGATGACTGTTCTGATATTTTGAAGGAAGACATGCATGTGAGGTCTTGGTGAGTGTTACACTGTGATCACACTATGCTAAAAACCCAAATAAAGGCTCATCTCACCTGCCATCAGGGGAAATTAACACTGTCAGGGCAGATTGAGAGTGAAGCAAAAGGCACCTGAATGTGAAGTTCATCTAGTTTTGAGGAAAAGCAGCAGCTTCTCTATGCCTGATGCTGGGGAGAGCCCACCTGGCATGCAGCATGGTTGGCCAGTGGAGGGGGAAGTGGTCAGGGCACAGCATTGCTTGATGAAGAGCTTGATTCTTTAATGAATGCTGAATAATTTTTTTTTTCTTCCCATTTACCCTTTGGACTTGCAGACCCTGAAATCCTCTTGGTTGTGTTGGAGCTTTTTTCAGCACCCTTGACTGAACCAGCCAGCATGGGCCTTTCTCCTTCCAGAGGAATTTGGGACACCCATGGAAAGGCACAGTCAGCTGCTGGGCTTCCAGCAAACCATTCAGATTGGGAAGATCCAGATAACAGCTTTAGGCACAGACAGCTCCAGGAGTTCCACTTTTGAATGTACAATGCACTTATGTTGACCTTGCTGATCTAGTGAGAAGTGAAAGGAATTCTTTTTTACCAAGTTTTATGTATCATTATGTCAAAAGGGAAAATTACAGCAGAAGAGAGTCCTGAGCAATATCCAGAGGTACAAAATTTTGTGATTTCAGCTGTTCTACTGCTGGAATTTGCTTCCACGCCTTACATACAAACAGTATCAACCCCCTCATGTAATTCCCCACCCCACATGGGAGCTCAGGTTCCAGATGGATTCAGCTTGGCACAGTTAAGCCCTCACCATTTACTCCTTTCTTGGCTCAGGCAGCTGGGAAGGCCTGGACCTGTCCTTGTCATGAGTCAGAGCATTCACAGGTTTTCATGTTATATAAAATTACTCTGTAGTGACTCCAGTTTAGTGAGGCAAGCTGGCTTCAGAGGAACCCAAAACCTCCCTCTCCATGTGCCCTCCTCAGGAAGGTTTAGAGACCAACATATATATATTTAGCTATAACTACAATTAAAGAGGCACTTATTTTTTGCAGCACTAGCACTAATTTTTTTTCCAAATAGAAACATTTCACTCTATTAAAAAATCTTCTATGGCTATCTAGCTCCCAGTAATACCCCCTGCTATTCAGAAAGGTAACAGCAGACATGGGAACTAAAGGAAAAGAGTGAAGGCTGAGGGGTCAGAGCAGAAGGACCTGACTGCAGCATCCCTTTCCTGAGAGCAGGAGGGGAGACATCCTGTGCAATTCAATGTCTACAGCATCTTGTAACTCTGCCACAGGGAGCTCCCCCCCCACAGCAGTGTCCCAGTCCCTCCCTCTGCATCCCATCACCCCAATTCCTCTAACAAATGATGATCCCATTTCTCTCTCACACCAACAGAGCCAGTGTCAAAATCCTCCTGGCTATTCCCAGGCCATTTCTACAGAGCTAATGCATTAACAAAACTATTTCTTGCTTCTTTCATTTTCCCAGTTTCTCTCCTGTTTTTAATTAAACTCTCCCTTACTTTTGAAAGTGGGGCAGTGAGGGCTTCTTTGCCTTTCTGTAAAAAAGCCCACCAAGAAAGTTTCCTTAATCTCTCACCAGTGTAAAATAAGCTTTCATTATGCCAACGAGAAAGCTTCAAAGTTTTAATTAATTTCTCTGCTTACATAAGCATAACAATATTAGCCATGTTGGCCTATAAATTGTAGCGACCAGTGTGGATTTTTAATTAAATTAATGTCATTACTTTCAGAGGCATGAAATATATTCCACCACATGCACTATCAATACTTCTCCTCCTTGACTCCCCCTCAGTTCTCTGTGGCCTGCATAGGTGGGTTGAAAGCTGGGCACAGCAGAGGAGCTTTCCAGCCAACCACTTAAAAATTAACAGCCATGTTTGGAAAAGGTATTCTTTCAGAGAGGCAGGAGCCAGTCACATACCCCAAAACCCAAATGAAACAAGAAACCACAGGGATATGGGGGCAGTGGAGGAATGAATATGCCCACATATAAAAGATACTCCTCGCTGTCTGTGATTTGTGAAATATTGTACAAACACAACTTTGGTTTGCTATTGTAGCAATTTACTGGTGCTTAATAAAACATTCTTTTGTGTGATGATGTCTATAACAATTCATAGGCTCATTTAATCATGGAAATGGAGGGCTCAAAGGAACTTCAAGAGATCAATTACATCCCCTGGTCCTCTCTTGAGCTGTGTAATAAATAATAGCCACACGAGAAGCAAAACCAAAATGTGTAGAGAGAGTGGGTATGGTTTAGAGATTGGGCTCCTTCTGTGTTAGAGGTTATCACAGACAAATTGTCCTTGGAAAATAACTTCTCTTATTTGCCTCATGCTTTAGTTCAGCTGTAACTCATACCAGATGAATTAAAGCTTGACTAACAATTCTGATGTTCTTCTTACTGAGGCTTTAAGAGTGTGTACTTAATGACTAAAATGTGTTTATTTAAAAATGACATAGCAGAGCTGTGACAGCCTTTTGTAAACTCCAACAACCAGTCTGTTTTGCTGCCTGCAGTTCAAATAAAGAAATTGCCTTCCAAAGCAGACAATAACCTTTGGTCTCTGCAGCAGAAGAAATGACTTTACATTACATACACACAGCCCCACCACACCATGGACTCATCTAAATCAACAACTGCTGAGCTGTTTTGGTCAGGGGTGCTATGGCCTGATGCAGCTCTTCCAGTAAATTCATACTGGGAGCACAATTTCTGCATGTGTCACTAGCAGCTGGGGACACAGGATTGTGTGTTTGCTGCAGGGTGGAACCAGGGCTCTGCAGCCCCTCTCACTCCCTGCCCCACATCCAAGGTGAGCAAAAGCTGAACTGTTCCCTGAACCCAAAGGAAAGTTCCAAAAGCCACCCACAAAGCACCAGGGGGGGACACAGCCTGTGGACAGAGCCAGTGAGGTCACCAGAGCTGGGTGACACGGGTCTGTGCCAGTGCAAGATGCAGATGTAAGCAGAGCTGGAAAAGGATATGGATACAGATGCTCATATGCTATCATATCATGGGGGTTTTGCTGTTATAAAATAATTATGAAGGTGACTCCTGATTGTTCCCTTTGCCTGTGTGTCACAAGGCACCCAGAAGCAGCTGAAGTGCTGCATCACTCCCCTGTCAGTATGGGAGCCCAGCCTGCACCACTGCCTGGAGGGGGCACTGACAGGGACCCCAGGGTTTTTCTCACTGGGGAAGAAAAAAAGGCACTCTGCATCCTACAACCAATAGGGTGATGCACCAGCAGCAGTTTTGCTTTCTGTCCAGGCAGAAACAACTCCCCCAAGCCTCCTCCCTGTTTTATTTCCTGACCTGGGATCCAGAGGGGACTTACCTGCTCAAGTCTGTCAGCAGGGAGCAAGAAACTTTTGCTGACCAAGCCAGCAAAGTGACAACACTCCAGCTCTTCCAGGAGCTAAGCAGGGCCCAGAAGTCTTGGGGTAGAAGCTTTCTTATGGATGGGTGTAGGAATTAGAGGGTACTTTGGTATTGCTCCAGCTCACTGCACATCTAAGCATGGTGTGCACTCTTCCCAGCCCAGGTGTATGAGGCTTCTGGCTTTGAAGATCATTCACTGTGATAAACAAATAAATAAAATATTTGTTCTGGAGAAAGGCTGACAGCTAGTGTACTAGTGACCTCATCCACCTGAAAGTGGTTGAGGAATCAGCTGGGTCTGCCTCTCTTTGTATATTCAGATATTAAAAAATAGAAAAGTTACTTCAGCTAGAGAAACCAGGGAGAATGTCCCAGTGGGATAATAGAAAACCAGGGACAACTTTTCAGTGAGACAACAGACCTCACCAGGAGTGAAGTAGGCTCAGAGCAGAGTAGTGTCTCTGTTAAACACCCAAGAGGAGTTCTCAAACAGATTTGGCATGATGGAGAAGGAGGGATGAAGATAGATTTTTTAAAATTTTTTTTGGTGAAGATCTTTCTTTACTTCTGTTTATCTGAGTGAATCCAACTTTTGGGTTTGGTTTTTTTAACCTTTCATTGTTTTCCTCAAAACCAAAATGTCCCAAAATGTTCTTTCAAACTTCAAAAAACATGACATTAGTCATGAGGCCAAAGGGCCCCCAAGCAGAGGACAGGACTTAGGATGTGATTTTCACTGCCTTTTTTCCTGAAATTACCATGTTACAATGGCAAGATATCTCTGCATGACAACGTTAAGCCATAAACTATCTGGCAATGCCAGATATGTATGCAGAAGTTTAATGGCAGGACCACAAGGCAAAGGCAGGTTTGCTGAAAGATCACAGAACCAAACAAACATTCATAAGGCCAAACAAAACCAGGACAGAGCAAGACCTGGTGTGGCATGTGCAGAAACAGCTGCTGACCCAGCCTGTGTGTCACATATTTATCACCTATTGCTGACACACTGGGAGTCATAAAGCACTGCAGAGGTGAAAAAATGTGCTTATCTGTGAGCAGCAGTCCTGGGCTTCCTTGACTCTGCAGAGCAGCCCTGTGCAGAGGGGATGGATGCTCATCCTGCTAAAAGAGAGTCGGCCACCATCAGCAGCTCAGGATTCCAGATTTTGACTCGTGTCAAAAATTAAAAGTCAGAGTGGAAAAAACCAGGCACAGAGCTTAAAGGGATGGATTTGTTGGAGTATTGCACCATATTTGAAAGGTGATCTTTGAGGCTGTGATTCCTGACACTGCTCTGGTATAGAAGGATGCAATCCAGTAGCAGGTATGGTAGAACTGGGACACGGTGTCATTGTTTTCCCATGGAAATAAGAGCACAGCTAAATTATGCTTTTCTTTTGAGGAACAAACCCATTGACATGGTAGAGGCAAGCCATTATCTGCAGCAAAATATGGCAAAACCTATTCCAGTTTAAGCCCACGGACAGCCCATCTCAAGGCACCCATAAAGTACAACAAACAGTTAAAATCCCCCTAATGAGATTTATATTTGCAGAGTTGAGGTCAAATTATAAAAATGTGACCTGGACTTTGGCTGGAACTTCAGAGTTCAGGAGTTTTCATAACAAAGGTTTTACTTCATTTTGACATTGCATGTGAAATGTGAAGCAGGAGATATTCTTGAAAAAATATTGAGCAAAATAAATGCTTTCCAGACAGACATCGGTTAAAAAAACTCAACAAACCCGCAAGTATTAATTTTCAGTATTATTTTTCATTTACAGGAATTAAAATTAAATTATTAATTAGTATTAATATTCATACAGACATAAAATATGCTAAATGCTTAAAAATTAATAAAAAAGATGTTCAAATGTGCTAAATATTTTCAAAATAATTTTTCATACAAACATTTTTGAGAAAGCAAGGGCTTTTCATAATACTATAAATTTAAAAGTTCAAGTTGCTGTTGGATAAAGAGGAATGTGAATTACTGAACTCAGTGGAGAAGCCTTGGTAGATCAGGAAGGATTTGCTGTCTGAAGGGATGTCTCCACTGCAGCACAGAAAGAAATCAGATGAGATTAAGGATAATTTATCTGCAAGGTCTAGGTTTGAGGGAACAACAATCCACTTGTGCCTAACAATCAGAAAGAAAAGAATGAGACCCTAAATTAGGTCAGGTAACATCTGAATGCAAAAATCCTTTCACTCTGTAACTATTTTTTGGCTGTGCAGGTCAGACAGTATTTCGTTTGGCTGAGTCAAGAGCTGAGATGACTACTGACATAGCCAATAAATAAATCAACAGGGGCCTGACACCGTTTTCAGCTTGACCAATTTAACTCAAGACCAGTTGTTCTGAAATGATTCAAGTTCTTTCAACACACAAATGCTAAATGAGATTAGACCTGGGGTGTTCAGCACCAGAGAGGAGCCTCTGTCTGCTAAATATAATGATTTAATCCTTTATGTAACCAGGAGGTAAAGAGGGCCCACAGCTTCATTATGTCCCTGGACAGAAAACAAGGCTCAAAGCAGCAGATCTGTGACTCCTGGTATAAAATGTTGGGCAATAATGAATTGCATCTTTCAGGTATACGCATTGGTAACAGCCAGTGGGTTTGAGGTTATTAGAGAAGGCTGTGGAAAAAAGAGCAGATCTGTGTAGAAAGTTTAGTAACATGATCTCAGATCAGATTAGCTGCTGACACGGAAAATTATCTCCGTGAGCCGCTTTAGATAAGTGGTGAAGGAAATGAAGAAATTCAGAGAGTGTCTGCTGAAAGCCAAGGGTGGCACACCCCCATGCCCTGGTGTAAGAGAGAAAGGAGCAGGATTCTGGGCTTCATCTCCAGTGTGCTTTATTTACACAGCACTGGTTACAGCCTCAGTCCCATGAAGGCTGTGGGTTTACAGAAACTGGGGCAGTGCAGATTATAAACAAAAAAGCACTGAGGAGAAGGCTTGTTCCCTCCTCCAGGTGATATCTTGCAGCCTGATGTTCTGAATTACATCCATTCCTTGTCAATGCTCTTACACTGCCAGATGATAGGAGGCATCCACATTCCAAATGGGAAACAGGCCCTAAATTCCGGAACTAAAACTGTGGGGTTTTTATTCTGAATGCCACAGTAGTTGGTAATATGGAATTATGTAAATTCATGCTGGTACATACATATTTTCTGAATTTAAGAAACAAAGTGTTTGAGGAGTCAGGAGGCTGACTTTCCTGAGAGAGCACAGACAGAGGCTGAGGGAATCCAGCCCCACAGATATTTTACTATGATTTTTTTGGGTTTTTTTGCAATCTTTCATGTTTCCCATGTAAGGAACTTCGCCTTTTATCTAAGAAATTGCTTCCATGCTTTTCTTGGTTTTCCCTTGTGTCTTTTTTTACCAAAATTCATCACATAGACATGGTACTTCCTTCAAAAGAACAAGAGAACACTTAAGAGCAGCAGTGCATTCCTTACAGTGTGTTCTTTGAAATGAGCTGTCACCATTTGCTTTGTGCCATTAAAATCTGTCTAGAGTTCCTATCACCTCTGGTCCCTCTCCACTGCTGGCCAGGTCCTCAGCCCTGTGCAATGAAACCAATGACTTCCCAACAGCTTAGATCACCAGGTTTCTGACCAGCTGTCTCCCCTCAGATCTGTTTTAAAACAAAAATGTGCCACCAGCACCCACAGATAAACTCGTCTCCACCAGGAGTCTTTGCCCAGGGAATTGTCTGCCTTGTGGGGAGAGGGTTTCCGCATCCTGCAAAGCCTCCACCAGCCACAGAAGGTATCTGTGGGTTGTGAGGTGGGCCAATGTGTTGGTAAATCACAAATTCAGCTGTGCAGATGCTGCACTGAGGGGGCCTTTGCCACAGGGCTCTGTCCTGCAGGAAGGAATCCCCAGCCTGCCCTAAAAAGGCTGTAATGAAGAGCCTCATATCTGAGAATGTGAGCCAAGTATGATAAATACAGTGAGCAGGAGCTGTGGGGAGCCTGTAGGATTAACATGAACAATCCCATTCCACTGAAAATACCCTTAATGACAGAGAAGCATTAGGCCATGCTGAGCCCAAGGAGAAGTGGCTTTGTGGGACAGGGCAATGACAGCAGGAGCTCAGCTCAGGCTACCTGGGAAAACTTTCTAGGATGGAGATTAGATTGCTGTCCTACCACAGCTAGAGTGACAGAGCAGCCACAAAATTTCAGTTTTTTTCTGAGTTCCAGGGTTCATGGCTGCCTGATTCTGACCTAACAGAAATTGCTTTTTTTTTTTTTTTTTTTTTTTTTTTTTTTTTTTTTTTTTTTTACCTATCACACAGTGTTTTGAGCACCTCCACAAAAAAGTACTGAACATCTTTCAAACACAGTGTCTCTGCTTATAAGAAAAACTTTGAGGGGAGCTTAATGATTTTACTGATCCCTCAGTCACTCGAGTGCTCATCCTGAATGCCCCTTTGCAGCCTGCTAGAGAACACAAAGGAAATTGCAGTTCACTTGAGCAATGTGGTTTGTTTTTTAATAATTAGAATAATGTTTAATTCATTACATAAAAAACTGGAACATTCAAAAAATCTAAGGAGTTTTTAGGTGTGTGATCATTGTGAGGGAAAAGTCAGCTGTGCAAAATAAAACCACAGCGTACAGCCAGTTTTTGATAATTATTGCTGTCAAATAGGATTCTTGGCACAGGTTTTGCACTCTGGTCAGCAGTGCTGTGGTATTAACAAACATGTTATCTGGGCACATGAAGATACCTGTGCATTTAGGGGGCAGGTGGAGCTCTAACTGTTATGGCTGGATGGAATAGCATGGTAAGCAAAAATCACTGAGCTCCACTCTAGGTGCAGAAAACATTCAAACTACTGAAAATTTTTGATGCTCTCCCCTTATAATTCAGGCCAAAAGATGAAGTCTATTTGTCAATACTTTAGAGGGTTATGAGAGATCTTTCCTCAGTCAGTTTTGCACATCTTTTAGCCTGGCCCAGAGACCTAGTGGGAAAGTTGTCTTCCACACCACAAAAATAGAAGCTGTCATGCTTCAGAAGAAAAGCTGGCTACCAGCTGTGAATATAAATGTATTTTTCATTTAGCTTTTCTGCTTCAAAGTTGAGCATTAAAGGTGTAATGATACTTCCTTTGAGACAGCTTTTGATAAAATTAAAGGGATCACACCTGTATGTAGTTAACTGTCACATACTCAAAAATTCAGCTTCCAGTCATGGATGCAGAGCCAGGTCTGCATCACAGATTGAACAGCAAATTGATCTTCAGTTTCAACACACAATTTTTGAATCCAAGAATTTTATAATGAGGTCTGTAGCACAGGAGGTCTTACACTTATACAGAGAAGATTTAACCAGCTAGTTCTACACTAAGGTTTCACCATCCCAAGCTAAAAATGTGCCTTTCAAGTACCCTGGACCCAGATAAGCTCTCCTTCCAATGTGTTTTAAAGGCATCTGAGTTAATATTTTTAAAAAATTATTATATGCCTGTATACCTCAAGTGTTGTAGGACATTAATTTCAAAAAAAGAGGTTTGTTCCCACAGTTGTAGGTTGCCTTGCTAAACTTTTCCTTGACTTTTATGATGAGGTCTCATACCTCACAATCACTGCCCTGGACCTCTCAGCAACGCAAGGATTGTCATTCCCATATTCCAAAGTGTCCTCTGGTGACCTGGGGTTAAATTAGGCAGCTCTAGCAGGGTCAGCACCACCTCAGGAGGGAGTTAGGGTACCAGGGGGCTAAGGCAGAACCCTGCCTGAAGTTCATTTGGTCTGGGCTTGACCTCCACAATTCTACAGCAACATCAGGGTACTGCACTGCCTACTGTGATTTTCTTCACATTCCCACCAAATCCAAATTTCTGTAGGCCTTTTCAGACATCTAATTTCACTCTTGTTGAGGTCTCTGGGCTATATCATGTAGTTATCAATGCCTTTGTTTTCTTCTAAAAGGCCAGTAAAAACAAAACAAAACAATAAATATTGAGATAGTATGACCCAAATGCTGAATACCAGGATGTTTACTAATTATATTAGTGTCTCTTGAGATAAAGTCTACTGAGGAGAGGACAGTGTCTGTTGCTGACTTGGGTCAAACTCTAGAAAACTTTTGAAAGCTGCCTGTTAATGACTCACTTCCTTCCATCAAAATGAGGAATTGTAATTGCAGTTGTGCTACAGTGACATGACTTTTAGGTCAAAAATTTAAAGAAGTTAAAACATGAGAACTGCCAGACAAGAGCTCATCCAGACCACTAGAGGAAAATTAGACATTTCTGTGCTTGTGGGGAAAACAATGAACACAACAGTATCCTGTTTTTACATGCATTTGATTAAGGAGATGCCCTTACAGAAATCACTAATACTGAGTTCTGTAAATCTTGGTTGGCCAGGCAAATTCTACAGAATTCCAAAAGCAGTGTCCATATTAAAAATGAGGCTGCAGTATGTCACAACCTACCATCAATGAATACAGCTGGTGCTTCCAAAAATGTTTTCAATACAAGAAAAAAAGCTCCTACACTAGAGTAAACCATAGATCCTAAACCTTTCCTGAATTTGCAGGCATGTCTCAGCTGTAACTCAAAACAGAAAGCATTGAGTTAGTGGAGGAAAAGCTGACACTTTAACCATTTAATAAAACATGGCAGCAAAGCAGGAAGTGGTGAAGGATGTTTCATGTATGAGCTAATTGAGGCTACAAGTTAAAATAGAGTCCTAAATGCAGTTCCTACAAGGAGCAACCAGGAAAAACCAAAAACAAGGGAACATTTACAGGGATTTGATACATTTATGGCTAACATTATATAAGGCTGCTGCCTTTGTCAGCTGGAGCTGAACTCTGCTGGAGCACTTCCAGTCCTATAAGCTGTGTTCCCATGGACCAAATTTACTGGAGGATGCATCCCACTTCTTTCCAGTGAAGTTACCCAAAGCCATGTAAGCTCCAGGCTCTGATAAGAGTATGTGGCACAACTTCTCCCTTCCTGCTGCACCATCTTTGGACTGTCCTTTGGCAGAGCACGTACCCTGCCACTGGCTCTGAAGGAAAACAAGGAAACCAGACTCTAAATCTATGCATGTCAGTTTGCAGTTTACAGCTACATGCTGTGAAGGTTCTTTCCCACTCCCAGCCTCAGACAGGGCTCAAGTTTCCTGCTGTCATTGTGTTATCATAAATATTTAATGGAAAACACTGATAGTAAATATCCCTGGAATAAGGAGCTCCTTGTTCCCTGAAATAAGGAGTTAAGGGCCTGTGTAAGGGAACCTCTATCCCTCAGAAACCTGTCTCCAGTTTTCTGCTCTTATTTTCAGAGACATCCATTTCAACAACAGCTCCACATTTCTTCTAGCTTTGTTTGTTCCAGGGTGTCAGAAGATAAAAAGTTTTGGCACTTTGATATTATAATTAACAGCAAAGTTAGAAGAGCACTATAGTGGTGAGGAGAATTTCATCAAACCTGCTTTGGAAGGATGAGATCAAACACAATGTGATAGTGATAGTGTTATAGTAATGGAATAGAATAGTCATAGTATGTTTGAGAAGATAACTGGAAACACATATCAACAAGCTTTTTTTTAATGAATAGATGTACTGCTTATCAAACTGAAGCTGGATTATTACTCTGGTGTCACTGCCAGTGCAGAGCCCAGCACCAGAATACCTGAAGGAGTTGGTGCAGTACAAACAATGGGTGCAAAGACAGCTATCTCCCCAAACAATTTACAACTGACACAGAAAACATAAGCCCAGAAGTGGATTATGCTGTAAAAGGATGGAAATGAATGGCAACATGACACAAATAATAATTTGGGGAAAATATCTTTGCTGTTTTTTGAGGTTCTCATGGATGAAAGGACTGTGTCAAGAAAAGGGTGTTTTTTGAATGTGTGACTACAGAAGTGTTCCTCAGGAAATATGACTAGAAGATGACAAACTGAGAGCCCAGGAGACCTCAGCACCAGTGGGACATGTGCTGAATGACATGCTGAGGGGACGCTACAAGGATTCTAGGGGTGTAATTTAAGAGACATCTTAAAAGGTATTTGGCAATTTCACCAAGGAGATGCAATTGTGTCCATCCACACACACATTCAGGGACCAACATGAAGTCAGGAACCACTGCTGAATCCCATAAAAGCTGAGATGTCATAGCTGGGACTCCTGTCCTCATGGCTAGAAAGACTGAGCATTCTAGGATGCCCACGGGGGCTCTCCAGTGGCCTAAATGCTATTTGGGATACCATTCTGATCCTCTTTGTAGGGTTGTATCTTGGATCAGCTGACCTAAATCCAGAGCAAACCCAAGGAGCTAAGCTAATTTTACTTAGTCAAAGCATCTTGTCAAGTTTAGTTACAGACATAAAGAGTTCAAATTTTAATTCCACAGACAAGAGAATTAATATTTGTCTGAACAAAATATTTTTATATGCTCCAGATCAGTAGGATTTGGAAGTGACACCACCACCACTTTCTAATTTCAGGCTGACAGCATAGCCCAGTATCATGTCAGAGGAAATAAGAGTATGCTCAGAAAGATCTCAAATCTATCGTGCAGAGGGAACTGCTGAAGATAAATGTTAAACATCTGGACCCAATCCATAAGCAAACTTTCCCTTGAATTTGAACTTGGATTCAAAGAATAGAGGGCGGGGAGGGAAGCTATAAAGCCTCCTGTGATGTGACAAGTGAGGGCTGTTTCATTAAGGTGATGCTGTGCTTTTAATTAGATAGTCATTTCATTTGGCTCTAAAGTGTCAAGTATAATTAATATGACATTGGTAATCATTACTCCATGGTAATCTTGGGAGTTGAATTTTTTTTTCTTCATTGTTCAAAGATCACACACTGCTCTGATGGAAGTGGGATGATCCATTTGCTACCAGTCTGGAAAATCTCTGTTTTCTGTGCTTGTGTCTTGCCCTATTGTCTATCTTTTCTTTCTTTACTAAAGAAGGGATTTGCTATCAAAGGTTTTTCAAACTTCTGTGTTGCAATAGCCTGATTGCCACAGGAAACCCAAGGATAGGCACAGACCATAGTCTGACTATCTAGAGATTCAAACATTTGATTACAGGTCTGAGGGGCATAACTTTAACATGTGCACACACACATACACACTGTGGCACCAACAGGATACGATATTGCCATTTAGTGGATCACAGCTGCCCACTCCTGCACGGTCATATTGTGGTTAAAAGGAATTCTCACCTATGTTTTTTATACTACACTTTCCTGAAACATGAGTCTTTTCTTTCTTCTTCACAGAGGAAGTCAAAAACTGTTTTTTCCTCACTCTCTCAGAAAGACAGACATACATTAATTCATGCTTTGTCCCTTCATCTTTCTGTGCAGATGCCTCCAGATGTGTAACAAGAACTGACATTTTGGTTTTTATCCAATATAACATCCTCAGCCACCAAATTAGAATGTCACGACTGACCTGGAGACCTTAAAACCCAGGTTTTGCTGTGGGATTTCTCATGCCATTGCCTTCTAATTGCTTAACTAGGTGTGGCTGAGTGTGGAACAGTCAGCAAGCTGTTCCCATGGAGGAGACTCCTGGGTGCACTCTGTTGTGACCTTCATTGAGGCCCAAACCTCCTCAGAGAACCATGATTTGGGCTTTCTTCCTGGGATATTTGTTGTCCAGCTTCTTGAGGATGTCACTGAATACGAGTTCCTCGCTGTTCTTCCAGGGCTGCACTAACATAAACCCATGCTCAATAACGTGATGAATCGTTGGGTTCGTGAGATTACGCAGCGTGGAGCGAAGCAATCGAAGAAACACAGACCTTCCTAAATTAAACACAAACAACTGTGCCTGGCAGGCAGACTCACACAGCGAGCCAAGGCTTGCTCTCCTGCCCAAGTCCCAGTGTTGTCTTTGCTCACCAGGGACCCCAAGGCCTGTGGCCCCTTTGCACAGCCTGCAAGGACATCAAGGGACTGAGCCCCAGGCTGCTGGCGAGCTGGGATTGCAGCGGCTGCTTGGGTAAGTCAGGCATTTCCTATTTTCTGTAGAGATTTGCTAAATCTAAACATTTTAAAACAAATACAAGAACTGAAGCCTCTTCTCCTCGTGGCACAACAGGATGCTCTTCCACTGTTTATCTTGGTTGAGCACAGGAAATTTTATTGCAGGGAAGTATTGGTGCAGATACAATTTGTTAGGGTGTTGTATATTTGCCCAAAATGTCTGGAGAGGATTCAGAGTAATCTGCAGACGTTCAGCCAGATAGATGTGCTCCTCATGGTGTGAGTCATGGAGCACTGACCTGCTGGGGAAGGAAAGAGATTAAATAATTTACAGTAAAAGTTATTCTGGTCTTTGTAGCTACGTGCGCACGCAGACCTGCCTCATCTCAAAGCACCAGAAAGGACTCATGAGATCTTCAAAAATTATGAGAGTGCTGATTATGGCAGGCACTGAAGAGATTGTGGTTCTCCTCAAGGTTCAACAGGACCAAATGTTTCCATTTGAAGCACAAGATTAGGACCAAAGGATGCTGCTGTTACTGCAGGCACAGGCACAGAAGCACGTTCCTCTGATTCAGGAGCAAATCAACTTAGTTATGGTAGCTGAGGCAGGCTATCCTCACCCAGAAAATGTGAATTATTGCCATCCAGCTTAACCCACAGTGGAAGGAGTTTCAGATAAATTACATTCTTTCACATTAGCCATGGAGTGGGAGCACACACCCTGACAGTTTCTACATCTCAGCTGACGCTTAAGCCTAAACAGGATTTAAGTGGAACACAAGATGTCTGTGGATCTTCTAGCAAGCCAAAGCCCCCAGATACCAGCTGTTGGGAGAAATGGTTACTCTCCACATGCTTATCAATATATGCACTGTCACATGTGCCTGAGCTCAACCCAAGCTTATGCAAGGAGCACAGATCCTTGGCATGCACACAGCAGACCCAGAAACTTGCACCAGACCTACCCCTTCTGATGCTGGGGCACCAGGACCTGAGGTAGAGGAACATAGCTGCTTTTCACTTGTTCATCATTTTTGCTTAGAAACAAGAGCCTACTGGGCCAGCATCCATGCAGTTTTTCTCTGATTCAGCTCTGGGTGCTTGAAAGACCTAAAGTTGTGGTGAAGACAGAAGAAAAACCTACAGAGGTCTGATTTCTAACATTTTAAATGGGTACAATAAGTTCTGAAGCTCTAGGTTTCTAGGTTCCACAAATCCTTGTTATCATTAATTATAAATTGATAGTCTGGATAGGAATATATATTTAAGTCCTGCCCAGTATCCAGAGGCAAGAGAAGATGAAAAATAAGGAGGGACGAATGTTGAGCAGATTTTTTTTATTTTTTTTTAAATCTCAACATTTTTGGCAGAAACTTGAGGATAGTTTTTATTTTATCCCAATTAACTCAGACTACCTTAGTTACAGAAAACTGGAAGCCAGCCAAGTTTTCACCAGATTAGCTATTTGGTAACTTCAAGAAATAATTTTATCAATAGCTTTTGTGTCTGTGTGTGTGTAACATCTGGGCACATGTAAGTGTTAACAATCACTAAAGTTTGCTTCTCTGCTGAAATAACTGAAACCATCTCAGTGTGTCCAAGCAACGTCACCTCACTCTTCTATCCCCTTTCCAGTTCTGATACAAACAAGGTTATCATTGCCAACAACTTGGAAAAACAAATCAAAACAAAAATGCAGAAAATAGGTTAAAAACCACCTCCCTTTCATAATTCAATGCCACAAGAGTCTAAAATAAGCCCATAAATAAGTGTTTGAGGGATTGTTTTGTTCTGTTCGAACTACACAATGGTTTTGTGGTGCTTTACAACTCTGTCTTGGTATCTTGTTTACCAGGAGATGGCTCTTTGCCTACTCATCAACTGGGCTAAGAATGGAAAGGAAAGAATCCATAGAGAAAAATAAGTGTCCTCTCAGCTGCCAAGTACTCTGAAATTCCTCTGGGTCCACCACCTGGACAGCTTGGCTGAGAGCTGTGTCCAAGGTCACATCACTGATGATGTGTGGCCAGTGGTGATGCTTTAGAGAAGAAATTATGGTCCCTCTTGATGGCTAACTGTGGTGCAAGTTGGAGTAAAACCTTCCAACCAATCCTGTAAATTAACAGTATCTTTAAATTAACATTTTCACTCCTTAAGAATCCATTAAAAATATTTTCTTTTCAGGGGATAAGAGAAAAATTACTTGCCTAATTAAATGTTCACTTTCAGAAGCCCCTTCATATTTAAGAGAAATAGCAGGAAGATTATTCAAGGTAAAGCTTATCTTAGGGCTCTGAATTCCCACTTGTTCAAGCATTCATTTTTCATCAGACTTTGCCTTTTATGCCTTAAGGAGGTAGTCTGCACATCCCACAGGGGATGTTGTGGCCTGCATCATAATTTTTTAAACTTCACTGAGACATGCTCTCTTTGGTGGCCTTGCCACAAAAGTGTTTTGACCTTATGAAAATTACCAACACTAGTTGTATGACAATGTGTTTCTGCCTTCCACTATTTTAGCTTGCATTGGGACATCAGGAGAAGGAATTTATTCACAGGGATTTAATAGTATATTAAATTAGTTTTCTGGAAGTCCTAGCAATAGTAGAATAACAATCCCAGACAGTCTGATGGTACAGTGTCACAAGCACAATAATAATTCTCTGAGATATTGTGAGAAATTACCTTCACATGGTGGCTTCTCACAACAGCACTGCTCAATGGAATGCTGACTCTCTTGGTAGCACCATACACTCTGCAGAAAATGCATGTGGCACTTTAATGTTAATGCAAATGCAGTTTTGGCTGCACAGTCAAGGCAAGTGTTGGAGTTTATAAATTTATTCAAACTGGCAAGGGATGGAGCACATTGCTACTGTTTGAACACAGTGCTCACCCTCATCACCCCAGGCTGTCCCAGGATGCCATTTCATCAGTCTCTCAAATGTCCTCTTCCTTATTTGTTAGATCCATGTTACTGACTTCAGTACCGGATGAACTACCTCCCTAAAATGGGCTGAATGAAGCATGCCTCCTTCTCTTAAGTGCTTTTAAACAAACTTCTGCTGGACACTCTGGGTTCCTCTGCTCAGCAAGATGAAAGCAGGGAGCAAAGTTTCTGTTTGGAAGTAAAGCACCACAGATAGCATAAGTGCTTTCAACTGATGGTTCAGTAGAGAAACCCTTTCACTGTGATGCACTGCACATGATGCCCATCTCTGGTGGCTCAGCAGCCAAGTTCTCCTAATCCTTCCCAGTGATTTCTTCCTATCAGGATAAAAATAAACCTCTTAATTTGGGCTGTCCAAGTTCAGCAGTACTTTCCAGTGGTAGGACACATGCAGAAGATGCTCAGCTTGCTGACACCTTTCAGACACACAGAAAGGTGTGTCCATCCTGCAGTGAAGGATCTGTCTCTGAGGTATTACACAGATCTGGTACAGGGGCCCCAAACTCTTGCACTGCACCACAGAGCAGGGGCAGAGCAGACTCTACTTCCTACCACTTATTTATGCAGAACAGACACAATTTGCCCAGCAGGAATGTTTGTGCAAATGGTCCATTTTACACATAAACTTAGTGGTTTGGTTCTCTCTCCGTGCATCCACAGCTGAATATATGAACTATAGGTCTGTGAAGTTTTCAGTTTGTTTTGGGCTTCTTTAAGATGAAAACAAGATACACAGTAATTGAGACACGACAGTGACAGCACCATTCCAAAATAAACAGCTTGGGAAAGAGCCTGTAGTCAATCACTATGCCATAAACCACAGTCAAACAAAAGAGGAAGACTAAACAGAAGAGTTTTCCTTCAAATTCTCCTCAGTTTTCTAGCAGTTTCTTTGCCTTGGGATCAGCCAGCCATGATTTTCTCTTCTACTCACAAGCCCCCAGAAACACCTTTGAGGAATTCCTACAGGGGATGTTGACATAGGTTCAGTCACCATCCACCTTACTGGGATGTCTTCTCCTCTACAGCATTTTACCAGCAACGTTGGCTTCCAGTACATTCCAATAATAAAATTAGTATTTTATTACCAGTGTGAGAACACTATCCTCAGCTTTGTCCCCAGCAGCTTCTCCATTTTCTTCTTTATTTATCTGTGTTTCAAGCACAGTGGGGGGAATAATACTAATACTAATACTAATACTAATACTAATACTAATACTATAATAATTTATTGCATTTGTGATATTATTATTGTTATTATTGTTATTATTATTATTGTTGTTGTTATTATTTCTTCTAAATCCTTGAACAGGATTTAGAAATAATAAAAGTAATTTGCTTCCATTTTGCCTGGCTCTAAGTGGGCTCTAAGCTTGCACACAACTGGGTGGTGACCTGTGGCTCCAAAGCCTCCTAACCACAATATACTGTGTTCATAAACAAAGTTCACAGGATGTTCAGCATCCAGCTTGCAGGAAACTCTGCCAAGTCTGTGAGCACTAAATGCTGAACTAATAGTGAACTTTCATAGAGTAGCTCATATAATAAACTTCCATGAATTAAGGTTATAAGCTGCTATAAATTGCTCTGCAGCAGGTTCCAAGCAATGTTTTTTGCTGTTCTTTCACTAAAGAAAGAACAGCAAAATCCTTAGAAAGAAGAACCAAAAAAAGATGTAATCTAACACCAAAACTTGCAGCCTCTTGTTGTACAGTTGCTAGCCCACTGTCAGTCACACCATGCATAAAGTGGAGTCACTGTTTGCAATACTGATCAAGGAAATTTTTGTTAATCCTGTACACATATTGGAACAAAACTTGGATCGTTTCAGAGTCTAGATATTTCTCTGAAGAAAGAGGGAAAATAGTCAGGATTTTTTTCAACATACAAGGACCTTGGCTTTAGATGGCAGTTGTCCAGCAGGAGCAAGGAGTTCACAGTTGCTCTGAAAAGCAAGTCAAACAAAGCAACAGACTTGTATAACACCCAGTTATTTTACAAATCCAGCTATGACATTCCTTGTCCCTTGGGTCTCCCACCCTTTGATCAATGCCAGACTCACAGGAAAGAGCAGCTTTAAAAATTAAGTAAACACAGACATAAGTTACTCTCTTCTTTTCTCTCCTTGCCTTTCCCTACTTCCCTGTCCTAACAGACTCTTTCTGCCTGTGACTTCCATGGCTGTTTGCCACAGGGAATGTGACACCCTCCAGCCACCTTACTGGGATGCCCTCTCCTCCACAGCAGTTAACCAGCAAAGTTGGCTTCCAGTACACTCCGTTAATAAAATGTGTGTTTTATTCCCAGTATCTTTCCCTGGAAAACATCTCTCTGTGCTACAGGCTGTTGGACTCTGATTAACATCCAGAAATGTGGTACAGGCCAGGAATGTGACACATGGGCATCAACAGACAAACCTGCCAATGAGGCAGCTTGGGAAGTTCAGCAGCCTGGGAAGTGATGTAGCTTCTAATTATGATTCCCAAATTCCTTTAGATTTTGTCCTGAACTATTTTATGTAAAACCTTCACAGGCCAAAGCACATGAGGGTTAAGTATTGTGATTTGTAACTTTGAGACATTGATGCTTTTTCCTGAACAAGTCATTAATGCACAGCCCCTCAAAGTGCTGAGTTCCCATGGTTTTCACTAATGTCAACAGAATTTGAAAGAATTTGGTGCTTTCTGCAACGTGCAAGACCAGGGTCCAACACCTGGAATAGATGTCCCAATCCAACTATGTGTGATATCTACAACTCCTGATACTAAAAATTTTCCTGGATAAAAAATGGAGAAAACCTCAGCACAGCCAAAGGTCTGTTTATCATTTTCCCCTTGCAAATTGCAGCCATACTTCGATTGTGTCTGCTGAAGCCTCTTACCTTTTTTCCCCCCTCTCCCTGGTGACATTCACTATCATCTGTTATGGGGAACATCATTCACTCTGTTTCTATTCATGGGACATCCTTCAGTCACAAGTATGAGGTTAAGCAATTTTGTGAAAATGCAATCACAATCTGTCGAGGAGGAAAGTTGATATTTGGGAGCCAGGAAGCAGAGAGGACAGAATGTGTTCAGTCAGCAAGTCCTACAGGGACTGAGAGGAGAGTCCCTTTGAGGAACTCCATCCTGTCTTGTGTCTTTTCCAGGCAATTAATTTTTCAGGAGTTGAACAAGTAAAAGGTAATGAAACAGGTAAAAGGTAGTGAAGGTCATGGAAGGTCACAAAAGACCAAAATCCTTTATTTATCCCCTGCAACAGGGCAAGATTTCTCCCCAACAATCAGGCCACAGGCTCCAACCTTTTCCCTTAGGAATCACCTCTACAGAAGAAGAGCTGTGTGACTCCCTGCCCTGCCAGCTCTTCCCTCTGTAAAATGAAGAATTGAATGTACCAGCCCATGAGGTACCCACCAAGCATTGGCACACTCCTTCCATGCTGACCTATCAACAGGAATCACAAGAACTAACTCTTCCTTTATTCTCATTACACACAGAGCAACAGGCATTTTCCAGGCTATAGACAAATGCATTCTTAGAATGAGGTCCATGCACAAAGTGTTTAGGCATCAGAGTATGTGTGGAAATGTAACTCTGTAACTCTCTTCTTATTCATTTCTGGGATAGTTGGCAGAAAAACTGCAGTGCTCTTCAGCTGATCTGGAGAAATGCAAGAGTAGCTCATGCAGTCATTACAGAGCAATCTGTGGGTGTTAAATTGCTAGGAAAAATAATAATGAATTGCTAAGAAAGTGTTGCAGGGTACTTTGAAAGAGGTAAGTTTCTCATTTTGAGATCTCTGCACTAAAGGCATGGAGAGAGGCCCTGGGTATGGATGTGATTCCTCCATGGGAAGAGCTGGATCCAGCACCTAGCTCAGGACTTGGGAAGCAGCAAACACAGATGTAGGAAGGCACAAGGACTGAGCACCAGTCATGCCTGTGGCTACGTGCTCTTAGAGATCTCAGCACCACCACAGGGCTGAAGGAGGGGAGGGCAAAGAGCTGAGCAGATAAGCAGAGACATCTTTGCTAACAGGGTCAGAGATAACACATCCCATACATCTTTTTATAGGCCTCACATTTCACACGTATACAGGCCTGTTCCAGAGCTCACTGAAATCACTGGGACCCTCTCCACTGACAGCAACAAGCTCCAGATCTGGCCCATAAAGAGCTGCAGCAAGCCTGCAGCCATATGGGATTATTTCTTAGTCACAGTAGTAAGAGAGATAACAAAAATATGTTGGCTTGTTTTAGTTGGTAAACATAACAGTCCTGGCAGGTTCAGCAAGAGACCAGATTCTAAGCTGTCTGGGAGCTAAACTCTCATCCTCAGAGGTGGCTGCTTGGGTGAAGACCCTGGAGAGGGCAGTGTGGGCAGGCCAGCATTGCTACTGCCTGTTTTCTACCTGTCCTGTGGACACAGAGCTCCCCACAGCTGGCAGCATGAAAACGAAAAATTCCCTGTGTCCAAACAAACCCATGGGAAAGGACATAGTGAGCTAGATAAATTACAGTTGTGAAATACAAGTATTTAATTAAATCTTGTCTGGCTGTATTTTGTACCCTTCCAAAAAAAAAGTCCAACTTCAAAACTAATCTGGAACTGACTGCCTATGTTATAATTTACTAGAAACTCTGTTGTCATCACTTCAGTTCATAGAAAGGAAAAATAAGAACAGCAGTGGCTTTCATCAGTCCCCATTGAAAAACCAAATAACACTGCATTTTAAAGAAAAAAAATTAAATACAGTGATGTAGCCTAGTCCAAGTTTGTGGTAACTGCAGGGAGGTCAGGCAGGTCAGCCAAGGTGGAGAAAGGTGGGTCAGGTTAGCAGAGGGCAGACAGGTTTCCTGGTGCCCTCCCACTGCCTGGCCTGGTAGCCCTGGAGCCCCTCCTGAGCCTGCCTTTGGCTGATGAGCTGCTCTGGCTCCAGCTGAGACAGGGCATCTCCTGACTCTGCCAGCAGCTGCATGTCTGCATGAAGGTGCATAAAACAGAGACTGAGACAAGAAAAATGTTGTGCCACAGTTGTGCCACAACAGAGGCTCTTTGAGATGTGATTTATCTGTGACCACTGCCCTTGCAGCAAATGCCTTCTGGGATCCTGACTGCTGCACATCCAGATTCAAGACTGAAAGGTAAGTAACTCCTCTACTCTCCCATCCATCCCATCTAGGAATCATAGAAATACAGAACAATTTGACTTGGGAAGGGCCTTTTAAATTTCATCTATTCCAACCACCAGGGCTGGAACATCTCCCACTGGACCAATTTTCTCCAAGTCCCATCCAAACTTACCTTGAACACTTTCAGGAATGAGGCATCGACAGCTTCTCTGGGCAATCTCTTCCAGTGTTTTACACCTTTATTGCAAAAAAAATTTAAAAATCTTCCTTTTATCTAATCTAGATCAACCCTGCTTCAGTTTAAAACCATTACCCCATGTCCTTGTAAAAAGTTTATTTACATTTCATATCTTCCTCTTAGCAGCCATTTGTTCAGGACATCCAAGACAGCAGCCAAGGCTTGTGAATGGAAGTTATAATATATTTAAATAATAAGAAATATGTCAAGGGCAAAAGAGCATTATGGCTGTTTTACTAAGTAGTTTATAAAATGTGCACTGCCCAGCAGATTTTCCAAGCATCAGGCTGAGAGCTGAGGGGAAATGAGGCAGGGCAGCAGGGCTGGTGTCTGTACTTGCTGTGAAAGGGCAGCACCATCCCAGGTAACTTTCTTGGAGTGGTTCTCTGGACATTTTCTGTCTGATTTCAGCCAGATGGTGAAGTGTTAAAGGGAAATGTCAGCACACATCATTCCTCCACCAAGGCACTGCTCAGCTTGGGCTGTGTCAGAAAACCTTGCTCACACCTTCCTGTTGAAATGCCATCTCATTTTCAGTCCTTTGTGGATGGCCAGAGTGTATGCAGGCTTTGCTTCCTTTCAGAAGCACTGTCATGCAACAATGCATAGTCCCTGTTTCACGTGTGTGTGGTCACTAGATTGGTCAATAGATTGTTTATTCAAACCAAATGGTTCACATGTAACAGGATATTCTTCAGTCCCTTGCATGCAAAAATAGCAGTACAGGTCATGCTGCTTTTACTGTTTCTTTTCTTCTTTGCAAATACCAATGACACTGAGAAGAGCAAAATGGTCATTTTCACAGATTTCATCAGCATGGGGAGAATGTATCCCCTGTGATGGATCCTGAATATTTTAATAAACACTTTTCCAAAGGCTTCCATTTAACACGTCACAGTTTGCAAAATAGATATAGATTGTTATGGCAATCCTGCTCCTTTCCTGTGCAAGGCTGCATGTGTGAGTAACTAGGAATTTAACTAGATCCTGAGATTTTGAGATGCTTTTAAATACGGAAGCTGTCTCCCAGCATTCTGACTTTTTACAAAATGTGCAATTTTTGGGTCCTGCACAAAAACTTTCATTCTGACGAAAAAAAAAAAAAAGGCAACTGTAACCAATTGGAAAAAATACCCACTGTGAAAACTCAAAACAAGATTAGACCTCTTGTTTAAGACACCATATAGATATGGTAGCAGAAAGCTTGTGATGCAAGAAGGTGATACTTCAAGAGAAGTAAATAGATAAGAAAGAAGCACCAGGACCATGCTCTGATAAAAAACCAAAAATACAGTAGGGTCAGTTGACTCTCACAGGGCCACTCTGAGGACAGAAGTGCTAAACCTCAGTCTCCAAGGCCAGTGCATTTACGACAAGACAATCCTTCCACACTAAAAGAAGGATTATTTTTTATTGTTGGAAGCTGTTCTTTTTATCCTATTTGTGTTTAAGAACTGAATGTTTGTTAACCATTAATTTTGGTTGAGTTTGCCATCTGAAATCTTATAGCATTTACAGTAGTTTTTGGAGATTTCCCTTGTTGGACCATTCATACAAATAGATATATCTTATTCTCTCCTTGGCTTCTTTCTGTGTTTGTTTTGGCTACCAGCACATGTACAAGAAGAATAAGGGAAACCTTTCCAAAAAATTAGCACACTTAGTTATGAGAGAGTTGAAAACTTATCATGCCTTTGCAAAGCATGAGTGACAGACAGAATTCCTTGGTTAATTATTTTTCCTAGGCCCAGAGGAAGAAAAATATTTGAGAGAAAAAGCCCAAATCTTTTTACCATATCCAAAATACGGTGAATTTGAAACAGGAGAGGGCTGCACAGACTGGTGTAAAGTGCTAGCCTCGTGAGCAGCACCGAAACTCATTTACCACTTGAAAAAAAGATTTTCTTTATTTGGAGGCCAAGCACAACAGCAATGAGTTTCCCCACAGACACACACGTTTACTTTGCTTTCATCTGACAAACACAGGTCAGTGAATTTGCATCCAAAGTATTTTTTTAGGAGAGTCAGTACTTCTTTTTACTTTGCTTATGGCAAAACACGTGAAAATATCCAGGGCAGGAAAGGTCTAAACAAGTCCAAAGTTCTACTTAAAGCAAAATTGATTTGTAGCCTGTATAGGTATCACATTGGATATTTAATTTATTAATTATCTCTATGAAGAACATTGTTGGAAGCTGAACTGGGATTTTATTTAGAAGACCTATTTCACTTATTTCCCATTGGATATTTGTTTTGTTAACCCAGATGTCCCAACAGAATTCTTGGGGTGCCTGACTCCACCACTTGTCTCCAAGTCACCAACAAGCACAGCTTCTGTAGCTGGCTCATGGACACATATCCTTTGTAACCCTGAAGGCTGAAATCAAGAATTTAATGGGATCTGACCCACAAAACTTCCAGCTGCCTTCTCAGATATTTCATTAAATATGCTGGTCCAAAGCTGTGTTTTGTTGGGAACAGTCTGGGTCAGTTTTAGGGACTTTGGGTTGACTTAGCCTCTTGAGATGAGATTGCAACGAAAGAATCCTGAGTCATGAGTAGATACAGAGAGATCCTCACCATGAGATGTCCTCTCACCCACAGTGCTTACCAATGTCCGACAGAGCCTTATACCTGCTGCAGGAGCTGGGCCATAGAACACCTTCTTCTTCTCTTTATCCTGACAGCTGAGCTTTGGTTTAGCAGGACAAATCAGTCACAGTCCTACACAGCCTGTAGGGAATGCTCTTGGCTTGTCTCCTTCTGCATTCAAAAGGTTTCGGAGGCATCAAAGCCGGATAACTGCAGACAAAGGTTTCATCTTCTTCAGACATCTCTGAAATGCCCCAACACTCACCCACCCACCTTGCATAGCTTGTGGCCTTGTGTTCTGTCCCTAAGGACAGCAAATCTGGCCTTGAAATGAACTTCCAGGAAGCCCTCAAACAATATTGGAGACAAAAACACCCAGTGCTTGTGGTCTAGTGTTTACCAAGGGTTTGCCCTTGAATCCTTGATCTATTCCCACGATGGCTGAGTTTTCCATGGGGTCACCTACCCAAGTTTCATACAGCTCCAAAATTGTTTTGCTTCTTGGCACAAACAAGATGAGATGGGTTCATCCTGGGAAGGAAAGGTCAAAAGGACAAAGGACAAAACTGAGCTGTTTACAGCCAGGGGAAATCTCACCTTCCTCCTCACATGCAACATGGGCCTGGAGCATCTCTTCCTCCATTCAGGTTTGGGTTTAGGACTGCAAGCCCAGAACCAGGGAGCCAGGTTAGATGGAAGCAAACTCTCCACAAGATATTAATCATCCTTTTTTATTTTAATTTTTGATCCATGAGAAGCCAGCCATAACTTTCTGCATACTCTATCTATGAAAGTTATCACTGCATTGTTCCCACCAGAAACAGACTCCTTTACCAGTACTTTTAATTAATTTCAGGATCTTTAAATCAAGTCCACATGAATGGTGTGTAGAATCTGATCCTCAAATACCCACGTGTATTAATTAACTTCTTATTTTAATAAAAAGAATCCTAATTTAAGCTACAGGAAATTGCAGCGTGTGCATGCATGTGAACCTTGCATCCATGCTGCTTTTTTGGATATGTTTACCTTGTACACACACTCATCCAAAATTAAGTTAATGGTCCCAGTCTGCCCCTCAGGACTCTGCAGATGGCAGAGGCCAGCCACAAGCAGTTTCTCTGAGAAAGTACTAGAAATCTCTTGAAAAGGAGGAAGGATAAAAATATAATTAGGGTAAATATTATTATTCCGTGTTGCAGAAGGAGAGTAAGGGAATAAAAGCAGAAATAGCTCCATTACAAGTTCTTTGCAGGTTACTACCTGCAGCCAGTGGATCTTCTGCTGTTTCCTTCCAAGATACTTTGTCTCGTTTATCCCACAGAAAGAAAAGTGTAAAAAAGAAAATAAATATTGTAATACAAAGGAAATTCATATAGCAGAAATACTAATGAGATGACAACTGCTCTTTTCAGCACATCATTTGGTTTTAGATTGTTCAGCTTTTTAAAAAGGGAAAGGGGGGAATTTCCCACCTCATCATGACAATTATAAAGTTAAAATAAATATTTCTCTAAAAAATATGCACACACAAAATATTTATTTTGCAGTCCCGAGTTGTTTTTTGTTCATTTGTTTGTTTGGGGTATTTTTTGGTTACAAATGTGAGTCTTCAAGATCCCTGAAGCATTATGTAAATCTGTTGCTAAATATATCAAGAGACCTGTCTGCTTTGATGTGCACAGTAATGTCTAGAGAAAAGAAAATAGAAGGCAGCTGGATTTGACTTCTTGACTGTGGCACCCTCATACAGAGTCCAGCCAATTTAGTCTTTGTTTCATTTTGGAAGCAGGTCCTTCACAAGCAGCATAAAGGCAGGTCCAGCTTTGAGGGAGGTCAATAGTTTACAAAATCGCAAATGATGTTTTTTCTTTAAGTATATTTTATTCTTCAATTTATGAATCAAAGTCCTGGTATTTGCAATGTGGTGGTTAACCTCTATCACCCGCCTTTATGATTGTGAATTCTATGCTGGACCATGAATCCATCATGTTTTATTGAGAAGGAGACAGTCTTGCATTTTAAAATGTGCAACAATGATCTTTGACTTGTCCTTTTGATTTGGGTCAGCTAGCAAAACTGGAGGAATGTTTATGATTAAGGGAACTTATAAATCAGAGGGAAAGGAGACAAATTCGTTAGTTATTGGTTACGGCAACTCTGAACTTTTGAAGCCGTTTTCTTGGTTTCTTTTTTTTCAGTAGTCAAGTAAGATCTATAAGGATGTCTAAATAAAAAAGACATTTCACATTGTAGATTCATTGAGATAAACTCCATATCTGAATTAGCCACATCAGCTTCAGCTTACATTTATTTTCAGGAGAAAGCCTAGTCTTGGCTTGTTTGTTTCTGTACTTATCTCAAGCATCTCTCTTGTATTTGAGCTCTTCTACAGAACATAAACAGAAATAATAAACTACAGGGTGAGCATATAAATCTCTCCTCCCTGTGGAAAAGTCCTCAGCAACTCCTGTACTATGCAGCCTTTAAATTTTCCAACAAGTTTTGTTTGGCTAAAACAACTCTTTCAGAAAGTCATCCAGCTTTAATTTAAGACATTGAGAAATGAAAGGATCTATCAATCTTTCCATGGTTCACTGGAATGGTTAATCAACCTCGCAGTTAGAATGTGCCTTATTTCCAGTTTGGAATTGCCTTGTTCTAGCTTCCTGCCCCAAAAAGCAGCACATTCTTCCTGAAGAAAAACAATTAATTACACACTACGGTGAAATCCTCTTTCAACTTTCCTGATAAATTGAAATAAGGAACTTGAGTTCACTGAGGGGCTCACTGCACAGCATTTCCTGCAATCATCAAATCATTTAGGTTTTGGGTTTTTGTTTGTTGGTTGGTTGGTTCGTTCGTTCGTTTGTATTGGGTATTTTTCTCTGCACCTGCTCCAGTGTTCAAGGAAGATTTTGAAAGAGCACACACCAGAGCTGGATTAATTTCTCTTCCAGGCTGGGATGGAAATGTAGCACTCCCTAGTGCCATGTGGAGTTTGGGTTATTTTCCAGCATCACTGCCTCCTCCTATTTCCCACACCATGCATGACAGTGGGTGCCATCCTCTACAATTATTGATGTTGGGTCTCTGCTCTCACTGACATGGATTTTCCTTAATCTGTTTCATGAATATTCCCAGCTCTCCACCTTTGCTTGGCATTTGCAAAAAGTAGTCTCAACAAATAGCAAATAAATGACTTTAACATAACCTGTTTCCCTCTTTTTGTAAGCACCTCTCTAGCACAACACTTTGAAAACTTTAGAGATGGGACAGTCTTTGCTGTTCTACTGTGCTGTTTTCTGCAAAGAGCATTTGCTGTTTCTGCAGCATTTAGGAGCTTCAGCCAAGCACCAGAGCTCCATCTTCTTTCTCTGGGTTGGTGCAGATTTTGAGATGGAAATAGGGGCTGAGGAGATGGAGTCTGCAGTGTAAGCTCTTCCTGATAAAAGGCTACTCCATCATAGTATCAGGAAAAGGAAAAGTTAACTTGGTTGGCTGTTTCCAAAGATTTTTCATGGCAGCAGATACTTCATGTGCAGCCACTCAGACTGCCAAGGTGGGGTGAATCTCCCATCTCATCAACTTTGGGTGCCTCTGTGGTAGATGTCAACAACTGAGCTGGACCCTGTACAAGCTGTCTGTGTAGTCAGTGAACAAAGAGGCATTTTTAGGGTGTTGTTCATATAGCCACTATTGAACATTTCAGGATAACGTGAATCACACCTTCTAAGAGATTCTTTATCTCTGTTAACTATGAAGACTATTTCTGGACATTAACTCACATAAACTCCTCCACAGTCAGGCAAGATTAAGTCCACAAACTCCAACCAGCCCCTGATGAGCAAATAATTTGGAATAGTTTTCTATTTGCACTCAGAAATAATGTATTTATTAGGCAAAGTACTTTGTTTAAACACATTAGTAGCAGAGATGTCAGTCTGATTTCTTTGTCAGTGATAGCAGCAGGGAAAGAAAAAGGAAAAGAAACCTTCAGACCTGTGCTGTATCCAAACACAGGATTTTCCCTTTATATCTTGGACCTGTCTTAGCAGAGTATCATGTTTTAGGGCTTACATAGACTCAGGTATTGGACATATGTTCCAGCTTTGTAAAGGGTAATTTGATACGGTGTTAGCCCTGTGTTATCATTCGCCTCACTGGCATGTTAAGCCTCATTCATGTAGAGCTATTGAGGAGAGACAAAATCAATATATCTGTACAGTGATGAAGATGCCAATCCAGAAACTGTGAGCCACTGACATCTGCCTTACAGGGAACTATTACAGCAAAATGTATATGCCCAGATATTTGGAATGTTCAAAGAAAATTGGACATTATGTCTAATAAAACCACAATCAGGAGCAAAAAAATACCTACTTCTATTATAATGGTTTTTATGTTCCTCAGCTGAATACATAAATCAGAAGTGTATCCAGCTCCTGCTGTCTGGAGTGAAATTTGCTGGCTCTGGTGTTACTGTAAAGTCCCCCCTCCTGCCTGGGTACAGCAAGGCTGAGATTGTGGGGTGGTCAATGGCCAGGGGAAGACAGAAGTGGGTTTTCCATCCAACTGCTCCCTGGCAAGGACATTTGACACAGTATGAGCTGGTAGTTGGACTGTACCCACTCTGTGAAAGTCTGGACAATAAAACCTGTGAAGATGCCCTAGGGCATTCAAGACATCTGAAAAAGCCCAGCAGATATGGGACAGAGATACGTCCTATTAATTGTGTTTCTGTCCCATACATGAAAACATGTGCAACCATAAAATCCCTGACCAAACCCAGCTCACCCTTCCAATACTTGAATGGTGTGAGGACACTCAGAGTCTGGAAACCAAGGTTTTGTTCTTGTCCTTGCCTCAAATTCCTTCCTCCTCTGGACAGTGCCCTAATTGCCAGCTTCAAGCTAACTTGAATGGGAAGCAGCATCCTTTTATCCAGTAGGAGTTCTGCCATTATGTACAAAAATGAAAGATTTCTGTGAACATGTGGGAATGAGTAAACATGACATTATAACCTAAGGGCTCTATGTGGGAGAGCAAGACCGTGATGTTGACATCGCTCAAAAGATCATTTCTGTGTTTTGTGGAATGTAAAGTAAAATACTTGAACACAACATCAAGTGAGTCTTGGAACACTCACCCCACTGGCCAGAGTCAGACTCATCCATGCTCTCTCTGGTCTCATAAATCTTTTGCTTCTTCCAATAACTCCCCAAGTTAAACATTCATCTCTTCTCCCTCCTGAAAAAGTTACAACCTCAGTGCAATGGAGAGGATTCTTACACCACAAGGAGGACTCTGAGGTGAATGCCACCCTGCCCCATGATGTTCTGAGAGAAAAGATGAGTCTCCCCTTAGTTCTTAAAAAAAAGGACACAGAAGACCCTTTGGGGGAGGATTCAAGGCTGTGTCTTTGTGAGGACAGAGAGAATCTTCTCAGAATCCTGGACCCAGGCATCAACCCTGCAGAACAGATCTTTAAGGTGCATTCCTGACTGTTATTTCCTGGGGGTAATTGTGGATCTCTGCCTGGAGAACATGGGTCACAGGCAAGGGCTGAGATTCCTTCACTGTGGAATACTTGGCTTAGAATGTTGCCAGTGTCCCTCTGCACCCAGATTTGGACTTCAGGAGCAAAAGCAATTGCCCAACCCACTGGTCTGTTCTAAACAGGCTGGTAATAGGGGCCATTACTGCTCCCACAAATTAGCTTTGCCTTTTCGTCCTTGGCAAGCTCAAGGAGCCTTCTGGTACAGACAGCTCTGTCACACTGTACAAAACATCCTTTTATCAGAAAAGAACCCAAGTGTCATTCTTTCCATTGCAGACTCCTTTCTCACTCTAACCCATCTCTGAAAATAAGCTTCTTGCTAGTAATAAAGTGCAAATTCGGTGTAGAAGGTTATTTCTTCTTTTATTCTGCTTGGGGAAAAAGTCCCAAATAATATGGAAAATACACCAGATAATATGGCAAATTTTCCGGGGGAGCCAATGGAAAAATTTGTTCTAGTGAGGAAAAAAAAATAAAAAAATAGACAAGACAATTCTCTTAAATGTCTTTTAAAGAGATTACCTAATATTAGGGTAAATGAAGCAAACTACACTCCAGGGTTGTTTGAGGAGTACTCTTAACATTCGTTTTCCTCAGGAAGGGGTTGATTATGACATCCTTCCAGTCTCAGTGCTAGACATGAAGAAGCTTCCCTGTGTGCCACATGTAGAGGAAAAAACTTTATAGTTTGGAGACAGTTCTCAGCCCCATGCCAGAAAGCAAGTTTATCCAGTCAGGAATTAGGGAGACACAAGGTTCATGTAAAGCCTCTTCTGGCCTGCCTCTCCTTAAAAAAAAAAAAAAAAAAAAAAAAAAAAAAAAAAAAAACCAAAACAAACAACAACAAAAAAAAAAAAACAAACAAAAAAAAATCACCAAGAAAAACCCCAACAAGTAACCCCAGTTTTCACAGACAATTTATTTTTTACAGCCATAAGCTTTGAGATACATGAGTTTTTTAAACCAAATCAGCCTAACAAGGGCTGTATCAGCTCTGATACTTTGCTGACAAAATCCTGTACAATTACAAACCAAAGCCTTGGTCCAGATGTAGGGCACATGAAAGTTTAAATACATCTGAAACTCTTGGGAAATCAAGACTGTCCTTAAAATTGGCTGAACTGCAGCTCTTCTATTTCTCTGCAGCAGAAACCTAAAATACCAGCCATGAGATAGTTTTTCCACCTTTAAACTGTGTTTGGAACAAAGGTGTTGTTTCACTCTTGGGTACAAAAGGGAGAAGTTGCTGCAGAGAAAGTCTCCAGGACAACTTTCAGCAGGAGGGTGGCTTTTCACTGCACACACAAAACCGAGAGCATTTCACACAGATAAAATGAGCAGAATAGTGAAATTAGCACTCACAAAACCAGTCAACTCTTCAGCAGTTTTAAATTTGAAGCAAATATATGCATTATTTGAGAGGAAGTGAAAGAAAAGAAATGGACAAAAAGGTCTTCTCCCTTGAAATAATGAACAAGTAGTGATTTGTCAATAAATAAAGTTTCTTTTTCAGCAGAGGCAAAATCCAGGAGGCAGCATTTAACCTGTTTTCTCTCAGGCACCTTCAGTCTGTGGAGTAATCCTGAAAACCAGTTGGGACACCAGGGCAAAGCAACAGCCTTTGGGGAACCAGTTGATGTTATTGTATGCTCTATTTCATGGTTCAGAATTAATTGCAATTGGGGGATGGAAAAAAAAATCCTGAAGCCTAAAGTGGTTTTGCAAATTCATAAGGAAGTATTTTTCTTTGAATAATAGTGTTATTATAAAGTTATGATCTTTCTCTTTTTTAAATGAACCCTTTATTTTCTTTCAAATTTCTGGTACTTGTGGCCAGGGGCTGTCTGGTGCTCTCATCTTGTGGGGAGCTGCTGGCTGGAAGCAGCATCATTTCTGTAATTGCCTCTTTCACTGAAATAGTCCTGAGCACTCCAGAAATGCCTTCAAGTATTTGATCATCTGCATCAAAAGTTGGAGGGACAGCTAATGGCTGATGGTTGTTCCTAAATGCTGAAAAAGACCAAGCTCATTAGAAAACTTCTTTTTAAATGTCTCAGTATGTCTCACATTTCCAAAACCAAGTGAGTTTGCTCTCTTGCCTGTGCATAACACAGAATGGTGCTGGGCTTTACTGCTTTGTAAATACTGATTATGAACCTCAGAAAAAGTCAGGCAAAGGTTGCTACTCTCTATTTTCAACCATAAAATGTTCCCTGTGGAGATGTCTCAAGATTTTTTATAAAAGACTGAATCTCTCCAGCATTCTTCAGGGTGAACAGATAATCCCCTCCAAGCTGTCTAGAAGTGAGGGAACCAGCCAACATCAGGGCTTCCCTCACAGTCCCAGGAAGGGATGAATAGCTGCAGAAGGAGATTTAGGAGCCCCGAGATGAGTACCCAAGGCAGGTGGGTGTTTTTCCTGTCCTTTGGCAGCACAGGGCCTTGTGTCCCATCCAGCTCTCATCCCTCATTCAGGTCCAAAATAATAATTAGCTTAACTCATCTGAGGAAAACAAGGAGTTTAGGAGGACAAATTCTTAGGTTTGTGTTGGCAATGGAGTCTCGAGGAAGACAGACAAAAATCCAAATTTTACATTTACAAGCTGTAGTTCCCAAAGAGAGACTGGATGGAATCACCTACCACATTACTGGGGTGTTATCTATGGCAAGGGTTGTATCCACAATTTTTTATTCTTAAGGACTTCTTGTTTGGCCACATTATTACAGAGAGTGACCAAAATTCAAGATGAGTAATCTTGTTATTGGCTTCAACAGAACCAATATTTAATTTCCTTTTTCTTTTCACACTGAGCTGCATCCCAGTCTAATTTCTGGCAAAGATACATGTCAAAGGTATTGTTTGTTCTGTGTCCCCCTGGATCACACTCACAGAGCCCAGCTCTGCCCCACATTCCCTGAGATAAGCCCAAGGACAAGGCAGGTCCTATGGCAGTACTGGAATCACCCAGGTAGAGCTTGGCCAGGGGTATCAGGCCCATCAGCTGGATGCTGTCAGAGAAACCAGAAATTGGATCTTATAGAATTGTTTAGGTTGGAAAAGACTCTAAGATCAGCAAGCCCAACTGCCCAGCCAGCACTGCCATGTCCATCACTAAACCATGTCCCTAGGAGACACAAATTCTGATTTCTCTTCCCTTCCCACATGCTGGTTTTGATGAAGTCTGTAGAACTGTTGATATGTTTGATACTCCCATTTCTCCATGAGATTTAGTGGAAATGAGTTTGAGTTACTGACTCAACAAGCAGGTACCAGCAGACACAATTCACACCTCCCTACAAAACCACACTAAATGGACACATTTGTCGTTTACTGAACACCAGAAAAGAGCTGAGCCCTGCAAAACAGAGAGAAGAAACCACAGCAACCACCACAGAGCTTCACACTTCTTTCTGGACTGCTCAGAGCAGCCACTTCCCAGGATGATTCAGGGGCTCAGGTCAGACCAGAACAGAGCACAGCAGCAGAGGCAGGAGGATCCTGCGGTAAAAATGAAAAAACTAAAGATTCAAAGTCCTTCAGCTTGGTCATTGGACCAATAGGAAATTTTCCAATTGGAAAACCTAACTTTTTTTTTTTTTCTCATGAATAGATAAAAATTGGAGAAGTGCTTAATATTAACAATAACATTAATTCCTTGCTGAAGTGGTGGCCCTGTAAAGTTGGATTGTGGACACTGATGGGAGGAGCTGAGGGACACTTCTGTTTTGTCCTAAGCAAATTTTCCCATCATTAGTAATGGATGCAGAAGAGCTGACAGGTATCCTGGATATTTTGCCCTATTTTTTCAGACATGATGCTTGAAATAAATCCTGTATTAAATGGGAGCTTATTCTTTTCTAGGAAAAGCAGATTCTGTTTGCCTGGGTATTCCCTGAAGCAGCACCCAGAGTAGGGCTATTTTCCATCTCTGGTTATTAGGGTCAGCCAGGAAAAGGCAGCAGAAAAGAGTCCTCTTCTGGCCACCTCCCAGCTCTACACAGCACATCAAATGGGTGTTCACAAGAAAAAATATATTTCCTAATTACAGGCTCACTGGGCTCAAAACCAAGAAATAAATATTTTGACAGTTTTAACCTGTGATTGTTCATCCCTTTGGTCCTTGTCTCAAGCAAAGACCACCCTCTCAGGAAGCTTGAAAACTCCTGTTTTCCCTGGTGTTAGGAAACACTGAGACATTCCCATGCACAGCATTTTTTGTATCTCCACTGTCTGAGCTGTTGATCAATGCTGTCCCTCTGCTGCTCTTGCTCCTTTAAGAGCCCTTGTCCTTGGAAGTCAAATTCATGAAGCTTAATTCAAGTTCTCCAGAGTCTAAAGTGGTGATACACCAATTAACCAAGCAGCACTAATTGGGAGATGGTGCCAAGGCAAGGCACTCAAAGGAGAACTGGGGAAGTACATGCCACGAATCAAGACTGTGCTTTCATTCTTTGAGTTGCTGTTAGCTAGAATCAAAAAAAAAAAAAAAAAAAAAAAAAAAAAAAAAAAAAAAAAAAAAAAAATCAGTGAAGGGCATTCCAGAGGTTAATGAAAAAGGCACATTTCTCTTTTTACTTGAGAGGCTTAGTTGTTTTTTTTTAAATAACAAAAATAATATACATTTAATATTTTGCATGAAATTACATAAATTCCATAAGGGTGTGCTTTACTTCTCCTATAATCAGGTTATCATTACACCTTTAAACAAGAAACAATTAGGAATAGATTGCCCTGAAGCTGGATCACAAATTATTTTCTAACACCTTACAAGAAAAAACCCCAATATTTTCAAATGTTCCCTCATTTCCCTCAAATTTCAAACATTTCATCTATAAATGCCATTTGAAATTGCACTCTCCCTCAGTGAAACTGAGGTAAGCACCTTTAATCCATCTACTCAAAAAACATTTCTTTTAGTCATGTTTAGGAGGAAAAAGTAAATGTAACTCAAGACCTTGACCTTCTAGAGAAGAATCTACTTTATTCTCCCCAAATAAACTTTTCCAGAGATTTTTCTGCATGAAAAGAAAGTCTTTATCTCCTTATCTTGCCTTGCCATGCTTTGCCTGTTGAAGCAGGACATTCTTCTCCTGTGACAAAAATTTGCCATTGGAATTTGGATTTATGTTTCCAAGAAAACTCAACTTTTTGATGCCACTGAATGTAAAATCTCCTCAGCCTAAGTTCTGAAGCTCCAGCACTGTCTCAGCTGGCCTGCAGACCCTGAGCACGTGGCTGGGCTGTAGAGGCATTAAACCAGGGTGAATCCCTGCTTAACTTTCAGAGACTCCAGCTTCAAATGCCTTAATGCAGTTTTGTGTAAACTAGCCACACAACTTGCCTTCTGGTTCTGACCTAAAGGCTGAAGAAAATAACAAAAGCACAAAAAATCACTTGACTCCTGAGATGGCCAAAATGATGGGGTTTTTTGTAAAATCAGCTTGTGCCATTATCATCCTGACTTCTTGATCTACATATATGAGGTTTTCACTACATCAATCCCAACTTCTGCATCCTTGATGGTAATTCATATGAAGGCTATCTTGGGAACCCTTAAAATTTCATACAGAACATGAGGGATTCCATTTTACAGACTGGATTTCCCTTCATTGAAAGGGATCTCTCCCATTAAACAAGGATACAGTGCTTAAGGAACATTTAGAAAACTGGTCCCTCAATATCAGTTGTTGGAGGCAACAGCTGAGAATTGTAAGCAGCAACATAAAGGGCATGAACCAACACTGAAGCAACCCTCTGACATCCCCAAATGAGAGGCAGGGGTGAGGACACAGCAAGCTGGTAACTGTGAGATGGTTTTGTTTAAATGCCCTGATAGCCCAAGGGGCTAATGGACTGGCTGCCTCTGGCAGGGCAGGGATAGCTTCTCCTGGCTGGGAGATCACAGTGCTCTGAAATACCCTTCCTTCCTACAGAGATGAAAGGCAGCCTGGACGAACAGCTAATTTATCACATGCAGTGCTCAAGCATAGCCCATTTATCTCCTTCTAAGTGTTTTGCTTCTCCCACCACTCAGCTCAGTGAGATAATGTCAGTGGTCAGAGGGATGCTGTGGTAGGTGCAAGAAGGCATTCAATTATCCATTGTGAACCATTCCTAAGTACACCCAATTCCTGTCCACAGATTCAAGTGGCATTTTTCTAAAATATCATGGAAATCAATAGGATTTATGCACTCACAACATTTCAGGAAAACCCACAGGATGTGTCTGATTTTCTTTTCCTGTGGTATGCCTTCACCTCCCACCTTGATGCCAGTGGGGCTCCTGCTGATTCACACAGAGGCTGGGGGAGGCTCCAGGGCTGCACTGGGGGTTTGTGCATGAAAGGGGAGGTGGATCAGCACATCAGGCTGCAGCACATCACTACCAAGTTTCTTTGGCCTCCTGGGTGGTGAGCATTGGCAGAGCTGAAAGTCAATTCTTTTACTTATTGCTAAAGTTGCAACAAAATTGGGTTTAATTTCACATTTTCTGCTAGGAATGTACAACTGCTACTCTGCACTCCAGTGATGAGTGTGCTTAATTGTCCATGTGTTCATTAATGGGGACTTGCATTCATAGTCTCACACAGCTGTCTTTGCACATCATTTTATAAAGCCTACACACATCTGCAGCCACACCTATCCAAAAATATGTGTTTCTAACCCAACATGAATAAGAATAAAAAACAAATTTCAGTGCTCACACAGAGAACTGAAAAGAAAAATGGTCATGAACAGGTAACATCTTGCTCTATGCATGATGGACATCAGGAATAAAAAGCTGTTTACAGCCTTTCCCTTTTTATCAACTCTCCATGCACTGAAGCACAGTCAGAGGTTTGCCAATGTTAAGAAGGCTGCAAACATTCCTGCACAGAAGTTTCATACTTATAGACACCTGCATGACCTCCATGTCTTTCGTACAATGTGGCATTTCAGACTCTGATCAGGTTGTGTCTTACTGCAGCCCCTAGATACTTTGCTGTCTAATCAATTTTTGTTGTATTGGTTGGGACAATTACCTATGCCAAAGTGGGGTGTCCTGTACTTCCTGATTTACTCCCTTCCTTTTTCAGCTCCCTTATATTTTTTAGAATCTCTGTCTCTAAATTTTAAAATAATTTTAAATTCCAACACTGGCCTCCGTAGAAAATGCTAACATTTTCTTCCAAGCCTAGCTAATCTTGATGTTCTATCACCATTTAAAATATCTCTTTCTACTCTGTTGCCTCAGGAGACCACTTAGTACATCCTCCAATTTGAGGGCAAGCCATTTTTATTACTTGTTTTCTGAGTAAATACTTCCAGTTCATATTTACCCAGTGATGGATATTTTCATCTAGCCTCTCCTCCCCTGGGTTCTCCATGAGAATGGTGTGTTCTGGCATATGCCAGACACACTGCTCTCCCTCACCCAAAACCCCTCTTGTCTTCTGATCAAAGGGGGTGACTTCTTTAACCTGAACAGCCATTGAACATAAGCAGCTGCTATTGTTCATTTTCAATAGAATGACTACACCTGAGCATGAACATTAAATCCACCATGAAAATAACACAGGAAATTACTGAGGAACTTCCAGTCAAAAAGATTTTGACAGAAATGGGAAGAAAAAAAACAAAAAACACTTTCCAAACCAGAATATATCTCATCAGGCAAGTCAGACTGACAAAATTAACCCAGACAAAAGAGGCAAGTGGCTGTCCCCTGCCTTACCAGGTCCTGGTACCACCGTGTTTGGATGCATCCCAACTTTTTGACTCACTGCAGGCAAGATATCCTTCTGCATCTGGTCTCCATTAGACAGTAGACGTCAGGAGGAGGTGAGGTCTGCTATGGCTTCTTATTTGGAGCTCTTGTTGCTGGGTAGTACAAACAGTGGGCTATTAAAAAAGCCAAATGCTGATATTTCCACAGCACTTGTAACACAAGCTGCAGTTTGCTGCAGTTTGGTCACAGTGGTTTACACACAGAGCCGCACACATTTAAATATAATATTTATTAAACTTACTGAAGTTTATTCTGAGGCATGACTGCAGCCCAGTTTATTCTGGCTGGGCCTGGGAGCCTGTGTCGGGTTTGGAAGTGCCATGTCCTGCCATGTGCACCCGCAGAGCCGGAGCAATCTGCTTTGAATTAGCAGCCCAGTTATTTTATTGTGCTTGGCCTGGCCCTGCTACCCAGTGACCCCGAGCAAGACTGCTCTTAAAAGAGATAGCATGACTCGATAAAACATCAGAACCTTTAGAAAAAGGGAAGAAGTATCAGCCCTCTGGGCCTAACCCCAGCCCACTGTGCATTTCCTTTGTTTCTGGGATGCCTGCGGTGCGTAGGCTGCAGCAGCAGCACTGTGCACCTGTATTTTGGCTGGCAATAACCTCTTCTTCCCACACACCAGAGAGCTGCAGGCACAGTGTCCATCACCCAGCCAAGGTGCACACTCCCAAATTCGTGTGAAATGCCTCTCTCAGCCTCTCCAGGGCTCCAGAAGCAAAGCCAGGCGTTCTGTGGGATACAAACTGAGCCAAAGTTGGAGCTAAAAGCTCATAACCATTTTCCATAGGGAATCTGGACATAATGCCCAGATGAAAAAAGGCCCTTTTGTGTAGATTTGCTGAGTAAAGAAATTGTCTTGGGATGTTCTAAGCACAAGTAATTATGATTATTTTTTATGATAAAAAAGACTACATATAAAAATGGCATTGTTACCTTGTAATTGGAATTATGCAGCATATAGAGCATTTCCCCCAAACAGCATTCATTGGCCTTATTTCCATCAGCTACAGGAACATCCCTCTCTCTTTTTTATTTTTCATAGACAAGAATCAGTCAAAATCAGGAAAAAACTAATCAAAGATCAGGAAAGATACTGAAGATCCACAACTATTAACAGGGAAGTCTGCACATCATTTCTAATAGTGCAAGTTCTCAAAACAGTGAAGATAAAGTAAAGGCTGAGGAAGAGAAAAATGGAGGAAATTATTTGGTTCCAAACTTAAAGGAGAAGTGGCTTTCCTGCCCTTTCAAATACCACAAACCTGCTTAGAATTTTGTCAGTAAAATGAAACAATTGAGAACAGGTCAAGCGAAGCCCTAGATACATCCATCATCTCTTAGTTAAGCTCATTTAACTCCAGATATTTCACTTTATTGCTTGTGAGGATTTGGGGGCAGGAGCTCATTCCTCAAAGGTTCTGTGCTTCAGAGCCTCCTAATGCTGTTCTTACAAAGATCATCTCTTAACACATCAGCACAGGATGCTGGGGATCTCATTTAATAAACTGCTGAAACACTGTTACTTAAGTTTTATTTTAACCTGATTATAATTTGATCAAGTTCTCCTTAGCTTCTTTTAGAAAATGGAGTTGTGAAACATTTTCTTTTTATTAAAAAAGAAGTTCCTGCTGATACAGAAAGTTTCCATTTTAGTTTTGATTTCTTTATTTCTCAGTGTTTTACCCCTTTCCTTCTCACCATATAAAAATGGATGCATTTATCTTAGATTCAGTAAGACTCCAAACAAAGCATTTCATATTGTTTTCAATCCATGTGAAATCGCATTTCTCTTTACATTTTGCAAATAAATTAGGAGGGTCTCAAGAACATTTCAAAACAATTTAATTCTTTTCTCCATGTCTTTCACTCACATTCTGGTGGTGTTGGTGGGAAAATGTGTCCTGCTCTTCATTCTGTTGGTGGAATCCAATCGAGGACCAAAAAGAAAAAAAAACTTAGAAAATGCTACTTCTGCTTAAAAGACAACACTGCTTCTGCTTTTAAGTTAAAGAGAAACATTTATCTGGGCATTTAAATTTACTGAGATCCCCAAAGATTGTTTTTTCTCCCCAGATTAGAAATGGCATGGGACTGGGTGACTTTTCCCTCCCTTTATCTCTTGTCTACCTGCTGCACCTCCAAACACAGTCCAGCAAAGTGGATCCAGCCCCACCAGCCTCAGTGCCCTTGCTGGGACAAGGCTGTCTCATAGCCCAGCTGTCACTGGAGGGATCCTGAAAGGAAAATTCAGATGACACATCTAATTCTGCAGCAACAGTGGCAAAGTGGGAGGCCTGACAGATCTGTGGCACTTACAGCCCCAGCCAGAGGAGAGAGGATTTCACAGCAATCTGTGACAGAAATGCTGGTCCCTCCAAAGAGCAGGACATGTCACTCCTATGGGGTTTCTTGGATGCTGTATATATCCTCTTCTTGTGCTTCTCTAGCATGTTATGTGAGAGGAAGAGCTGGCTTGAGCTAGAAATGGCAATCTTGGCTCTCCCTGTATAAAGGTTACCCAGAGAGCTGGGATGTGCTGCCCTTCCACAAACACTGCTGATTGCCAGCATCTATCAGCTGCAGAGAGCTGACGTGCTCTGCCAGGAGAGGCTGCTTCAGCAGCTCAAAACCAGGCTCTCCTATTAAAGCATGCCATTTTCTTGTCCGGGGTTCTGTATTTTCCATAGGTTCACAGGCTGTCACATTCCTATTTTCTGAAAAATCCCTTTGCCCAGGATTTTTCTCCTGGGAAGCTGAGAATCCTCAGAGAAAAAGGAAAACAATATTATCTCATTTGTTTCTCCCATGTTTTGCTCCTTTGGAATGTGTTTGGAGATTGTTTATCCAACAGGTGATTGTTTCATTGATTTCTGCTGTGAATTGTTTTGACTTATTGGCCAATCAGTGCCAAGCTGTGTTGGGACTCTGGAAAGAGTCATTTTTCATTATTATCTTTTTAACCTTCTGTAAGTATCCTTTCTGTATTCTTTAGTATAGTGTAGTATTCTTTAATATAATATAGAATCATAAAATAATAAATTAGCCTTCTGAGAACATGGAGTCAGATTCATCATTCCTTCCTTTGTCTGGGCACCCTGCAAATACAATAACAGGCAGAGCTGCCTCTGTTTGCTCAGCCTTGCTGTCACCAGTCAAGGGAAGAGCCACCTGAGGGATGTGGGGTAGGACACATGTGGGAGAGCTCCTAAATCCAAGGAACAGCAAGTGACAACCTTTGCTGTGCACATCCTTTCAGAGTCCTGAGGTGGAGGAAGTGAGCCCAGTTCTCTGGAAGGTCTGGAGGTCCAAGCCCTGCTTCACCACTGTGACCTTGTACTCTGTTTTAAGGCCAAATCCTCAGAAATGCCCCAGTTCCCATTGCCTTTGTGTATTACAGCCTTGTTTCCTCCAGCTCTCTGCTGGGGTTTTCCTTCCAGTTTCACACCAGAAGAGCTGTATTTCCCTGTTTTCCCCCATTGTAATGCTAACAGGCTGGCGGGGAGAGCAGGGGCTGTGCCAGCCGGGGGAGGAGGGACAGCACTGCCCCGGGGAAGGCACAGCAGAGCAGGCTGGATTTGGGGTGTCAGCACAGCACAGAGCTGTTTCTGCCAACAGCAGCACAGGCTAATGCTCAAGGAAAAATGCTCTTCCCAAAAAAACCCATGCATTGTAATGTCCCAGAGTGTCTGGGGAAGGAAGGGGTGAGAGGGATCTCTCCTGTCCTGGTGTTCTTCAACTACCAGTTTAAGCTCCATTACATTCACCAGCACGTTGTGGAAATAATGGAATTTCCTGGACTGTGGACAAAAAGTCCTTGAAATAATGGGAGCCTTAGAGTGTGGACAGAGGCTGGGACACCCTGGGATGGAGACGACTCAGTCACAAAGGGCTTTTTGATTGTGAACAAAGCACCCAAGACCGAGTAGTTCCAGGTCCACAAGATCCAAAACCCCTCAGAGAAGATCCCAGGTGACAAACCATCAGTGTTTGCAGCATGCTGGCTTCCCAGCCCTGCACACCCCAGCCCTGCTGCCCCAGCTGCTCCCAGGCTGAGGGGCTGCATGAAATCCTCCCCAAGATAACTCTCTCTGGAATTAGGGCCTTTTTATGTTCTTTTCTGTTTTAATCACATGGAAAATATTCCCAGCTCACCACCACTCCAGAGCTGTGGCGGCCTTGCCTGAGGCCACCTCTCAAGCCAGTGGGGTGACACGGCCTGCAAGGCTGGGAAGACAGTGCTGCCAAGCCTCCTTTGGAAGCAGGCCTTGTCGGTTTTCCCTTTCAAGCTCTTTTGTTGAAAATCCTTAAGGCGCCGAGAAAAAGGCCCTTTCTCAGAACAGTTTCTGCAGACAGCCTGGGAGAGCCAGGAGCTCAGCCCATGGGTGCCAGCAGGCTGCTGGAGGGGGCCACCACTGCCCAGGGAAGGCCCAGGGCAAGGACCAGCCATGAGCAGAGCATGGGCAGGGGTGGGCGATGTCTCTGCCCTCACACAAAGAATTTTTTCTTCCTCCTGCCCCAGACCAAGAGGATGTTCCCTTGTCACCCTCAAAATCAGCAGCAGGACTTGCTAGGTTAGCACCCACAGAAAATGTCCCTTGTATTTAACTCCTTCCCTGCCTCATTACAGTGGTTTATGCTGATATCCATGGAAGCCCAATGCTTGGCACCCTGGTTAACAGAGCAATTGAGTGAGGAGAAGGACAACTTGCTCTCCCCAGCTGCAAAATTATCTGGTCTTCAAGGTTTGCCACTTCTGCTACCTCTTTTTAATGTTAAAACCTAACTTTTTATTTCTTAGGCCCAACCAGCATTTAAATGACAAGTTTAGTAATGGTAGCTGAAAGCGCTACGATGTCTCTCTGCTTCAGGTTCTGGATTGCAGCACCTCCTGGGACCAGACCCAAACCTGAGAGATCAAATGCTGCAGGATGCTCAGGCTGAGCTCCCTAAACCATCCCAGCTCCATCTATAACCTCTGAGCTTGAATTTAAACCTTCCATAGCCTTGCACATTACAGACCAAACAGCCTCCCTCTGCCCAACCAAGGTAGCACCTCAAGAGGCTCAGGTGGCAAGAAAATGTATTCAGGCCTCTGAGTTGTTTTATGAAGAGCTTACACTTAGCACAGAGTCATAAAATGCTTTATAGTCAAATTAATGAATGTGTCATAACTTTGGGAAAGCTGCACTCACCAATCAGATGGAGAAGTGAGGAATACATGGATTGCTTTAAGTTCCACATTGATTAGAAATAATACAGGAGATACATTTGCCTTTACAAGAAGTAAAGGCAGTGAGTAAAGCAATACATGTCTCCACGAGGATAAATGACAGCCCAGCCTAATGCCAGCACAAAAGGCAGTGAAGCACATCATTTTCTGTGCTGTATGCACATGGAGGGCACTCTCACCAGCATTCCTTTTTGTTTCAAGGTGGTTAGTGAAGGGTAAGGAAAAAATCAACAGCAATAAATGAGTTGTTGCAACCTGCCCTTTCTGCTCCAGCAATTTCCTGTTTTTGTAAACAGGAAATGCTGCACAACTTGGCGAGGACTCGATGTGATAACGCTGAGGAGTGATCAGACAGTCAGCCACCAAACCACGATGTTGTCTGCTGAGGAAAACCCACAAGCTGTCAAGAAAGCTGTGGGATGTTTTGTGACACAATCTGTCAATTATCCAAGGTGAATGCCGTTATTTATAGATGGATTTCTTTTCCTCTTGTAATTCCATGCCTTCTCAGTCTTACAGTAAGCCACCTGGCCAGTGTGAATATGCACGGTAATTTCAAGGTAATATATTATTCTGTATAATAAAAACAAGTCATCTGGTTGTTTTTAGTGAAGTTGTCTAAGACTGTTCCCATGGGCTTCCCACCTCCCAGGGAGAACTTGAAATCTGCTCTGTTTCATCATCACTTTTGTGTCATTTCCTACTGAGATGAGTGGCACCAAGACAATTTCCAGACATGGTTATTTGTTCTCCTTGACCTGAGTGACTGCTGTTTTCTAAGCCATTTGTAGTGTCAGTCCTGGGATTTGACACTTGTTCTTCTCCAGTTGGGGATTATAATATTGTATCTTTCACTCAAGCTCCTTATTAATTTTTTGGAGGCAGTTACAATGGAGCTGTTCCAAAAATTTGTTCCATAGCAACACTTAAATCTGCAAATCAGGCCAATTTCACCAATGTCCTATAACTTGATAATTCAGTTTACACCAAGTAAAAAACGTTTCCCTGGACCACCAACCTGAATTCTATACAGAGTGTTTAACAACAATGACTACTTATGGGTTTGGTTTTTCACCCACACCTAAGGAAACTTTAACATACTCTGCTCCCAGCTGTGCCTGTAACCTGCAGAGATAGACTGAGAACAGCTTACAACTCCAAATATTTCCCCCCTTTGAATTCTGTCCATCGTTTCCTTGTTGGTTCCCCTCTCAAAGTAAACAGTTCCATGAAAATTTAAGCAATCTTGAATGAGGTCTTTGCAGTGACCTTATGGCTTAGAAGCACATGAACCCAGAGCTCATTGGGCAATAATTTCCTATTGTTCATATACAATCTCAGCCTGAAAATGAGATGTGTGTCCCTAAAGCCAGCTTCTACTCTGGTTGAGCAATGTGTTGTCAGGCCCCTCTTTCAGCAGCTGTCATCTGTAAGCTCAAGCATAAACTCAGATGACCTGAGCAGTTCAGCTCTTCTGGATTACCAGAAAGAGTCCCACAGCCTAAATAAGGCACTACAAAAATGTCTGAAGGTCAGTCTAGAGAGGTTTTGAAGTCTAGTGCCACCTGGAAGGCTGTTGATCCATCCTTGCTCTCTGTGGAAGTTTGCATTTCCGTATGCCTGGTTACATTGCACCCCAGCAGAGCCCTCTAAAATTCTGAGTAAAAGTTCTTCAAATAATGCATAAGGTGCTCCTCTTGTATCACTACTGCCCCACTGATGACTCTCTAGGGCTGTACCTCATGGAGGAGCTACTCCTTTACTCCATCCTTTGCAGAGGAAACTTTTGGGTGGAGAACAGCAGGACCCAACCCCTGAAGGCAGTGTCCTGAATCAGATCATCATGTTCAGAGAATTCACAGAATGATGAGGTTGGGAGAGACCATCAAGATGACTGAGTCCAACCCATGCCCTATGACCTCAACTAAACCATGGCACCAAGTGCCACATCCAGTTTTTTTAAAAACACATCAAGGAATGGTGACTCCACCATCTCCTCAGGCAGACCATTCCAGAGCTTTATCACTCTTGCAGTGAAAAACTTCTTCCTAATATCCAACCTACGTTTCCTTTGACGCAGCTTGAGACTGTGTCCTCTGGTTCTGTCAGTTGCTGCTTGGAGAAGGAGAACAACCCCGCCTGACTACAACCACATTTCAGGAAGTTGTAGAGAGTGATAAGGTCACCCCTGAGTCTCCTTTGCTCCAGGCTAAACAACCCCAGCTCCCTCAGTTGTTCCTCATAGGGCTCATGTTCCAAGCCCTTCACCAGCCTCCTTGCCCTTGGTGGTTGTCTTTCCACCACCTTCATCTCTCATTTTCATCCAGATACGGCCCCACTTCATCAAGGCTGTGGTAGAGGAGCAGAGAAAAATGAGGAAACCTGTTGTTGCCAGCATGAAAATTCCAGCCAGTGCTGGAATTTTTGTCACTGCTTCCTCCCAAATCCCCACAGTTCTCCCCTCTGCTCTTGAGGAGGCAACCTTGTGTTTGCAGATGCCAAGGAGCCTCAAAGCAAGGAGCAAAAGCAAGCACATCCCTTCGTGCCAGCAGCCTCTGGAGACAACCCGTGTCCCTTGGCAGGGCAGGGCTGGCCCTGGCAGGTGGTGAGCCCAGAGCAAACATCTCAGCACTGCAGCATGTTGAGCTGGGAGGTGTTTGGCTTCCAGTCAGGAGACGAGGCTTCCCAGCAGTGCCTGGACAAACACACCATAGTAAAGCAAGCGATCGCGACGAGGGGGAGAAATGATGCATCTGACTCCATCTTATCAGAAGGCTAATTAATTACTTTATTGTACTATATTATTCTATTGTATATTACACTATGTTACATTACAATAAACTGAATCTGCCAAGCACTCAACTGCACTCAACTGCACAGCATCTCATGATTGTCAGCCAACAGTCCCGACACACACACACACTTGGCCCTGAAAGGCCAAGGAAACAAAACCCCATCATTCTGGGTAAACAATCTCCACGTTGCATTCTGCTTTGGCCCAACACAGGCCCAACAAATGGGATAAGAATTGTTTTGATCATTTTTTTCGCTGCTTCTCCCAGGTTCAGAAAATGTGAATCCCACAAACACACCTAGCCAGCGCCAGGTGTGCTCCCTCAGGAACGCTTCCACAGCACTGGGGCTGATAAGGATCTCCAGGCACTCCACCAGAGTGTCAGGAAAGAGCCCAAGTGACTCAGCAGGAAGGTACGATTGCACACAGGGCCTCTGGACAGGATTTGCTGGGCTCTCACCCACTGAGCGAGTAGGAGTGTTTTCTTATTGTTTCTAATGAGTTTTGGATCAAGGAAAAGAAAATAAATAACATCGATTATAACACGCTCTCCTCCCCTAGCTTCATTTTTAACATGATTTAAGAGCGCCCAAGGGAAAACATTTAATCCCAAACCCGTTCTGGATTTGTATTTTAGGAGCGTGCAGGAAAGTTATGTGATGCAGCATGTTTTGAGCTCCTAGCAATTCAGAGGCAGACTTTCAAAGGTGGAGTAAAGCTGGGCACATGAATTCCTTTAGCCAGAGGAGGAGAAATACTTGCATGTGCTGTGCACCTCTACCTGGAATCAACAGGATGTAAGAAAATGTAAAGCCTTTTTTTCATAATATGCATGAGAATACACAGCAATTGCTATTGATAGATTTATCAATAGCAATTACTTAATTCTCTGGAAGTTAACTCAGAGAAATTTCAACACAGGAGTACCAAGGGTGGGGAAATTGAAAATCATCCTGATTCCCAAGAAGCTGTCATGTAATTGCAATTTCAGTCCACCCAAACTGATTGAGATAAATGAATTTCAAATGTAGCCATCTGGTTTAGCAGTACAGCCTAAACAAATAACTCTGTGTGCTCCCAAAATATCAAGGTCAGCAGCCTGTTGGGTGCTGCAAAGTTTTGCAATGTAAAGAAAATTGAAAACAAAAGCACACTGGAGATCAAAGATGACCCAGAGGCTGATGGACATCCATAATGTGTGTGTATATATATATATATATATATATATATATATAACATCCATAGGAAACAGGATTCCAAAGGAGCCAGAGGGCTCATCCTTTCCATCTGCCTTCTCAGGACAGGGTCTAACTCCCCTGCACTGTCCTGCAAAGGCTTAAGAGAAGAAACCCCTTGAAACACTTTGCAAGTGTCTTTGCTCAGTCACAAAGTCACAAAGAGCTCTCTTTTCCTCAGTAAGCTTGCTGCAAGGGAATACAACACTCCCTGCCCAAAACTCCTGTCTGCATGTACAAAAATAATAAAAGAATAAATCTTTGTGAGGGAAGGACGCTGTGGCACACTCTCATTGCTCATCCAGCCCATCTGCATCAGGAGTGCAATCAGTTCTGCCTCCAGCAGCACAGGAGAGAGAAGGGAACCCCAGCAGTGACCCCAGGGCTGTGGGGAAAGATCAAGTGAGCCAAGCAGTGAGATGACCAATATTAAAAGACACTGAGATGTTATTCTAGTGGTAGAATTATTTAGGAATGCCCAGTGACACTGGGAAAGCAACTGAAATGAGGAGACACTAAATTTTTGATGGGCCCAAACTAAAGCCCAGTGCTGCGGGTGAGGAATTCTGCTGCTGCTCTCAGCTGGGTCTGGGTGAATTGTCCCAGTCTTAGATTAACTTGGGGAAATTCAGCTGAGATCAGTATGGTAAAAAATTGTTGGTTACAGTGTGTCACATCTTTCCCATCCTGAGCTTCAGTGGTTCTGGTCTCCCTAACACTCTGTGGAGCACAAGCTAAAAAACATTTGTATATTGGCATAATTTTAGCAACATGCTTCATGTGATGATCCTTGGCAGTAGCAGAGCAAATGAAAACCTCACTGAAACCAGGGACAAAGACCCTATTGACTTCCCCCTCATCTGCCTCAAACCACAGTTCTTCTCCAGCTATGGGATTCCACAGCACCTCCTGGGCTAACGCAGATAATCCCCTCTTAGAATTTTTATTATTTCTGATGTTTTTCTTCCACACTGACACATGCTATATTGACAAAGGAAAAGAGGTAAAGAGTGTATATTTTTAAATGCCCTGTAGGGAGAGGCTATATTTTTTATGTGGAGTTTGTGTGGTTTGGATCAAAAATGAATGAGGCAAGTGGTTTTGAAATCAGAAAAAATTACTATGTTGCCTTAAAAATTATATCTTTCCCATCTTTAAAAATGTGCTTGCTTCTCTTCATTGTTTTCTAGTTTTTCCCTTCCGAGGGTATAAGAAAAATTGATGTGAGATTTCTGGCCAATATAAAGATATAATGTCCCAGAAGGACACTATTTTCTTTGGTTTTTAACTTGGTCTATATTTACCTCTTTGGTCAATATGGGTGAGCACTGAACTCAGCCACAAGTCAGTGCAGGTTTATGCTGGCAACTCACTGTAACATGCTTTAAATTAAGTAACTGAAGGTTTTATTTTATTTCCTGCAATGCAAATTCAGGGGAAGGTATGGTTAAATCAGAACAATGGAGTTAGTTTGGAACCACTTCAAAAGCACATTAAAATACTTCATGTCAGGAGCACCTTCAAATTCCTTCACTAGCTGCTGACATATTTGCAAACAGAGATACTATTTTAGGAGGGTGTGATCATAATTCAGCCCAGTAAAGGAAGACATTCCCCATTTCTTAACATCAGTTACTAGCACAGCACAAAATGACAGGGTAAGGACACTGTCAGGTTCAGATGTGCCCCTTTCCTCTGCAGGGAGCTGGGGCAGAACTGCAGGAGGGGACCTGACTGCACTGTGGTTGGCATTTTGGAATCAGCACTGGGAGCAGACAGCCCATCACAGGAGGAGGAGGAGAGCAGTTTGCACTGAGTGAGGCAGCTGGTGTTTGAACAAAAGACCTTACATTTTGTGGCTGGTGGGAAGAGCACTGGTGTGAAGTGGATGTGTGGTGACTCCAAAAGCTGTGACACGGTTGCCTGCAGTGGCCTGTTGGACCCCCTAAGTCCTCCTGGGGTCCAGAGTCATCACCACTGCCGTGCAATCCATGATTTGTGTTGCATGGATCACATTCTCATAATCTGAATCACAAGGCGCTCTCAGGATGTTTAGCGTCAGGTGTTCCATACTAGTGAAGCCAGGAAGAGTAGATTTAGATTGGCTATTTGGAATAAATTCTTTACTGTGAGAATGGTGAAGCCCTGGCACAGAGAACCTGTGGATGCCCCATCCCTCAAAGTGTCCATGGCCCAGTCGGATGGGGCTCTGAGCAACCTGGTTTAGTGAAATATGTCCCTGCCCATGGCAGGGGAGCTGGAACTAGATGATATTTAAGATCCCTTCCAACCCAAACCATTCTAGGATTCTATGACTCTGTGATTTTATTTTTTTTTAATATCAGCTTTTATGGCTTATACCTTTGGGCAATTTTTAGTTATTTTTTTCAATGAAGGTTGAGATTTTCATGTAATTGTTTACCTGCCATTTCTCAAGTTTTAAAGGAAACAACACATGAATGTTGCATGATTCATAAGAAAGGCACCAGAGCTGGCAAACTGATTTCAGACACATTAATCACCTATCAAATATTGGGATTTATCAGCAAGATCGGGGCACAACAAGCAGTGACAAACCATGACAAACAGGAGTTTGATGTGAAAACAGCTCACCACACAAATTCCAAGGAGAAGAGAAATTATATGATGCAAACACCCCGTTTGTGGTTGTAAACACGTGGTAATCACTTCCATTAGCACTGTAACAGTTTCCAGCCCCAGGAGGACAAAGCACTTGGTAGCTCGATTCATTTCTCCCAAAAACTTCAGCCTGCCCCTGCCAAACAACCCTTGGCTGTACACGGCCCCTGAACAGATACAATCAGAACAGGCCCTTATTGTATCCCAGGGCTGAAAGGCCAGCTCCAGAGATGAAAAGCAATTAATCCTGAATGCCTGTTTGTACAGTAACTCTCCCCCTTCCCACCTCCTGGCTCTGATAAGTGGCTTTGTGTGGAGCAGACAGGAGCACCTTTCACACAGCCCATCAGCCCCAAAGTCCCTCCTGGCAGCCCTTGGACCAGGAAAAAGAGTGATTTGCCATTAAACTCTGCTGGGGTGTTTCCCTGCCCAGCAGAGTGGAAAGAGCAGGGCACCATGGCCAGGGGCTGGTGGGGCTGGCCAGGACCTCTGCCACTGCCACAGCATGGCCAGCAAGGCAGAGGAAGGCTCCTGGCCCCTTTTCAAGCCCCTGAGATTGCTCATGGCAATTCAGACACTGAAGTGGTCCCTGACACCAGCAGGCAGTGCTCAGATCAGCAGGTTTCCTCTGTGGCTGTGTGGGTGCATTGATATTTTAGTATGATCTGTGCATATTTTCACATGAAGACAAAAATTGCCCATGGGTACACAGATAATGGGCTAAGTGTCTTGCAGTCTCAGGTCTGCAACTTCTAAATTTCTCTCCAAAAGCAGATGGGTCCTCTGGGACCTTCATCACCATCATCATCCATCTTCTATACTGTGCATGCTGCTGCTGCAAGGTTTGGCCAGGGCAGCCACCAGACCTAAGCCACTCTTTTACACTGCTCCAGGAGCAAAGGTTAAAATTACTTTTCCTCATATCTCTCTGAATCCACGTTACCTTTGTCAGGATCTCAGGTGTTTGGCTTTATAGGGACAGATTCACCCTAAGGTGTGACCTCTGGGTATCCAGCAATGGCCTTTCATAAAGCAAGACAGGGAACCACATTAAAATAATACTTTTTGAGTCTTTTGACCTTCATCCCCCTAAGACTTGGACCCAGGAAGAAAGGAGGGCTGGAACTGGCCTCTGTGTGCCTCACACATGGGAACAAGAACCACAGTTAGAGGTAAAGATTTCATGGCTCAGATTTTCCACAAATATTTCTCATTTCTGAGTTCTCTGCATTTCATCCCAGAGGTCTAATCTAAGTCACCAAATCTACGTTCCCACAGTCCACATTTAAGTAGTATTACAAATGTACAGAATAAAAATCCAGTAATGAGGACAGAAGGCAGTAAAATTAACCAGGGCAAAAGCCCTTTAACCCACCAATCAGACTGCATCAAAAGTATTTAAAAGATAATAAATAATATAAATCCTTGCTAGGTGAGTTCTCTTTGGCCAATGGAAGGGATGTAAGCAGCATTCTCCTCACAGATTCTGCAGATTCTTAACACTTCAGAAATTATAAATATTGATGGGCTTGTGGATTTTGTCACCTTTCTATTTGCTGATGACTAATTTCTCGAGGAAGGTCATTTAGCCACCATCTGGATTTAAAGTTGAGTGTGAAATGGATGAAACTTGGAATTTCTGGGAGTTTACATCTCCAGCTATCATTTGTATATCATTTATATATATATATATATATATTTGTATCATTTATATATCATCTCCAGCCAGATTTCTTGCCCCCATATAAGGGAAAGTCCCTCAATGGTGAGATGTTCCAGGTGAGACCCCTCTATGGCCTACCTGTCCAAGAAATTGCATTCAGAAAAGGGTTTACAGTCAGCCATGGATAGGAATTGGTCTGCCTCCAAATAATTTCTTTCCAGTTAGTCCTTCAAGCTGTGTGGTAGAGTCCACTGTTGTCTAAAATCAGTTATTTTGAACTTTTAGGCTGAGCCCTCTTGAACACCACAGAAGCATGATCTGTCAGACCTGCATTGCCTCTCCCACAGAGACTGGACACCCCGGACCTCCAGGGCTTTGTGCCTGGAGATGGCACTGGCCTTAACAAGGAAATTATCTGAGATGACAGCCTCTCATCACTTCACAGCCTGGGAACATGAAGGGACGGTTCTCCTCACCTCTCTGCTGATTTCTATTGAAGAGTTTTAAATACCCATCAAAGAAGCATGTCCCCTCCTGCTCTACACCCTCCCCAGGCTATGCTTTTTCCAGAGTGCACTCCCGTTTACATTTTTCTTCTGTTCATATCATCTTTTCAACAAATCAAAGACACAAAAATCTAGAAGGCTGCAAAGTCATGTCTGTAAATCTCCTTTCAGGATCAGATTGCTTCCAACAAATTTGTCACTCTGACTCCACTATCTCTGATTCCCAATTCCTGCAGCACTGCTTTAGGCTGGCCTTCAGCAGAGTCACTTCCATGACTGGCTGGTAAAACTTAGCTGAAGTCATTGGAACCCAAGTATCCCCAAACCAGAGGAATGGGGAAAATCTGGGGGAATGGCTTCTGCTTCCCTTAGCAGCTGTACGTTTTAGGGGTCAGGTGAACGAATCTTCCTAAAGCAAGTGATTTTGCATCTCCTATGGGGAGAAAGAGGAAGGTAGTTAGGAATTCCGTGATGTGAGGGTCTGCCCAGCCTAGAGGGAACTGGCTTCACTACCTATGCAGAAACATTTTCACCCAGTGGAGTAGGATCATTCCTCAACATGCCTTAGGCAGGTGGACTGAGTTCCTCCACCAGCACTTCAAATGACTGCAGAATTAATTACATGTGTGGCTCCTTCCAGCCAACAAATATTACCAGGAATCACTGAATCCATTTTATTTCTGTCCCCAAGATACAAATGGGAACTTTTCTACCAGATCTTAAGTATTTTATATCCTCATAACAATTGCTGTTATTTCTCTAAGATTTTGAACTACAACATCACTTGCTGTCAGCTCTCCAAAACTTTGCTACCACCTACAAGCCCCAGCAAATCCCAGCCACAACTGCCTTTCACAACATCCGTCTACTCATCAGTGAAACCTGCAGCTCGTAAAGAGCAGATGCAGCTCAGTACAGGCAGATGAGACATCTGAGCAGTGCCCAGGGGCTCTGCCATTTCCAAACTGCCTGGTTTCCCTTTCCAAGAACTTGTCTCTTCTGCACACTCCCTCTGCGTGGGTCGGCTTCGGGATGGACGGCTTCCAGCTCCTGCGGAAAACAAAGGACAGGCACATCTGGCAGAGAGGCTGCCAGACACTCATAAATCATGACTGATCATGGTGCTGCTGTGACGTGCCACAAGGATGCCTTTGAAGAGCTGTACCCAGCTATGATTTGATAAACCCAGCACTGCTTCTGTCCCTCACGAGCAGCAACGGCTGCTTTGGCGCCTCGCAAGAGCTGTGGCTTGCACAGCATGGAATATTCCAGCTTCCCTCATCCTCCCTCCCTTGGGATGAACTTCCCACAAGGCAGGAGAGGCATCCTCCCCATCCACCACCATAAAAACATGTGAGGTATCAAAAGAAACCAAGATGCCAGCCACACCAATGAACACTGGGACCTTCTGGTGTCTCTGACGCTCATTTTTCTGGTGCTCAAGCAGACAAACCACGCTTGCTCACTGGCTGAAAATCAGTGGCCTGTTCTATAAAATGCTGAAAGGAACGAAATATGCCAACAAGACATTTCCACCACACCTTCTGAGCTGGGACTGTGTCTGCAGAGTCCAAAGGGCTGAAGGCATGAGGTGGCCCATGTTTAGCACAGACCTTCTGAAGAAGAGCCACTTCATGGGCCACCTCAGTTCGATCTACACTATAGAAATATGAATAAATAAATAAATAAATAAATTTGAAGCTTTGCTCTTACAGAAGTATAAAGCCCCATCTGCCTGCCTTTTGTAGATTGATGTCAAAGATTTCACTTAAAATGGTACTGACATTTCCCTGTCATTTACCCCAACTACATCCCGTACATGGCTGGTCAAAAATGAGGAGGAATTCAGTGAAAAAATGCACAGGTTCCTGGGTTTTCTTGGAAGGAAATTCAAAATTCGTGATAAATTTTACTGATATTAGGAAATATTGGAACCAGCTGTCACACCCATAGATTTTTCTCTGCCTGAAAATGAATCAGATTTGTTGTGCATAATGGTGAGAAGACTGGGTCAATGAAGAGTAAAAAAGGGGCAGAAAATAAAACACAAGGAAATAAAGTTCATTCTTATAATTCAGGCATTGAAATGGAAACCAACAGATGTGAATCAATACCAACTGTACTAAAAATTTACTGAGTAACTGAGGGACACCATAATCCATTCACCATCATCCTTTGCAGCCTTTAGAAATACATTTTGTGACCCCTTTCCCTTACTGAATTGCTCTGTGAATAAAATAATTTACTGATTAAAATGCTCAGGACCTGAAAAAATTAGACATAAACATTTCCTAGGGCTGGGTTCTGATGTTGACACAATCATGATGGACATGAAACCAGAACATGCACAAAATTAAAAGTTTTTTGGCAAACAAAATACCTTTTCTTTTTTTTTTCTGACCCTGGTGTAGCAAGGTCTGAGGTGGTGTGTTCTCTCACAGGCTTTATATCTGTTTTTAGTGGTTTGAAAAACAGATATGAAATTCCAAGTGTCAGTTCCTTTCAGCTCCACTATGTCTCTGCTGATATAACCCCAATGACTGCAAAAATGTTTCCCAGAGTCGCATCCAGAGCAGAGAGAACTGGAAATGCCTCACATTTTACCTGAAACAAACAGCTGTCATTATTTCTCTGGAGTAACACACTTGCCCTTCTCCTGGAGTAACACAGTGAATGTTGTGGGGGGTGACTCCCAGACCCTCCCTTCACACATGAGTCTTCCACCCCATTTAGCTCCCCAAGTTGTTTATATTTTTATTCACAGTTAAGCAAATATATATGGATAAACGGTATTTTCCTCTGCACCAAGCTGTATTTGAGTCATTGGAGTGTTGTACCTTGCCCAAGACAAGGATGTTAAAAATACAGACATTAAGAATGGCTGCTCTGTTCTGGGATACTGAATCCCAGTGCTGCAGCTTTCCAGGTTTTACCATGACCATGTGGGATGTGGTTAAGATCAAAGTGATAGACTTTTTTTCCCCCCGGAAAGCCAATAATGGCAGGTTTCCATAGAGATGTAAGAGAAAAATCTAAAAAAAAATTTAAAGTGGAGATCCTCCAGGTTGGATCTGACCCTTCCAGTCACTCATCTGCTGCAAGAGAAAAGTTCTACAGCTCTGCTGAGCAGCACCAGAGGAACCGCTCAGCCATATGGTCTAATTATGGCTTTTGTGTGCACTTTCCATGCACAAACGACTTTCAGGATTGCTGTCAGGGACAAGCAGCACACTGCACTGTAGTGGTGCCAGTTCTCATCATTTCATTATGTTTTGTCACAACTGGCATCCTTCCCAACCATCAGCTCTGTGACTCGGCCAGCCAAGTGAGGATCCCAGCTTCCACCAAACCCGCACCTCTGGCCTCCAGGCTCACAGATCAAAGCTTGCAAGCATGACCTGATGGGAACTCCAGAGGGCTCAAAGCACAAAGTTCAGTGTCCTGCAGTTTTCTGGGCTCCCCCATGGCAGAGGGCAGTGTGGCAGCAGTGCTGCTGTACGCACATGCATCGTCACAGGAAATGCAAGGAAGTGCAGCATGAAAGGCTGCACTTGTGTGCACAAACACACCCTCCACACTGCTCCTGTAGCTTCAATGTCCACAATGCCTGACTTTTCAGCTGCTGGAAACAGCTCTGGATGGCTGACAAGGAAGGGGTTTCCATTGGAATATTTTTTAATTAAAAGTGCTGATTCCAATCAACTGGCTAATTTGGGACTAATTCTTTTTTCAATGTGTTGCTTTCACAAAGTTATTATAAACTGGGCTAAACTTTATTTTTATGCTTTCAAAGGAAACCTTCATACAGTTTTGCTTTCCATGCTTTGCAACAGATGGGGTGATTTATCCTCTGTAGCTGCCTAACTTTAGATGTAGTATGAAAAGAGCTTGTCTTCAAAGTAATTAAGTTAAATTAAATTATTCTCACTTTGAACAGATTAACTGAAATTAAATCATTCTCACTCTGTAGCTACATTTAGATAATTCTTAAGACATTTTAAAACCTAAACCATAACACTACATGTAAACCAGGGCAAGTGCTTTGTCACTATGTCTTTTGTAAACAAAATGAAAATTTCATTCAAGTCAGTTAAATTAATGTTGGCGTTTTGGTTTGCCTGCAGAATAGAAGAATCATCTCATCATGCAGCCCCTTTCTTTTCATGGCTATTGGTTGTTTTCTTCCATGCAATAGAGCATTAGGTAAAAAGGCAAGATTGAAATCCATTTCTTTTAACAGACAAGCCTGACATCTGGTTGTATTTTCTAAAAATTTTTGATCAGCAGGAAAAAGTTGGAGAGGCCATCAGTATTCTGAACAACTAAAGGTCTTGCCCACTGAGCAGTGTATCTGTAATTAGCTCAGATCTGAGCAGAGATGATGAGACAGAAAGTTTGCAGGGCACATTCCCCATGCAACAAGATCTGCCATCTAAAGAGAGAATTAAAGTTTTCTGCGAGTGTTGAACTGCAGCAGTTGATCATGGATGGCCACAGGGCACTGGTCACACCCAATACTGCACCCTGTACAGCCAGAGACCCCTCCCTCCATAATACAAACAAAGATTTCTGTGCCTGGACACACAGCATGGACTCAGACATTTGGCTACTAGAAGTTGCCCTAAATGTTACAGATGCAAAACTCTCTGCACTGAATTTCTCTGGAGCCAGAGGTTGCTCCCTGGCCTGGGTACCACTGACAGTAGAGATTAATCTTTTTTGAGAGGCTGACATCTATCTTCATGCCACATTAAAATAATCCCTCCCTTTCTACTGCTCAGTAAATGGAAAAATCTTTGATGGAAGAAATAGCATTTAGGATTGATTACATAGCATCAAGGATTTTTTTTTTTTCCATTTTCAAGTACATAGCTTTAAATTCTAAACCAAAACATCATTTGAGACAAACAAAAAAAAAAATCATGTGTTATTCTGTCTGAGGTTCATTTTGCAAATCTGAGAACTTGGTCCTTTCTCCAGCACATGATTTTCAAAATTACTGTGTGAGTTATTTTAGTACTTGCATTGTAATAGGATTTTATTTCTCAATGAGAACACGCTGCTGGCAATTGTCCAGCCAGTTCTAATTACTCCTGCTTCATGTGGCTACAGAGGAATTCAAGCCTGTACATCCTATCTGTGCTGTCTGTCATTACCAAAGTTTAATGCCATTTATCTTCCTACTGTTTGTTCACAGCCTATGCTGAATAAATAGCAGTGAGCAGACCTGCTGGAGGAGCGTGTTTCCATTGCCATTCCTTGGGATGAGTGTTTTGTTATTCAAAGCTTCTGATGTTGTTCTCACTATTTGTTTTGCTTCAAAGTTGGATTACCTGACAAGGATTTCTTCTGCCGTGTATTAGGTGTGTCATTACTCCTGAAAATAACTGAAAAGGTTATGAGGTATAAAATAGAAATCCTAATGTGGCCTGTGATACTGCAAAATTCCTCTGCTTTCCTTAGCAATGAAGACTTTTAGGATCCAAGACGGATGGTGTACACTTTCCTTTCACCTTCCCCTCCTTGTTAAATTGTGCACGGAAACAACCTTGCTTCCAGTTCCTCTGTGAAATGAAACATTAATCAACACTCCTCAGTTAACAATTTGCAAATTGTTTCTTGACCTTCAGTAAGGTCCAAGCTTGGGTTTAAAGCACAAGGAAAAGGAAAGCAGAGCTCAGTTTCTGCCCAAGATTTGTCCTCTGACCCAGCCCAAGTCTCTGTACCTGTTTTCAAATCTCTGAAACCTGGATAAGTATTAGATCAAGATCAAGGACAAGGAAAACATGAAACTGAGCTTTTCCTGGCTCTTTCCAATGCAGAAACATCAACATTTCAGTGAGATGGCAAGGCTTGAAGCACATCTAAGGCTCACTGATCTCCTAAGACTTGGTAAACTTCAGCTCACTGATGTTGATATGCTGCTCTATGAGCTGTGAAAGAGCTGCTGAAGAGATGTACAGTTCCTTTTCAAACCACAAACTGATCATAAATAAAAGTTTCAGTCTTATAAAAGGCAATTTAAGGATACTGCCTACTGTCTCAGATGCTGTGCAGCAGTTTCTCAAGTCAAACTGCAAGTCAAGACCCTCGGGAGGCTGGAAGAGGAAGTCAAAATACAGAAAAGGATTGAGAGAGTTATAACACAGTGGCTTATCTAAATTTTCAAGCATTTAATTGAGTATTAGCATGTTAATAATTAAAAAAATAGAATACTTTTAGGAGGAAAAAAACAAGAAAAATAAACAGTAATAGTTCTGACCTCCTGTAGTTCAGAGAAATGGGGCAGCTGGGTTCATCAGCTGCTGGTTTCCACAGCTACTGAGTTACAAGAGACAAATCAGGAGGTGCTGGAAACTTCTGAGCTCAAGAGTGATATATGGAGAGTGCACAATAAGTGGATCCCCTCCTGATAGAAGAACAATTAATGAACACACAAAAAAATCAGGTTCTAACACAAGAAAATGTTTCTCTGTTAAACTTTGGAACTCTTTGACACTGGTTCAAAGAAGCAAAACAGAGATATGAAATACAAAAGGTAATTGGTAGTTGAGTTCCAAATCAGTGATAGAAAGGGCATTATTTTTGACAAGCAACACTGCATTTCCCATTTTCTTATGCTCTTCCCCAAATCAGTAAGACACAGGCTCCCAGCCTAAGAGGATCATCTCCTCCAAAAACTTACAACCTCTTTTTCACCAGGAGCCACTCTGTTCTTCCTCAGAGTGGGGGGTGAGAGTTTGCATCTACAGATGGGAATTATCCAGCTCGTATCCTTCACTCCGAGATTATTACACGAGCAATTAGACGTATTTAGCAGTTCTTGGGTAGTGTAAAGACTTTCACACATGCAGAAGAAACAGCTGCTGCTGCTCTGGAGGGAACAGCAAGATGATGCCAGCAGCAGACAGAGGAGCTGCTGTGGCTAACAAGCAGAGTGCACCTGAGTGAAGACACAGCTGAGCTGCATCCAGAAAGGAATTGAAGGCAGGTGTGTGCATGGGAGAAGCAGAAACACCTCCTGATTGCAAAAACTAAACAACCCACCCTCCCTCCCTGTGATGAAGGAATTGTTTCATGGAGAAGTTATCACAGAGAAGAGGGGAGGTCTCTGTGCAGAGTAATGTTTTTGTTTGGAAACAAATCTACAGGAGCTGCTGGTCACTGTGAAGTACCTGAGCCACTGCACGCCTTCACTGGATCAGAATTCAGCACAGCAGTATTTAATTTCTGATTTTAGCGTGGTCTTTTGGTTTTGTGTCACTTAGTTGTTTAATATTTTGAGGCTACAATTTTCATGGGAGAAAATCAGTTGGAATTTTCATGTGAGAAAATCTGTTGGAAAATGTGTGGTGTGGTGCTCTGACTACGAAGATTACATGTCCCTTGTACTAAGTTTTGGCTGTCAATTTCTGCACTGCTGTGCAGTGCCCAGCACAGCAGGGGATAAACTTTATTTGGCATGGTTTGCCTCTGCTGCAATAAAAAAGCAAATTTCCTATGTAGATAGCTTCTCATGGTTGGGGTTCATTTGTGTGGTTTTAAATTGCCCTTTTCATTTAATTGTGGAAGACGAATTTTAATTGATTTTTATATGAATGTGCCTGTAAAACCCAACAGCCTAAGGAATGACAGGCAAATTATACCTATTTCTTTTCTATGTTTTAAGCCTTTCTGTTCCCATTTGACGATCTTTGCAAAACCTTTTCCTCCCACACAGGAAAGAGAGTTTTTCAGCTCCTGAGAGGCTCAGGCTTCTCAAGAGCTGTGCACCTGGGTAAGATATAGTTTCCATACAGCACATGCATTTCCAGCATCTCCCAGGACCTTTTCCCTGTGGTCATCAGGGATCTCATAAGAAATGTACATGTGCATGCTCTGAGCTGCCAACAGACTGAGCATGAGGGGAGAGGCTGTAAGAGAAATTAAAGTATTCCTTCAGGGGACCACAGTCTGACTTTGGGTTACGCTGAACTAAATCACAAGGTGCTCCTGCAAAATCACTCCCTGTGAAATGAATCTACAAATTGGAGGAAAAAAATGAGCCTCCACAACAGCACAGCCTAATGGATTTAAGAAAAATGCAGTGGAATTGTGTTAATGGCCTGCTTGGGCCTCGTGGCTCTGTATGGGAATTCTCTGCAATTCCATCAGTCACACTAATGAAGGCACCATATCCCAAACCCTTCTGTAGCCAGAGACTTCTGCCAATCAAGAGTTATTCCCATCCTAGAGCTAACTTCACAAAGATTTCTTTTTGTTGTTTGCTTGTTTGGTTGGTTTTTTTCCAGGGGAATTGCCTCGAGCTGATGTGATCCTAATCTCCTATTGATAGAATTTTCTTTCTTCCAGTAAGGTTGCTCCTGATGGGTGTGAGATGAGAGAATGCCAAACCAGCTCCTACATGGGTTGGGTGACATTCCAGGTTCTTGGCACCTGAGAGATTTAGAATCAAGGGAGGTAAAATGTTAGAAATGACGTGTTGGAACAAGAAATAAACATCTTGGGTTGTATCTGATCACAGAGATGTCATAGGTATCTGGTCCATCAGGGACTGGGAATGAAGGACAAAAAATGAGCCCTGAAGTCCACAAAGTACTGATATTCTTCATCTATTGCATGAAACAGGAAATTTGTGTTGAGGGAAATTTGCAGAGTCGTTTTTGTTTTGGGGAAAACCTGTTGGAAATTTATCCATCTCCTTTGCTGTGTGCTGCTCTTATGCTTGCATGAAAACATTCATGCTGTGGTCATATAAAGAGCTCAGCTCATCCTTTCCCATCTAGTGCAGGAGAAAATGGTCTGGTGGGTGTTGGGGTCAAGAAAGTGTTTTGAAAAATAAAGTAAATGGCAGCCTGTTCTCCCCACAAGGCTTTCTGTCTGGATTTGCAGACAGATACTGGAGAAGATGCAGGAAGTTGCCATCTCTGTGTTTCTTTCACAACTGCCATGTCAAGAGCTGGGGGTTTCCACCCCTGCTCTTGGAGAAGTCCCCAGATGTCAGTGGCAATAGCCATGCAGAGAAACAGGGTAACATCTGGCCTTATGTTTTACAAGTCCTGTGTTTTTTGCATTGCTCAAGCTTTCAGACGACAGAAGCACTGGGAAATCAGCCTCTTACAGCCAAAACTCTGCAGTTTCTGTTAAAATGGCTGCATTATAAATAACACTTGATCATCCTCAAATAGTCTGAGATGTTAGTGCTTCATGTAGTTACTTGGAGGAGAACAGGGATAAATCTACTCTTTATCCTGGGAGGAAACATTAATTCCCTGTGGCAAAACCAACCTGACTGGGCCCCAAAAGACTGAGTAACTCAGGAAATATGGTTAATAGTTGTACTGGTGAATGGACATGGTGGGCGTCATGACATTACCCAAGGCATTTGCCTACCTATATATAACTGTAAAACAATCTCCTATCAAAAATTACCCTTCTTAATATTATTCTGCTTTTCTGCTCATAAAAATGTTATAAAGCTTTTGAATTTTACCTGAAGAGTAGAGGAAACTGGTAGCAAGGGCCCCTGAATAATGGCACGTCATTATGCAGACTTTATTTATCCAAGTATTTTAGAGAGGGTTATCATAAACAGGGAAATTCAGGGAAGTGCTCCATCCCTTCCTTTGGTTACACAACTCCAGTGACTTAAAGTCAGCTCTCAGCTCTGGGAAAATGTGTGCTTTAAATGAGTCTAGCAGAGCTTTATTAACGCTCCATTCACGCTCATTTTCCTCATGCAAACTGTCACTATGTGTCAGCAGCTGCTGCTCGTACAGGACGTTCATCAGGTTCAAGTAGGCAGCAAAAAAATGAGTTTGCTACATCAAACCTGGCTCTTTGAAGCTGTGTGAAACGCAGTTGTTGCCACCTCAGGGAGCTTGGAGCAGCCACATCAACATCCTAAAGCTCAGCCAAGCCTGGGGAGGGCTGTGCTGAGGTCCTGCAGGGCCAGTGGTGCTGCTGGTCACCACAAGGCTGTCCCCTCCTCAGCCCCACCGCGGAGCGCAGCCACCAGCGCTGCTCTGCTCAGCTCCTAATCCCTTCCTGGCCCCAGCAGGTCACCCGCAGCCCCTGGGCCAGCAGGGCTGACCCTGTCCCAGCAAGGAGCTGAAATGCCTCGCAGCAGCAGTGGCTGCTTCAGTGGGTTTCACAGGGCAGAGGGTGAGAGGCTCGGGGCTGCTGAGCTTTGCTGTGTGTGTTTATCCAGAGATACTCTGGATGTCCCTGCAAACACTCAGGGACAGCCTGAATGGGGCTTTGAGCAACCTGGTCTAGTGGAAGGTGTCCCTGCCCATGACAGGGGGTGGAATTAGATGTCTCAAAGGTCCCTTCTGACCCAAATAATTCTGTGATTCTGTTATTGATTACCAACTCATTCTGATGTTACTCTCCTCCTCCTGCTCATTGACCACAATCAGAGCCCTGCAAACAGCATTAAGCCAGACTTTGTCACCAAGGACAAGATTAAAAACACTCCTACTTTATTCCTAGCCTTTATCTTCTTTGCCCTGATGACAAAGCATACTAATAATACCCTAATAGCTAGTGCTGCCCAAATACAAGTAAGGTTTCCAGCCAGACACTAAACTAACATCTCTGTCCCTCCCCATCCACCCAGCTACCCAATTGCTTCAGCAGCTGCTTTAAAGCCCATGTGGAAGCACAAAGATCTCAGAAGCAAGGGGGTGTAAGGAACTGGCTTTAATGTGCAGATGCTCACCTCTGCCTGCATCTGTGGAGCATCTCTGGGGCAGGGCAGGGCATGCCAGCAGGGAAAGAGGCAGTGTCAGAGGATCACTAACTCCTTACAGCACTACTCAGGATAAAAATGAAATGTGGGATTGATTAGAGTATGAATCTTCCAGCAAAACTGGCCAGAAAGGGGAGCTGTAGCAGATGGGTCCTTAAATTCACCACTGAATCCTGGCTGCTATGCAGAGCTCATCTCTCCGTTGCTGCCAAGATCCCTGCAGACACCAGGGGCTGTGCAGCCCTTACAGGTGTGTCTGTCTGCCTTCCAGAGCTGACAGAACACTGTGATCTGTACAGCACAAGAGCATGAATCTCACTCAGCCATTGTGCACCAGTTTCTCCCCTAACCAAAGCCTTGAGTAGCTTACCAAGGGCAGAGGGGGAGAATTATTTGGATGTGAGTCCCATAGAGTAAACCAAGAAAATGTAAAAAATAGCAAGAGAAGCTTTGTCCCTGAATCAATGCTCCTGCAGTTGCCCTGCACAGCATTAACTTGGAGACCAGCAGGCTGCCAGAAGTGACAACTTTCCTAAGAGATTTAAAAGCAAAGTTCCCTCTGACAGCTTAATCCCTTGCATGTATATAGCACTTCACATGCCCAAATATTAACTGATTCATGGTTAATTAACTCGTGGTTATAAATTTCCCCTGGCACATTTTGCAAGACTCAGGATGTAAATGTTAAACCAAGTGTCCCAGGCAAATTGCAGCACTGTAAGAAAAATAATAGGGCAGATCATCACCTGGTCTAGTGCAGTTATGTAGATTTACTCGAGCTCAGGGCCTGACACAACTGCTCTTGAATTCATTACAGCAAACTGCCATGAATGAAGTGCAGAGCTCCTTCCTGTATTGAACTGCAGTAATTAACTCCCTGCTAACACGGGGGACGTGGTTACCACAGAAAGTTCACGTTTATTCAGATGAGTATTATGACATTGTCATGGAGGAGCTGACAAAGACAAGGTGTTTCAAGGCAGTGGAATTGAAGGAGTATTGCAAAAGAGAATCTCTGTATCTGATCATCTGAAAGCTGATGATCACAGCACAGCCTAGTCCTTTGCTTGAGCAGCACCCAAAGCAAAGGGAAATTTTACCCAAAAAGAAACTCTACAGGGTAGCTCCTTCACCTCTCTGCATTTCCCAGAGCTGGTGAGACATTTCAATAAAGCTCAGGTCAGCTCCCCAGAGGGAACACATGCATCCTCAGCTGCCTCCCTGGGAGGACTGGAAACATACCTCCTTCCTCTTCCATCTTGCTCCATGCTCAAAATCTTTGGGGACCCTCAAAAAATTTCCACAGAGCTAGCTGCCCTTTGAGCAGTGCTAATCTAGTGAAAACAAAATTGTAAGGATTCTCAATCCATGATTTTTTACCTGGTGAGGAAAGTTTTCAGAAATATCAGACAGCTACACACACACAAACATCTCCTTCTGCGTCTCTGTATGCATATCAGCCACATTTTGGCTTACAGTTCTACACTACTAAGCCTAATATTTAATGAACCTAATAAACATTTTGCAGTAGTTCAGTGGTTTCCCTTCCAAGAAGAACTTGTGGAGGGCTCTGATTAGTACCTCTGGCTTTTCCTGGCATCTAGCCTCTCTTTAGAGTGCTGCTGCACCAAACTTAAAGCCCTTTTTCTGTGGAGAAAAAGCATAAAGAAACATGGTACAAAATAATTAATGGTGCAGACACCTACTCTCTCTAGAAGAGAAAATGCATGAGAATACAACAAAACAAAGGCTTTTACTGGAAGAAACCCCTTCTTTTTCAGTATGGAAGTTACTAACATGAGGAACCTGTTGTTAGATTTTACAAATTAAGGCACAAAGAGATTTGAGGTGGGGAAAAAGGATTCTGATATTTTTATGGCATGAGGAAGCATCTAGCATTCTGAGAAATAAAATGGTATCAACTAAGTACCAGCTAAGATATGTCAGGAAGAAACACGTCATCAGGGCAGCTTGTTCCATAGGCTAGTCCCACGTTCTTCCTGGACATGGGAGAAGGGTGAACAAGTGAGTCATAAGGAACAGAACTGTCCTCTTCATTTAAACCCCCTAATGGAGCATGTGTGTGTTCTCCAGTGCCTAGCAAAGCCTGAGGCCCCAGAGCAGCCTATCAGCAATGGCATTGACAGAACTGCTTTTCTCCAACCTACAGCTTATTCACACTTCTAAGGGCTCAATACTTTTGAAATTTCTGCCTTTCAGTTGTGTTTAGTTGAAGTCAGCTTGTGACTTCCAAACAAGTTAGGGAACAAACCTGCTAAAAACCACACATATGCACCACCCAACATGCTGTGGAATGGCACCAGTCTTGTTCTGACACCAAGCTAAGAAGGGGCATGAAGAGGTGTGATCACTCCTTTGACCCCTTCCCAAAACTGTGACCCAAATTCACAGCAGCATTTTACACTTGGGTTCCCAGAAGGCATTCAGAGCCAGGCTCAGGACCAGGACCAGGATGGCAGGCAGGGCCCAGACAGCTTCTGATGCCCCAAGCTACAGGGCTGGGGCACAAGAGAGACACATTCCCTTTCTCCTTTTGCACATGAGTGTTCCTTTAAACAGAACAATTTGAGGGTGAGGGACTTCAGTAACTTCTCATCTCCCTGAGAAGAACATTTTGGCCCTGTGTGCCTGTGAGACAGAGACAGTGGCTCCCAAACCCCAGCATCCCTCTTGCCACACTGCAGGACAAATCTCTGGACTCCTTCCCCACCACCCTTCCAAACCAGGCGTGCCAGCCTCCGCCCGATCCACTGGAGCCATCACTCAGTGATTTGTGATGTACTGAAACACAGTTTACATTGCAAAAAGCTCTAATACGTCCCTGGAAAGCAATTAAGGGAGGGCTGCACAGAGTGTTAAGGGGCTTGCTCCACAAACAGATGTCCTCTTGGCAGATGCACCACCGGCCTCTCGCTCCGGCAAGGAGAGCGACAGTCCCGCTCCCAGGCAGCCAGGCTGGCTTTTATGAGGCCTTTCCCCGGAAATAAGAAGTGTAGTGAGCTGAGGTGATCTTCCCCTGCGGCTGCTGGTGTGGATTATGGAGCTGGCAGCAGCAGGAAGGCATTAAGGAAAGCTCCCAGCAACGGGTGAGTTTTAAAATGAAAGCTGGCTCAGTGTTAATGCGCGAGTAATGTGTCCCAGCTGCCTTTAATAAAACAGCCAGCTGAAACTCAGCATCATAATAAACGGAGCAGGGATTTCACAAACATCCTGGCTGCTCAGAAAGAGACTGACTTTTCTTCTTTTTTTAAAGTATTTTTTCCCCTCAGAGCTTGATTAAACATTTCCTGTTTTCAGCTTTCCAGAAAGGTCCTCATGAGCCTTCTCCTGCTGCTTTCGTACTGGCAGCTTCATTTTTCAAGGCCTTCTCCTGGTCCTGGTGTGACACAGAAATGGGAGGATTTGTGTGGACCTGGTATTGGGGCAGGAAATGCCTCTGCATGCCCATCATGTTTGATGCCACCCCTGCAGGCACAGGTGGCGCAATGCTGAGGGCAGCCCCAACACCCGGTGGTCTCACAGACCCCAGGGAGGAGCCTTATGACCTGTCACTTCCTATTTGCAGACAAGGTGAGGAGAAAGCTGTCTACAGCTGGGACACAAACCTTGGATTTCTGCTTTTGCTGCTGATTCAGGCAAAGTCACCCTAAGGCTGGAGCATCGGAGCTGATTGAGGGTCAATAACTCACAGAGGAACAAGCCCCTGAAGCAGAATTTGATGAAGCACCTGGGCTGGGTTTCATCCCATTGAACTCGAGTCGGCCAGTGGAGCAAAATAGGCACCTTTGGGAACTATTAATTTGAGTTTCTTTGTGGTAATTTGAGTTTCTTTTTAAAATTAAATTAAAAACATCCTACAAGCATGCAGACATGACTGTGTACCTCTTACATGTCCACAGCCAAACCTTGCATGCAGCCCAAGTCTGGAGGAGGAGAGGAGATTCTTCTCGCCATGACAGTCCTTTTGATCATCCAAGGCTTCTGCAGCTCTTTCCACAAACTCCTCTAAATCAAGGAATTGGAAGAAATAATGTGCTTTTCCTCAGCTTTTTCCCTCCAACTCTAAAGACCCATCACAGCTTGTCACCCCAAAGGAAGGATGGAAGCAGCCTTGAAATTCTCCCACCTTGCCTCTGCCTAGCCAGGGAGCAGGACAGGACTCCTGACCTCCAGCTGAGGTACACTGGCATCTTGCCAGCCTATAAAATCAAGTTTCACCAATTAACTTTCAGTAGCGGAGGGTCTGGCTAGAAGTAGTCAGCTCTAATCCCAGATAATGTGTGACAACTTTCAGTGTGCTCATTCCAAGTGTTGAATGGCTTCAGTGTTTCCTACAGCTCTGTAATATATGCCACAAACACATAAGTCTTTTCTGTGGTACAGAAGGGAGAAAATTCTCAAAATGCTGAGTGCAGCAGACATAGAAACATCTCCTCATCATCTCCTGGTTTTCATGATATGTATCTAAATATCTCTAGAATTCCAGCTTCACCTATTGTTTAGAAATGCCTGTGATTTCTGTGTTGTTTTCTTGACAGCCAGCTAGGAATCTCTTTGTGATTTGGAATTTAACTTCATCTTGCCTTAACTTTCCCCATCTGATGAAGGTGTTGCCAGCATTAATTAATAGTGTAAGGTAGTGATTAATGAGTAGATATTACAAAACACAACATGCTGCCGGATGCTGAGGATTTTTGGGGAAGTTTGGAGAGCAGCATTCCTAAGGAGCTAGTCTGAGCTTGACCTCTCTCGATCATAAAATCATCATACATATTCCACAACATGGAAATGTTCTCTCATGTTCCCTTTTGGTAACAGGCTGGTGAATGGTGAGGCCTTCAGTTGATGCTTCTGGCTACCCATAAATTTCTGCAGGATTTGTAATATTCTGAGAGAAGTTCCAAGGAAACAGATTAATTTTCTTTCCCCCGCAGTCTGATTTTACTTTGAATCCTCAGCATTTTCTTTTCCTAAAACAAGGTATCAAAATATCTTGGATGGAATTATTCAATGCATACTGTGAAACACCTTGCCAAAAAACATTCACTTCAAATGGTATTTGTTTGGAGTACCTGAGTTTTCTTTCAGCCTCAGGAATTCTGCTTAGCACAACTCCATAATATTTCAAAATGGAAACAGAATAACATTGAAATTTATCAGCCATATGCAGTGCTTTTTTAGACTTTTTTCGACTTTGTGCATTGATCATGGTTAACTGAAAATAAGTTTTTCTGGAGTTTTCTCAAGTTTTTCTGCTTGTGTTACTCTTTTTTTCCTCCTTCTATATGATCTTTTTATCTTCTTAGAAGTTTTCAGAAAGGTGACTTCAGGTTGTGAAGAGAATGTATGTAACACTTGTCTTGCCTATTATCAATATTTCTAAAATAAGTGTTAGTGAACTATTTTACATTTTCATGGCTTTTCTTCCAAACATGAGTACAGTCACTCTACAGAGGTATTTTAGAACAGCTCATGCTCTTTATGGTCCTGTAACCTATGCAATAGATCCACCCACAAATGCAGGGAAAAAAGATATTTCCACAAACTGATAATTTTTTTTTGATGTATCTTTATTGCAAAAATGTAACATTATTTAAGGAAAAGGGAAAAACAATAAGAAGAAAACCCTCTTTGGGAAATTTTCTCTTTCAAAATTTAAAGACAATGCTCTTTCTCACTGTGCCAGCTGCTTCCATTTGAGGACTAAAGAAAATAAATTTTTTTCCTGGAAAAAAGTATGGTGGAGAGAAGAGTGAACTCAGTATCTCTCTCTACCTTAGTGGTCCTATTACATAAAACCAAAATTAAATGCAAAATCAAGAATCAGAACTCATCTTCTCCATTTTAATTATGTAACAACATATAAGTTATCTTCCCAACTGGGAGAGAATTTCTCATGAAAGTAAGTCCTGCACAAAAATTACCTAACCTTAAAATTAAATGCTGTCCCAGAGGGAAAGTTAGGTTTTGCTAAGCTCAAACTTTTAGAGATTTGCCAGTCAAGCTTTGCTGCAATCACTGCTTTACTCTGCAAATTGCCATTGAACTCACATCTCAGACCTCAGACAAAATTGTCACAGTCATACAGTGCACACCCCAAACCCAGCCTGCCTGGAACAGGTGGGCAATTTGACCATTTAAACAGTTGTCTTTTCATTTTCTGTTTCTAAAGCCTAGAGTTAAATACTGGTCTCAACAAAACAACCTTGAAAGAAGCCTTGGGACAGCACAACCTGTGTCTGCTGCACAGCCATGATGGAAAGGGAACAAGCCTCTATTGTGCCTGATGCAGCCCCTTCCCCCAGGATTGCTGGTTTGACACATAAAGCCGGGATAAAGGAAAGGGGCTGTTATTATCCTCTGCCACATCTCCATTTTTTGGGCTGAGAAGCAGGGCAGGAGGTGCCATGACTTATCCTTGGGCGCACACCCAAAGCCTGTGCCAGCAATGGTATTTAACCCAGCTCTTTGTCCCTGGCCAGTGTTTCATCAATAACACCCATTTTTCCCTCCACAGATATTTTTTTGTCCAAACAAATACACATGTTTAGGCTATCCCTGCTCTTTTTCCATGGCACATTATCCCTGTCAGCCATTCCTTGGCACCTGCCCAACCAGCATGGCCATCGTTCGTTTGCAGCTTCGTCCCTGAGAGAACCATGTCATTGTCATGGTGCTCCACTGACATCAAAGGTCCTAGCCAAGATGGAGGCTGTTTTAAACATCACCTAAATTACATTTTTATAAAATAAACCATTTCATAAAGTGAAAACTCTTCTAATACAGTTGACACATAACCAGATTTAGGTACGGCACGTCCTTGGCCGTGGAAGAGCAACTGCTGTTCACACAAGTCATCATTTCTGGGCAGGAGGAGACAGCTCCCCATGGCACCAAACCATCATTCTTGGAAGAAAAAGCTATTTGTGATTGGGACAGACAAGTTGCCTTTGCCAGGTTGGAGATGACTCTGGTATGGGCACACCCAGCTCATTCAAAGTGAAGTGTAGCAGTATCAATCTCTAGTGGAGACCTGCTTTGGCAGAGCCAGAGATTAAGGTGATGTCTCCCAACCCTGTCAAAAATAGACAGACATGAGTGTTGGGAGAACTTGATCATGTTGATGATTTTAACCAAGTTTTTATTGCAGAAGAGGCTGCTAATTTTAACCCCATCCATATTAATTAATAGTCAAACCTGGTTTTTCTCCAGATTCTCCAGGAGTCTAAATAGAAAACCTCATACACGTTTTCAGGAAATTAGGTGATTGTTTTGAACATTCTACATTCATTTGTGTTTCTTGTGGCTTTAGGGAGAGTGTGTTGGGCTGTGGAGGAAAGCCCACCTCCATCAGCAGGGGCAGAAGGCATGGAGAAGGCAATGTCCCTCGTGCCACCCTCATTTAGCCAGGGGCATGGCCTGCCCCAGGAGTAAGAGTCATGGGTACTCTCCATGAGTACCAGCACCATCCATACCAGGACAGGGTCTGGCTTCAATATCAAGGATGAAAAGCTTCAAGTAGGTCCTCCTGCAGACTCAGATTGACTTTATCTGATGTACCTAGCCACAAGGCCTTTTATTTTTATTTCTTTGCGTGGTTGCGCACTTCCTAAGAGTTGTGCCAGAAGTGGGAGTAAGGAGACATTACAAACAATGGTGCCCTCAGAGCACTTCCAGCCATCAGCACAAGGGAGGGCAGGAAATCTTGCCAGAAGCCCAGTTTTTCAGAATGGAAGTGTTTGGATAAATGCTGACTGCTTTGAGGTTTACCCACTCTGGAGAAAAATGGGGAAAACAAGGATGGAAATGGCCTCTAAGATCACCCAGGCTAATTTGTCTGCCAGGATAGGGTTATGCTTCTTCTCCATTCTGTCCAGTCCTCGCATGAAATTTCTTGCCAAGGAACCAACCTGCTCATTTTGGTGAGGCAGGAGAAGTCCTCATCCTGTCAAGGAGGGCATTTGCTCAAAGCAGGGGTTTTATGCCTTTGAGGCAGCAATTAGTGCTGGCAGTCCAGCTCCAGAATCACATCACATGGTTATTTTCTTCTGGAAAAGGACTCGTGTTTTACTTGTTTTCTCTCGTTCTTCTTCATTTATACCCAAATGAAACCAGTGCCAATTGAACCAAGATGCCATTTCTATTACTTCACCATTTCCATCTCTTTTCCCTCTGCATGTTGCTGAGAAATCATCATGATGTCCTCATGGGGAAAGATTAACATCTCACTTTACTAGCAGTTGCCCCAAATTTTGCTTTCTCAATTTTATCTCAGTGCTCCTCCATGTACCTCCACAAGAGGTACAAGTTGTAAAAAGAAAAATGTTTTTTCTTCCCAGAAACCAGTCCAAATTAACATTTCCCTTTGTCTATATAATCCATTGTCCAAAATGTAGGTCAGATTCTCTGCCAGTATAAAGCTCACAAATTCATATTCTCTATAATTTAATGGCAGCTGAGAATTGATGTAAAATGCATCTGAGGGAAAAAATGAGCCTCTGTTTTCAGACTGTCCTGGCTTCACAAAGCAGTCATTTCCAGGATTGCTGGAAGAAACCATCCCTCAGGTAGGACAGGCAAAGAGCCTTTCCAGTGCAGAAAACAGGTTATTGTATATATTCATCTTATCTTTACACATCTGCAGTAAAACAAGATGCTATTGTATCCAAGCTAAAAAGCTCTAGGGTTAAAAGCACAAGCAATCAGTCTCTCAGAAATGTGGGGTTTTGTCATGACAGCTTTTGTAGCCACATTAATCTTTACAAACTACAAGGCCATTGACACCTTCCAAAAGCATTTCCTGCCCTGCTGTCTCAAAACTCACACATTTCTGCCTGGAGTGGAAGCCCTGCAGTGAACATGTGCATCACAAGATCTGGGGGGTGAATAAGACATATAAGAAATATGGAGGCCAAGAAACACGATGGATAAAACAGGCTGGATTTTCATCGCTGGTGGCCACAACAACAGCCATAGAAAGTGCAATAAGAACGGTGTTTCCAAGAGGATGTGAGGTTATGGATCCTGCAGTATCGGTAAACGCCGTCTGCTCTCCAGTGTGACCACATAATAGCTAAACTGCTGTATTTTCCACACTGCTCAGCTAAACAGCTTAAATTGGACCCTCTCAAAGGCTGAAAGGAATCAATTTCATCCTAAACAATTCCAAGGCCAACCTGACCAAAGCCTTTGATTCATGCCAGCTAAAGTGAAAGGCTTCATGGCACTGTTATTGTTCAATATTCACCAGCAGAGTGAAGAGCAATGGCTGCACTCACCTTGTCCTCCCCCTGCAGAGGTGACCAGCAGCAGTAACTGGGATTGCTCAGGGGTGAGGATCTTCCTGGCTCAGCCCTCTGTTGCCAGCTCCATCTCACTGCAGCTCTGCACCTCCTCCTTACCTGGAAGCCATTAACTCCTTGGTCTGTGCTCCCCTTCCAGGGGCCACTCTGCAGAGAATATTGCTGACCAGTTCCTGGTATGTTCTTTCATCTGATGAAAGAGCTTGTTTAAACAGAAATCTGAACACTGCTGCTCTGCCAGGCACTGGCTGAAAATATGTTAGTAGATGCTTTGTCATGAGCAAATCCAGACCAGAGTTTCCCTCTAGGTTCCTCGAGTTCCAGTTATGAAGTCCTCAGTTTTCAGCCAGGTAGGTAAAAATGTTTCACATTTTTACAGATGGGGGAACTGTGGTGGAGCAGAGAGTGTAAGAAATGCACCCAAGATCAACAATGATATTTTTTTGTGGCAGAGTGAAGAGTTAAGCTCAGATCTCCTGCCATGCAGTGGGGGTACTTTCACCACCACACCACCCTGCTTCCTTTGCAAGCCTGCTAGGGCTGAGTTAAGGGACAACACTCCAAAACCAGTGGCACCAGCCATCCCACAGAGAGAAAAACAGTGCCCAGGGTCAGTGTCTGGATCACTAAAATGCAGAAGTGACACATCACACACATCTCCTGCAGAAAGACATGCACGTGGTCATGGCTGGAGCGTCCCACCACCACCTAAGGCATAAAAAGATAACATTTGGCTGCAAAGAATACTGCAGGGAGCTCATGGAAACCACTTGCAAACAGCCCTGTCATTCAGCTCAGGGCCTGAAAGATCAGACCACCCACTCCAGCACAGGAGTTATGTGCCATGTAGCTGGTATCAGTGGGGAAGGAATTAATTTCACCTAATTCAGATGCCTACAAGGTAGAGCTGGCCACCCTCAGGCTCTTCAATAAATGATCTTTAAGGAGACACTTGTCCGACCTACTCTAAAGCTCTATTTTAAGATAAGTAGAGTTATAACCTGGATATTTAAAAAAAAACAGAAAACACAGCCCCAGAGTCTGGCTCAGATGAAAATATGATCATGCATCTACTTTTGATCCCATGTATCTCACCCAACATGACAAATGGGAATACACTAAAATTGAAGTAGAATTCTTTCAAAAACCTGTGAAGTGATGCTTACTCCAAAGTGGTTTTATTTGATATATATATATATATATGTATTTCATGTGTATGTAAACACAGTGCAATTTGCACTGCAATATTTGGCCACAGTAGAGAGCTGATAGTTCTCATCATGGGAAATGTTTCCATTATAAAAGATGGCAATTAAGCTGAGTGGTTTTTACTCAGTCCTATTTATCAGCAGAGTATGGTCATGTTCTTATTTTTCCCTGGGCATAATGGGAATCAAAAAGTAAAGAAGAGCCTCTCCCTATCTTCTTGGTCTCTTCTTCTGGCCATGTCTACACCCAAAAAATCCTCTTTGTGGTCATCTGGGGTTATGTGCACAGCTGATTCTGGCAGCTTGGGGTTTTCTGTTACTATCTCCTCTCTCCTTTTCTCATGTTTCTGGCACATTTGCTTTTAAACACTCAGAATTCAACCAAAACAATACCCTGACTCCAGGTTTGCCTTCTGCTGCCAGTGGAACACCACAGGCAGCACATCTGGGTTTCTGAAGAGCCTCTGTATCTGCTTTGGTAAACAACTTCTTTACTTAAACTCAGAACTATCTGCCCAGAGTGGAGGATGGCCACAATAGCCAGAAATTCAGTGACATTTTGCAGAAGTAGCCAGACATGGGTGAAACAAGGAGCAGAGCTTGTCCCTTTCAGCTCAGTCCCCTCCTGAGTGATCCTGGACAGACCCTACTTTCAACCACTTCCTATTCTGCCAGATTTAACTGTGTGGGCTGAAATGTTGTGCTCTCAATATCTGCTGCACTCTAAAAGTTTTGAGCCAATTTGAGACAAAACATTTCAGGAGATTTCATGTACAAGGGAAAAATACATTCCTTTGCCCACGTTCAGGAAGCTGTTTCACAAAGATTGAGACTGAGGAAATGTGGTTTCACTTCAACACGCAGGCTGGGCTGGCAACTCAACCCCCCTGCAATTCCCCTTGTTCCCCCCATGCCCTCTGTCCTGCCCCCCCGGACAATGAGCAAAACACACCATGGTTGTCCTGAGCCACCTGCCTGTGGACAGACTGGCCATGACAAAATTTGGCCTCTTCTCACCTTTTTCAGAACACTCACATGCATCTCAATTCTCTACTCAGCCATGAAATTTCAAACAACTTGCAGGACCTTTGTAGTATTGGAGTTCTCCCCTCTTTCTTCTCTCAAAATCAGTTTGCAATTAGCCAAGTGATTAAAAAATGAACCCAGATGGGCAGAAGGAATGATCACATCTTTTCACAGCAAAAGAATGGTCCTTCTTTTCACATAGGTTAATATCTTTATTGGACCTTTATTAGTGGCATTACCAACTCTGCTCACAGCCCATTTAATATATATTCTGTGTATTAATGTGTACCTAAACATTGTGGAGAAATTAACACTCATAAAGGACCTAATCCAAAGCTTTCCAGGCTTCCCTGTGCTGCTTAAGCTAGAAAAACACCCTTCTTCCTCCTCCTCCTCTTCCTCCTTCTTCTTCTTCTTCTTCTTCTTCTTCTTCTTCTTCTTCTTCTTGTTTTTCAGTTATCTGACTGCATCTGATCTTTTTCAGCAGTGAATGAAAATGAAAACAAAGCCAATGAGAGTCTACTTGAGGAAATGTTATCTAAAATATTAAATGCTTGGTAGCTTAGGAGAGAAATATTAGCGATCACTGCCTGGATCAGAACAAGTCTTCCTGTGTAAAACACCAGCTAAATGATATCTTTAGGGGACTCACAGAGGACACACCAGTATGAAAAAGATTTTTGACCATTTCTCTGATGTGACCCTTTGGATTCAGTTCAGGTAAATAAAGTGCCATGGAAAAATGTGTATTGGGCAGTCTTTCCCTTGCACTATTTTAAGGGATGTCAAGAAGACAACAAATCCCAGCTAGTCATCCAACTAGGCTAATGAGCCACAGAATCACACTATGCAAACCCATTGTTCTGCACACAGTATTTTGGCTGACAAAACACCAGCAAATTAGTCCTGAAACTCTTAGACATCAGAGCTGCAGTGTTGTTATCAATTCTCCTTCCACCAGCCCTTCCTCCATGACAAGAAGGAACACACAGGCAGGTCTTTTCATGTGTCCCAAAGTGTCTGAGATGCCCATTAAAATGAACAATTCATTCTCCTGGTGTTGCATGAAGAAGTCCCCTCTCCTTGGTGACTGCAAAAACTCCCTGAATACAAGAACATGCATGTAATTACCAGCAGCTCTAAGGTTAGCATAAATCAAAGTGAGAAGTCAGCTGCCAGGGGCACTTCAGAAGCAATGCCCACGTCTCAAATGGAGCTGAGCTAAAGCAATAACCCCATCCAAGCCCCTGAATGGGCCGTGCCTTGTAATGGGCTGGCACAAAGCTACATTATCCCACAAGCTGCACCTGCTTCTGGAGCTGCTGTATCAGCAGCAAATAGAGGTGCCACCTGGCAAGATGGCATTTCCTGAAGCCTGCAGTGACGAGGCAAAAAAAACAACTTCCCAGCAAACAGATGGTGCCCACAGAAATGGGAGTTATATGGAAGCAACAAAGGGCATTACAGCAACCACAACACTCTGCTCTCAGCCCTCTCTAAACTGTCACACACATCCTCAGTGGGTGGTAAATACAGGCCTAAATTCAGGTGCCTTCTCTCCCAGGAAAAAAGGATCTTGTTTTTCAAGTTCATTGCTCCTCAAACTGTATGAAAAAGATTAGAATCACAAAGACCCACTGAACAGTGTCTGTCCCTCAGCATAAAGGCAGCAAAAAATAAAACCCAAGGAGTGACAGTGCTAGAAACAGGCCATCTGCAAAGGGATGTAAATGTGACTGTGCCCCCAAGTCATGGCTTACGGTCTTGGAAAGCTAAAACATGCTGACTGAAAGCATGCAATTAGTGCCAAGAAGAATATAAAGTATGGGAATACAAGGACTGGGGAGGTGGTCAAATTTGCAAGAAGAAAACAAAAGCTTGTTTATCCCAATGAATTAATTGCAAAACATGGAAGTAACAAACAATCAGAGGTGCCTCTGCCATGGGTTATTGATTCTGAGGGTGTCCAGCTCCAGTTGCAGCCACCAGTTACAGAACAAATGGCCTGAAAGGAGAATTGCTTCCTGACACACAAGCATTGTGCCTTGAAACAAGAGTTTATGTCTTTCCCATAGACGTTGTTTATGTAGTCTTTAAAATGTTATTATTATAATGCTGGATAGTCCCATCATCTGCTGAAATATCTCATCCTTATTTCCATACAGCCAATTATTTCTTCAGCCATGACCCTCAAGATTTCACAATAGTGTTGAAATAATAATTGTGTCTCAAGGATCTGAAAGAGCTTTGCAAACCATGGACAAGATCCTGTCTTCCTTGTCAGAAGATGCCCCAAGTTCATTCTGGAGCCTCCAAAGCTGCAGTGTATTTGGAGACTGAAGTTACCTTTCCATGGGAAGTAATCTTAAAAGTCAACATCAGCTCATAGGTGGCAAGATACACCAGAAATCCCTGGACCACCCCCCTGAAGATGCAAACCATTACTTTTTCAGTCCCATTTGGGTAATTTCTCTACAGTCCTGTGGGATTCCCTGCCCCACACCAAACATTTGCAGGCTGTGGTTCCAGGTCATTTATGGTGCCAAAGCAGTGGCAGACACAGCTCAGCACTGTTCACCTCTTGATCCAATTTCCTGAACTTTAGCAGATCATTTGAGAATATGGCAAAGGATTGCCTTCCTTTTTTGTTGCATGTTCTAGAGAAGGAAAACATCTCAATAGGAAAATCTGGAGCAGCCTGGCCTGTTCCAAAGACTGCAGGTTGTGTGTTTGGGATGGTGTTTTCTGTTCAGAGGGGTCACTCTCCCTGCCTCAGGCAGGAGCTCTTTTCTCCCTAATATCCCTTTTGTGCAATTGGAGAGGAGCAAGGAGACCCAGCTCCCCTCCCCATGGACCATGCCACATCTTTTGCATCTTGGAACATTATTTTTTTGTCCAGTTTGCTTGTAACCCTGAGAAATGCCAAAGTGGGGAAAACAATTCCAAAATAAATCAGGAGAGCTGTTGGGCAGAGCCTGGGTGAGCAGTGCAGGCAGCGTGGTGCTCTGGGGAAGGCTGTGTGCTTTGCAGGGGAGGGACAGTGGATCCCTGCAGTCCAGCACTGGTGGCACTTTGTCCTGCCCCTTTGTGATCACTCATTTTCCAGCCCATTCTGGCCACTGGGCTCTCATTTTGGTTGTGTATTTTCTTGTTTGGTGTTTGGCTCTGTCCTAACCACAGACACACCTCCCCTGTAAAAAACAATACAAGGGAAACATCTGTGCCATCATCTCCACAGGCATCAGCTAACCCCATCCACACTCATCTGGGTGGAAAACCCAACACTGAAGTATTGCTCCTCCCAAAAGGACACCAAAGTTTTCTGTATCAAATTCCTCCTGGGGAAGTTTCATAACCTTCCAGAATAACTGCAGAGTGCTGAAATCTCAGTCTGACCAGCAGGTGAGCATCTCACCCGGGGTTTGAGATTCTCTTCAGGCAGGACTAAACTTAAAGGTGGCCTTTGTCTTCTTTTTTTTTTCCCTTTAGAACACAGTGTCCCACTGTTGCTGTGTTTTAACTGCAGAAGGTTCAGCTGTTAGCCCCTGTTGTGAGGCCAAGGTGGGTGACACAGCAGAAGTTAATAAAAATGAGAAGCAGAAAGATGCACAAGTGGAAAGATGAAGATGAAAACAAAACTATTCAAACAAGAAGTGCTTGAAATTAAAAAAAAAGTCAATCCATGCCTGTGGGGAAAAAAATAAGACTTCAAGAAAGAAAATTTGGCACAAGGGCAAACATAGAATTATCACATTCCCAAAAATGGATCCAGTCACAATGCCAGATGCAATGCAGAAATAGTTCAGATCCAGAACATAGCTTTCCAGTGCCTATCTATTTCTGGGATAATCAGTACCATGGGGGAAAGGGAAATAGAAACACTATAAAGTTTATCTAAAGGATGGAAACACACCCAGCATTTGATGTGAGAAAAGAAAATGTGCTGTTATCTAGCATGTGTCCTGCAGGAATGGCCACAGGCCCGGGCTGGGATCAAGGTCTGTGGAGCTGAGCTGAGCACACATGGAGAGGCTGAAGTGGAAATACTCTCTCACCATCTGCTCTGACATCATCTGAGCAGAACATGTAAAGACGGGTGGCTTAGGGTTTACCCCAGACAACTCAGAAATGATCAAAAAGTCTCCCATAATCCATAAAACAAAGCTCAGCAAACGTTTTCATGTTTTGCCATCTTTCTTTGAAGTGCATAACAGAAGACAAAATGCTTCAGCCTCAGCTGATCTAAAAACTTATTGAGGTCAGGTGAAATGTTCCTACTTGCTACCACTGGAGAATTAGGTTTCTAAAACGTGTTCATCTGCTCCAAAGATGTTGGAAACCAGATATAAAGTGTCTTGCTGGAGTTTTGGGCAAACACTGCAAGAAAGAAGAGTTTGCACTTCACGCAATCCAAACAACTGAGCCAGAGAGCAAGAGGAGAGAGGGGAAGAGGATCAGAGGGAAAACCAGACAGACCCAGATTTCAGGAGTGGCTAACAACTTTGACTGTCACAGCTTGTGCCAACTCCTGGCTCTGCTGGCTGGACCTTAACTAAAATTCACTGCCTCTGCTTTCCAGAGCCCAGCTCAAGCTGCCTGGATTATACAGCACCATGACCTCTTTGGAGAAGGAATTGCCTTCCATTCTGAATGAGATACCTCCTATCTAAATTTGGATACCAATAACATAGATGTAACTCCAGCTTCCCTTGCTGTTGATGAAGAGAAGGAGACTTTCTCAGAAGATCAGCTTTAGGTGACTACTTCATGCTATCCCATTTTACTCTGTATTTTCTGTACTCTTTCTATTGTCTACAGCTCTGATGTGACACCCACACCATAAACTTCCACACTTGGCCACCTTAATCCCAGCCCATGTGTCCCTGTGTCTATTTCAAGGAGCCCAGATTGCAGTCAGGATCTCAATATACAACAATAACACAAGTAATGTTAGAAACATCTGAACACACTGGGCTCACAGCCTCCAGTTATTTAGGGACTCAGCTCCTAACCTGCACCATGGCAAGAAAACCACTGGGAGTCAGGGACCTAAATGCCCCTGTGGATCAAGATCCAAATTCCACACTTACTGGAAGTGGAAGGGCAGTGAACTTTACTCACCTTTCAAGGGCTTCAGCAGAGTTGTTGTGGTTTCATACTCCCTCTAACATCCACTGCTGCTGATCTGCTGACCTCAGGGGTGCTGGGATGCAGCCCATATTTGGGGCAGGATGACAATTGCTCTGTTTCTTTTTCCCAAGAGCCAGCCTATAATCAGAAACTGGCAAACCTCAGAGTGGCTCCTGTGCCATTCAAAAAGTTCACATGAAACATTAGGGCCAGGAGCTGGCATCCAAATCTGCTGAGACCAAACAGGGTTTCTTACCAGAGCAGGGCAGAAAGTGCTGGTAACAAGAGGCATTTTGTGGTGTTTCACTCTGAGCCCCAACTGGAGCCAAGGAGAGCACACACCATCTGCAGATGTATTTTAGACTGCAATGAACCTTTTTTTTTAACTACACACTGGACTGAAAAAAAAAAAAGGCTGGGAAAAGGCTCTGGATTGTCACTTGCATCTATTCAAATATAGCTAGCCAGTCACTAATGACAACCTACATTGAGACATGTCCAAAACACAAACCAGCCCTTTGATGGAGGTTTTTAAAAGTCTGAATAATAGAGGTTTGGGTTTGTTTTTTTTGGTTTTTTTTTTCTTCTCCTGTCTTTCTTTCCCCTTCAGTTCTTCAGGGTCCCTGGATCAGAAGCAGGAGTGCCAAGATGCAGGGGGAGCTGCCCATCCTGCCAGGTTCCCTCAAAGCAATGAATGCTGCTATTCTTCCTGTCCCACAGCAGGCTTTCCCCAAGGTCTCTGCCTGCTTTAATTCCCTGCTGTGAGCACGGGCCCCTCCCTGGTGATCAATGCAAGTCTGCCACGGGCAAACTTCTGACAGGTAGAGCTGGAACTAAACTTCAGCTTGCAGGGCACAGAGCCCTTCTTGTGCAGCTGACCTGACATGTTTTGGGGGAATTTAAGCCCTTCAGATTTGCTCTGTGTGTCCAAATAGCTGTTGAAATATTTCCATCTAGATAAAAGAATCTAAAAAGTATCTTTTCACGCTATGAACTTGTCTCTTCTTTTGACACCTTGACTATCACCTCTCAAACTTCCAGCACAGAGGGACCTGGATTAAAGCTATTGAGGCACTGCAGGTTGGGACACATTACTGGATGCAGGCATGGATTTTTCTCTCTGCTGACAGATCTTCAGTCCAACGAGAAAAAACTGGCACATCCAGAAATACATGAGGATTTCTCGTTCTGCTTTTCATACTTTGATAGAGACACAATTCAGGGAAACAAAGAATTGCCACATTTCATGAGAGGGTCCTGGATGTGAGTGGAGCCCAAAGTCGTGCTCCTGACAGTGGTTCCAGGCCCCCTGCTGAAGTCAGAGGAAGCCAAAATCTTCCCCTTTGTGGGCTTCTAGAGAATGAGGATTGCCTTCAAATCCCACCTGCATTTGGAGGTGAAAAGCAGAAGCCAGGCAGAGGGGAAGTGCAGGATGGTCTTTGACAGCCAGCTCCGCCTGTGACTGCCCTGGTGGGATCCTCTTGGAATTTCCACTGCCCAGGCTGTTTCTGTAATCGTGTGAGGGAACACAAACAGACACAACAGACATTCTGGCTGGCCTGATAAGACTGAGCAAATGTCTAAACATCATCATCCCAAGAGATACACCAAAATGCCAGAGTTTGTCTTCTTCTTCTTCTTCTTTATACCCCTCCCCTGATTCTGACTAGGAAAAGCTAAACAGAACACCTCTGACATTTCTAGATATTTCTATTTTAAACCTTTTGACTACACTAGCTAGGAAATGCTGCAAAAGTGCCCTAGATACTCAGAGATAATTGAGCCACTGAGTGCAGGACAGTTCATTGAACCACACTGAGCTAAGGAACCAATTACAGTCTGACCTACTGAAGAGTTTTTTCATCTCTATCATTTTAATTCCACTCTTCCTTTTAATTAAACAGTTTATTTTCCAGTATAAAGAGGAAATCCCATTACTTGGGAATTGTCAAGTAATCATTGTTTTGCAAAGTCTGTCCCTGGACACTTGAGGATTTATTATAACTCTATACTAACTAATGAATGTTTGTAGACCCATTTCTAGAACAAATGTAGGTTTGTAGGAAGGACCTATGGGCCTAAAGAAAGGCCTGCATGGATCATTTTCAATCAGTAATAAGTGGACTTCAGGCAGATCAGGATTAATCCTACTGTTTTTTGGGTTTTTTTCTGAGAGTAGGGAGCTTTCTCCTCCAGCTTCCCATACCTGTCAATATCTCATCAAGGATCTCATGTTATCTCAGCACTTAAAATGGCATTTGGGTAGCTACAATTAATAACACTAACATAAATCATTCTGGTGGACATCAAATTACTCACAGACTCATAGAAACCTCCCTCAAGCTGGAAAACAATGTTGCACCAGCCAGGTAAAGACTTAGAAGTACTGTCCATGCAGCAGATGTTCATCAGTTCTGATCAACATGGGAAACGTGCCTCCTCCTCACACCTAGATCTGGGTAATGGCTGTAAGTTCAGACAAGCAGAGCTTTGGTATAAAAAGCCATTGGAGTCCTGACAGTTCAATGAGAGGTTTTTCATTCTACTCTCTATTGATTCTATGTGTGTTGCTCTCCCTGCTTTTGGTTAGCACACATAAAAGAAGTGCAGATTAATCTTTGTTTATGCCCATAAAATAAATTCAGAGGAATTCAAATGGCTGATGAAGAAAACTGTGCAGGTCTGTGAAGACAGCAGATCTCCTTGAGCACTGCAAATCAAAATCAAGAATCAAGGAGTTTGTTGGGAACAAGAGATGCATGGCATGAATGAAATCCAAACAAAGGTACCCAGGAACATTTAGGTGTTGGGTACAGAAGATAATAAATCATAGCTATACTTATATATTTTTGGTAATCCTAAAGGAACTCAGGATTACAGATTACACATGGAGATATTTCCACCTTCCTCAGCCAACATTATGACAAGAGAGAATAAGAAAATCACTGGGACCAGAAGTAGAGGAAAAAATGGCACCCAGCTGAAACTAGGGAAAACCTTGGTACAAACCATTGAAAAGGGCTGAAAACAATCCCAGGAGTCATGTACCACCTTCTGCTGTCCCAAGAGAGCAGCCCTGTGGAGAAGGACGTGGGGTGCTGGTGGAGGAGATGCTGGACATCAGCAATGTGCACTGGGAGCCCAGAAAGCCAAACGTGTCCTGGGCTGCATCAAAAGCCCCATGGGCAGCAGGTGAGGGAGGGGATTCTGCTCTGCTCTGCTCTGCTCTGGTGAGAGCACACCTGCAGTGCTGCACCCAGCTCTGGGGTCCCCAGCATCACAGGTCCCTGCTAGAACAGGTCCACAGGATACAGGAGAATTATCAGAGCACTGGAGCACCTCTCCTTTAGGAAAAGGATGAAAGTGTTGGGGTCGTCCAAGCTGGAGCAGAGAAGGCTCCAAGGAGCCTTTATTGTGGCCTTCCAGTCCTTAAAAGGAGCTTATAAGAAAGGTGGGGACAGAAGTTTCAGCATGGCCTGTTGCAGTGGCACAAGAGGTTGTGGTTTTAACCTGACAGAGGGCAGATTTAGACTATACACAGGGATGAAATTTTTTACTATGAGGGTGGTGGAACACTGGAACATGTTGCCCACAGAGCTAGTTGATGACTAATTCCTGAAAATATTCAACATCAGGTTGAACAGGGTTCTGGGCAATATGATCCAGTTGAAGTTATCCCTGCTCATTGCAGTGTGTTTGGACTAGATGACTTTTAAAGGTCCCTACCAACCCAAAGCCTTCCATAGTTCTATGAAACCAAGATTTAATCTGTTCCCATGGATCTCCAAGGCACATCCCACAGCTAATGCTGCTGATGCTTCACTGCTTTCTACTGTTCCTAATGTCTAATTTATGCTCATTGCTTCTTGTCTTACCTTCATATATAGACAATATATAATTAGGAAACCAAACCCTGAGGTCTTCATAGTCCTGAATTCTGGAGTGCCAGACAGCCTAGATCTGATTTTTTTATTTTTTTTTTGGTAGCCACAAGTTAAGTTAAACATGGGATCTAAATTTCTCTACTTGCCCTCATGGGAATGAGGGAATGCAGATCCAGGATGTCAGGCTCAGAGCAAGCAGTCAAGCAGCAGAGCAAATTTTACTTCTCTGTATTCTGGCAAGAACCACTGTGCAAACGTGAGTAAATTGCACCTTTGGTTTTATATTGCCTAAAAGAACAAGAAATAGAGACTGGCTCAGAAGTAAAAGGCTTCAGTGGAATATTGCTGAGCTATGGGGCAAAGTCCTGAGCACATATATCCCAGGTATTCAAAAAAGAGATTGCTGGCAGGAAGGAGGAGAGATGGGCAGGAGAGGTGCTGAAGCCTTCTCTATGAGGCCTGGGACTTCTCCCAGCTCAGCCAGAATACCCTTTTGGCAAATATTTCAGGGACCCAGAGCTGGTGAGATGCCTGCTTAGCCCTCAATAAATAGAGTGGAGCAAGGGGTGGAAGAGAGGCTGCTCTGTTCAGCTGCCTCTTGCAGTCACCTGGCAGGGCCCTGGCCTGGCCCTTCTCAGTCTGTTCTGTGACTTGTCTCCATGGATAATGACAGCAAATGACATTTTGATAGCATTCCTAATTTTATCTTCTTTCTGAGGTCTCGTTGAGAAATCTGCCCTTTTGCTGCTTCACTGGTTCAACTCCCCTATGAACTGTGAACCCCCAAATTGTGAAATCACTGAGTACAAGAGGAAGCTTAGGAACCAGCAGAGGCATTTTGGCTGCCCCAGCAGAGAGCTTTTGGACCAGCAGCTAATCCTTTTAATAATTTCTCACCACTTCATTTACTGATGCAAGCAGAGTGTCTGATTGCCAGGGTAGGATCTGTCAGGCTGTGCACTTCAGAGAGCCTGTGGAAACACAGTGGGCTTAAAACCCCACTCCAAGCTGAAGAGAGACAGAGACAGAGAGACATCCCATGTCATGACCAGGCCCATCTATATGGAGTGAAACAAAAGTGGTGGCTGTGCCTGTCTGGGAAGGTTTGGTGATGATTTCTAACTCACACAAAATCATTCCTCTGTTTTGGTGATGGATGCCCAGCACAAAAGTCAAGGCAAAGTTTGATTTGCTTGTGTAATCCAAAAGTCTCAACTTCTCCCTTGTATTTTGGCCTCTGCTTCATCCTCCAAGCTGGGAATTCTCCCTCAGGAATGCAATAAGACTTGAAATGGTGACAATGGCCCCAGGGCTGTGAGGCTGTGGCTCTGTTGGTCAGATGGGGTGGGTTCACTCAGCTCTTGGGCTGAAGTCAGCAGCCACTGAGTCCAGACAAAGCATGAGTCCCAGCTCAACCTCAGCACACAGCCAGGCTGGAGAAGTGAACTATGAAGGTTTGGAAAGGAGTAAGTGAAGGATGGAACCAGTTGTTCACCTCTGTTTAGAGATGTTGCCACCTCAGTTGATTCATCGGGTACCAGAGTATCTCCCTGGTGTCTGCTCCTCCCTCTCCATCACCATGGACAAGTGCATCAGCCAGTTTTTCCCTAAAATCAGCAAGATGTCACACCTTTCCAGAGAGTCTCAGATATTTCCTCTGGAAGAAGTGACAGGACCCTGGGCAAGCATCACTCACTGCTTTATTGATTCCTCTGCTTCACTCTTCCTTTGATACTTCCACCCACGAAAGGAGTTTGGACAGGGTACAGATTGGGTTTACTGCCCCAGCAGGTGCCTGTCTCTCCCCCAGCCAATACTGAGAGAGTGATGGGCAATTTGGGGCATTTATCACCCAGGTTTTCTGCCCCAGCTCCCTCTGCAGAGAAGCTGCTGTGCTGCTAAAGCTGCATCCTGGGACTGGGCAATATGAACACGGCCCTTCACAAGCACTGTCTGGGAGATGTGATGCTCCCTTCAGTCTTTGAAATAAGAAAGGAATTTTTGAGCTTCTCTGCAGAGGCCTGCATACCAACCCACTTCACTCCCAGGGCAGTAAAACAGAGCAATCTGCACCTTTCACCTCAGCCGTCTGCTTTTCATTTTCCCCTTTAATCACAAGCAGACTTCAGCTATCAAGTGTGAAAGTTTAGCAGACCCAGAGACCCCTGCAGAGGAGGAGATCCAAACTCAATGCGAAATTCATTTTGTGCCTGCTGATATACCTGATCCCTGGTTTGAAAAAGGGGATTTGCTGAATGTTTTACCCCCATAGAGAGAAAGAAAGAGGGAAGATTTACACTCACAGGAAGGTAGTGAAGCAAATACCAGCAGTACTGTAGACAGTCTCCCCCTACTTCAGGAACAAAAAACCACCTTCTGTATGATAAAAAGAAACACAAACCACAAAGAAAAATGTGCATGGTGACTGATTCACCCAGCTCAGTGCCAGCTGACCTCTGCTCATTCTCTGATGTGTTCTGCATTTGCAAAGCTCCTTGCACTGTCAAAAAAGAATAACTTCAGCTCCCACAGGATGGGTTCCAATAGCTTAAAGCCCAGCAGCAGGAGAAGACGAGGGAGAAACAGGGATGCACACTGACTGTAGGGTCAGGCATGCTCCAGGTGTGGATTCACATGGAGGTTTCTCACAGGGGGATCTGTGAGATATTTGGGAAGGGTCTCCAGCTGAAGGATGCACGTGCATAGTCAGTGAAACCTGCAAGAGGCAGTGGGTGGCTTCTCAAAGCCAAATCTAATACAAGGAATGATGCAGAGTGCAGCAGGAGCAGCTCCCCAGGTGGGACAGTCCATTCTGGAGTTGTTTCCATCACCCTCTGGACTGCTCAGTCTGTCAGGCTGGAGTAGGGTGAGGTGCACATGGAGGAACAGGAATGCTCTGAATGCACCAGAGCACACTGGGGAAGCTAAAGAAACAGGGAGCAAACACCTCAATGCCTGAGGGAGGAACAGCTATATAAAATACCTTTTTTTAAAGGTATTTTTAAAAGGCATTTTTTTCACAGCCATCAGTGTCAGCTTTGCTTTCTCCACTCTTATGTGCTTTAATGAATTTATACAGCTCCAAACAGTGTTCAGCTGAGCTTATCCATGCACAGGGCATGAAAACACATTGTCAGGGCAAAGCATTTGAGCCCAACCTTAAACATGCACACCCAGTGCCTGTGAGAGTGGGGGGAGCAGAGGGGCTGTCCTGGAGAAGGCTTGTGTGAGCAAGATTTTGGGGACTCACCATTCATCTCCCAACCATCTGGTTCCCTTAGGAAAATCTCACAGACAGCAATAGCTGCTACTACTTGTCTCCTCTCACCGTGCCTGGCAGCATCCCACGCATTCACCCTTTGAAGTGTGTTCCCAAGGCTATGTTGGCCATGTCATCCCCCACCCCTGGGCTCTTGGAATTTGTTGACAAATTTTTCGTGCTCAGCATACCAATATCTCACCGCTTGCATCCTGCTGAGAAGCCACCTCTTCATTCCTCTTATTCCTGTAACGTGTATGTTGTTCTGATGCTTGAACTATTTAATATTTTTTTGCCTAGGGAGCACACTGAAATTCAAATTGTAGCATGAAAACCAATCTCCAGCAGCGTATCTGTGTGACTTCTATTAATCTCCTCTGAAATGTCTCCCTTCTCTGAACCATTAGTTAACATTAGCTGTCCAGAAGTCAATCAAGATTAGAGTCTTATCATCTTAATACTTGTTTTTGCACAAAACAGCAACTAGTTCTTGGGTACTGAATAGAAAAAATGTAGGAAAAAAAGGAAGTGGCTTGAAAGGGACTTGGCACAACCACTTTTCTCACTGGCTGAATCATGGCAGCAATGGGCTCAGGATGTGTGTGAAGTTGCTGTCAGCAGACACAGGGTCCTCAGGATCACTCATTTATCAGATCCACCCTCCTGGCCCTACTACACCTGAGCTGAGGATGAAATCTTCCCATGCACAGGGGATTTTGGAGAAGTTTAATTATTCTATGCTGAAGCTTTAGTTATTTTGTGCTTATTCTAGCATTAAGGTACTTTTGTATCATAATATTATTGACAGCGTGGCTACATAGGCACTGTAGTACATATTGTATTAAAATAACATCACATGGCACATTTTAATGGGGATCAAGGCTGAAAAAAGTTTTAACACTTTGGTAAGTCTGTGTCTCAACTTATTTTGCCATGCAGTGTAACAATCCCACATGACTCTATATTTTTTCTGACATTTCCTATGGTTAAATGGTCCCAAGAACCAAAGGGATTGGAACAGACAGGTGTAAGCTCATCCCTGGCATAGATGGAAAGGATTATTCTAGTAAACTGGAGGGAGGGGGCATTTCTACTGAATTTGCTGTTCTGGCTAATAAAAGAGCTGAGGCTCCACTTCAGTTGTTGTCAAACTTGCCCTGGTCCTGTGTGACGTGCAGCTCCCAAGCCAGCACCTCCCCTGCACACAATGGCACTTGTGAAAACTGTGCTTGCTGCTCCTCTGCAGAGACAAGACAAATGGCTTGTCTGCAGCCAAACAGCTTTGTCTCCTGCTGACAGAGTGGTCCTGAGGGACTCTGCTCTGGCCACTTCAGGGAAGCAGACTGCAGTGTGCTGGGGACAGAGGCTGCTGTGCAGACCTGCGTGGAAGGTGTCACCGTGAGCCACCCAGCCCTGCACTGAGGCAGAGGCCCTGGCTTTGCAGCAGCTATTGCCCCTCCAAAAGAGACCCTCTGGCTTGTCTCCTTGACTTGGACACTTTCCCAGCCTTTCCCCCAATAAGCTGACGTTGCAGTGGTCAGTTCCTCAGCAGCCACCTGAGGAGAGGCTGCTCCCTACCAGCCTGCAGGGGAGGGCCCACACCAGCTGTGCCTTCTGGAGCCACCCCAGTCCCTGCAGAGGGCCCGTGCCCAAAAACACTTGCTCAGATTACCACAGCACTGACCCACGAATCCCAAATTAGATACACAGGAAGAACAGCAATTTTCAAGAGAATCTGTGTGTGCAAGTGGATTCGAAGTCACTTGGAAATGTCACCTTCATGGACTTGGGGTGGTGTGGGGCCACGGCCCCACCAAACACACAAAGATCCTTAAGCTCATGTCTCTCTGTGTCTCCCCATGCTCACCACATTGTAAATACTGTGCTTATACCCTACTACTATGAACCTGGGACTTTGTTCTGATACGTAACACTTTCCTTTCCAAGGACAAACATAACAAACAGGTTTCTGATCTGCTGGAAATGCTAGGGAATGGTCTGTACTCAAGATAACAGTTCTCTTGTGTGGAGGGCCAGCCATCCTAAACTGCTCCCTTGGCTCTGAGCTGGGAAACACTCGCTGGCACTGGATAGCTGTAATCCTGGAAAAGCAGGGAAACTAGGTAGCATCAACCCACCCTAATACCACAGACACCCCCAGACTTACCCCCTTCAGAGGAACACCTGCACACTCCAAACACAGCAAAGATGCAGAAGTTTGAGTGGGATATCAAGAGCTGGAGACACCACAGCCCTGTTACACGTGTGCTATTTGCTGTTTCTTGCTGCTGAGTTTCAGAGAGGTTAAGGGTCCCTGGCAGATGGGAAAGGTGTATGCTGGTGCAAAAGGTCACATCTCAACTTGCTAATATTTGTGGATATTGAGGCATAACAAATATTAAAGTTTGGACCTCAAACTGGGAATCTCAGGAGGAAGATGGACTAAACCTGCCAAAAAATGCCCGTTGCTTGAAAAGCCCAGCCTGGTGTTAATCTCTTGCCAAACAAGGCAGCAATAAATTTACCAGCCACGTTACTGGAGCTGGGCATCAGGAGGAGAAGGAGGAGGCCACAGATGAGTGCCAGGGCTGGCGAGCACCTTGCTGGCCAAAGGCAGTGTTCCCTCAGACCTCACTGAATGTCAATTCTGCCACTGTGCAAGGCTGGAAATCTGAATGTTTCCTGACGTCCCACGCGCCTATTAAAAATAAACCAAAAAGGTTTCCAACAAAGCACCACATTTTATATATGCCAGGAAGAAAATGAATTAAAAATGCATATCTTTGTTTCTTCCTGACAGTATCACATTGATTCAAAGCAGTGAGCAGACCAGTGAGCAACAATCAGCACCCTGCAAAGAGGTGCCCGTAACCACACAGGGAGGAGGTTTTGTTCCCCAACCTCGGACTATGCTCACTAACAATCTGGATTTCCATGCACATCTCCCTCCTCACCATGGGGAAACCTCAAGGCCTATTTGTGTGCAATGACTCTTGAAGGAAGAAAGCTCTTTAAACCATCCCTGACACTGTGGAAAAAAATCAGGAAACTTTAATTAAGGGAGCAAAAACAAAAAGCCACCCACAAGGCATTTTTGTACTTACTTTCACTAAGTGCAAAAACGAACTTCACAGGAATTTCATCCCACAGGAATTTTCAATATTTTAGTATTTGTTTCCGTTATGACTGGGGACAAAATGTTGAAATATCAAAGCATTTTCATAGGATGAAGTGTTCTGGGAAGCGGTGTTTTTTACGTCATTTTGACGCGTTTCAGGCTTGAACTTGCACCTGGCTGAGCTGCCCAGCCGTCTCCATGCTAGTGCCTTGTGGTACCAGGCTCCTTTTTTGACCAGCTCAGGACATCCAGGTCTTCCCACCCAACATTCATCACCAGGTCCCATGGCACCACACGGAAATCCAACAAGGCAGAAAGCAGTAGTATAGCACAGAATTCCAAATCCAGCCAATGGCTCTGTGTAGGAGAAGGGGCCATCAGATCTCCTTCTGTGAGAGCTGAGCATACAGAAATGCTCTACACAGCTGAGCCCAAATGTTTCATTTCAGCATTGTTGGCCTTGTTTATTTTTTAGCATAAATGATGTTAAAAAATAAATTCTTAGCATAAATTCTTAGCCAGCTGTATCAGTTCATTGGTCTGTCAGCACTCCAGGGACATCCCCCGCCTCAAACTGCACAGCAGGACTGCACCCCTGTTGTCTTCCCTGGGACACAGATGGGGGAGAGGGGATCTGTGGTGGCCAGCATTGAGTGTGTCTGTCCACATCAGCATGTCCTTGGATGGATCCATTCTGGGGGCTGGATCTGTCCATCTATTCCCTCCATCACCACCTTCAAGACATCAGGCTCTCCAACTCAATCTGTCCTCCTCTCATGGTCATTTGTCCCAGCCCTGCCCTTGGAGTTTTCTAGAGGAGATCAAGGTCAGAGCAGCAAGTAGGGCCATCAGGAAGAAAGTCATCTTTGGAGGAAAGGGGGGAAACCTTCCCAACACAAAGCTGTAACAAAAACTCCCAGCAGGACAAGAGCCCCTGTGCCTTTTCCTCCTGGCCAGTCTCAGCATCAGGTTTTACCTCACCTGAAAAGGATGGCAGAACTGATTGTGAGCTTTAATTTTTCAAACATGTCTGGCCTAAAAACTGCTATTGTACATTTTCCACTTCTGATACTTTCTCACATATTGTTTTGTGCTCTCCAACCGTTGCCTTTCTGGGAATTCAGGTGATGTGTGGCTTTTGCAGGCATTTCTTTGCCTAACTTCATTTTTCCAGACATTTTTGGTATCAAGAAAAATAAGTCCCACTCCACACACACACTTTTTCTTTCAAACCTCAGTTTCTCCTGGAGCAAGTGTGGATCAGTAGCTGGCCAGGACCACACACAGCTCTTCTAATATCCCAGCCTGATGAACAAGAAGGGAATGGAGGAGACAACCAGCACACTGTGCAGAAAGGAAGGAGAAGAAATCCAGCCATCAAAAGAAATGGACTGTGCATGTTGTGGACTTAAAGAACAAAGAGAATTTGTTATGTGTTCTATCAGATCATTTCCACTGAGATATGACAAATTTTAAGGTCCCGACAGTGGAAGATTTTACTTATTAAAAGACTGGGCAAGATGTCTGTTGGAGCAAGTATCAGCTGATATTTATTGGTAGGAGGCCTTTATCTCTCATAATACTACACCAATCCAAACCAGTTCAGATTTCCTCAGAGGCTATGGTGGAAAGCTCAGGCTGCTACAAGAACCAGGAGTGTTCATAAGGCCAGACTCATCTGACCAGACCTAAATCCTAGAGATAATATAACCTGGTGAGAAAGCACCTGAATTATTGATGGGGTTTGTTGATGGTCCCACTGGTGTATCATCTGCCATTCAGATGTCTGATCCTACTTCAGTCCAGGACTTCAACCCTTTTGCTTTCCTCAGTGCCAAGAACCCTGAGTCCTGTGTGCTGGAAAAAGCTGAAGCACATGGCTTCTTTCTAGCCAAGCATCAAGGAAATCACAAATTTGCAACTTTCCAGGAACCTAAATAATGCACAACTTAGATAAGCTGGGACAGATCCTGACATTTTGCATCTTCAAATCCATCTGAGAGCTGCCCAGTAGGAGCTGATGAGGAGTCACTCCATGTGGGGAATAATTAGCTGATGACAGAGAAATCAAATTGACTACTTCTGACTCCTGCAGCAGCACAAAATAAATATATACTTGTGGCATCAGGTTCAGGGGTTTTGTCTCAAAAAACCTCATCTCAGTTTATTTGAAGACACCAGAGAGTCAAATTACACTTCTCAAATATGATTCCTAAGGACTGTAGGAATCAGAATTTCCAGATGCAAAGTGCCTTCACAAACTCCAAGAAAAAATGTCCACAGACAGGGACAATTGCATCCTGAGCCACCCTGTGTGCTGACTGCTGGCCCCAGCTTTGGGGGCTGCCCTTTGGTACCCAGCCATGCAGAGAAGGGTTCCATGTTGGCTGACAGAACAGGTAAAATCACTCTTGTGGTCTGCTCCCTAGCTACACTTTTTCAGGGTGATTTTACCTCTCACATTTTTTACTCTATCCATAACTGATTTATTTTCTATGCAGTTTTTTCTATGCAGTTTTTTTTTTTTCACAGTCTGCTCTTAGACCTTGCCACCTCCTCTCCTCCAACAATGTTGAGCACCTTCTTTGATACTCTGTGCTAAATGGATTCTTGTCCTGGAGACCTCAATGGAACCAGAAAAAATATTTCTTCGTATTGTTTTTTGGGATTGCCACTCTTCAGAGGTGCTGGCTCCACCACTGTAGGAAAGGTGAGTCTGGAATGAGGAGCACCTTGTCTGCAGAGGCAGCACTGGGAAGGAAGAACAGCATAGACGGAGGAGGAGTGGGGAGACCTCACAGAAATGCTGCCTGATGGTTGAAGGTGGCACCAATACCTCAAAGCAGCAACTTGCACTGGTCATTTGTAAGAAAACTCTGTTTCCTGTGCATTTATCACCTCTGGGTCCAGATCGGTAGGAGACAGCCACGGTATTACAGCCAAGCAGAACAGAACATTCTCTAATAACTTTAAAAGTGGAGCCCTTTGACTCAAATGTCTCTTTATCCTTTATGTCTATCTATACCATCTGCAAAACTGGAGGTCAGTGTGCAACAGCATCTATTCACAGGTGGGTTTGCTCTCTCTGTATCTTCAACAACAAAAATTGTAAAAAACAAATTCCCAGCACAGGGACAGAAGTATCAGAACTAATTTTCCAACAGATGCAAGAGACTGTCAGCTAATGTAGGAAATTAAATGTTTAAGGAAATTATGGAATGAAAATATAAACTCTTGAACGGGAGCCAAAAAATACAAATTCCATCATTTATCAAAAAAAACCTCCAAAATGGGCCTGAAATGGTGTGGGGAGAGCTGAATGAAAGGCTATATTCAGGCAGCAGCACTGTTTGGCTTACTTTTTGGACCTTTTCCCCTTATTGATGCTGTTGGGAGGTGCTCATTCCAAAACCTCTAATGCTGTCGTGTTCTGGGATGAGTTACTAAAAGCAGCCATTCTTCCACATATGAAAACATTCGATTATTTGCATGTTCGGTGTCTTTAATGCCTCTTTTGTGCCTCTGTTTTTTTGTGGGGGGAGGCAGATGAGGGATCTTGAGTTTCAGCAGTATTCTGATATAAACTTCCTCTGAGGGAGGGAAGGCAAAGAAGAAAAAGTCTTTGCAAGGCTGAAATGGAGTTGAGGCGGGCTGGCTTTCTCGATTTGCTTGAAGGGTCTGATGAAAGTGTTATTCAGGACTTGTGCAGTGCTGCCAGCCCTGAAGTAAAGACTCAGCTCTAAAGCTGAAGCATTACCTAGCATTCCTTGAGCCATGTGACAAAAAATGCCCAATCTGAACCGTCCCAAACTGCTGCTGTAGGGGTACAAATTCCAGCACTGTGCCCAGGACAGATGAAGGGCTCAGAAAGCTGCTCCTGAAGCATCTCCACACAGAAAGGGGGGTACTTTCTGTGTAAGGGGTGAGGATATGCAGTGCTAGGCATGAATTTGGGGCTGAAAACCTCCTGGCAAGTCACAGCAGTCAAGTCCAAGCTTCTCTGTGGCCATCTTGGCTCTCTTTTGCGTGGGCTAGAAGGTTACAGGAAAGCTGGAGGCACCTGGCCAGCCACAGACATGTTACCATCATCAGGAAATTCTTTAAATACTATCCAAGTGACCTGTGAAACTCATTGCAACAGGGCATTACCAGGAGTCTGGGAATAAACAGATCATGGCTTGCTCCTTAGCACACTGGATGGCACTGGAGCAGTCTGGTGCTGGGGACATCCTCCCCTGCTGTAAATGCTGGATCTTGGCTAAAACTGCTGCTGGGCTTTGCTGTGCACAGGCTAAGAGCTCACAAATGGCCAGTGGAGAAGTGGTAATTCATTATGCCATGGTACTTCAACTCCTTGTGATTTTCCTGCCATACACAACAAACCTAGCAGGAATCCAAAAGAGAATGGCTTGCACTTATGGCTAACAAGATTAGCCAGTCACAAGAGCCAGAATTAAACAAACAAGAAAGAAGATGTTTGGATGAAATAAAGTTCCTCAATGTTTAAACCAGTGAATGGGGATTAGGAAGATGTTTCTCTGAAGTTCAGCTACTCCTGAGCCCCTGAGGTGTGCTACATCTCCTCCCAGAGCCTCCAGCCTGTGCCTGGAAAATACTGGCATGGGCAAAGCACCATCCTGCTCCACCTCAGGCAGGGTCTGCAGGGGCAGCCAAAGGAGAGTGCCCTGATGAATCCCACAGTGGCCCATGATCACTCCACAGTCTCTCTGCATCCCGTTTTTGACTGCCCAGTGTTTGGTCCTGGAGCTCAGGATTTACCTGGCAAGGAGCTCCCGCAGCTCTGAGCCGCCCCGGTTTTCTCAGTCCCTCTGACTTGCTCGTTTTACACTGCTTTTACTGGAGCTTTTATTTGTGACAAAAAGATCCCAGCTTTGCTTTCCCGGGACAGCAGCACCATCTAGAGCCTCCTCTGACATGTGCAGTCCCCATCTGCCTGCGGGAGCACCTTCCAGCCACAGCTGAGAAATACAAGAGACAAAAATAATGTGCAGGTGTTAGGGTGGAAAAGAGAATGTGGCAGACTGAACAGCACCTCAGGGGCTAGTAAAGCTAATGTACAGTCATATACAGCTGGTGTATTGCACTAAAACCAGGGAGGTAGGCTTTGTACTGTTGGAGGCAAAAGGGGGGTGATTTGTAGCTGTAATCTTGTTCTCAGGTAGCACTGTTATGTATTTGGAGAAAAAAGCTCTTCAGGGGTGTATGATCCTTGTATACTGCTTCCATGATGTAAAACAGGGGGAAAAACTTGGGCAGAGTTGTAAAAGCAGCTGGTGACAGAGCCAGGGCTGCAGCCTATGGCCACTGCTCACACTTTCCCAGCCAGCAGTGGGGTCACTGCTGCTTTTCCAAAGGCAAACAGAGAGGGGCACTGCCTCCAGTGTCCTAAAAACACCCACCCAGTTCAGATGGCACAGCTCATGCACCTGGGCATGCAGGAGTGCTCTGCAGTGCTTCAAGGGGCACTCAAGGGGCACTCAAGGGGGCAGCTTGCATCCTGCAGCAGAACACCTTGGGAAATCACTCTGATGTGCCCATGGAAGAGAGCTGGACAAACCCAGGCCTTTCACTTAAGAGCTGGGCTCCACGATCCTTGTGGGTGCCTTCCAACTCAGAATAGTCTGTGAAATTCAATAGGGAGGGATTTGTAAGACAAAGCTCTGAGACAATGCTGGAAGCAGAGCATGCCCAATGCTCACAGAGGAGAGCAAAAGTGAGAAAAACCCTTCTCACATTTATCTTCTGGTCTGGGGGGAAACCCTGCCTCAGGACCCACCACTTCAAATTCCCTGGGCTGGCCTCTGGAGGACTTAGATGGACAGGGAACCTGGTACCCTAGACACGAGTGTGGGATAGTGTGTGCTTCCCCAGAATGATCTGGCATTGTCATTTCCTCAAATGTGGGTTAGCCAGACACTGGGGTTTGTGCAGGAAAGGATGGCTAAAGCCACCACAGAGGAGGTTACAGCAGCTGTGCACATCTGCACTGTGGTACTCACAGAAATGTGGGAGGAAGAGCTGGGTGCACCAAAAAAAAAAAAAAGGAACAAAATGTCCTAAGCTAGCCTCTCTGGTTTTGCAATAAATCTGTGTTTTGTTTTGCTGCTGCAGGAGCCGTGGGATAGTGAACACAAGGAACAGACAGATTCTCCCCCTCCTGTGCAGAGAGCAGGACCTGCTGTACAGGCAGCAGCTGAGCCAGGCCCCACCAGCATTCATTGGACAGAGGTCCTGGAGAGCAGATTGCACCTTGTGCCTACATCCATGCGAGAATCCTAGCTGGAAAAATACCCTGTCCATAGTCCCATGAGTGTCCTTGGCCTGCCATGGTTGGTGCTCCGTGTGAGGAGATGTGAATCTTGACTCCATGTTTCAGAAGGCTGATTTATTATATTATGATATATATTATATTAAAATGTTATATTAAAACTATACTAAAAGAATAGAGAGAAAAGGATTTATCAGAAGGCTAGAAAGAACAGGAATGGAATGAATAACAAAGGCTTGTGGCTCTCAGAGTCCGATGCAGCTGCATCTTTGATTGGTTATTAAGCAGAAACAACTCACATTGACCAATCACAGTTGCACCTGTTGGTAAACAATGTCCAGACCACATTCCACAGCCATCAGATAGTTAATTGTTTACATCTCTTTTTTGAGGCTTCTCAGCTAGAATAAGAGAAAAATCCTAGCAAAGGATTTTCCATAAAATATCATGGCTACAGCCTCCCACAAGATGCTGAGACACAACAAAGCAGGATGGGCCAGGAACTGGTTTTCCAATAGGTAACGTGGATGGAAACCTTTTCTCCTCCTGAGGAATTGTTTTAGTCACTTTAGGGAAGGTGGTTATATGCAGTAGGACACTGCAGTTTTGGGTACCCAGGAGCAGCAAGACACAAGTCCCAAAGCCACAACTGCAAAAATTCCTGGCAGGAGGGAGCAGAGTTTTCCCAGGAGATGCTGAAGTGCCAGGACCACGTGTCTTTGATCTTGTTCACTGCCTCTCTCCCTGTGCAACAAAGGCCTGTATAGGAATAAATCAGCATATTAATGGGAATGCTAATTGCAGCTGAATCTGGGATAGACTCAGACTTACACATTCCTTTAAATGATGAATTCTACAACCCAGTTTGAACTTCACTTGGAACAATTAATGAGAATAACTACTATTTTAAAGATCAGCCATCCTTTCAGTGGCTTTGATATTTGGATTAAAATAAAAAGTCAGCTAACAGGACAAATCCCCATTTCAACACCACAGCATAAAACAAACCACCTCACTTACAGTGTAGAGACCACTCAAAGTAACTGAGGTCAGGATAGGGCCCAGCATTTGAAAGTGTGCCTTTGGAACAAGAGGCAGAAACACACTCCTGTTCCCATTTCTCCTTGGCTGAATGACCTGCAGGGATGTGTAATTGGCATTTCAATGCCTGTGTGCAGTGACCACATTCTTGAAGTGTCTGCAACTACAAGCCCAGGTATTTCTTAATACCCAATCTAAACCTCCCCTAGCACAACTGGAGTCCATTTCAAACACCAACACACAAAAATATTGTCACATAAGCCTTTGCTGCTGAAGGTTTCCTCATGACTATTGGCATTTCTGCAAGAGAAAACACCAGGAATACAAACAGGCTCCCATTTAATTTACTGCAAAAGCAGAGCTTTTAACCAATGGTACTATGCAGCACACAAAAAAACTCAAAAGAGCTGAAGATCCTAAAAAATTAATCCAGGCCCAAACCTACACAGCAAAGCACCATGGGATTTTAGTTCCATATAAACCTTTACCAAAAGGCATAGAAGCAAGTGCCTAAATTATAGCACCTGCCAAGAGAAATATGACAAAAATATGTGAAAGTCAATGGAAACACACTGGGGGTTGGAGGGCTCATTGGCTGCTCCCTAAGAAATAGTTTCTTGTATTTTCAAACGTGCTAAAGAAGGAGCCAAACAAAACCTGTGGGTTTTCATAAAGAAAACCAGTGAGAGCAAATGTCTCTCCTTGGTGCTCTCACACAAGAAGAATTTTGCATTCAATGCCTTGGGATGAATTTTTCACATCAGGTGTGTCCTTCACCCTTGGGCTGGCAGATGTCCAGCCAGACCCTCCTGCCAGGTCGTGTCCAAACAATTCCTAGGTGAAGGTTTTAAAGAAGCTGCTGCTGGGCATGGGAGCAATGGATCCCTACTGAGCCATAAACTGCTCACCCCAGCTCCTCTGCTCTCCTGGCCAGGCTCAGGGAGGCACCAGGGGCTCTCCTGGAGCTGTGCTGGCCTTGCTGGCAGCTCTCCCTGCACTTGTGTGGACACTGGGCATCCCCTGACTTCTCCCAGGTGCATCAGCCTATGTGTCTGTGAGATATGATGGTGTGGGTCAGACCAGAGGTGCCCTGGGCCAGTGTGTTGGCAGCAAACCAAACCAGTGCCAGAGCCCCTGGGAGTGATTTCTGGAGAAAAAAAAAACCAAACCAAACAACTTTCAGACCAATGTGGAAGCAAGCACAGTGTGTGTAATGGGCTGATGATGGGATAAAGGGGAGCAAACAAAAATGCAATGAATTTTACTGCCTCACTGTCATAAACAGCATGTGAATTGAGGCTTTGGAGAATGATGTCCCCAGGAATGCAAAAGCTAAAGAGTCATTTGATGAACACTGAATCTCCATCAATGGGAGAAAATGAAAAAAAGATACAATGCTTTGGAGTTTGTTTTTTGTTGTTGGGGCTTGGGTTTTCGTGAGTTTTTTTTTCACTTGAAACCAAGGAATGGAGGACAGAATAGAGATTTCTGCTCCACAGCTGAGAACTTTGGCATCTGCATACAAATCAGGAAGCACAAATGCTTCCTGACTCGAGAGAGAGCTCTCTGTGGGACCCAAGATTTTCAGGAGGAATTACTGCAGGCAAAAAGCTAGACCTGCAAACAGGAAGGACATTAAAAATGTCCAGGGAGAGGATGTGATCAACAAAGACTGGAGCTGAGCAAGGACACAGCTTCAAGTGAAGGGAGGCTGGGAATGCAGAATTGCAGGGCAGTGCAGGGATGTAGAAAAGTGAAAATATACTTACATTTTGGACACCAGAGCAGGGGGAAAGAGTTGTGCTTTTTGTCCCCAGCTAGTCCTACTTGCCAGAAGTCAGGCAAGGAAAAAGCAGATTTTGTGGGTCCTTGGAACCCTCCAGTACAATGGCAGCTGTTTGAGCAGGTCTCAAGGCTGGGTGAATTAGACAGGACTAGAGGATTTTCCGCTCCATGTAAAAATGCTTTTACTCCAGAACAGGATTAGTCAGGGGAGAGGCTGTCCTGGCTCTGAAGATGTGCTGCCTCCCCCGTGGAGCAGAACAGAGCAGGACAGGCTGAGCTGATGTCCCTGGCATCCCGAGCACTGGGAGAAGAGCCTGCACCCTAGAGAAAAAGTAAATTTGAAGCACCTGAAGGCTGACAGCTCCCTGAAGATATCCTCAGAGGTAAATCTCAAAGAGGTGACACAGAGACAGTCTGGACCCAGCTGAGGATGTGCTAATCAGGAGACCAGCCCCAAACTACTGAAACAGTGCTGAGCAGCCAAGGACCAGAGTGGGGGAAAGGCATAAGGATAAAACAGCCAGCAGCCCCCATGGGCTCAGGTGAGGGAAGAACTCTGAATAGTTCCAGTCCTTTGGCTTCATGAATGTGGATCCATCATAACTCCTCACCATTCCAAACTCCAGTTATGAGCCTGTCCAACACAAGTAGCCCAGTGTCCCAGGATCTGCTCCTCAGCTCCCTCCTCCCCTTCCCAGAGGTGTCTTCTCCAGGAGCCCTCCCAGACCCCACCTTTCACAGCAGACAAGCCCAAAACAGCAGGTGCCCCCTTCCCAGGGGCCCCAGGAGAGCAGCAGCCTGGCTGTGCCCTCACCCTTTGCCCTGTCAGAACCCAGGACATCCCTCTGGGTGCCCTGCATGGCTTGTGCCCCTGGCAGGGGCTCGGAGATCCTGACAGGGGCTGGGGAGTCCTGGCAGGAAGCCAAAGACCCTTGGGATTTTGATCCTAACCCATGGAGCAAATTACCAACCTTGTATGAAGAATTACAAATCACAAAAGCTTAAGTAGCATAATAGTAGTTGTCACAGGGTGAAAAGCAGAATTTTGGGATTTTTAGAAGGGGGGTTTGGAGTGCCAAGATGGAGGAATTTGGGAGTTCCCTGTCCTCCTTTCTCCTTCCTAACCTCCATGTTCTGGGTGATGGTGGGACATTTAGATTGGTCTAGAGTAGAAGTAGGCAGTCTAACATAGGTGATAGGTATTGGAAAACAATCATAAATAAAGTACATGTAGTTTTTAGTATAAAAAGACAACACCAGCCAGGGGGCAGGCAGTGTGCCCTTGACAGACCTGCAAGACAGAACTCAGCAGGTCGGAGAGAAAATGTTTTAGATAACAGACAATAAACAACCTTGTGAACCAGAGCCGAAGAATCCCGACTCTTTCTTCGAGCATCAGGCTGGGAAAAGGGACTCTTGGGGTCATCCTGACAGCAGGAAAGCCAAGATTGCCCCTGGTGGCACACGCCAGCCCCAGCCCCATGGCCCTGGCACTGCCCAGCCACTCGCTGCCAGACCTCAGGCAGCCCCTTGCTGGATGGCTCAGAGTATTTTAAAGCATATTCAGCTTTTATATTTGACAGTGGCTTGCTATGCACATTACAGTATAAAGGATTTTATTTGTTCCCATTGTTGCAATGTTTATTCCCCAAACTCTTTTAATAGTGGGCTTTTGATAAAGTGTTTCCCCAGCAGTGGGAACTACATACATACTTTGGGCTCAAAGCAAACACTTGCAAGACAAACATCCTTCACATCCCAGGCTGGTCCTAACCCCTTGGAGCTTGCCATTACCTCCCTTGGAGCAATTCAGCACAACTTAATCAAAGTTAAAAATGATATTGTGTGATTTTATTTTTTGTACTTGCTCAGCGAGCTTTTATTGGCAGCTGCTGCCAGGATCTGGGACTCTGCCAAATTCCCTGGTTATATTGCTCCAGTGTGGACAAACAAAGAAGGCCTATTTAAAAGTTTCTTGGACACAAATAAGGTAAAAACAACAAAATAAAAAACAATGTGTAATTATTTGTTTCCTTTATGAAGGGCCTCCTTCAGAGTCCTTTGAAATTGGTTCTGGTTTCCACCTACTAAAGTCACCCAAGTGAATAATTTAGTATTAATAGACATTCCTGAACCAGAATGTTACAACCAGAGGCACAAAATCCAGGGGAAAAGGCCATCTACCTTTCCCTTTCATATTACACTTCCTGAGCCAAAATACCAACTTTAGCTCTTTGCCTTTCCCAGTAACCTTTGCCGCTTCTAAACAAATCCCAAAAAAACTTTGTAACTTTGTATGTAAATTATTCAAGCATAATTGTATTAATTCAGAATTTTATAGTAATTGAATATTAAGCCTCCTGTCAACAACACATGCCTTTAGAAGCCTGGGTTGATGTCCCTTTGGCATTTCTGCAGGAGTGCTGCCACATTCCCATGTCCTTTTGCAGGTAACGATCACTCCTGTGTGAGTGACACTGTGGGCCCTGTCACCTTGCTAAGGTCACTGCCATGGCTCTGGCTCCTTCAGCAGTTAAAATGTCACAAACACAAAGGCACTGCTGAATCCACAGCCTGGAATTCATCCCTTTGCACAGCACAGCCCCTCACCCCAAATGCTCTGCAAGAGGAAGGGGGGAGAGAGCACAGGAGAGAGGGAAAAGGAGGGAGAGGGACAGAGAGAGAGAGGGGAGAAGGAGAAAAGAGAGAAAAAAATCTCCATTTGACAAGGCTATTTGGCAGTATTTTGGAGCCAAAGTGCCTCCTGTCAACAACACACACAATGTGCTTTTGAAAAACCAGAAATGTACATGTAGTTCCTTGGCAATTGGAAATAATAGTCAATATACAGACAAGCAGATTTTGGAGCATATGTTTTTGAACTCCCTAGAAACTGCATCTTTTCCATTTTTTTTTTTTTCAGGTCACCAATTTATTATGCAGAGGCAGTCACTTGCTAGTGTGCACAGTCCTGAGTCACAATAAAGAATAAGGGGAAAAAACACCCCTCTCTCTCAGCAGAAAAGTCTGACAGCAATAGAGGGCTTAAAAAACAAGCTTCTTGTTTCCTCACCAGTGGCTTCAAAAAGGAGATTAGGGAGTAAATAAAATCCCTGTTTTGCTTCTCCCTCTCACTCAGCAGGTTTGTATCTGAGAGAGCCACTTAAAACTAATTTAAGAAGTTCCAAGTTTGAAATTCCAAGTCTAAGCAAAATTCAGGTCCTTTGCAAGAATTTCTTGGTCTCTGGGAACATCTGAATTCTCACTTGTAATATAAAAAAAGGAACTGAGGTGACTGCCTTCTGTGCTAGACCATCTTCCCCACCTTGAGTCCACCCTGGCTCAGCAGGTCCTTGTGCTACCGTGGACATCAGACACGTCAGCCTGCTCCCAGCTGGGAGCTGCCAGCAGCTGCTTTGCCCATGGACACACTGCACTTTGGGCAGCCTCAGGGACATGGGCACAAGGGCTGGAAACCCTTCCTGCTGCAGTTTGGCTTCCTCCAATCCTGGGGACAGAGACAGCCCAGCACCTGCAGTGTCTGTGCCAGGGACATGAGCCAGAAGAGCACAATGGACTTGTTCTGTGCCTCAGAAAGATGCTGCTGCCCTTATTTCTGGACAAATACATGTTGGCTCTTCCTTGCTTTTGTCAGGATGTGACTTGGGCGAGGGTGGATGGGAAGAACTGAGATTTCACCTCGCTGAGCTCATTATTGGTGTTGGTTTCTGTTGGTGCTAGCCCAGTCCCCCAGGTTTTGCAGTGGGAAGAAAGCAAGTTGACAGTGCACAGTTTGACAGTCAAGGCAAAACCCCTGACTCCTTCACACAGCCAGCTGCAGATGGTGGGGAAATGCTGCCTTGTACTTTTCTCTGTCTTGTCTTGAATATATATGCTCTTGTCTTGTCACAAATTCCCAGTTCAGATCCCTCTCATCACTCTTGTGTGGACCTGGAGACACACTCACTGCTAATCCAGGGATACACAGCCCTGCCCAGACCACATCAGAGGACCTGGAACTCAAATTGGCCCATCCAGTTAATTTCCTCTGCTATCTTCATAATCTTTAAATCCCTTACCTTTATATTCTACTGATTGTTAATCAAACCAAAACACAAGCTGCAGTTGGTTTTACTTGCAAGATTGCAGTTGTAAATCCCTTTTATCCATTTCTTTAACACCTTCTGGATTTCACAGCCACAAATCACAGCAAAATCCAATTGAAAGATGCAGTCTGAAGTAATTACTTTGTTGGTTGCCAGGAGGATAAAGTTCCTATAAATAATATTCTTTACAATGCTGAGAAACTGAAAATTACTGTGAGCACAGCAAGTAATTAAGCACTCAGTAAGGTCACACTTGGACAGGCAGTACAGCCAGCCTTGTCTAGAGCAATCAACCTGCTTTGCTCCCTGTCCACCCATGCAAATCAGCTGAAAAACACCTGGCACACATGCAAAGTGCTTTCCTGTCAGTGATCAGGAGTTCTGGCCAGCTGTGTGTGCTGGGTTTGGCTGGGATAGAGTCAAGTTTCTGCACAGAATCTGCAATGGGGCCGTGTTTGGTGCTGGAAACACTCTTGATAACCCAGGGGTGTTTTTGTTATTGCTGCCCAGGACTCTCACACAGCCAAGGCCTTTCCTGCCCCCACCCCACCCCAGCAGCGAGGGGGCTGGGGGTGCACAGGGAGCTGGGAGGGGACCCCAAATGACCCAAGGATATTCCACACCACAGAGATGGCATCAGGCTCAGTATATAAAGCTGGGGAAGGAGGAGGAAGGGGGTTGTTTGGAGTGGTGGCATTTGTCTTCCCAAGTCACCCTTACGTGTGATGGGGCCCAGCTGTCCTGGGCATGGCTGAACACCTGCCTGGGGAAGTGCTGAGTTTATTCCTTGCTCTGCTTTGTTGCATGCACAGCTTTTGCTTTACCCATGACACTGGCAGGAGCCCAGCCCATGAATTGTCTCATTTGCATTCTTCTGATTCTGTCCCCAAAGCCACTGGAGGGCGAGGGAACAGCTGCATAGGGCTGAGAGGCCAACTGGGGTTAAACACCACAGCAGGATCTGTGGAGCTGGTGAGCCCCAGTGGGGCTGTGAGGGGCACTTCACATCCCTGGCAGTGCAGGGCATGGGGGCTGAGACCAGGCTGCCTGACAAGACCGCTGCTGTTTTGTAGTGGAACCTCTGAGATAAACTTATCATCACCTGCCTGAGAACTTCTCTCCTCCACAGCACACAAAGACTTTGGGATATCACTTGTAGGGTCAAGAACCTTGGCTATTGTACTCAGGAGACGGCTGGATCCTGATTAAAGTTGCACACCTATTTTTTGCAGAGGGCTTTGAAACTCTCTTCTTGTGCAGAGGGGAGTAGTCAATTTTTCTGCAGCCAGGCTCATGCCCAGAGCTCCCCCAAAAAGGACACCAGAGACCAGCAGCTCCAACTCTGATTGCACTTGCCACAAGTGGCATCTTGCCCAGCCAGTGCTGGGATAAAAATGAATAGATGGATTTTTAAAACATGCTTAACTTCCTAGCAGACAGATGTACACTTCATCGACTTCTGATGTCCTAGGAAGCTTTGGTAAGACAGCAAGGAGTGAAACCTACAGATATGTGCATCATATACATATGGACACATGTACATCTATACATATATATGAGCAGAAAAAAAAGGCAAATATGCTGCCAATATTTCCAGCTGCAATTCTTTTCCTGACAAAGTTATCATAGATGTTCAGATTAGATCTAATGCTGGAAATTAGGATTAGTTACAGCTAACCCCAAAGGTCTCTGGGAGACTCAGATCTTTCCAGATGGGACTCTTCCTCTCTCAGGAGGCAGCCAAAAAAAATCAATGTTTACTCCCAAGTGTACACAGATACTTCCTAATTTATTTTTGTGCGTGTGTGTGGTCTGAATGGACAAAATCTTCTCAGTCCAGACCAAGGACAGCTCATGGTACATTCACACCTGGTACAGATATTTATCAGTCACACACATTTCTCTGTCACCTCATTCCACGTCACCAGCTGGTGTCACCACCAGCATCCTCCTACTGCCTCTGAGCTCTGTCATTATCCAAGTGCTTTCCCAGGGCTCCTCAAACGGGTTTTATGGTACAACAGGACAACAGCACTTGGAAGAATGAATTACACATCCCTGCCAGACAAACAGACTCCAGGCTGCACTTTGCATAATTGCCACTGCAGGGACCTCAGGCTCCAGAAGGAGGTTAATAACTCTCACTGCCTGTGAAGAGTCACTCCAAGCACTGAAATATCCTGAGCTGGAGTAATGGATTTGTTGGTACCAGCTCCTCTGGGTTCTGCAAAGGGATGCCCTTTGCCACACCCTAGAAACCCCTTAAAAGCACTCATTTTACAGAAAATATGGGGTTGTTTCCACTTTAATTTTGAAACATCACATTTTGCCCATTATAAGTATGTGATGTTTTACCACATGCTCTAAGAACAGACACAGCTCCTACATGACTTGTCACAAGTCAAGCACCCAAAAAATTTAGGTCAGGTTTCTCTTTGGAGGGGGGAGTTCTGGGCATCACCTACATTAAAGAGTTAAATCCACAGCAAATCTACCAGCCCTGCTGTCCCAGATTCCAGTGATACAAGATCTGGTCTAGAGAACTCAGATTTGAGACCCAGATATGAGTTCTATTGTTTGGAAACCAACTGCTGGTCAAAACACTCTTTTGGAAAGGATTTTATTTATTTACAGAAATCTCCATAGAAACTACAGCAGAGCTTTTTCAGCCAGATGTGATGCTTCATTGTTAATTAGTTCATCTATTGGAACAACAGCTTTCCTATCACGAGATCTGGGCAGCTAAAATTTGAAGTGCTAGCTCCAGGCTGCCCCTCAGATGGAAAATATTAGCAACACACTCAGCTTTTGGAACTGAAAACCTCAAGTGTGTGGTGTAAAAGCAGCAGACACTGTTAATCTCCAGACACCTCCATGGAAAAGAGAGATGTAGAGCACCAAAGTGGTTTCTCCAAGAGCATGTTGTGCTCAGATCCCTGTGCTCAAATTCACCTCCTATCCCCTAGGTCATTACACTCTGAAATGAACTAAAACCCATATTTACTGCAACATCCAATAAACAACATTATTTACTGATATTATGGATTATATCTGGTGGCTTTCTGCATCTAAACTCTGGGGGCCAGGGTGAATACCCTGAAAAAGGATCAGAGCAGCAGCAGATGATGCTGATTGGGAAATCAAAGCATCATTGCATCTGAGCTCCTCAGTTTAGGAGCCAGGCTGGAGGTATTTTTAGACCAACATTTACCTCTCTTCCAACCCAAACATAGTTCTCCCATGTAACACCAACAATGCCTTCAAACAGAATAGTGAAGCGTGGTGCCATGATCATAAATAAAATTATCAGCTGTCAGGCACAGGCTCTCACAGAACTCCTCAGTGTAAGCCAGAGTAGCCTTGTCACTTGCCTCCCAAGCACAGGCCAGTTGGCTTTGCCAATGGAAAGAAAGGCAGGGAATGGTGTTTAAAATGCCAAGAGACAGACAACTGACAGTGGAACTTCCTGCATATTGAAATGTTGCATAACTAACTCTCCTAAAAATGTTCAATTCCTGGATCTGCCATCAAGTGCTGGTTTGTTTCACTGTTTTTGTTTCTTTAATGCTACCTGTCTATTAAATTGGAGACAAATTGGAGACAAATCCTAGACACAAAATTCATGGGAAACACTTGGATTTCTTCTCCACCTTGACTGGCACCTTGCTGAGCTCCAAGAAGTACAGCCTGCTCATACTGACTAATATGGGCTGCTTGACCCCCAAAGCTTTCAGTTAGCTTTGTTCTCTTCTTAGCTGGTGCATTCCCCAGAGGAAATAATGGATAACTGGTCTCAAGAACTAATTCTAAAGGAAACAGGTTCATTGAATTTGACACACACATTTACTTGTGTTGGGAGGGCGTGATATAGGCTTTTGATTTAGAGAAAAAAAATTATATGGCACTGGAGAGAAGGTATTAGAAGGAATGAAAAAGTAAAAAGTAAAGTAGTTAACTGGGATCCAGGATGCAATGTTGCTTAGCAAGCTTGGAAAACAGAGATAAAATAAAAAAATAAATTACTCTTTAGCTAATTCAGTGCCATCCTGCACCATTTCCTCCAGAAGAATCTGAAGTTGATCCTTGTCGGGGTCAGCTGTCACTCGTCTCTGCCCCAGCACAGGAAAAGGTGGTTCTGGGCAGGCCATGCTCTGAAGGAGGAGTCTGGACTCTTGCTTTTTCGGTCTTTGGTTGTGTTTCTTGTTCCTTATCTACAAAGTTTTTCTGTCTGTCCAGCTGAGGTCTGATCAGCAAGACAGCCAAGGGCACTCTCTCCTGCCCCCGGGGCGGTTGTCTCTTTTATAGTGAAAACTACGTATTAGATATTTACCTTCTATTTCCAATACTTTTCACCCTTGTTGGCAAGTGCACCTTCACCATGAACCAATCCACACGTGCCAACATCATCCTGAACATGGATGCCAGGGAGAAGAAAGAAGGACAGGGCACACCCAAATCCCTCCATCTTGGGACTCCTGAGCCCCATGTACAGGATTCCAAACCCCCCTGTACAGCATACAAAACCCCCCTGTGCAGTGCTCTAAAATTTTTCCCTTCACCCTGTGATTCCTACTACTATGCTACTTAAAATTTTGTGGCCTGTAATTCTTCATATAAGGTTGGCAATTTGCTCCATAAATTAAGATCGAATTTCCAGGTGTCTTTGGCTTCCTGCCAGGGTCTCCGAGCCCCTGCCAGGGCTTTGAGACATCCAGGGCATCCAGAGAGATGTCCTGGGTTCCAACAGTTCCTGGCACTGTACAAAAGTCATCATGTCTGGGGCTGAGGTGATACAGAAGTTAGTACTGGAAGGGTTTGAGCTTCCCCACATTGTTTTGTGCTGCAAGCCCAAGTGGATTTAAAGAGAAGGAGGGAGGAAAACACCACATTTGTGTCCCCAGTGGCTCTTTCCTCAAGCCAAACAAGCCACACAACACCGGTGAGCACCCCTGGTGCCACAACCTGTGTGAGCCCCACTGAACTGCCCAGCTGCTCCTGCCCCACTGAGACCTGTCACACACACAGCCAGGCACGCTGCTCCCAGCTCCAGCAGCTCCTGCAGGGCTCTGACAGGGAGCACGACCCAAGGGATGTCCCCTTACACACCCACAGCCAGGAGAGCCTCCAAGGAGATGAATAAAGTTACACCACAAACCTCCTGAGGACAACAGAACTTCATTGTGAAACCCTCTCACAACAAGGAGAGAAAAAAAAAAAATCAGGGTTTGACACAGGTTCTGTCTGCAAACTACAAGAGAGACTTTCAAACAGCAAAGACATCACCAGCAAAAATCTGTGAGCAGGAGCTGAAAAGCAAATAGTTGGTGTAAATTGCTGTTAATTTTACATGCACTATAATCAAAAATAGGACAAAATTCACAAGGAACTTCCCTCCCCATGACCAATACAGAGGATTTAGTTTGTCTGTATTAGATGTGCTGGAGAGGAAAAGAAATCTGTAAGAAAGTAGATGCTGTGACTGATCCATTTGTCAAAGTCAAACCACACAGACCTTTCAAAACCATAAAAGGATTATTCATGTCATGATCTAATGACTTTTAAAGAGAGGGAGAGCTCCTCATACAGCCAAAAATAGCATGCTAAAATTAAATGCTTTTACCATTTGTTTTCTAATGGAAAACTGGTACTAATTCCCCTTTTCTGCTTTAAGATATTCTGTTGGTTTTTGTTTACGTAATAAATTCATCCTCCAAACTGAGTAAAAAAAGGTGACTGTTCATTATTTCTCTGATTTTCTTCTGTGTTTCAATTTTTACCATAGGGAGGAGAAAAACACTTGATTTGGAGGTGTAACTTGCAACTTAAGAAGTAGAGCTGTGTGTTTAGAAGTCCAGCTGAAGTCAGAGTTTAATTCAGCCCTGCCTGGTTTCAATTTCACATCAAGGTGACTCCTGAAATTCCCTCATGTCAAACTCTGACATTTTTTTACTGTGCTGTCAAAGCTGAACAGGACTGGAAAATTGGTCAACATATAACCCACTGACTCTAGGATCAGTCTGGAGAGATTCCCTGACTCCAAAGAGGTCTAAGCCACAATTTCTGAACAGAAGTCTTTAACTGTGCAAGAGACTAAAGTCTGTGCTTGGACCATGATGAATGTTCTGCTGAAAATTGGTTTTGGTGGAACAGCAATGGAAATGGCTGGGAAGAAAGTTCAGTACCTTTGCTCCAGCTTAATCAGCTCAGAGATAAAATACATCCTCCCAGGTACTTCAGCTGGAAACAGGCTGTCTGGAGTAGGTACTATCATCTTCTTTGATGACAGTGCCTGCTCCAGGAACATCCTTTTCCTCTGTTTGTACAGCACCTGACACTTTTCATGGAAGTAATAAATAAAACTAAGCAGGCAGAGGCACCAAGTAGTATCACTTTTCTGTCCTACAACCTGCTTGCAGAGCAGGCTGTTCACATTGGTAAGTAAATGGCAATAATGCAAAAAACAAGGCAGCTTAATTTTTATCTTAGTAAGAAAACACTAATCCTACTGAAACCCGTGTATTTTCCACACAACAGTTCACACAAATTGACTAATATGTATTAGGCACCAACATTGTACACCATAAAGGTGAGTTCTGAGAGGACTGTCCAGCATTAGGATAGTACCAAGAGCAATTCTTTAAATAAGGAAGGTAACACTCAAATGATGCTTTCAGGTAGGAATCACAAAATACTAAATTCTTACAGATGTTGAGTATTAAGCTGGAGGTACACATTGCACCTGCAGAGAAAAATCAACCATCCTTCCTGAGCAGTTTAAAATGCAGAGGCCTTCCTTGCCCCCCAGCCTTTGGCAAGGAAAATAATTATCCAAGGCAGTGCACTGAAGTCAAGCCTTGGGGTCTCATACATACAAAAGCTGCTCAGTGCCCTGGCATTTTATAGCCATCTGCATTCAAGCATTGCTTTCCATGTACTGTCAGTTTTCTTGTAGGTACTGACACAAGCAGCAAACAAGAGAGCCCCGGGCAGATTTCCCAGGCGGGGGTCACAGATTACTGCAGGAATGTGACAATTTCCAGTATTTAATATCAACAGGCACAAAGTGGACACACAAGGCGTAATTTTTAATAAAACTTTTGATGTCAGGTAAGAATTTTCAGGCACCAAAACAACACCTGCACCTGTATCTGGCATGCTGGTCTCTACTGGCCTTCTGTATTCACCTCCATCAACACTCTAGGGGTGATGGTGTCTGTACTGCTGCTATATTCAAAAACCAACAAAACACATTAAGTCTCCCCCTCTCTTCACCCAGCAAACTGGACCAGAGCATAAACAATAGGAAGCCAGGGGGAAGAGTAGAAAATCATTTTACCCTGAAAGAATACAGGAAGGTAAGGAAGAGCCCAGTGCTCCATGATGCAGCAGTTTCCTAAAGGTACACACAATTTGTGGAATGCTTTGGCACCTGTAGCACAAAAACTCCAGAGAGCATTGTCACTATTTACAGCTTACTATTTATCATCTGTCCCTGTGCAGCTCTTTATTCATTCCAACAGAAATCCATAAAAACAATTGTCCTACTGGCATTAAGCACAACTCGAGAAGAGGGACAACCTCCAGCTCTGGAAGTGCTGAAGCACCACACCATAAAGCCCCTATTTCAAAGGGCAGCAGCTACATCTTGTGGAAATATTTAGGATTGCAGGCTTATCCCTAATAAATATCCCTTTATACCTAAAATGCTCTGCCCTTTGCTACCCTTTTTATGCACAATGTACAAAGTGGCCTGCAGCACACATTGATCTATTGCAAAACAGCAGCTTCAGGCAATCAATCAATCAATGCCCCAGAGCAGCCTGGCGCAGCACACCACAGCCATGATCCAACCCCAGGGAGCAAAGCTCAGGTCTGGCCTCGGGGACTGAACACTGAGCCTTTGCTAATTGCAGCCTAGCAGCAGCAGCAGCTCTGGTGCCAGCCTCGTGTGTTGCCCAGAGAAGCTGTGGATAATTCACCCCGGGAAGCGCTCAAGGCCAGGCTGGATGGGGCTCCAAGCAACACAGTCTCATGGAAGGTGCCCCTGCCCATGGCCAGAGGTTGGAATGAGATGATCTTTGTCCCTTTCAAACCATTTTATTGCAAATCTAGTGAAAATCTGTTTCTATAACTAAGACATTTCCCAAATTAGACCAAGTACAATATTTTTTTCCATCAGCATGGTAATCTATTTACCAAGGAACATCCCAAGGGAGTCTACAATCTGAAGATGAGGCAGGGGATAGTGAACTTTGGTTTTGTGTACTCTTCTATAGCTATTTCTTTCTCTTCCATCATTATCCTAAGCTGTAGGTTAAAAAGTACAGCACAGCTTGTACAAGAACCAGGCATTTAATATCATTGCCATTGCTGTCACCCTCTCACATTAGTGCAGGAATCACAAAAACCACACAAATCACAAACCTGAAGTATGTTGATTAACTAGCTTTGATCTGTAGGGTGTTCCTGCTGCCTACACTGAGCAGTAGCTGCCTCACAGAGGAGTTGACTCTGGACTTGAAGGCACTGCTGCTCATTTTCTCCCTGCCCAGGCAGACCACCCTGATTTAAGGGAAGGGCTCCAGGTGCAGCTCAGCCCACTCAGCAGCAACAGCCCTTCTGAGGAAGATGCACCTACAAGTCAGGGAAGTAAGAGAATAACCTCCCAAGTAATTCTGGAAATCAGAAGCTGTAGCTTGCACTGAGACCATCCTGCTGCTGTCTGCCAGGTAATAAACAGCTCATTCAAGATGTTTACCATTGCCTAGGGCTGACTTCATCACGCCTGTGACCTGCAGCCTATGGGCTCTCAAGGCTCTCCACCACAGGCAGGGCCAGGGAGATTGACTGAACATTTTATAGCCAATAGGGTCAGACAGACTAATAACATGGAAAACCCCAGAGAAGGGCAGCAGCAATCAGTCCTGCCATTAAACCATCTGCTTAGCTTATCTGCAAAAACAAAATCACTGCAGCTCCGCTTAACAATAAAAACCCAAACCCACAAACCAAACCCAAAGCTCCAAATCTTTTTACATTTCCAAAATACTTTAGAGCATTTGTGCAGGTTCAGCTTTACTTCAGTCTTGCAACTCTGGAATGCCTTGATTTAAGTGAGAGAGCAGCAAGAGCAAAATAGAGACAATGCCCATGTCAACCCTTCCCAGCAAAGCCAGGTCAAGAACTCTGAAGTTCTTACACAGGGCACAGACTAAAGGTACACTGATTAAGTTTTTCCTTTGAGCAATGTGTGAAAATGCTATGAAAGACAGTGTTACTTACTGGAAGCAGCAATTAAACATAAGTTAACAGATGTTTCCTACAAAAGATATAGCCAACAATATGGAAGTGTGAATCAAGAATTTTATTTTTCCCCACATACATTAAAAAAGTGAATGAACACACAAGACAGGAAGTCAGAAAATAAACATATTTACAAGACAACTAAGATATCAATTTTTTTCCATCTTCAAGATCAAGTCATCACAGATTTTCGTTAATTCATCATTTTCTTTAGTCTGTGGAAGAAAGAAAAGAGAGAGTTTCAGGTATGCCCAAACAATGTTAGAACCTTGTAGTGAGCTGATTGCAGTAAGTCCTGTTTGCCAGTATATGCAATAGAAAGTCCATTTACATGATGGTGGCTCATGCAAATTTAATGTAGAGGAGAGTCTACTATGCCAAAGGTCACATGGCATCCTTAGGAGCCTCAGGAAATGAGAAATTAAATCCAGTATATTGTTTCTGCTTCCTCCACAGACATTCCCATAACACATGGAGACCAACTGATCCAGGGAAACAAGACTTGGGGCTCAGCCTTTGTAAGGTACACCAAAATTCAGGACATGGACAATTTAGATTTTAATCTTCACAAGACAGACTCTGTAAAATGATGCCTTGATACTTTTACTGACATGTGACAATTTCCAGTTTGTAGAATTCCTTATGGAACAGCTAAACCATTTTAGTAAGAACTCTTATAATGTTACTGTATTTATGACAAGACCAAAGCAGTTCTGTGTTAAATGGCTTGTCTCATCTCTCCAGTTACAGGCCTACTGTTTCTTCTCCTATGCAAACTTCAGCCATAAACCTAAAGACTCACAAATATGGGTTTTTTCCATAATAATCTGTTAGCATTATCAGTTTTTGAGTCTTCAGTACTGGCAACAACAACAATGATGCACAGTAAAACTAACAGCATGCACTTCCAGAAGTGACTTTTAATCTTCAAAAAGCTTATTCCTTTGAAGAGTTACAACAAAGGATATGCCTTTACAAAACATTCTAAGATTATCTATGCAATATGAAAAAAAAATAAAGTACAAGGACTACTGGCCTGAACAATACTGGAAATTTGAGTCACATACAGTTAAATACATGCTAATAGCTTACAAGTCATGCTCATGAACAAGCTGAGCCAGACAGTTATTCAAATTTACTCCCAGATTCTGCTCTGCACCACGTGTAACTGTTAATCACCACCTCCTTCAGTAACCTCCTGACACAGGAGCCCAGACTGGTTTGGAAACCAGACTTGTGCTCCAAAAAAAATCTAAACATACAGACGAGTCCTGACATGACACTTGTGTCTTAGGTCTCAATGCCAATTTGCCAAAGCCTGCCAGGACAGCAGCCATCAAAACCAGCACAGTTAGTAAGGCTCCTACTAGCCCTGATGAAGGGAGTTCCTAACCTAGTCCAAGGCAATAGCTTGAAGAGAACTCACCCATGGTGTTGTGACTGACCTTTTGTTCAAGGCTCCTCTCTAAAGACTGGATCTTCATCTGCTCTTTGCGCAGAGTGGCTTGAAATGCTGCAGTCTCTGACTTTGCTTTGCTGCGAACCTGAGCAATTTCCTCATTGGCTCTGAAACGGGCACAAGATGGTGTTTACATCCCCTTCAGACAGCAGAACTTTCAGAATCACACTAGGTGCTTGTACTTTGGATTAATTACCAAATGAAAAAGGTTTAAGCCAAGTTTTGGCACTATTGAACCACATTCTGCAGCTACTGTGAAAACTATATATGTCATTCCTGGTACCTGGCTTCTTGACATGGTACTTACTGCTGCAGCTTTTCTTCAGCATGTGCTTTCAGTGCCTGATATCTCTGCTCCTCTTTTTTAATTCTGGCCAAGTAATCTTCTGCACATTTCTTCAGAACTTCTTCATTCTGCCCAAAACCGAAAGAAGTTCTGTTAGCTGGATGGAGGAGACTCCCCACTTGACAAATGGGTTATTTGACTACACCTGAAGGGCAGTGTTTACTCACTGGAGTTACAGGAACAACTATGAAACCCCACAGGCCTATATGGACTAAACTGTCTCCTTTCAACAATCTTAACTTTGCAAACATTTATTCACCAGATCTCCCCACAGTACATTTTTAGCAGCAAACTCTAGTAAAGAAGGTCACTAAAATGACATTCACTAATTGGTTTTGTTTATTTTGCTCCAATTTTTTTAAAAATCAGCTTTGTATTAAGTTGCAATTGTCACAGGAATAGCTAGAAATCCAACTTCTCCAAAGAACCCACAGAATGATTCAGGATTTGGACCCTGATGTAAACAAATCCAACACTAACAAGGACGTTACCTTGGTAGTCACAGTATGAACATATTTCATAAACTATTGTAGAAAGTTGGAACTGTTTGAAACAATTGCTAAGACTCTACTAATTGTAGGTCTTGAATTTAGTAACTGTGTTTCCAATCAATGTTTATCTCTATGCTAAGGAAAAGGCTTCTGAATTTAGGGTGGAGATGGAAGAGACAAAATGAAGGAAGCCTGACATGTTAGCAAAGAAGAAACTGAAGCTGTAACAGACACTATGCCCATTTCTAAAACCTAGACTAGCATGAAACTTCTAAGAGACTAGTTTCTGAGTTTTAGTAAACAGGGACATTAAAAGATAAATTAATTTTAAAAAATCTGAAGGCACTTTTTAAAGCACCAACTGAATCAATTTTCATGCATTTCTTAGAGTAAGAAACCATAGCTTATACTCCTCATTAGATTCTTTCCTCCAGCCTCTGAAGATGCTGCAGAACCAAGGCTTTATTTTAGCTTTAGAAAAACCCCACAAGCATCTTAGTAGGGAGCACCTAATAAGTATTATTCTGATTTGTAATTGCACAACCTCTTCAGCATCCATTCACTATGATGTAGGGAAAACAAGCTGCTCTTATGCAACAATTGCCACATGAGTGTATCTCTATGATTAGCAAAAAAGATGTGCAGCAGCAAGAAACAGCTCACTTCTGTTTGAAGAAACTTTGCCTTCTAAGATATTATCTTACTTTAAGTCAGTCACTAAATACAACAAATTAGTTTTTTTAAAATATTTAAATAAACAACTTAGCACCTGGTTTTACAGGTAGTCCCTATACTACTTAATTAATGGCTGCTGTAGAAATTTCACCATTTCCTCTCCCAAAATAAATGAGATTTAGTGAAGGGTATTATTTGTTTTAAAGCATCTTACTTTGTGGTAACCCTCTAACACCTCTTTCTGTTTCTCAAGTCGTTTGAAGATATCAGAGAAGGACTTCTCCATAGAGTTCAGATCTGAAATGGCTTGCTGCTTCTCTTCCATCAGCTTCTGTATTTCCTTCCTTGAGGCTTCCTTTTGTTTCTGAGCATCCTCTACAGAAAGTAGAGTTAACCCATGATAGTTACTGCTTTTGCATAAAAGCCATAGTACAGACAGAAACCCCCACACCTTCAATTCTCCTTACAAAAGTTTCATAACATGGCCTCTCACCTGTAAAGACACCACGTCTGTGCTTTTAAGAAGTCTTTGTATCTTGTTACATATTACCTCACAGCAAACTTAAGGCCATTAAACACCATGTGCTTGCTAAAAGCATTTTTTCTCCTGCACTGCAGTCAAAATACTCCACTAGAGTTTACCATTATAGGAGCCTCAAATGTTGTGATAGAAGCAAGGAATCCAAAACTCTCTTTCATTAAACATACACAACAGCTGGAAGATCTGGAGGAGACTGGGGTAACAAGTCAGACTAGCACAGCAGACTTTCAGAAGAGCTTTGGGTTAGTACACCCAAGCTATGTTTCCCATGGCCTTAGAAGAGCACAGAAAAACTGGCACAGATGTGCCTAATTCAGCTTTGACCTAAGAAAGTGTAACTATGCAAGAGCTTCACTGGATGTCTTTCCTAGTTTTGAAATCACAAATTTGACTAAAGTAAAAGGCCAAATCTGTCCATCAAGAACTTCTAGTGATATCTTGACACTTAAATGAGGTCAGACAGTAAACAGTTAAATGCAGAGTGCTGACAACTGGATCTGCCAGTCTTAATAAACCAACAGCTCCAGTAAAGAAAAAGTTGCATTCATGCCTGATTCAAAAAGTCACTGTTACCTATCAAATGATATCATGCCTGTAAGGATATACATAAAATTGTGAGTCTATCTTGTCTTAAACCTTACACATATCCTGGAAGCACTTGAAATATTAATGTCAGAGGTGAGACAGTATTAACCTCATTTAGTAACTCTGGGCCAAGCATGCCCCAGCCCCGCAAGGCACTCAAAGTGTAAATAGGAAACTTACCCATAATTTGTGTTATTGTCTGTTCAAATTCGGCAACTATTTTTCTAAAAGCCATGAAAAAGAAAAGTTGAACATTAAGTTAGAAAAAGCATCTGGAATAACTAAATAGATATAAAGGTCAGGACAGATTCATACCCCATTTCTTTGTATTCCATTTGAAGCTTATTATACTTCTGACTCCATTTCTCAATCTCCAGCTCTTTCTCTTGAACCTTTGAGGGTGAAAAGGCAAGCCTTTACTTTTTTGCACAAAAAGATAAAAAGATTTGATACTAAAAACAGTCTGAAGGGCAACTTGGGTATACTTTTAACTTAATACAGAGAAAGAAATAAGTTCTAATTGCTTAACAAAATCAAAATTGTTTAATTACAAACTTAAAATTTAGATTAATACATAGATTTTGCATATATGATTTCCAGCACATTGCCAGTATCTTTTCAAGTGGCAAGATCAGAGTCAACTCAGCCAACCCACCCTCTTGGCTACTCTGACTCAGTGTCTGTGCAGACCATAACTTCTGAGAGACCACAAAGGGCCAAGGAACATTCTCTCAAGTGATACACATTTCCTCCTTATTTACAGGGCAGACAAAAAAAGCACTTCACAAACCTGCTAATATTAACACACAAGAGAACAAACACCAGAAGCCTGTTCAACATCAAATTGCTGTTTGCAGCAACTTATACTCAACACTAAATTAAGGAAAAGTGGAAAGGGGAGGATTAAAAAATGCCTCAATTAATTTGAAAACGACACCTATTTCACATCAGCTAAACTAAAGCAGAGCTCCCAGTAACAGAATTAAACAGCACAAACACTCTTTGATAAACACTTTGTACAAGTTCCATAACAATTTAAGAGCTGTAACCACAGAGCTGACTGAACTGTGGGAGGCCTTCAAAGACAAGAGGCTCAAAATATGTAAAATAACCAGCAATTAAAAAAAAAAAAGTGAAAGCACATGATTACTGCTAGTTTTGTCACAAAACTACATCGTAAACTGTAGCACACTGATTTCTCAGTATTTATTTTAGAGCAATTTAATTTTAAATATACTGCAGTATTTCAGGTAACAGGAAGCAGGACACTAGCAAAAATAGAATGTACTATTAAGAGCAGTAGTGATAGCTAAGTTAGGAAAAAAATACTACAAAACCAAAAGTATGTGAAGATGGAAACAAATTAGATACCTGCAAGCTCAAAGAGGGTTCCGTAGCACCCAAAAAGGCAAGCTTTTGTAAATACTGTATTTGCTCAGAAGGAAAATAGGTTTTCACTTTCCTCCTATTCCTGAGTTGTTTCACAGATATATATATATAAAAAAAAAATTAGCCTGTCTTCCTTTCAGGTTGATATTGCAATTCCAGGCCTCTTTATTATTTAAGTGACACAGCTGGAGTCATCCAGTCACACCTACAACAGTGCTTCCAGGTTTAAAGTAGTTCTTTCCAACATGAAAGAGCAGCACTTTAAAGACACTACCAGCTTTACCCCTTGCTATTATATAGGTTGTTTTAGATCAATGCATTAAAAGCTCTCCCCTGTCAAAGCCACATGTATTTTCCTGTATTAGACAATATGCTGAGTGAAAGTCACTTCCTAAATGACAGAAAGCAAAAGTTTTTCCTACAAAAGCATTATCTCTGTACTCTAAAACAAAAGTGCTTCAGCAGCAAATAATCACAGATCATCTTTGGTGTCCTTAATGCCACTGCCTGCAGTACAGCAGTCAGGAACTTTGGAAGCTCCATTTTTTTGCTGAAGTGATACCATTAGCTTTAAGGACATTTATGCTTAAATTCTCTTACATTATTTAGTGTTTGTAAGGCAACATAAATCAGAAGTCATAACAAATCAAGTACTCCCATTGTTGAAGTAAGTGGATATGTAAGTCCTCTTGCATCAGTCAGAGGATGGGCTTTTAAAGGCAATTTCTGCAATTACAGACCAGGCTTAAAATCTTACCAACTACTTCTTCCCTCCTTCATTAATGTCTTTATCCTCTGGAGTGAGCTTCAGACCTCACCTTCACTTTATTAGCTGGACATGCTCTTGTGCATTCAGGTCCCGAACGTAAAGTATTGACCATAGCACTGAACTGGCACTACAGCTTTATCTTGTTTTAGGGAAGTTACATAACCACTCTCTTCCACCGGCATGCAAATGTATTCCTGCTTGTTGAATAAGAAGTATCCAGATCACTGATACTAAGCCTAGCTATCCCATCTGATAACATGTGCCTTTTCATAGTGACCAGGTATAAGGCAGAACCTGACTAATAATAAAGTTTATCCTGTTTCCTTAAGTGTTAGCTCTAAAGAGTTCTATACCTACAGAACCCATCAAGTCCACAGCAAGCTTTTTATAATGAGACACTTATGTCAAATATGATGACAAAAACTGCAAAGTAGAGATTTATCCCAGATAATCAAACAAAGGACCTTCCAAGGCCATGCCAAGTTCTGCTTTGGAGGGCCACCATACCTCTCTCTTCACCAGTTCAACAGCTTCATCCATATCTTTTTGGCTGTATTTTAGTACATCTATAATAGCATCCACTGCAGTGTTTGTAGAAGTAGCAAAAGGGACTGGTGGAGCATCACTACTCAGGGAGTCTGGAATTAGGGGACCAGCATCCTGTAAAGAAAAGAAAAATGCAAAGTTTCAACAGATTCTTACCATCATACCACTGATTAGGTGCATACATGTTATTTGCAGTCAATGTATCTCACTTAAACACACCAGACACCTCCATAACGTTGTTAGCATAAAACCTTTTTATGTTTCTTACCCTGAAGTTGACCACATAGCTCTAAGAAATACCTATAAAGCATAGCTCTAAGAAATACCTATAAAGCAGAACCAAAACTGCTATCCACCAATTACAGCTATCAGAAACAAAGCAGATGACACCATGCTGTTCCTCACAAGTAAAAGAGATCATTTCAGGATGAGCTGCTGCAGGCAGATCTGTTCAAACTATAAACCATAGCTGCAAGAGCACCCAGTTTAACCTAAGTGCTTTTCATCCCACCAATGCAATTACAAAACATAGCTTGCCCTTTGTAGCTTGACTTGCATAAAAAAAGATTGCTTGACTACAGCATTCATAAAAACAGCTCAAATTCCCTTAGACTATGTGCAATGGCATCAGCTTCCACAAAAAATACTTTTAATACTGAAGAAAATGTTCATCATAAAGTTCAACTTCAATATAAATGAGTATCCAACCTGGTTTAAAGCAACCATTTAAGTAAACATTTATCAGACTCTGCAATCCCTAAAATACCTGCCTAAGTCTTAAATCCAGAACCTAGGCTATCCCCTTCCTAAACTATCAACAAGAAACCTGACAGCATTCCAGACACCCTTACAGAAGTTGTAAATGTCCCCAGAAGATCTAGTCCTTTTGGTTTTTCTTCACTCTCAAGACTCACTAGAGGCTTTTCAGCTTCCTCAGGCACTTTACTTAAATCAGCAACAGGCCTAAAAATGAACAAACATAACACCATTCAATTCAAGTGCTGTCTTTCTTTGCAAAACTCTTTTTGTACCAGCAACAGTCTGTCCAGCAGGGCCAGGGCAGTGATTGTGCCCCTGTACCCAGCACTGGTGAAGCCACACCTTGAATCCTGTGCTCAGTTTCAGGCCCCTCACTATAAGGACACTGAGGTGCATGTCCAGAGAAGGGCACAGGGCTGGGGAAGGGTCTGGAGCACAAGTCTGATGAGGGGCAAGTGAGGAAGCCCAGCCTGGAAAAAAGGAGGCTCAGGGGGACCCTTCTCTACAACCACCTGAGGGGAGTTTGTAGTGACACAGGGGGATTGACCTCCCAAGGAACAAATCTGGAAGAAACAGCCTCAAAGTGCGCCAGGAGAGGGAGGTTTAGATTGGATATTAGGGGAAATGTCTTCACTGAAAGGGTGGTCAAGCATTGGAACAGACAAGTCACCAGACCTGCAGTTATTTAAAAGATGTGTGGATGTTGCCCTTGGGGACATGGTTTAGTGGTGGACTCCCCAGTGCTGGGTTAACTGTTAGACTTGATAATCTGAAAAGTCTTTTCCAATCTAAACAACTCTGATTTTATGTAGTAAGTCAATACGTACCCAGGCTGAGATGGAGCTCTCATGATACTCTCACTTAATTCAATAATACCATAAACTGGTTTTCTTGGACTGTCTCTCAACAGAGGGTCAAACTTCAAATACAGTGACTGTTTTCTCAAGGCTGATTCTTTGAACTGAAGAGGGGAAAAAGACATAAACTGACAGATCTGCTTCAGAGCTCAACACACACATCCCACCCACACACAAATAACCCTCTGAAGAGTGGGTGAGCCTATTCTTCAGTGGCCAGAGCACTGTTCTCAGAAGGAAAGTTACATAAGAGAACTCCGTGCCCACATGCTTCAGTCCTTATGTAATATCAAGAGAGCTCAATCTGCTCACAGACTGAATCAAAAGGGGAAACATTAATGAACTATCCCAAACCAGAAGACACAGGGGAAGAGTATTATAAGCTGAAAAACCAATGTGTGCCATTTTCTCTTCACTTATAAAATCATAAGGACAAACACAGCATGACTAAAACAATTTCAATTCCGTGCATTCACTGTTCAGAGATTCTCCTGCTTGGGCCAGAAGAACAGTAAGAATAACTAAACTGAACTGATTAAAACATGACAAGCCCCACTGAGAGAAAAATTTTCTAAAACTGGCCATAAAGCAAAAGAGCTTACAAAAACTCTTTTCGAAACAACGATCCTGCACTCTTAAAGCATCATCTTCTAGCAGTTTTGGCCAGAAGTGAAACATCATTCACCTCAGTTTCACTGCTGTTAAATAAAAATAACACCTCTGCAGACTGACACCAGAGACCTCTGTTAAACTGCTTATAACTACATTTCCTTACACCATCACCCCCCACCCAGCCTTGTCATCACATTTCTCTGGAACAGATGACAATTTCTGTGGACAATTCTAAGTGAAGTTAATTAATGAAAACATTTAAGGCTTGACACTTTCATCTTTGCTTTCCTCTCCACACTGCCAGGAAGGTAAACAAAACATTTAATGTCATACTTACTGATGAAGACCCAAACTGTTCCAGATAGTCTATGCCCGTTCCAAAAACTGCAAAATGAGGAAACAATACAATGAAGATGCAGTACTGCCAAATTGTCCTACCACAGACAGAAACAAACATATGTGTATAAAGCAAATAAATCCCTGCTCTCAGTCTCATGATTTCTAGCTCTTCATTGGTTAAAATGTCTTTCTATCCAGACCTGAAAAAAAGTAAAGATTTCTAAGCTATGCAAACTTAAAACTTCCCTTTGTTCCCAAGAACTTATAAGAATACCTAGGATTTAACACACAGTTGAAGAACTTCTGTTGTTCTATGGCTAAAGCGACAAGCACACTTGTATTTTGTTACATACAATGTCCCATGAAAGAGGAAGATTGTCAATCTCAATCTCACCACTAAAATTAGCACACAGCTCAGACTTGAAGGATGAAGTTATAACCATTTCCCAATACAGTGACTCCACTCCAGTGTGAAGGTGACAGACTGCACTGCAGTCAAACCATTTGCTCATCCTGCCACACAATGCTCCTACCAGGAACAACCCTTGCAAGTGGTTAAGTCACAGCCACGAGGGAAGCTCTCAAGACAAGCGTGCTTGTCAGGAAGATCACCCACACTGCAGTACGAAACCAGCAGTGCTAAAGCCTGCAGCAACCTACAAGACTCACACATGGCTGTACAGCTCACAAGCTCTCAATTTACAAAGCCTTTAACATCAGAAATTATTTTAAGGGAGCAATTTTTGAGCCCAGAAAGTGCCACTGAAACTCTAAAAAGACAGTTTCTGTACCAGCCTAAATTCCATCCTCACAGACCACTGAATTCTAGTAGGCAGCTTTTTGAACTTAGGCTCAGATACATTTCCCAGCACTGCTAGTCTCTGTGTGTTCTGGAGTCCTTTCAGAAGGGCAGAATGAGAAAAAACTATCCATAATAAAACTTAAGTAGAAAAATCTCTATACACACTATTGAAACAATACATTTTCAGTCTGTTTAAAAGAAATGCTCTTACCTTCTGATGATGGTCTGAACAGCTCCTCAGGTTCAGCACCAGCTGTCTCATCTGCTGTTGTTTCAATTCTAGGGGAACTAGGTTTAATTTCTTCTGCAGACATTGACTTTTTTTCACTGTCAGTGGAAACCAAATTATCTTGAGCGGGGGCAACCTTAGCTGGAGACATTTTAGATGGGCTCATTTGCTTCTCCTGATGAGAAAAACAAAAGCCTTTTAATTGTTAAAATAATTACTTTAAAATGCAATGAGAATCATTTTAATGATCAAATTGGTTTGTCATAAACTAACTGGGCAGCCAATATAATAAAACAAGAATTCACAGGCATAAAAATTGAACTACCAACAGTGAGCACAGCTCAGGAGCCACTTTTCTAGAGGCCACACCCTTATGTTTGTCCTTGTACGCAATTGCTGATCAAAAGATACTAAATATAAAGGCACCAGTTTGGCTGTCTCTCATGTTACCTTGAAAACACATGTCTGCACAGCTGACATTCCTTCTAGAGCTGCTGAAGATGCATAAACCCACTAATTCTTAGACAAAATATCAAAAATAGGTTTCACAAGATTAAGTCATTAAGCCAGAGAACTCTGTTTCATGGAACAACTCCGCAAGGACTGGCTATCTTTCCTATACCTTACCACTTCTCTTTTTCCTGGAAGTTCAGCTTCTGCTTGAACTTCTGGCTTCTCTTCTTGAGCTTTTGGCATGTCTTCTACAACACTCTGCTCAACCATTTCCCTAAAGAAAACAAACAGAATAAAAAAAAAATCTGCATTTACATCACACAGTTCAAATTCTGTACTACCAGATGAACTGAACAAAGGTAGCTTCCTTGAGAGTTTCTACTGCCACAGCACAGGCAACTTTACAGAGGGTGGGGACATAAATTTACTGTCTTGCCTGGTGACAACTTAGGTGACAGAAAGCTCTCCCACCATGAGAAGTAGTGTGTCCTGGGAAGCAGAAAGTCACAGCAGCATCATTTATTTCTATTCACTTAACACTGCTCTCACTTCCATTTGTTAGGCTCATTGCTTTTTTTAAGTTAAAGATAAGCTCTTTGTTTAATTAAGAACAGAATTACAAGCAGCCTGCTCCTCTTTCCAAGGCAATGTTGTGATTATTGGTGTGAACTTCATTAGAGAAGCCCAATATTCCACTTGTGCTGTCAGCAGTAAGTAAACTTTTCACCTTGGTAAACAGTAACTGATCATGTTACACAGGGAGCAAGAGTGCAACATTTCTGTCAAATGAACAAATTGTGCCAGTCTAGTTCTGGCAAGCACCTCACTGTCTATACTAACATTAATAATTAGACTTTCTAGGAAAGGTAAGAACATATTCCATCTTCAAGTAAAAAGTCTGCATGCTGCCAAAAAAGAAAAAAAATGGAGCTTCAGAGCCAGATCTTTTTATTGGAGATAGCATTTAGATACAAAGAACATGCAGGGAAGAAACAGCAGAGTTCAGCAGAGAACAAAATTGCCTGATCCCTTCCCATGCTGCACCATGCACAACACTGCTGCTCACTTCCCCGTTTTATTTAAAGGCAGTAGCAGTCACCTGATTCTCCACTTTAATCTTGGAGAAGTGGGGAAAGCACCACTTTGGGAGAGAAGAGCATTGTCCATTCTCCCAGGCTTAAGAACACCTTTTGCCTAAAGCCAGTCATCTCAGGAGTTTCCCCAGTTACAACCTTTCCTGTTGCAACATAATTGTGTTATAGATTACAAACAAGACACTCTGCCAGCCTGGGAGGGATGCTGTCTAAGAAGTAGGAATGGACTAGTTTGAGATACTATCTAACTTTCCTCACATGAATTCAAGGTGCTCCTGCATTCAGCTACAGATTCACTTACAGATTTTTGGGTTCTTCTTTCTCAAGAGCTTCACACGTTTCACTTGGCCTGTTATCCTGCTCCACTGGAAGAGGTTCCCTTCTTGGTGAGGTACTCTCCTGTTCCTCTGGCAGGGGAGCTTTCTGAGGGCTGGGTTTAGAACGCTTGGGTGAGGTGGAAATTTTAGAGCCTCCTCCAAATGGATTAAAGTTTGGATCATCAAGTTTGTCCCAATCAAACTGGTAAGATGCTTTAGGAGGAATAGGGATTTCATCCTCCACATTACTTTTATTTTGCACTTCAGTATTCTCTGGTTTTGTTTTGGTAATAGGAATTTTTTTAGAAGGTGGCTTAATCCCAGGTCTTTTACCTAGTTTCTTAGGAGGTGGTTTTCTAGCAGTGGTATTATCAAAGTCAAATTCCAGTTTTACTGGTCCAGCCTTGGTGACATCAGGCTTTTCTGCAGGTTTCTCTTTGGAGACACTCAGCTCTTCATCAGGCTTTGACTCTTGTGCAGAGGCTTGTTCTGCTACTGAAACATTCTGAAGCTTTGATTCCTCAGTTTTAAAAGAGTTGCTCACATCAGAACTACTGGGACCTAAGCTGCCAGGTGACTGTACAGGAGGTGTAGGTGCCTCTGCTAATACCACTGAATTATCCGTTTGGCTTGCATCTGTGGAAGCAGACTTCACACCCTGCTCAGAGTCACCAACTGCTTGCTTAGGTGACAGCTTGGATTTGTTAGACTCCAGCTCGCTCAGTGCAGATTCTTTTTCAGGGACGAGAGCTTTGTCTTCACTTAAACACTCTGTACTTGCTGTAGTTGAAGCAAAAGGAGCTGCATTGTCCCCCAGAAGAGAATCACCGCTTTTTTCAACAGTTTTCTCAGGACTACTGGTTACCTTTACAAGAGACTTTTGCAGATTTCCAGGAGAATGAGGCAACTGTACTGAACTTTGAAAAGGATTGATGTCATTTAAGTTATCAAAATCAAGATTGTAGGAACCTCGACTCTTCACTGGCATCTCATCATCCGGGTAAGGAGCCACGCTGACCTTCTCTGGCATTTGTGTATTGTTTGTTTCAGCTTCAGTCTTTTGTTGACATGCGCTGCATTCAAAAGAAAAAAAGATGACAGTTACTCTGCAGGCATAGTTTGAAATTATCTTTAGAAAGATTTGCACAAGTAGCTTTGCATGGTCAGAATTATCAGATTTTTTTTTCCAACAAGACAGCAACAGCAAAATATAACAGCCAGAATTCAGTTGCCACCTAAACAGTCAAGGCTTATGAGCTCTGGTACACATGAAACGTAAGGAGATCAATCCTTGAAGTTAACCTGTGTTCTTAAGCTACCTGTTCTACACAGTCTTGATACCTTATGCCAGTCATCCCTGGAGACTGCTGTACTCACCACAGCATTTGGACATTGCCATTTGGACACTGCCCTTTCACTAGGCAGTGAAACACACACTGTTTATGAGTTGTTATTGACAGTCAGCAGCTCAAACACAAACAACTTGTGGTACCATCCTCATGCAGATGCATCTGAGTCATGACAGACTCAAGTCTGGGACCAAACCAAGTCATGATTCAGGTCCTCCCACACTAGTCATTACTTTGTCTGGGCATTCTGGCAAATATTTTCCCCCCCTGAAAGTATGCACTTGATTTCATTTGTATCATTTGATTTTTGAGGGCCTACATACAAAACCAGACCCTGGACTTCAGGCACCCTGAATTCTGTACAACAGCAGATCTGGAGAGCACAGCAATATACAAGAAAACAATTCTCCAGTAAGAGAATGGTTAAGATTTTCCAGTGAAAGACACAGGTTAAAGAGTTTGTGTACTACTATTGCTGAATATTCTACAAGTTATTGCTGCCCACTTTATTTCCCCAAACTCCACACAACTTCTGAAAGCTTAGCCTCAGACTACAGAGAGTTAAGTCATTACTTCCTGAAAGAGGATTTCCTCCCATTGTTTTGTCCCTCCATAAAGTTATTATTTCTATGTGCCATCCTTATCTGCTGCAGAACAGAACATGATTAAAAGCCACTCACTAAAAACTCCACTTTGATAAACTCGAAAGCAGAGGCGGGAGATAAGAGCTGAAGAAGTTGTTCTCACCCGGTTTGAGCACCTCTTCCCGGCAATAGCTCAGCCCCAGGCTGCGACTACTCAGGTCCCTCCCACTCTCCTTCAGTGTTTAACCTAATAAATGCCAGTCAGGAGCGAGACACCTGCCTGGAACGTCAATCGCTTGTGACGAGTCAAAAGTGACCCCGTTCAGCAACACGGAGCCCTTTCACTTATTTGTTACAAACAGATCCTCACATTTTAAAACCAGAGAGGACACGTTCAGCACAAGCAGTGCATTGATACAGTTATGCCCCGACTAAAAATTTGGTGCTGATCCTTTAAATTCACTTCAACTTCATAAGTACTAAATCTTTGTTTATTTGTGCAAGCAATGAATTTGGGGCATAAATACCATTACATTATTTAATTGTGGTGGCTAGTTCAGAAATAGCTTTCTGAACTAGACTGTACGTGGAAATAAACAGTTGAAGCAAACATACACTTAGGGAAAAGGTGGCAACACTTGAATGTTCATTTTCTCCCCCTCCCAACAACAAAAATAGGGATCAAATTAAAGCATTGGGTAGTTAAAAACAAATAAAAGGGCATATTTGCTTGCAGAAGGCAAAACTGAGACCTGAGACTTCTTGCTGGTGGGAATTACAGATGTCTATACTAGTTTAAAGGGGGGCTAAAAGGCAGTAACAAAATTTGCATTTAATATTGTCACAACACCCCCAAATTGAAACATTACAGATTCTATGCTCTTCTACAAACAGCTACTGTGAGCCACTTTGAGACTCAGGCTGCTAGACTACAAAGGCACAAACATGTTTACACTTGTGACTGATGGTATATTCATTTTGTGCTGCTAGATTAAAGAAAATCTTAATACTCACTGACTCAAGGTGTCAATTTAAGCTAAACCTTCAGAAGATTTATCTCTTTAGATTTTACTCCTCAAGATAAAATATCTTCTATGTTAAGTACTCTTGTAAGGCTTAGCTTCAGAATAGTTGTATCCTCCCACAGAAACCTTACATCAAGTAGAGAATACAAAACTGTTTCTTACAGTATCTCATCAAGCTATTTATCCATACCATAAGTTACCTTAATGAAATGAGTTACAGAGGAGTTAGGAATAAAGTTCAATAATTAATATGACAATCAAGATAAAATTTTCTTAAAAGTAATGACAGGTATCTTCGGAGAAGTTCATGCATTGGTCAGTATTAATTTTGGTCTTCTTGCACAGTTTATGCCTTGTTATAGAATATTATACTTTAACTACACAGGTTTAAAATAGGGAAAGTTAGCTTGAGCATGTCCCACATGGGTAACACAGCAAGCAGTGGATCCACTACTCACTCAGAATCAGAGGGTGCAAATGAAACATCATCTGCCACATCTTCACGGCAATCGTCAAGTGCAAAAGCAGTCTGAAGTTTGTCTGTCATAGCAGGACTCAGGATTTTTCTAGTGTGAGGATCTCTTTGAGGAGTTTGAAAGGTTACCTTTAAGAAAGGGGTGGGGAGAAAGAAAAAGGAAAAACATGAGCACAGCATTTTGCATTTTTCAAGCACCAAATAGCACATGCATTCAGTGGCAGCTATCATAGCAGGAGAAAGAATAAAAATAACACAAAACCAGAAGTTTACCTTCATTGCCTTTCCCCCACTTTTGGGTGGCAAGTTTTCTTTCTGGGACAGGCGAAGAATAGACGGTCTCCCTGTAGGTTCCGGCGGCGCAAAGAAAAAGTCAAAGTCTTCCGCTGTTAAATCATCCTTAAGGCTTCCTCCATTTTCTTCATTTTCTGCATTTAAAATCTGCAGACTCATTCTAGAACATCAACACACACAGCACCGCAGCATGAATGAGAGGGTGTGGTCAGCCAGATGCACTTTGAGATAATGGAAGAAGTTGGCAGCCTGGCCCTGACTAGCCAGGACTAACAGCTTCAAAGGGAAAGTTGGAAGCATGGAAAGGCTTCACAGGGAAAGCTCTATCTCAGGAGACTCTGAAGTATCTAAAAGCAGCAGTGCACAGCCCCTCTGCTTTTGGTGGGGGCTTGAAAAGCTAATTGTTGATATTATGCCTTCCACAGCTCACATTCTAGCCTTGCAAATTAAGCTGCTTGTCCTTTAAGGGGAGCTCTGTCACCTGCAATGTTTCCTCATTCCCAGCCCCTTCAGCCAGTGACTACAGCCGTGTCTCTTCTAACAGGAAATCCAGCTCAGCAACACCACTGCTCCTGCAAGGGCCACATGAGACAGGTGACAACCATCTGTTTACTCCTATGGTCTCATTACTACATTAACCAAATTTGTTTCTGCTGCTTGCTGGTGTACAGTTAGGGTGTGTTTGGGATCAGTCCTGGATCAAATTAGCCTTTTGCTGCACTGTCTGAGTGTATGCTGCTCTGGTAAAGCACACAGTACTTCGGAATCCTGTGCAGCACAGACATTATTGGCATGCAAATGAGAAAAGTCACCATTAGAAAGGTATATGTAATATTGTTCTTACACTGGACATGCACAAGCTTTAGTAGATTGTTGAATACTGATCTAATTGTACTAGTGTGAAGGACTTGAAATTAAAGCCTGGGCTGCAACTAAGAGTAAGGATGAAAATAAATTAGAAACAGAAAAAAATACACCAGGCAAGCCACCACACTATATGTACTTGAACTCTGCCTGCTTTTTACTCCCATTGGAGCCACTGCTGTTCTTAAAGGTTTAAAACAAGCAGTGGTGCACAGCTGCTTTGGAAAAAAGAGCTAGACAGAAGGCAAGGAAGATCTCAGCATAACCACTGTCCATGAAGGATGACACCTGAGAAGTGCAGTTATTTATCAGAAAAACTGCTCTCAAAGCAATTTATTTCATATGACCTCATGTATTCTATTTTGTCACCTGTGCAAGATAACCAGTATCAAGTGGACAAGACTTTGGCTTTCTGCAATGTGTAACCATTCTAAGTGATCTCAAATGCTTCATTTGACCAAACATTTCATCCTGAGCCTGTTTTTCCATCATGTATTCAGGATTAATCTCGAAAATCAGAAGACTACATATGGTTGTTTTCAGTGTTATAAAGAGGTAACAAGAACACTTGGACTGAAAATTTTAAGTCATATTTTCAATCTCCTTGCCCCTATGTATTTAAATTTCTGTACATAAGCCTCCAAACATTTCTCCATGTCAATGTAGGCATTAATCTTTATGGGAAAATTTGCTTCCTACTCTCCACAGAACTCAGCTGCTTTGTCTGCAAGCCTGACAGCAGCACTTTTAATCAGCACTGGAATGCAAACAATAGCTGCAGAAGCAGTGGCATGCAAAGCACGCCAGTACTAGCTGTTTCTTCATGCCTTCTTTATTCATCATATTCATGTTCAGTTCAGGTTTTATTTTGTATTAAGTATTTTTACATTAACCACTTGTAGAACCTGAAGTGAACTTCATTGCTTTCCTTTATTCCAGACTAAAATTGAGGCAACAGATGAAGTGAATCTTTACAAACTGTATTTTTACTGTAATTACTTTAGAAGCAAGCCTAGGACATGGTAAAATTGTCAACACCTTCTAAAACCAGCTCCATAAGCAGGGGAAGTTTGTTTGGAGACTTTTTCAGCTTTGTCATTGAGCTACTTGTGCACCATTGATAAACCAATTAAATTGACACCTTATACATATACCACTCTAGATATTAAATCTAAAAATCAAATTTCTTTCTAGGATTAAAATACTAAAATTAATTAATAATTTTATAAATTTGCAGCATTTGATTTAAATAATATTCCACAAGTTCATCAGCTAGCAGCTGTGATAAAGTGAAAGGCTGGCCTTATTCATATCTTTGTTTAAAGTGGTCAGCAGCCAAGGCACATAAGGATTAGGAAAGGCAGAAGGTCTTCCCACTGCAAAACAAAGCTCAAGGCCAGGCTGGATGGGGCTTGGAGCAGCTTGGTTTATTGGAAGGTGTCCATGTGAGGGAGGTTGGACCTAGATTATATTCAAGGTCCCTTGCAACCCAAACTTTTCCGTGGATCTATCAAAGTTTAAAAAAAGGAAATGCTCCTTATTTTAGAAGGATATTCATGCAGGAACCTGCCTTTCTACAGTTAAGAACTGACATAACATCAGGTAATTAATCCTCAGTTAACCATCATTTGTAAAGTGCTTCAACCTGTTGTTTAACAAATACCAGGACACAATATCCAAAACACCAAAGTGGTCTCAAATGCCTGAAAAGCCACTGAGCATGCAGGGCAGAGATGGAATTCTTCTAGTTCATTATCCTTCTGAACTCCTCTAGCTGCCAATATGCAGAGCACTCGCTGATGGCAAAGCAAATTGGTACGTGCTGTGAATATTTCCATACAAACAGACATACAGCTGACTGATGTGTATATACATTTATTTTAGTGCAAATATCTCACTTCAGAACAAATAAACACTCTCCTGAGAAGCAACTCTCTCAAAATCACCTTCTCCTGACTGCAGGGGAGGAGCAGCAAGGCCAGGGAACGCTTTTCAGGGGGTCCATCCCTGCCCATCATGGCACCAAGACATGTCTTCAGTAAAAAAAAACTCGAAAAAATTCCCCAAAAAACCTAAACCCAACCCTGCCTCAGCCCCTCTTTATTCCTGGCTCACCCCGGGCTCCCCATCAATCCCATATAATCCTGAAAACACAGGGATGCTCCCAAGAGCCTCACCTCACCCCCACTTCAGTGGGGCGGAGCACCCGAGCTCCACCCTTGAGCTCCAGCCTTTACCCCCAAGTTCCTTGCTTCTCTTCATCCTTAAACCGACAGAAATAACCCCCAAATGTCTTAATCTGAAGCTCACAGAGGTGCCCCTGACACTCCTAGACAAGGAGACACCCCCGGTCCCAACGCACCCCAAGTGTAATTTTCACAAAGGGGTCGCTAAACTCCCCAAACACCACAGCACCCCAAGCTCACTGAGGGGCCCTCAGCCAGCCCCCCACCAAATTCAAACCATCCCAAGAGCAGAGGGGTCACCAAGCCTCCCCACAAACTCACAGAGCAGCCCCTGCACTCCAGGGTCACAGAAAGGCCCCCAAACCCTCCCCCAACCCCAAGCTCCCAAAGGAGCCCCACAGCTCACCCCCATAGCACCCCAAGCTCCCATAGCGGTCCCCGAGCCCTCCAATCTCACAAAGAGGTCCCGACACAGCCCCTCCCTCCCTCAAGCGCTTACAGAGCCCGAACTCCCCGAGCCTGTCCCTCCCTCACGGAGGGCTCACCGAGATTGCAGCACCCAAGCTCACAAAAGGAAACCTAAACATTTCGCCCCAGCCTCACGCCGCCTTGCATCGGGGTCCCCAAGCCCCCCGTACCTGCCGGCAGGTCCCGGGACGAGCCCTGAGGGCGCCCAGCTGAGACAACGCGCACCGCCAACCGCAGCCCCGCCGCCGCCGCCTCACGATTTCAAACCCAACGGCAGCCCCGGCCCGCCAATGAGCGAGCGGCCTTCGGGGCGCGCCCGCCAATCAGAAGAGCGCCCTGCGGGAGGGGGCGGGGACAGCGCCACGCGTGACCGTTGCGTCCCCGCGGAGCGCGCCCCCGCGCGGCGCAGAGCGGGCGGTGCAGGCGCGGCCCCGCGGGGACGAGCGGCGCTGGCTGCTCGATGTCCCCGTGTCCCCACGGCTGCCCAATGTCGCCGTGTCCCCACGGGGCATCACGTCCCCACGGCTGCCCAATGTCCCCACGGACCGCCCCACCAGCTGCCCCATCCCTGGCAGCCTTCAGGGCCAGCCTGCATGCGGCTCTGAGCAACCTGGGCTAGTGGAAGGTGTCCCTGCCCGTGACGGGGAGTTGGAATGAGATGAGTTTTAAGGTTCCTTCCAGCCCAAACGTTTCTATGATTCTACAGGCTCAGCTGTTCTGCTTCAGCATGCTCTTGCATGAAATCACAGAAAGAAAACTTGCTGCTTCGTAACTTTTTTTATTACTGGACTTCCCAGTCTGTTCAGCACATTAAACAGTCCTTACTGTTGAGTCACCAGACAGCAACAACGAAATGATTGTTAAAACAATAAAGTTGTTAACAAGGATGTCTTTTAGACTGAAGTACGATGCGCAGAATCCAAGCATGATGCATCCTCAAAAGTCACTAAACCACCATGAATTCCCGATCTCCATCACAGCAGTAACACATCAGCCATCTGCCAGCGGTAGGATGTCACACTCCATGGGTGGCATTTGCTATTGACCTGGTTTTCCATCATTAGTAGCATATAACAATACATGCTGCTTTCTGTGCTGTGCTTTTCCAGTTATACACTCTCCCCTTTTTCTGAAACAGATAAATATGGAAGTTTGTGGTTATAACGGGGTGCGTGCAGGGGGTTTCCTACATTCCATATGAAACAGCAAATCTTGTGGGTATCAGCTATTGTTTGTACTTCAGTAGTAACAAGATATTCCCGTCAGGCCTCTCCCTTTACTGTGTTTGGGGGTGTACGAAGATACCTCGAAACACACCTCCCTTTAGGGCATTTTAAGATGCTACATCCCTGCCTCATTAGAAAACATTAGAAAACATTACATGAAATACACAAGGAAAAGCAAAGAGAAGCTTTTCCCGACGCTTAAACAAAACAGGCCATTTCCCTGCTCCAGAAAGACGCTGCCCTCATCCAGCAGAGCTCTTTTAGGTTCATAAAGAACTGGACTCGGCTCCTTCTGCCAGGGCTGTGGAGCACGACCCGAAGCGCGGACACTGCCTGGGGCCGGGCTGGGCGGGCGCGGCTGAGCTCCGGCTCCGGCCGGAACGGGGACGTGGCTCGGGGCAGGCGCGGAGGGGCGGGAGGAGATGGACGGAGGGGCGGGGACCATCCGTGCGAGGGGAGGCGGCTCCCGCCCCGCCGGCCCGCGCCGCGCATCCGGGGGCGCGGCGGGAACTGCCGCTGGAGCGGGGGGAAACTGCCGCTGGAGCATCCGGGGCTGCCGGGGAGCCGCCGCTGGAGCATCCGGGGCTGCCGGGGAGGCACCGCTGGAGCGGCGGGAAGCACCGCTCCCCGCTGGAGCAGCCGGCGCTGCGGCGGGCGCTACCGCTCCCGGGGACCCCGGCGCCCCGCGGGGCGCAGCATGGAGAGCCCCGCGGTGACCTTCACGCTGGCCTACCTGGTGTTCGCCGTGTGCTTCGTGTTCCCGCCCGACGAGGTGCGCTCGGCGGGGCTGACGGTGCAGAGCCTGCTGTCCGCCTGGCTGGGCAGCGAGGACGCGGCCTTCGTGCAGTACCACCTGCGGCGCAGCACCGGCACGCTGCTGGCGCACTCCCTGCTGCCCCTCGGTGAGTGGCGCCCCGGCTGCCCCGCGGTGAGCTCCCCCAGCTCCGGAACCAGCGGGCTGCACCGCGCTCGCGAAGGAATTGCAGTCTGGGTACAGGCTGGGGAATGAGGGGCTGCGGAGCGGTGCCAGGGAAAGGGACCCGGGGCTCCTGGGCAGTGGAAAGCTGAGCCTGAGCCAGCAGTGCCCTGGCAGCCAGCAGGGACATCCCTGTCCTGGGGACATCAGGGACAGCACGGCCAGCCGGGCAAGGCAGGGATTGTCCCGCTCTGCTCGGGGCTGGGCCGGCCTCACCTCCAGTGCTGGGGCAGCTCTGGGTGCCACAATGTAAGAAAAACATTAAACCATCAGAGAGTGCCCAGAGGAGGGCACAGGGATGGTGAAGGGCCTTGAGGGGAAGCGTGTGAGGAGAGGCTGAGGGCACTTGGTCTGCTCAGCCCGGAGGGGACAGAGAGGAGACCTCAGTGCAGATACAGCTGCCTCATGAGGGGAAGAGGAGGGACAGACACTGATCTCTGCTCTCTGGTGACACTGACAGGACCCAAGGAATGGCCTGAAGCTGTGTCAGGGGAGGTTCAGGTTGGATATCAGGAAAAGGTTCTTGCCCCAGAGGGTGGCTGGGCACTGAGCAGGCTCCCCGGGGCAGTGCTCACAGCACAGCCTGGCAGAGCTCAGGAGTGCTTGGACAATGCTCTGGGGCACAGGGTGTGACTCTTGGGGTGTCCTATGCAGGGCTGAGAGTTGGACTTGATAATCCTTGTGAGTCTCTTCCACTGCATCATCTTCTGTGATTCTGTGATTTAACCAAGGAATGCAAATCGGCTTCCTTTAGCCATATAATTCTCCTAAAACTAAGTGGCATCTCACAGGTAATTTTATTCAACAACGAATTCAGATCACTTTCCTTTAGGTATATAATTTTGGTAAAAATTATTGATGCCTAAAAATTTACCTCAGATTCCTTGAGATAAGAGGCTTGAATTTGAAGTCATCCAGAAACACAATACCTCTATTGGGGCTGAGCTCACTGGTTAGATAGCCATATGATTCAGGGGTATCTGCTTTTGTAGGTACTTAATTGTTTTCGAAAGTAAGGGTTTTTTTTCCCTTGCAGGTTATTACCTTGGTATGTGCTTTGCTGCACCTGAAAAACATCTTTGTTTTTTCTACCTGGCTTCAAAAGAGTGGAAAACTTTCTTCTTCTTCGCCGTTCTCCTCCCAGCAGTCACCAGTGCCCTGGCATATTACTGGTCACGGAAAGGCTGGAATAATCATCCGCTAGCCCGGACACTCGCTGTTCACGCCCTGCCACAGTCAGGCTGGAGGGCAGTAGCTTCTTCCATCAACACAGAATTTAGGAGAATCGACAAATTCGCTACCGGAGCGCCAGGGGCGAGGGTGATCGTGACGGACACGTGGGTGATTAAAGTGACCACCTACTGTTTACATGTTGCCCAGCAGCAGGACATTCACCTGACGGTGACAGACTCCAGACAGCACGAGCTCACCCCAGACTCCAACGTGCCTGTGCAGTTCCTCACCATCCGCGTGGCCAGCGTTAATCCCTACGTCAAGGCATTCGATATCCGGTAAAACAGCTGCTGAACCTGCTATGTGTGTGCTGTTTGATGGTGCTGAGAGAGCATTTTGTCACCAGTCTGGAGACACCCTGGTCTCATCCCTTCCTTTCTGGTCCCTGCCTGGTGTTCAGGGCTGCTGTATGTGCAGTTCTGCCACGCAGTACAGGGAAGGTTGTTTAGAGAGTTTCATGCATGTGCAGCACTGACTACACAACGGATAAACAAAGGGATTGGCCTCTTTGATCCATTCTTAGGGAGAGGATTGTGCTGGATGCAGAAAGAAGTAACTGGATAAAATTAGGTGGGAGATGGAGAACAGGAATGAAAGGTAGAATTTTTGGTCTTCTAAATTTTGGGTGAGGAGAAACAGCTATTTGTCTAAAACCGTCTGTTGGTCATCCATGGCTTTGGATTTTTCCTTGTGCTTAAGGCTCACAATTTCGTCACTGCTCAGAAGAGCTCTCACTGAACGACTGCAAGCCAGCTGCCCCTAAAACAAGGAAGAAATTTTGGTCTCTTTCTGACTATATGTTCTCATAGCAGTACATCATAACAATTGTGAACTGTTAGGGCTTGTTTTGCAAGGGCCCATGCAGTTTATCTCATTGGTCTCTGTGTAACCAGGCTAAAATACAAGTTCAGCAGAAATCTCTGAGTAGAAGGGTGCTAAAGTCTTTGCTGTTGTGTTGTTAAAAGCCATCTTAGTGGTCTTATAATTATATTTGAAAAGGTGTCTTTTTGCTGTAAATTTGTATGTCAGGAGCATTTATTAGGTAATTAAAAGCATGCAGATCACCAGACTTGTAGGTGTGCAAGTGGGGCAAGCACAAGGAAGGCAAAGAGGTGATTATGGTAGAGATCCAGGTGAACAGAACTCAGAACAAGAGGTTGGTTAAGGTAAGCATGACAATGCTAAGAAAAGAGACTTTTATAGACCTGTGATGACCAAATTAGTATTAAACAACTAATGATTTTCTTCTGCAAGCACTTCAGTGCCAGAGTACACCCGAGCTGAGAAAAACATGACTTGTTTGACAATTCCTTTTATGGAAGAAAAATCCTAAGCACAAATGTATTTTGTGACTAAACAGAATAGCAGCAAGAACAGTGTTTAAAAGCTGTTCTAATAAGATGTCAGTGATAGTAAATCTCTGCTAGAATGTAGCAGAATCATACAGGGTCACTGTATATATCCAGAAACAGAATCAAATACAATGAGATATTTCTGGAAGAAAACTGCTTTTGTGCAGGTGGGCCACATTTCTGTGCATGTTCAGTGTGAATTGTTCCTCTGGTTATAAATGTCTCTGATTTGCATGGACAGCATCTGTTAAATGACATTATCCTGCAGCAGTAAAAACAATGGAGACCACCGAGAGCTAGAGCTAAGCCAGCCTTGCATTGTGCTGGGCTCTGGGAACCCAGAGAGTGGTAGGAAAATGAGGGCAGGCTTCCAGGGACTTCTCCATGAAAGCTGTTTAATGAGTGGAAGCATTGAGCTGGAGAGTTTTGACACTACAGTTCAGAGCTCTTAAAAAGGGATGACAGCAGGGATATGTCACTGTAGGATCTGTGTGAGGTCTCAGGTGCCACTTGAGTGCTGTGGACATCACTTAAATTTAATTTACAGAAGCAGATGGTGTGAACACACTTGCTGCAGCCTTAAATCAGCAGTGCTTTGTGACCTTTGTGAATTTTCTATTTATGATACAATTTAGATTGTGTCATAAAACCACAGAACCTGATAGATTGACATTCCTCTGCTACATGTGTACTATATCACCTTGTGATGCCTGCTGCATGATATAACTAATTTCTCCTAACTAAATTCCTCAGGAGTTTATAATTGAAAATTTAGATATTGTCTGAGTAAATAGGCATTAAAAAGCTGACAGAAATGGTACCAACAGCACTTTGAGTTAATGCATGATTTACATACCTATGTTGCTTTTGTTCATGGTGATTACTTCAAAAGCCTTGATTTTTGTATGATGTTTTAGCTGATCTCTGATATACCCTGCTGGCAATCTTACACAGATATGAATGAGGACAGCATGTTCTGTTGACCAAGTTGTGCCAAAACAAATAACTAAACAGCAGAAGAAAACAAGAAAACACAATTCTGTGTATTTATTCTAATAAGTACCAACTTTTCTTTGGATTCACTTCAGATGTTCACCTCTGCAAGGTGCTATCAAGGTATTTGGGTGGCTAATCATGGTTACATTTTGCTCCATCTTCTCTTCTCCAGGTTGAACTCCACAGAGTATGGGGAGCTCCGGGAGAAGCTCCGTGCTCCTATCAGCAATGCAGCTAATGTTGTGATCCATCAAAGCCTTAGTGATTTATTTTTAGAAACTTTTACATCTCTGGTGGAAATCAACCAGACATACCAAGTTCCAAGCACTCAGGTGAGACTTTCTATCCATGTGGGTCTGTAACAATTATAGTTCCAATATAGATGAGCCTGTGGTTACTGTGTAAATGATAAATGTTTACCTAGGGCTATCTCAGGTGAATTATTAAGAGAATTCATGGTTGTGAGGTTAACAAAAAGGTTTTATTAAAAATATGGATTAAATGAAAAATTATGATTAAATTATAATCGTCATGTGAGTATTGCTTAATAATCCTCATTTAATAATTAAGCAGTATTCAGTCAGTAATTAAATGGTAATTGAACAGCAGTTAAACACCCTACTACTCTCTAAACTTCTGATAATTCAGCTATCTTGCATACAATATGTTTCAGATCTAATATAAACTCTTACCTGATAGATACCAAGTAAGGGATGTCTTGATCCCTTGAGAGGTCTCCTGCCTACCTGAGGCTGCCCTGCAGGAGAGCTCCATAGGCTTGGGGGCTGCAGTCACTTACTTGGAGTGTGACTGGTGGTTAAAGTGCCCCTTGGTGTTGGTGTACAGCTGTAGGACTTGCAGTTTCACCTTGTTGGCCCCTGATAAGACATGGCCTAGATTCCTTAACTCCCTGAGAAGATACAGCCAAGAACAACACAGCCAACTCCCTGAGAAGATGCAGCCAGGGCTGGCTCCAGTCAGGCCTCCTGGTCAGTGATGCCAGGAGCCCAAGTGCTCTTTGCTCAGTCAGGGTGATGCTTCCTTCACAAATGCTCACCTGCTGTGTCAGTAAACTCGTCATAAACCTGAACTCTGGCTGCTGCTTCTGTTCCTGCTTCAGGGAACAAGCTGTATTGTGAGCATTACAGTTTTGAGACATGAGAAATGACATAGTGAAATAAAGTCCCCTGTAATAATTGCTACTAAAATGTTACATGAACACATTTAGAAATGATGACCTTGCACTTGCAGAAGGTTTATGGGGAGCCAGAGCCACAGCTGCTGTTGTTGTTCTTTAGGCTTTAGTTTGCTCCAATACAGCTTGCTTTTCTAGACAGCCAGGTTCTGCTGGATCTTCTGCTGAAATAAACTAATGATTCTTAATTGGGGTTTGCTTTAGTTATAATTATTATGGCTGTTATTATATGGTGTTAATTATAACAGCAGAGAGTCCTACTTCCAGTAATACTCACAGAGACCTGGTCATTATTATACTTGTGCAGCAGATGGAAGTGTGACTGGAGCACTGTCCAGTGGGAACCAATTAAACCAGTACTGGTGACCCTGCAGGGAGTCTGTGTCCACTGCTTCTGCTGGTGGAGTGAGGGGCTGGTATCTTTGGCAGTGTTGTGCAGCTTATATCGTTTATGAATAAAATAAAACTGGATCAGGTGTGTCTGCACATTATGCTGTGTGTGTGATTGCACTGCCAGCCAAAAGAGATGGTCACAGTAAAGAGAAGATATTAAAGCTGCTTTCTTGCAGAGAATTTAATTTGTGACACATTTAAGTGGCAGCTGAGCTACTGAACTTTGGTTTGACATTGGGTGATAAATTACATCACAGATGATGATAAGGACATTAAAAATACAACATTGAGTTTTTCCCTATTCTGAAGCTTCATTAATATGTTGAAAAAGTTACTTAATCTTTCTATGCTAGAATTTTTCCTGCTTAAAAGCTAAGACCTAATTTCACAAGTTAAATCTGAGTAGCTTGTGTTCATGTGGATCTGCTCCACAGCCCAGCTGACAGTGCAGCTGAGCAGACACTTGAGCTGACAAGGGAAGAGCCACTGGAGATGGGAACTAGAGACCACAGAGAGAGCTGGTTTTTGTTCCACCAGGAGCATTTTGAACAGATTCAGGTCTCTGTGCCTATTCAGTGTGCTGTCTTTTGAGCTTTGTTGAGTTCTTGGACAGCTGGAAGACATGCAGGAAATGCTAATTATTGTTTATTAACTGTAAAACACTTCATAGCAAGATGTTGTCCCCGTATGCAACTGCAAGTTCATGTGGCATAATTAACTTTGGGCAAAGTCAGTTATTCCAATTTTATCCCAAAAAATTAAGTAAATTTCTGGACCTTCAGGTTGAGTGTCCTTGTGTTCAGTTCAGCCCTGGTTTCCTCATTTATGTCTCTTACTTAGAAAGATGGAAGATAGGAACAACCATTTGCTGTTTAAATGTTTGCTTGGTTTGTTTTCCTTACTTTATACTGGTACATTTTTTGAAAAATAGTTTAAATGACAAAGCTGGCTGCTTGCTTACCTTGCTGTGGCTGCTGGAAGCTCTTCGGAGAGTGAAAGAACATTTATTTTTCAGTCATTTTTGTTTAATTGTTAGTCTTATGCAGCAGTTCTGGGTTTTCTGTTCAGAGAAAAGCTTTGCTGTCATTTGTTAGAGGGTGTTCTAGTAAAACCATTTGATGGTTTTGAAACCCAACTTCTGGTGGGACAGTTCTGCCTTGATTATTCTGCCACAAATTATTTTCTAAAAGCCTTTGAAAAAGCAGTAACAGGAACGGCTCTGTGCAGCTCACAACTCTGATGGTTTTTCTCCTCCCTCAGGAGCTGGAGCCATGCATAGGGTGTATGCAGACTATTGCCAACATCAAGCTCATCAAGAACTGCCAGGAGCCCAACGAGGGGGAATGCCAGCAGTGCTACTGCCGGCCCATGTGGTGCCTCACCTGCATGGGCAAGTGGTTTGCCAGCAGACAGGACCAGCAGCACCCAGAGACCTGGCTGTCGAGCCAAGTGCCTTGCCCGACTTGCCGAGCCAAATTTTGCATTCTAGATGTTTGCCTAATACGATGAGTAGTAACTTGGGTATGTTTTAACTTTTTGAATTTGGCTGTGTTTCGTAGTGGGTTTGGTTTAAGGCCTGCTAGGTTTGTTTCTGAGACTTCATGTTCTATCAGAGTACAGACTCTAAAGGTTTCTTTTACAGTGTTGAAAACAGATGTAAATCTTTTCAGTTCCTTTACACTTTTACCTTATCTGTGGATTTTACTCACCTGATGTTAGCTTCTGGATTTTAATTTTGTTTAAACCCCTGTTTTCCTTTCTTACATTTTGGATGGGATAAGGTTATCCTTCTATATTTGCAGTACTATTGTTTTTTCAGGTTTTAACATAGGTTAAATTCTTTATATTTTTAAATTTAACTTGGGTTTTGATTCTTTAATAAAGGGCTAACTGAGAAAATTGCTTTGGTTAGACTTCATTTATACTTTTGTTATGCTTTAATCCAGTAGTGAAGTTGTTACTAATCTTTGCAGTTGTTTTTCAAAGAAGTGCACCAGCTGAGTTGCTTCAGCTGGAAGGAACTCCTTCCACTACATCTACCACAAAGGGTAGCAGTAGGCTAAGAAATGTAATCCCTGAAGATTTACAAATCCTGTATGGACCTTTAATTCCATTAATGTGCCTCTAGCATACTTTTTGATGGATGTCTTTATTTCAAAGAACAGAAGGATTTGCCAACCCCTTTACCTACACTGCTAATATCTGGAAAAAATCTGTTGGTTTCCAGGAGCTACATTGCTTAGGGTTTCAATGTTCTTTAGACTTTGTTTACATACATTTGAATGGAGTGCAGCAAACATCTGCGTTTTACTTTTTAAATTAAAATCACAGGTGGGTCAAATAGAGAAAGGAACACTTTAAAGCATTGGTCTACAAGAATAAAAGCTCTTCATACCTCCCACCTGAATAATCACAAGGATCTTACCAGTAAATCATGGGCAGAAGGGGCATGCCAAGGATTACATGACAACCTCTTGATTACCATGATGGGCAACTAGTTTGAGCAGGAACAGGTGTCAGGATGTAAAAATGGTACAAGTATTGGAAGCACAACTGTGAAACATTTTATGAGTCTCAGCTGAGCTACAGGTGGTGAATGCACCTACCTTGCACTTGCAACCAGCCAGGAAATGGTTACAAATGTAGTTGCAAGCAAGAATTCATAGAGAGGTAAGGAATTGAAGACAGATCTGAGAACTAACATTTAATTGTTGGTATTGGATTTTAACTTCAAAATTTTTAAATAATATTTATTTGTAAAAATCCAAACTGGTTGAGTTTAAGAACATTTATTGCTTCAGCATATCTCAGTTACTTTATATACAACATCTACTATGCAATTAAGTAAACTACCTGTTAATAACAATGGCTTCTCTGTTTTCCATTACCTGCTGTTTTGGATTGTATGGATGTACAGAGTGAAAATTTGACACTGAGACAGGTTGTGTGGATTTATCTCTCTTTCCCAAATTGATCTTCAGTGGCATGTCACTCTTCATCTGAATAGAATTAAATGGAGTTCTGGAGTTTCAGACAGATTTGTTGGTAAGTCCGAAAACTAATAAAATAATCTAGCACTCAATTAGCAATTGAATTTAAAAATATTTCCTTGGTACTTCTGTGGGAAAGTTATTTCCAGATTTAAAATGGTCTCTGCAGGATTTTTTAACCTTTGGAAGGGTCTTGCAGGGCCGGGTGGTGGTGTCTGACATGCACCTATCACCACACAGCAGCCTCCACAAATAAGCATTTTGTAACATTTGCTTCTGAAAAGTTTACATAATGTGGCACCAATACAAGGGATGTGGCCCTTGAAATAGTTGCAGAAGAGAGGGTAGGATTTTGGAGCTGTGCTTTTGGCACAGCCAGTCATTCAGTTCCTACAGCAATTTGCCTGTTCAGAATAAAAATGTTCATTGTAAAGAATGTGAGGCTAAAATCACAAAGGCCTTGAGAATCTTAGATGCAGGTAGTTGCAGGTGGTGTTAAAGATTAAAGCAAGGTCAGTTCCCAATAGTATCTCATGTAATAAAAGCTTTAAATTCCCAATTGCTACTGCAGTGGAATCTACTCCGAGTTGACTGGAAGTTCTCACTTCAGTGGAACTTTGCTTTTGTTCATCCTACCTCTTTTGTCAATATGAAAGTACAACAGGGTAACAGTCATAAATGTTTTGTACCCTTGCACCTTTTAATGCACAGAAGTGCCTCTTAGAAAACTTAGTATAATTACCAAAGCAAAATTATGATTTATGTTAATGATAATACCTGCCTTATATTCCTTAAAAAAATAGTTTTCCCCAAGTTTAAATTCTCAAAGTAATCTGACATGCCTCCAACATTTGTGAGCTTCTTAAAAGCTGTGTTAGAGAAACAGCTTGTTAAAAATCCATATGAACATGAAAATAATAGAGTACAAAAATAGGCATTTGTCAGTGTGATTTGTCAGCTTCAGGTTACATCCAAAGAGCCACAGGGCCATTTCTTTAAGGTCCCTTCCAACTCAAACCTTTCTCTGATAATGTCAAACTTGCTAGGCTGCAGCTCAGCACCATTGCATTCAGGACAAACCTCAGTAAGGCTGAGGTTCTCAGTGCCATTTTAAAAGAAATATTGGTGGACTTGGAGCTGTTTAAGGAGTTGAGATATAAATACTCAAGCTCTTACATGGATTACAAGACATTTTCTTCCAAAAACATACTGCAGGATTTCTCATTTGTGGTTTTTGGGGTTGGTGGAGTTTTTTTGCTGGATAGTTTGCCTCTTTAAAATGAACAGTATTATTTGGATAGCCCTTAGGGAAAAGGCTTAATGAATACATGCAGTTCATCTTAAAACCCTCTGAAGAGCCCAGTAAAAATACAGTCAATTCTTGGTAAGACTTCTGGTTTATTTTCAAGTTATATCTACCAAGTAAAACTTTAAATGCCTGAGAACATGGGAATAAATACAAATAGGGCTTAAATTCTCCTGAAGGTGTACATGGTGAGTCCTCCTTGGATGGATTTTCCTACTGCAGGCTGAATGCAGAGGGTTGCATAAATGGAAGAAGGTGTGTATGAAATCTCTATAAGACCCTCGGGGGAAAAAAAGCCTCCAAATACTTTTCACAACTACCAGATGGGAAGGGGTGACACTGGATGTCATGAAATCAGCAGGGGCAATGACAAAAAATTTGTCTTTCCAAGGAAGTGCTGGCATGTAGCAATGGTGTGTCCTACGTAAAACATTTATTTCATCATGACCTTGCTCAGATATATTACCAAGCACCACCAATAAAGAATATATCAAATTTCTGTAGTAATGGACCTATTGGAGATCCAGAAGAGAACCATGAAGATGTTCAGAGGGTTGGAGCACCTCTGCTATGGAGACAGGCTGGGAGAGGAGGAGGTGTTCAGTCTGGAGAAGGCTCCAGGAAGACCTTGGAGCACCTTCCACTACCTAAAGGCTCTCCAGGAGAGCTGGAGAGGGACTTTTGACAAGGCCATGGCATGACAGGACAAGGGGGATTCGCTTTAAACTGAAAGGGTGTAGGTTCAGATTAGATACAGGGGAAGCAATTCTTTGATGTGAGGGAGGTGAGGCACTGACAGAGGTGACCAGAGAAGCTGTGGATGCTCTGTCCCTGGAAGGGATCCTGTTCAAGACCAGGCTGGATGGGGCTCTGAGCATCCTGCTCTAGGGGAAGGTGTCCCTGCCCATCCCAGGGCAGTTGTAGGTAGAGGGTCCTGTGTCCCTTCCAAACCAATCCGTTCTGGGATTTTGTGAAAGTAGCTAGCCTGCAGCTAAGTACCGTTCCAGTCAGGATAACCTCAGAAAGACTAAAGTTCAGAGTGCCTTTCTTGAGAAATGTTTGTTGACTTTGAGCTATTTAAGGAATTGAAATATAAATATTCAAGCAAGTTATCTTTAATGTCCTTTTCAAGCCAAACTGCTCTATGATTCCATTAATGGTATGAAATGTGGGACACATTCCTGTAGCGTGTACACTGTGGTGGCCACCAAGCCCTCACTACGTCGAGGAGAAAAACTGTCCCAAAAGGAACCCTTGGCTATTGCGTGGGGTAACGCCGTGATGCGGGGGCTGGGTTTTCCCTGCATTTCCGAGCGGAGCGGGCCGGGGGATGCAGCCGGAGGGAGATGCTGTGGGGGCAGCGGTGCCCTCGGTGTGAGGGAAGCTGCGGCGGTGCCCTCACCGGGGCGCAGGACGCTTTTCTCCGCTCCCCTCAGACCGACGGGCACCGCCACAGGAACACCGCCGTCCCGGGCTCCCCGGCCGCGCCTGCGCTCCCCGCGGGAGGAGGACGGGCCGCGCCTGCGCTGCAGCCGGGCCGGGACCGAGCCGGGCCGGGACCGAGCCGGGCCGGGCCGCCGCCCGCCTCAGCCATGTCCGGCGGGCCGCGCAGGTGGGAGCGGCCGCGGGGGACGGGGACGGGGAGCGGGGCGGGCGGGCTGCGGCGCTGCCTGTCCCGCGGCGGCTCCGGTGGCAGGTGCCGGCTGTGCAGCCCGTGCTCCTCCGGCAAACAGCCCCTGCTCCTTCCGCCTCCTCTGCGGTGGCGAGTGAGGGACCAGCAGCCCCGGGCAGGGCTCGGCGAGGCGCCCCAGCCCGGCTGAGGGCACTGGGGCTTGGTGTGAGGCTGGAGCGGGCGGGCAGCGCAAAGCAAATACTGCAGTGTTTCTAAAAGACATAATTTTCGGTTTTCGTTCCCCCTTAAAAACAGTGTCGTGCTTACGGCATGTGTTACAGTGTACCTAAGCTGGTTTAAAAATTGTTTTCTTCCAAGTCGTTAAACGGAATGATTGTTTAAGGTGGTTAGGGAAGGGTTGTAATCGTTTATTGCCTTGGCCAAAACTGAGCGGGTTTGGAAGCAGAACATTTGCCTGGGTCAGTGATTCTGAGGAAGCTGTTTGTGCTGTTTGTGCCGTGTGGTGTTGGTAACTTGGAGCCCTCTGGGAGCAGGAAACTCCCAAAGCCAGGCGGGGTGGAGGAGGAAGGGAAGGAAAACACGAGCGATTAACCGGAGAAAAACATCAAAAATCCTTTCTTCTTCCGTGTTGAGCTAAGGGCAGAGACCTGGCCCGTACCAAGCAGTGTGTTTGCTGTTAGTCACATACAAAAGCATGTAACAGAGGTGCAGTACCACATCGTTCTCTCAGGCAGGTGTGGCAGTGGATCTACAGCTCCATCCTGAGTCCAGCTCTGGTGCTGGGAGATGCTGTGGTTGTGTTTGGATTAGTAAGCTATCATTTAAGGTGTCAAAGCCGCCAGAGCCGAGGAGGAGAATGTAGAGAACTCAAGCCTTAACAAATCCCTGGCTGACCTGCCAGTGTGTTGGAAGGACTGCAGGCAGCTCCCTGTCCCAGGCTTCATTGTGAGGGTTCCAGAATTTCCTGTGTAAAAGTGTTTCCACATAAATATTTGACCCATTTCTCCCTAGCCATTGCATTGAAGTGTAGTTTCTGGACTTGTCAGTCCTGTGAGTTTACTCCTGGATGGGGCAGTAAATAAATGTCAAATAATGCCCTGCTGACAGAGGATGGACATGTCCACAAGTCCATAAACACTGGTGGAAGTCCTCGCTTAGGTTTTCCTTCCCCACCAGTTTGTTTACAAAAAGAGTATAATTTTTGTTATCAAAAATTAAGTGTTTATTTGAAAATTTTGGTGTCTTAATTGCATTGGTCAAAGATACTTCCGCAGCAATTGCACTGACACCTTTGTTAAGTACAAAGGTATTTTCTCAACAATTGCACTAACACCTTTGTTCAGTATGTGTTGCCTGAGTAAGTTGATATGAATCACGTCTGTATGCCAAATCAAATTGTCCATCTTTGATTTTTACAGGCCATGTTGAGTGACTACCAGTGAATTGATTTCTCATGAAAACTCTTGTTTTCTAGTTCTGTGCAACATCCACACTGCTGGCATCAAGAGCAGGAACGGGGAAGCTGCAATGACTCCAATTCTCTGGTGCTTGAGGAATATCGATGTGGCCATTCACACCACTGGCTGGACAGGTAAACAATACGTGTAAATTTGCTTTAAATGTCCACTTTGCTGCACTCTTCTTTAGGACTCCAAGAAAAGCTTGGACATGTTTAGGTTGAGTGATTTCTTCTAACAGAGTAGCACAGGGTTAGGAGGTGAGAGCTGCATCATGCCTAGAGAAGACCATCCAGTGTGCCTCATGGAAATACGTGCCACAGTATTAGCAAGTGTTCAGAATGAAAGGGAAAAGGGCTGTGGACTGAAGCAGTAGTTTAAGCCCTTTGTTGCTGAAGTCTTTAATATTAAAGTCCCAATGAAGCCATTTGCTCTTGTTCTTATATTTTGCTTATACATCTTTATGTGTAAATGTGAGCAGACCATGTTTGTCTCTTCACTTGCCACTTGGTATATTCAGCTGTACTGCAGTTTTTAGTGAGCACCTTTTTTCCTGTAGTCCATTCCTGAGGACAATTTGAGACGAGATAGACCTCTATACTTAGATAATTCTGTGAATATTTTGCTTGGCTTTTGGATATTCTTGACTAAAGACCCAAGGTGGAGGAAGTGGTTGAGACTTACAGTCTGATAGCGAGGGTGAACAGTGGTGAGTGCTGAGATGTGTGCAGAAAACTGAACAGAATGTAAGAGGAAATGTTTTACTAAGGGTACATGAAAACATTTCTGAGTATTCCACTGTATGAAGGTGATTGTAATTCTTGATGACCCGTTTAATATTGCTCTGTTAAGGAATGAATGTCTTGAAGAGCTTAAGAAAGGACCCTGTACTCAGGAGTGTTTTCTGTGTCTTTGATGTGGTTATAAAAAATACTGAGAGTAGGGCATGAGTGTGAGACCTTAGTGGATGTGCCAGCAGTGTTTTGTGTTTCTCTTTTGTTGAGTAGATCTGTTCCTTTCCAGTGTGGAGTCTTTATCCTGTGTTAAAATGACATTGTCAGCTTGCCTGGTAATTTCATCTGTTGATGTGAAACCATTTAGAGAAAGTATGACTGTCTGCTAAATCTGCTTCTGTATTACTTACATGACTTGTTGAATGTTGAGGCCTTAAAATTAAGAGAAGAGGACAAGCTGAAGGTGCCTTAGAACTGAACTAGAGAAGGAGCGTGCCCATGGGTTTACAGTTGTGGAGCTGGTTTTGTCCATCATTGATGTTTCTGTTGATTAAATGTGTTACAAGCAGCAAACATTCATGTTGAATTCCCATTATTTTTCAGCTCTACAACATCAGAACATTCTAGGCCACTTTCCAGTTGCCACAGCTGGGAAGGTAGAACTGAAGAAGGCAACACAATGAGGGCATCAAACAAAAAAATGTCAAAGTAGGTATTGAACTATTACTGCTTATTGTTGAATTAGTTTTTAGCACCAACCTTCTGATGATCTCTGGCTCTTTCAGAACATTCATTAATGAGGATTTGATATGAGGCTGTTTCATATCAAGCCTGAAGGATGCCTCGGGGAGGGAGTAACACTGAGAGGTTTTAGCTCAAAAGCTGCTTGTGTGATTATTTGAGATTCAGATTTGATTAGCACAGCTTTCACTTCTGTGAACTGGTGAGGTGAGAGTTGTGCTCACAGTCTGTCATTAAGAATACAGGGCAGTTCTAGAATATGTGCTTATGTAACTTCCTATAATGCTATAAGGTTCTTTTCAACTTCATATTTATTTTAATTTTCAAATTCTGTTTCAAGCAACTCTAGCAATCCAGCTGAAAGGGAAACTGATGAGGTGGTCCTGAGGAGGAGACAAAAACAGATCAATTTTGGCAAGAATACCCTGGCGTATGACAGATACATTAAAGAAGTTCCAAAGTAAGTTGCCCTGTGTTGCAGATTTCCAGGTGAACTCTTAGTTCTTCCTCACGGGTGTCCGTGTGTGTGTGTAGAATAGCACACAGCCTTAGTTCTCTGGAAATTCTCCCTGTGTTTCTTTCCTCCTTAGTGTGACATTAGATGGTGTGTGATATGTCTGGGGAATTTGAGTCAGCTGTCCCAGCACTTGTCCCTCTCACCTTAGTGTTCACTCTCACCTTAGTGTCTGTGGGGTGAGAAAGGAGAAGGCCTTGAAGCTGGACAAGCACTGTTCAGTAATCCCAAAAATCAGTGTGTTTATCAGCATTGTTTTAGCAATTAATGCAAAGCACAGCACTACAGGGACTGCTGGGGAGGAAGGTAACTCCATCCTCGACAGGGTGAGTACAATAGTAAATAAAAGAAGCTGCACTTGACTCAAGAAAAGTAAAGTAGATGGAGCTGGCAGTTAGGATAATATTGAAGCAGTTATGCTTCTCTTTCATCTTTGTTCATGGGCAGTAGGGCTCTGCTTTTGGCAGCTGTCAGAATGCAGGACTGACTGGATGAGCTTCTAGTCTGACTCAGCACATTGTGGTGATTGTTGCTTTTTTGATTTATGTTTGGTAATGTCTTGTAATGTACACATTTCAGTAAGTGTTTAAAAATATGAGCATTTTATTTATTAGACCACTGAAGCTTTTATGACCTGATGGACTAAGGGTTCTTCTTAAGGAAAACACTCCTTATCTTCTGAAAGAACCAATGTCCCTGTGTATTTGCAGGAACCAGCGACTTCCAGGAGTTCACCCCACAACTCCCAACAAGTTCAAGAAGTACAGCCGCAGGTCCTGGGACCGGCAGATCAAGCTGTGGAAGATTGCACTGCATGCCTGGGATCCTCCTGCTGAGGAAACCTGGGATCTACAGCCCGTGTATGTCCTGTGGGTGAATCAAGTCAGGGCTGAAGGAATTTAAGGAGGGCTCTATAGTTCCTATAGAGCATTCCTGCCTGGGAGGAAAAGACATCAGACTCAACAATGGGAGTCTACTTGAATGCTTTTCCATTAGAATTCTGTTAAGTCTTCAAGATATTGCAGTTATTTAGTCTAAGTCAATCTGCAGTCAGGTGTTATGGGGAAAAAGGCATTTGATCTGCCTGCAGTAGCACATTCCCTTCCCCTTTGTATTTACACTGGTAAGTGTGTACAAGGTAACAAGGTAGTGTTACTTTTCTGGTAAGCGAGAGACACAAGTAGGAATTTGTTGGTTACTGTTCCTTGTCTTTGATAACTTTTCATGTTTCCTTTTCCTGAAGTCATTGGAACCACATGTCTCATACACTGACAATATGTGAGGGGATTTGAGGTGTTTAAGAAGATGAGAGAATTTTCTGTGCTCTCTGCAAGATGGTGTCAACAATGTACAAGAAGGAAATATTTTTATCTTTTCAAAAGTTTGAATTTCTGTATTAAGGCTGGTTCTGCTACTTAATGACACTTCATACTTTACAAGATTTGGACTAGTAAGAGGAGAAGAGTGAATGGAATTCTCTTAGCTGTGTTACTGCACTGTGTAAATAGTTTTACCTGAGTTGTAATTGACAGTGGTAGAAGTTGCAGTGTTTATACCATTTGGGTGTCAGATGAACTGTTAATTCTTACTGCAGCTGAACTGTTTTCTCTTTGGAGCAGTAAGCCAGATGGATAGATTTATAAAGTTTTTTTTTCCCTGCTGTGTTTAGTAGTACAGAACCTTCATGTAGTTCCCAGGAATGGAAAGATGAGGATGTTCCTGGCTCCTTTGTGTTTGAGGAAAAGCAGAAGAGAAATGAGTGTGAAGATGAATGCAGACAGACTGCCTGCACACCTGAGAGGTATGAGAGCAAACTTCTGTGCTTAGGGAAATAATTCAGTACAGGTCAGTGCTGTCAGGCTTTTGAGGGAAATGTTTAGTGTGGAAGGGCAGTTAATACTCAGCTTTGGAGTTTGACACTTCTGCTGTTGAATGTAATCCATCAGTGGTAGAGAGCACTAAATATGGAGAAATTACCAGTATTGCTGAATTACATGCTTGAACAGAAGGAAATGCAGTGTTTTTTCAGCTTCTCAGTTTATAGTGTAGAGTTCTGAGGTTTCTTTAACCATTGCTGCAGTGTTCTGAAAGTAGGGGAGCTTTTTCAGGAGCAGGAGTCCCCATCCTTCACATTATTGTGCCTGTCTGCAGCTCAGCAGGGAGGCTGACTGTGACATGCACTTCCCTGTTTCCTGAAATATTTTGTCCTGGGGGGATGTGTGTGAAGCTCAAAAGGCATTTGCTTCCAAAATGTGAGAGATTTTTCTCAGTGTTCTTCTGTGTGCCTGAGGAATCATACCCCAAAAGAAAACTTCCTCAGCAGCATATGCAGTTCTTTAGCAGAAGAGTGATCAACATTTAAACATAGATCAAAAATGTTACATGTGTAAAATCTGTTTTTGTAGTTCCTGTTCTCCCAATTCTTCTCCAGTCTGGAAACGCAGAAGAAGAAACAATTCTGACTCCTCTGTGGTTTCAGAGAGCAAAAACCATTATCTGCAGATGTACCCCACACTGGAAAGGTATGAAATGAGTTTCCATGTGGGAATTCATGTTACTATGAAGTGACTTTAGGATTTTGACTGGTATTTTCCCTTCCCTTTATTATTAGCTTTAATTGTATCTAAATGTGTGCAGTTTAATGAGAAAGGGAGATCATGTCAGAATAATTGTGCTGTATGATAGCAAATGTTTACAGAGCTCCATTGCAGTGTGTCAGAAGACACAGCACGGGTTGTATTTTGGGTGTAGTTTTAGGCAACACTGAGGCTTTTGGCAGTTTAGTAGACACTTCACACTAAACTTAATGAAAATGTTCATGCAGGTGTGGTTTCTTCTCTCTCCTTAGCTCCCTTCTTAATTAAGAGGAACTGTGTTGCTGCAGTGCATGGATTCAGACATTTTCATTTTCTTTCCAGCCTTACTGACTCAGGACATCAGGATGCTTTTTCAAAGTGCTCCAAGTGGGAAGCCTTTGGTGAAAAAGATGAAGTAATGACAGTACAACCAAGTATAGAAATAAGGTAAATACCTCAGTGATTATTTGTTGTTGTTTCTGTGTGTTGTTTATGCTGTAAAGGTGTCCTTTCTTTTTCATCTTTTCCTTCACTGGTTACTACTACTTTTTTTTTCTTTTTTTTTTTTTTTGCCTTCTTACATTTCCTCCAGCACATGGTATGTTTGGTTGTTATTTCTGTTCTTGGAGTTTACTTGACTTTTTCCAGTCTGAGTCTCCATCTGTTGCTTTCTGCTGCCTCAGCCATCTCAGGTAATGCTGGAAAATGAGGAGCCCCTTTTAAACTCTGTCTTGTGGAAAGAATTGGAATCTTGCCTCTCACTTCTCAGCCTAAGAGCTGGAAGTTTCCTCTCTGTCTCCCTGGAGATTTAATTTGTTTTGTAGTGACACCATGAGTGTTGTTTGTTTTTATGCAGTGACTCGATTCCAGCCAGTTGTTCTTCAGCATGGAACAATCCAAAACAGAGGAAATCCAGCTTCTTTCTGCCTGATAGCAAGACTTGCAGAGATGCAGACTTCAACCTGGAGAGGTATCAAATGCAGCTCATCAGCTTGGGTTTGAGGGGTATTTTTGCATATTGTTTTAGTAGTGTAGTTGCTTTATTGCTGTAATTCAAGCCAAGCATTTATTATAAACATTTGATTTTTAATTTTTATTGAGCTATTTTTTACTGTTTGTCTTAGGGATGTGTTGATTAATTTTTTTATGTTGTGTGGTAAAATTCTGTCTTCACGTTTTCATGTTATAGTCTTTGTTAATGTAAATGGATTGTAGCTGTATTTAGTATTCAAAAGTTATCACAATAAAGCCACTTAGTCTTTGGTTTTTGGCTTTTTTATTTGTAGGCTTAAACTTTGTAGCAGTTTACTGGATGGACATCAGTCAGAATACCCTGACAGAGGATGGCAAAGTGCAAGTGCTGAAGATGCAATAGTGAGGAAAAAAATCTAAATACCAAGGTGAGTTTGTGCTGACTACTTACTTGATTTGTTCTGTTTCAGTCGCCCATCCACAGTATCATTCTGCAGAGAGCAACTGTTCAGTTCAGGCAGATCATTTTTTCTTTTATTTTATTTGTGTTTTATCCTAGTCTCTTGCACTTAATACAGCACCTTAATTGAAAGACCTAGTGCTTAAGACTTGCTAAGTTGAAAGTGTTACCTTTCAGCCCGAAAGTGTTTTTATCTCTCAAATGAAAAGTGCCAATTTTTTTAAGTATTTCAATAGCAGCTTTTCTGTCTCTTAATGTTTTTGTGATGAAATAACAACTTGGCATTTACAGCAGTAGATTTTAGTGCAAGTTTTCTCTTGGACTGTAGATTCCTGTGGTGCATTGATAGGATGGGTGGTAATCTGGGTCAAAAAGATTTTATTAGCAGTTAGTCTTTTGTGTAATTAGATTGTCTTTGATCTACATTTGATGCAGGCTCTGAAACATGGACTAGGATATAAATGTCTGTCAATCAATGGTCTTTGAAAATTTTGCCTTATAAAACTTATTAAGAACATGGCCAAAATTAGTTTTACACTTAGATTTTGGATTATAGCAATGTGAGGAAAAGGCAGATAGAGCTTTTAAAAAATTATGCTGATGACATTTTTCTATTGATTTTTAATTTAAATTTTTTGAACATGAATAAGATTTAACATGCTTTCACTTTTTAAAAAAGTGCTAATTCAATATTTGAAAATATCTAGTCTCTCTTTGTATATAGAAGTATTGAAGAAGGAATTTCTCCTGTGACAGAAAAAGACTTGAAGAATAGGGATGTAGTCTGAGATCAGCAGATCAAGTCTTGGAAAACTGGTGCTGTCATGCAGGATCTGCACTGAAAGAGGAAGAGATTTACAGTCAGCATATGTGCAATCAACATGAGGTGAAATTATTCAGGTAAAAGAAGCATCTCTACATCACAGTTATGAGCCTGTCTGGTTTCCACATAGTTGATATTTAGCTTTTTTTGCAGTGGTCTGTGCTGTAAATAAGGCTGTATTAAGGAGTTTATATATTCAGTGGCTTTGTAATCACTTGTTCTAATTGGAAAAAGGGCTCTGTTAGATGTAGAATGTATGAAGTGAATGCTTTCTCTGTGGAGCAACACATTGGTTTTCTGGGATGGAAAGACCAGTATTTACAGCAACATTGCCTTTAACCTTGGCTTTTAGATGTGATGAGCTCTAACTCTCAAGTGTCAGGAACTTTATCTGTGGAAGTTTAATCTTGCTTGAAAACCACATAGTGGCTTACATGGTAGAATTCCACACTGTCTTCCCTTTTGCTAAAAGAAAATTTCTGTCTTAAACAGGAATAAATGTGAATGTATCTGGTTGATTTCTAGGGAAAAACCTTAGTCCATAGGACACTTAAGATATGTCAGAAATTTGTTGATTAGAATTGAGATAAAAGTCTGTTTTATGAATTAATAATGACATTTAGATGAAAACTCTGCAGGGGGTTGGGAAGAATAGGCTCAGCTGCTTCCTTTTCTCTCTGTCAAATACTTCAGGAATGTAGAGAATCTAGTACTGTATTTTTTCAGTAATTTATGTTCTCAGAATGTTCATACTAGCTGTAACACTTGGTTAGTCTGGACAGTATGAGTTTTTCCTTTATACTGTGCTATAAGCTCACCATATGCAGGGCTCTCTTCCATTTACTGCTACTGTAACACTGCAGCTTAAGAGAGGAAAAGAGGAGAATGTTTTGTTGTTAATGCCTGGATATAGCACGTTTATAAAATGCTGTTACCTGCTTTTTTGTTTAGGTTTCTCCAGATCTTTATAAGGGTAGATTGTTTTCTGCAAGCTGTGCCTCAATCTGTGTAAAACTCCAGATTTTGTGAAGCCTGTGCTGCAGTGACTGTGGATGTTCCTTAAAGCTTTTGTGAGGACATTCCTGCTGTGCCTGTTGGCAGGTGACGTGTGCATTATATTCCAAAGGCTGCTTCAGGTGATGGATCCTGCCATTCCCCCTGGAGGTCTTGTTCCTCAGGGTGTGCTGATGTTTCACCAGTGGATTGGTCCAGTGTCAAGTCAGACTGAAAATGCAACTCCTCCAACCAAGGAACCTCCTCTGCTCCACTGGGCCAGAACTGGGCATCCAGCCTGAAGAACTGCTTCAAAAGAATGTAGATCATTTCAGCCTTCCTTTACTTCAGCCAGTAAAGACAAGCTGTTCATAACTTCTGGATTGGGTGATCACCCATCTGGCCTATTTATTGTTCTCTGAGATGTATTAAGGTGGCATTTGCCTAAGCCAGGTGAGAGAAGAGAAAGGAAAGGTGTGTGGTTTATCAAAATCAGATCCTGTTCTTGAAGGGTTGAGTGACTGTTAGAACAGCAGCACAGCTTAAATACCTGGATTTTGCTTTATGTATGTTGCAGCCTGACCCAAAGAGCCAGTCTGCAGTTAAAGAGTAGGAGAGGATACATTGAGTGCCTGTTCTTCCTACAACTATTGGGGATAAATAGCAGTATTTGCAGGTGTGGAGCTGCTCTTGTCCAGGCTGAGGGTTGTGATGGTGTTGGGATAGGCTCTCCTTCTTGCATTCTGCTAGCACTGTGTGCAGAAGTTTGAAGTGAGAGCTGTGGCTACAGTGGTTTGGACTAAATTCACATGCCAGTTACAAGAATTTTACAGTCCTTGTGTAGCATGTACTGGGATACCAGTGGCTGCTAGAGCTGGGAGTTGTCTCTGCAGGAGTTTGGTTTTGCTTTCCCTTGCTATGGGGCTGGCAGTAGCCAGGGCCCAGAGCCCATTGTGCTGCTGATTTTGAAGTAAGCTGCTTCCTCAGAAACTACTCTCACTCCCAAAATGTTGTTTCCAGGCATGCTCAGGCCTTTTTCCCAACACAAGGATTTATCAGTCACACATCACAGAGCACAGATCATGTGTGTACAAGGGACACATCTGTACAGCACTTTTCTAAGAGGTAATATTTAGGACCTTGTTGTTCCAGTGTGCATGTTTCCTTGTGATTTATGATGCTTGTAAATAAGGGAATGTGTTACATTTTTGGCAATTTGCCTTTATGCAGAAGAATTAAAGACTTGAACTTTAAAAATCCTTTTTAGTCTGCTTTTGCAGTTGTGTTGTCAGTTTGATTATAAAAGGAACATGTGGGTTCAGTAGTCCTTTCTTGTTTATTTTAGGGTGTTTGTTTGGTTTGGGTAGGGATTTTGGATTTTTAGTCCTTGCTAAAAGGGGAATAGAGGAGTCTTCAGAGATTAAAATTAGACTCTTGAAGGCAGTGTACAATTCTGGTTTTGTCCAGCCCCTCAGTTTTAAGGCATTGTAACTTAGTGGGAGGGAGCAGCTGAATCCCAGCCCCCATTCTGCCATGGAAAGGGGTCCTGCTGGAGAAGAAGGAACTGCTAGGTGAGAGTAATGGGCTGCTGAGAAATACTTAAACTCATCTGAAGTATTTTATGAGTATTAAGTGCCCTTAAGCTTTTGCCTGTGATGAACAGGGCCTGCAGTGGATCTAAGGGCACATCTATAGGATTTTACAATTCAGCAGTCCTTAAAAGGTCTTTGTGTTTCTTGGTTGAGGGTATTAGACTAGACATAGCATAACCAGTCTGCCTGTGGCAGTTAAATTTTGGGCAGATTGATTCCCTAATCCAGATTCTGTGTGCTTGAACAAGCTGTGGTAGCACCAGGGAAGGAGTGAAACAGCAGATGAAGTTTGAGGTCTGCTAAAGTCATTTCATGCAGTGCTGCCAGTGGATGTAGAATCATCCTGTGTTCTAATTAGTACCCTCATTAGTCTAAATAGAGCAGTCAAAACTGGAATGCAGCCTCCATGCACTTGTTTACCTACCCAAGGCTGTCTGACACAGAGCTTGCAAGTGAGGTAAGTGAAGCAGAAGTCTGGCACTCCACCCCCAGTTTTTCCTTTAATTTTACCCAACTTAATTAAATCTCCTCTGCATAAATCTGTGCTCAGTTTATAATTAAACCAAAATATACCCTGAACTTCAGCAGACAAGTTTCAATTTCTCCCTAGAAGTGACAAGTATCTTCTCTTGGCATGCTTCCACTGGGAGAATCTCCTTATAGATGATACATTATCTGTGTTTGTGGAAACCATCCTTCACAGCCAGTTCTGAAATGCCAGGGCTTGTGTGTACTTTATTTTGTTTCTAAAACTCCTTTGAGGTCACAGCTGAAGATATCTCCTCCCCTTAAATTCCCACCGTGGTGTGAATCTGCTTTTCTGAAGGATTTTTGTTGCTGACAAGGACAGAAAGATGCAGTGCAGCTGAAATCCCTGAGCTGTGTCCCAGCAGATAGTTCTGCTGGATAAACTGAATTTGATTTTTAGATAGTGCTGTGCTCAAAGTGCAGTGTGGCTTCCAGGCTGCAGCTGTCCTCTGTGTGCCTTGCCTGGGTGTGTTCAGGTGAACATGCTGGTCTAGCTTTTGTCAGAGCCAGGCTGAAGGGAGGGGAGTTTGTTTGTGAGTGTTCTGAACCTCTGCTGTACTTCAAGCATGACCTTGGTTCAAGAACACAGTTCTGTTTTCCATAGCAGTGTGTGGGAAAGGAGGGGTGCCAGCAGAGCAGACTTTTCTGCAGGAATGTGGATGTTCAGGCAGATGCTACACAGATGTGTGTTTGTACAAAATTTACTGTAGCAAGGCCAAGCAACAGGAATGGAATTTTCAAAGTAAATCCCCTCATGCATAGCAAGGCTGAAGTGTATCTTTATTTAAAAAAAAAAAATCAAAACCAAATACCACCTGTTATTGTGTGCTCAGAAAGTTTCTCCAAAACTATTGCTGCACTTCGATAGTTGCTTTAGTGTTTTTAGCTGGTTAGAAGAACCCACCAAACAATTTTTTTTTGCTACTTCTCCCATGTGTTTTACCAGATGTGGTACTTGGGGACATGGTTTAGTAATGGACTTAGCAGTGCCTCGTTAGCAATGGTTGTACTTGATGATCTTAGAGGGCTCTTCCAACCTTTATGAGCCTGATTTTGTAAGCTTTTTCAACCTTAGTAATCCATTGTAAGGCCAGAAGAAAACCATGTCTCTGAAGTGTCCCACCAGTTTTCAGGCTGCAAATGTATTACTGCTTAAAGCTGTTTGTGTTCTGCTGGAGCTCTTCAGGTTGTTTCTAAATTACTGTTCTAAAATGAGTGTATGCCCAACATCAGGACCAACAGGATCTCTGTGCATGTGTAAGTAAAAACCCCAGAAAGGTCCACGGACCAAGGCGTAACCACCTCGTGTCGTTACCCAACCTTCCTCACTACTGATAGGGAATTTAAAGCCGCGTAATTGTGAAATTTATGTAGTGACTGTCTGGAGCGGGGTTTGAACTGCCACTTCAATTACCCTGTGCGCTTCATCGACTGTACAGCCTTGCCGGGCACCGCCATCCTTCACATTTAAATAGCGGCAATTCGTATTTTTCTTTTTGTTTGGGCTGGATTTTTCCCTGTTGTTCCCCTGTTGAGTCCCGCCAAAACCGCGCGCCGCCGCGCTCGATTCTCCCGCCAACACGCCCCGGGGGCGGGGCCGGCGGAGCGGGCCGAGCCATTACCCTGCCGAGGGGGTGGGGGATGTGTGTCAGCGTCTGAGGGCGCGGGGCGCCGCAGCGCTTTGCCTCTCGCCCCCCCCGCTCCGCACCTGTCCCGTGGAGGCGCCCCGCGGGGAGGCGGGGCGGGCGCGTCGCTCAGCGCCGGCGGGAGATGCGAAGGGGCTGAGCGGGAAGGCGGCGGCGCTCCCTCGGCTCTGCCTCGCCTGCCAGTCCCTCAGCGCCCGGCTCTCCTTCAGCGGCCTCCTCAGCCTCCAGGCCTCCCTCCCGACGATACCCCGCGCCATGTCCTTCCGCCAGAGGAGCCCGCACGGCAGCGCGAAGAGCAGGTAGGGCTGCCGGGCTGAGGCGGGGGTGGCGGCGCCGGGCCTCGGTCGGTCCCCGCGTGATCCCTGGCCCTCGCTCCTCGCCGTCCCGCGGCGGAGTCTCTGAGGGGGTGGGGGGGACACAGAACCCCCCGAGAGCGGGCCCGCAGAGCCCCTTCAGAGCCCCCTCAGAGGGCCCGCAGAACCCCTTCAGAGCCCCGCCGAGAGGGGGCCCGCAGAGCCCCTTCAAAGCCCCCTCAGAGTCCCCCTCAGAGGGCCCGCAGAGCCCCCTCAGAGCCCCGCCGAGAGGGGGCCCGCAGAGCCCCCTCAGAGCCCCCTCAGAGCGGCCGCAGAGCCCCCTCAAAGCCCCTTCAGAGCCCCCTCACAGGGCCCGCCTGGAGTGGCGTCGCCTCCCTGCCTTTGGCGGCAGTAAATGGTAAATAAGCGCGGTCTCCGAAGGAGGTTAAAGCCCTAAAGCCCACCGGGTGTCCGTGTGTCGCTGTGTTTGTCCCCAGCCCGCAGCACGCCCCGCGCTGGGCCCAGGCGCGGAAACGCGGCGCCGATGGGAAGCGGCGGAGGCAGAACGAGCCCGAATCCTCCGTGTTTGAGGAAAACAAGCCCAGGCCTGAGGACAGCCGGCTGGACAGGTGAGCGTGGTGACAATGGCAGCGACTTCCTGCTCTTTTGTTCGCCGGGAGCTGTTACATTGACCCTCCTGGCCCTGCCTGTTTATCAGTCGCCCATCAGCCACAAATAGCTGGTCTTAAGGAGGGAAAAGGATCGAGTGCCGTGCTTTTATCTTGGAGTCTGTTCTTAAGAGTCAGCATTTTTCATTCTTTCCTCTTGAAGTATGTCCTTGATAATTTGTGTCCTATTTCGTGCTGGTTTACTGCCGTTTTTCGAGGACTAATGTTGTACAGGCCCATTATGTTTGTACACAAGCTGTACAAACAATTGTTGTAAAATTGAAGTAAATGACAAAAAATCAGTTCTTAGAAATAATCTATTTTCTGTTTCTGAAGGGAGTACAGATATATTTTATTTATTATTTATTATTACAGATTTACATTTCAGCACATTTGTGTGGGGATCCAGTTTTGAGGTCACCCCACAATGCTGCCTTTTGTGTTTGCCAGCACAGCTAGACTTAAGTATCTTATTTTATATCACATTTTCAGTCTGAGCTATTCATGCCACGGCCTCTTTATCTTTAATCACTTTCATCTGTGGATGGGAGTTGTCCCCACAGCCCAGTTGATTGAATCAAGGTTTCTTGAAAATGGGGTAGGTTGTGCCCACCATTTTCCTTTGCTGAATAAGCAGGGAACACGTTGGTCAGTGGCACAAGTTACTCCATCCAGAGTAGCCTAAACTAATTCCAGGAAGCATGGTTGAACAGCAGTTACAAGGATGAAACAACAGATAGTTTCAGTGTAAATAAGTTAAATATTTTAACACTTCTGTGTGTCTCCCAGTATTGAATTGTGCAGTCATACTTCATGGTTTCAGTTTGGATTGAGCTCTGAAATTGTTCTCTTCCTCTGCCAAAACTACTTTTTGTTTATGCCAATCCAACTGTGTTGAATTAAAGTTCTCAAAAGTAAAGAGGATCAGGATGGGTCATCTTGATAATCTCAGCACAGGTACAGAATCAAACAAATATAAAAAGATATCACATCAGAGTGTTGAGGAAAAAACTCAGCAGTTGGGACCAGGGGGGATTCTGCTGTTTGTTCTCTACCACGGGAGAGCAATGACAGAATGTTATTGTGTTCTCTGCAAATCTAGAAATTGGTATAAGCAAAAGTTTAAAATCCTCAGAGCTTGAACAGGTCTTTGCAGAGGGATCTGTACTGTTTGCTATGGATTTTTAATTTTACCAAGTTGGTAAATGGGTTTCATCTAAAAATAACTTCTAGTTTAAATTTAACAAACCACTCAAAGTTGTGCAAACCAGTTTAGGAGCAGGGAGGGAGCTGGAATTGGTTTTAGTGCAGGTGGATCTAATTCCCTGACTCCAGGGCACACGTTTGCACAGAATCCTGGAAAGTCTCCAGAGCATTTCCAGATCTGCTGAAAAAGCTCTGCTCTGTAGGATACAGTTTTGAGTTTTACTCAGGGAAAATTGGTCATCAGGAAGACAGGAGAAACACTGAAAAATGTGAATGCAGGCAGCAGTAGATGGCTGGGAAGGGCATGGGCTTATTCCCCACAAGAGTCTGAAACTGCTGAGCCTGGGCTGCAGCAGAGTTGTTAAACCAGTTTGCAAAGTCAGAGCAAACCTCTCTTTCCCAGCTAAAATAGGACATTTTTGTGCCTTTGCCTTCTCTACTGGGCATATATTTACATGGAGCAACTCCTGGTGCTATCTTGTGATTTTAATTAATTAGCCTTGCACTTAATTCTGTGCTCCAGCTTTTATCTCTTATATAGCTAATGATTCTGCAGTCATCAAAGAATAAATCATTGCTAAGTCATTTAGTGAAAAGAAGTGAGTAAATGAATAAAGTTGGCATTTCATGTACCATTTTCTGAAGAACACGAGCTGGAAGTTACTGAAAACGTGGGCTGGGTTATCAAGCTACAGTGGTGTGGTTCTATAGATACCTGCATCAATTTTAAGAAAACCCAACACAAACCACACAACCTCAAGGTGGAAGTCACAACTGATGCTTAATTTTACAGTGCTAAAATTTTAATAAAACACAAGGTTTTCACAGCCATTTTGAGTATTGTAAATAATTATGTTTAAGGGATCAAGCTGTGAGTGGGGGACTTGAATACAATAACCCAAACTTTTAACACAGAGCCTTAATCTTTTTTTTTTCTTTCTAGTTTTACAACACCAGAAGGTCCTGGACCCCTTTCCAGGTGTTTAGACTGGGGAACTGCAGTGGAAGAAGATGAAATGAGGACCAATGTTCACAAAGAAATTGCAAGGTACCACTGAGTGTTTAACAGGAGGTTGTCTTGTAGAATCTGTTTCAACTTGTATTTTTAACTTCAGCATTGTAGTAAAATCAGGCCATCCTCTGCTGCTTTTAGATCAGCTTTGGGTTAAGTCCTGCAAGAATGCCATGGGATACTCTCTGGAGATTGGATGTGTATCCCTAAATATCTCCCTTTTGCAAGAAGCTTTTCCTGAATCTCTTAGATTAAAATACCCTCTCACTAATTACTGTTTTTTCATATAATTGCTCTAAGAAGTTGCTTTAGGAAAGAGAGTCAGGAAAAGAAAGTCCTTGTAGTTTTATTTTTTTTTAAGGGAAAACTGAAACATCCATTTCATAGCAAAAAGGTCTTTGTAATGTCTGGGGTGTTGCAGCTTTTCTGAAAAGTTAATTCAGCTGTGAGCTGTGACAGTGCAGGCTTCATTCTTTGTGTACATAATTTCTTAAAACTGATTTGAATTCTTACAGACACAGAAGAAAACTCCTGATAAATGAATTTTCAAGAGAAAGGAAGTCCTCCTCAGGAAGGTAGGTTAAATTTATAGCTTAGCTGAGGAAAATCTTGAAAATTGAATTTTCATTGTACAATGTTGTTTCTTAAAACACGCGGTTTAAAATAGTTCATCTCAAGTCTGTTCCAACACCATGGTTTAGTAACACCCCGAGCATTTGTTTGAAAAGTTTTAACATGTTCATTTATAGCCTTTTACAAGTGGGTTTATTTGAATGTCACTGGTTTTCTAGTAGTCCCAAACCTGCAATGTTTTTTTTTCTCAGTTCTGATTCAAAGGAGTCCACGGTGACAGTAGAACTGGAAACAGATGAGGTGGTTTTGATGAGAAGACAAAAACAGATAAACTATGGAAAAAACACAATTGCATATGATAGATACATTAAAGAAGTTCCTAGGTAAGCTGCTTGACTTTCTAAAAAACTAAATATCCACCTGCAAGTCATACCTGTTCTTTATAAGCACATTAATGTACTAAACTTGGTATCCAATACACATTCTAATAGCAGGTATTACAAATTAAACTTTTAAGACATTTTTGAACTGTTAGATCACACTAACAATCAACTGAGGTGTGGTTTAAGGTTTTATTTTAATGAAATACCTCATACTCCTGAAATGGAAATGAAAGTTCTTTGGATGTGCTTGTCAGTGAGAGGAAATGAAACTGCTTTTTGCAGTCAGTTTCCTCATGAATTAACTACAAGACAAAATGGGCTACAGCTGCTGTTGAGTTTGGAATTCAGTTTTCAGACCTAGGAATGCCAATTCTGTATTATTATTATTATTTCATTTGACTTAAAGTCAGAAAAACTAAGAAGTTCACATGGAGCTGGCAAACCTTTGCCTGAGTGCTGGAATTGCACGTTGGTCTTTCCTCATAAATAATACAATCAGTTAACATTTAAAGCTATGTTATGTATGTGAATAAAGCACTGATAATTGTTCATGTCTAATATCTGAATAGATGCCATCGTATACCAGGAGTTCATCCCAGAACTCCAAACAAATTCAAGAAGTACAGCCGTAGGTCATGGGACCAGCAGATCAAACTGTGGAAAGTGGCACTGCATTCCTGGGATCCTCCAACTGAAGGAGGATGTGATCTGCAGGAAATGTATGTACAGAGTATTCAAAATGCTGTTATAGAAATTATGATGTGAAGTCTCATGTTTAGGAAATAAATACCACCCCCAGCATAGTTCTTTTTGAGACAAGTCAGTGAGTGCTGAATGTTTTTCCTAATTATTTATCCACACTTAGTGCTGTTCAGTTCCTCCTCAATGAAAATATCCAGTAGCTTCCTGGTCCTTTCCCAGTATCCTTGGAAGGGCATACACACATATCCCTCACTTTTTTAATGGTGAAAGCAGAGCCAGTTCTTTCAGAGCTGCCTTCAAATTATCTGGTAGGAGCAGTGCTGCAGAGTTCTCACTAATGGCAGGACTGAATATTAAGCTGGGACCAATCCAGTGTACAGGAACCTGCCTCACTCTTCTCACTTGCTAGGTCAAGAACAGAGGTACAAAATGTTTCTTGTCCAGAGAAGGAGAATTGTGAACTCATCCCAAGCTCAAAGCATGGCCACAAGTGTTCACAGCCCAAGCTCCAGAAGATGTAGAGTGATGCCCTGGTTATTTTCTTCTGTATTAAGCAATACAGCTGATCAGCAAAATGTGACATAAAACTGGCAGTAGAGAATGAAGGGGACAAAGATGGAACTTAATTCCTCAGCAGGCAGTTTTGTGTTGATAAAACACAAAACTTGTAGTGTTTTTCCTTAATGGAATGCTGATTTTAAAACTACTGCAGAGCAATAGGATCTAAAAGAAAAGCTTCCTTTTAGCTTCCCTTTACTTGCTGTCAGTGTGAGGGGAGTTAGGACTTCAGCCAGATCCCTGCTGTGTGCATTGGTGTTGAAATACTACCCTCAGATGCTGTGTATAATGGATATTAAATCTTTGCAAAACATAAAAATTTCATTCCTTTCCTGCAGCACCTGCTTTGAGCATTGCTTGAGCACTGGGTTTGTCTTTGACAAGTTGCAGTATTCAGTCTCAAGTCTTAATTCAGTCCTTGGCCATTTTGGGAGTACTGAGCTGTCCTGCAGTTCTGTTTGCTCTCCCCAGTTTGCCACCACTGTCCCTGTGATCTCTGTAGGTCTCTTTGCTCTCCTCTGGTCATTTTTTTTTTTTCAGAACGGCACAAAAAAATGCATCTTAACACTAAAAATCAATTTATTTTATGCTATATTCTTCTAAATTATTTTATAGTTGTCCTGTTGACCTTGGTGAGATGGAGACAGAATCTGTTGGAAGCAATTCTACTGAATCTCAAACGAGCTGTCAAGAAAATGATGTAAGCATATCTGTTACTTGCATAACTATTTGCTGATAATTGGCTCATTGCTTAGAAATATATCCAGAGCAGCCTGAATACCTCACAGATACCATCATCTGCTTTGTTTAGGGACTGTTTGTAAAGCTGAGCAATTTTGAAACTCAGGTATTTTCCAGCTATAGTAGTCTTGGGTTTAGAGAATTGGAACTTAAATTATCATCTCAAATTAAAAACATCCCATTTTTCATAGCCTACAAAAGAAAATTTATTTGTTGAACGCAAATCAGTTATGAACTGTAATGTACAGTTAAAATACTACTTTAGATTGCAATATCTAATACTAAGATAGGGTGGAATTTCCTTGTCACAGAAAATGAAATTTTTGTCCAGAAAGCACTTTGTACAGCTGAGCAGTAAAGATCTAAGATTGCTTTTCTTACTGGATTTATTTTTCTAATATTAAATCTGTTTAATGTTTAAATGTTTGCATATATAGGTCCTTGGAACACTTGCAATGTATCTTCAATTCTGGTTGGATGGGCAGAAGCATACATCTCTTAATATTAAGACTAGTATTGAGTTTTTGTGGCTTTAAGGCATTTGGAAGCCTTTGTTATAGGGTGGTCTAAATGAATTACAGAAGTTAATTGAATTACCTGTACTAATAACCTCTACTTAACTAGTAATTATTAATTGCCTTTTCCTTCCAGGATACCTGTTCTGGCACTCCCACCAAAGTTAGACATGTTGACTATCAAGCAGAAGGAGAATTTGACTTGGAAGTGTGTTTGAGTGAGCCACTGAAAGAATTTGATACTGTGAGTTAAATAGTCTTGTGCAACCTGTTTTAGAGAACATTTATTTTAAGCTTGAGAGGTTAGCTTGGTCCATAACCTTTTAATAGTAAGAAACCTGCAGCAAAGTTGAAGACTGTTCTCAAAGCTGTGATTGGTCTAGGTATTCTCCAGGCCAAACTTACATGAAATTGCAATTAAGTTGTATGACTTCTTGTTAACTTTTAATTTATGTATATCAGATTTTTTTATAAAACTTTTCAATAGTAAAACTAGCCAATGGCAGTGCTATCCTCTAGTAATTAAAACCAGCAAGATCTTACCAATTTCCCCCACTGTGAACATGATTTCAGTTGTCCACCTGCAGATCAAGAGCCAAGTTGAGGGATTTTTCTTTTATGTTTCCTTGCTTTTACATATGGCTCTTGTAACCTGAGGAAATGCACGTGGTACTGTGCATGTGGCTGATTAGTACTAGTAAAGCCCATCTACTGCAGTTACTGTAAGTTTAACTACCTTACCTTAAAAAAAACCCACTTTTTTTTTGCAAAAATATTTCAGAAACAATTGGAAGTTTAATACCCTCCAGAAATTGGAGGTCAACATGGTAAAGTCTATGCAATAATGTTGGCTTTTTTTTAGAAGTAGTAGCTTTAACTTGAAATTTGTAAATAGTCATCAGTCATTTATTAATGCAGTCAAGAAAACAATGTCTAGGGAAAGTGCTTGATTCTTTCAGTTTTCTGGTTTTAAATGTAAAACTGTTGTAAATGTTACCAACTGTACAGATTTTTTGCTGAGAGCAGTTTGTGGTTCTATTGCTTGTGCGTGGGAAGTTGCTGGAAAATAAACAGAACTGCATTTACTTTTACATCTGACTCTTCATTTCCTGCTAGCAGTGCTCTGTGCATAATGAAACGCAGGGAAATGCTGAAAGCCAAGCGTCTGATATTGGTACTAAGCCAGGATAAATCTGTGTTAGCACCATCCTCTGACTTTGAGGAGACCTTAAAATCTATTTACATCACCATCAGAGTGAGTTTGAGACAATTTTGTTGAGTAGATGTCCATCAGCTGGTTGCCAAGTTCTGTTCTCTAGGAGAAACTGCTAGAAGAGCTGGGTGAACAACTCTTCACTTACAGGACATCTTTTACAGTCACCTCACCTGGTTTTAGCTCTTAAAATGGAATTCCTGGCTGGTGATGTTACACCCCTTAAACTCATCAACTCAGGGGAGTATCTTAACTGGTAATATTGGTTACAGCTGTCTGATTTGTTAGGCATTTTTGAAATCAGGTAACTTGATCTGATGGGAAAACTTCCAAGGGGAAGCAGTGGCATTGGGATAAGGCTGGTGCTAAGCTCTAATGTAAAGGAGACAGCCTTCCTAACATGTATTTTTTCCAGAAAAGGCAACAAAATGGTAGTTGCTTTCTGCCTGGACTGAGCACCCTCTGTAATTCCCAGACTGCTTTTCTCATGTCACATTTTCTGGCCGCACTGTTGCTGGTTGTTCTCAAGTATTTTTGGTGTGTCAGTCTGTAGCTGAGTGTCAGAACTGCCAGTAGAACTGGGTTCTTTAAAAGAAGTTTTTCTATCCCACTGTAGCTACCCAAACAGGTTGGATCAGTGGGATGTTCAGGAGATTGTTTAGAGGCTTCTGAGGGGTAAGGTTACTTACACCTGGTTTTGAAATAAGGAAGCACATGGGTTGGGACAATCTCTCCAGCACAAATGCAGGCTGGGGGATGAACAGATGGAGAGCAGCCCCGAGGGGAAGGACTGGGGGATGTTGGTGGGTGGATGAGAAACTTTAAGTGACTCAGCCATGTGCACTCACAGCTCACAAAGCCAGCTGTGTCCTGGGCTGCACCAAGAGCAGGGTGGCCATCAGGGCAAGGGAGGGGACTCTGCCCCTCTGTGAGGCCCCACCTTGAGCACTGCATCCAGCTCTGGGCTGGAATGTGGGGAAAACTGTGAAGAACACTGATCCCTGGGCAGGCTTCAGGCACACAACTGGGATGCACTTCTCTGTCATAGTGGAGCACACAATAAATAATTCTCCTTTGGCAAGTGTCTTGAGGTGCTTTTAAATTTCTGCAGAGTAACTCCTCAGTGGTTAGTCCATAATGTGGTATAGAATTTGAGATTAATCCAACTAACCTGTTACTACTCAGACAAGGTTCTCAGCACAGGCCTTGGGATATGACCCTCCTGCACTGCCTGTGCCCTCCTGTGCACGACCCTGCCCTTGCCTCTCACTGTGCTCACTGTCCCATCTCTGCTCTATTCTGTCACCTTTCAGTGTGCTCTGTCACTTCTGCTTCACACTGTAAGATTCTGTGTCACTGTTTTTGGGGTTTTTTTGGCTAGTTTATCCCTTGTTTTCCTGTGGTGTGCTCCAGCTTGCTTACAGATATCTTAATTCTGTTGATCTCACTAAAAGCAATCTGAGTGCTGTTCAGCTCTCAGTTCTGTGCAGTGCACTCACCCAGGAACCAGGTGGGTGTGATCCAGACTAGAAGTGTAGCTGGTCTGTGTTCAGTAGCTGTTTGTGAAACAGGCTCAGATTTGTTACTTTTTCCTGAAGGAGCTGCCATCCACAGTCATGTCTTCACTACAACAACTCCCCTTTGTCTCAGTTACTTAGATCACTGAGCTTTTATGGTTGGAATTTAAAGAGAGCACTCAGTTTGAATGTTTTTTCAAAGGTCCTGAACACCAAATTGGAAAAAAAAAAAGAGTTTTTTGCAATAGAATTAAGCCCTCTAGTGGTTAAATGTGGGCTAACCCCATCCATTTAGGGCAGTATCTGGTAATAGAGGAATCTTATGGAAAAACAATGTCCATATGTTCAGTTGTGCATAGTTGCATGTAGTGGAGTTTGCTTCAGATGGAGAGCAAGCAAGTACTGCTGTCAAATTTTAGCCTTATTAGGTTAAATTCCTCTAAAAATAAAACAGAGCAGGTTGTTCTGTAGGCAGCAGAACCTGTCAACCCTGCTTTTTATAGACCTGTGCCTGCTGGTTTGTGTTTCTCTTACTCCCTTCACACCAAGCCCTGTCCCCCATCAGCATCCTCATGCCATGCCTGGCTGACAGTCGTGGCTGTGGCTAATTTAAAGCTCCATCTGTTTTGGCTGGGCCATTGCTACACGTGTGTGGGTAGGGTGGCAAGCAGAGCATTAAAGAGCTGAGCTGTCCCAGCTTGTCCTTCACTTGGGCATTAATTGGGTCTTCCTTCATCACTCAGCTGTTGTCACATAAACCATAAGGGAACATATTTACCTTTCTGTTCAGTACCTGGACAGCCAGTTCAAAAACTAGAAGTGGCAGGACAGAGATTTTGGAAAAGACTTGCCAGTATAACAATTTAATGCTCCAAGGAACTCAAGCTAAAACCAGCTTTCTTCCATGAATCCATTTTAATGTCCCAAATACCATTCAAACAATTTTCTGTTCATGCAAGTATTTTCTGGAGTTATTTTCAGGATTTTCTGTTTTACTGTGTTCCCAGTGTAAATAAGAGCAACTACATCAACCAAGGATGGGTCTGTGTGGAAACCTGGGGGATCAAGCACTTCTTTATCAAAAAAGTAAAAGACCCCTTTTAAGAGAATTTTGACCTTACTAAAAGTTCTTGTTCTTCTGTGTTTTCTTCTATATGGCTTCTCATAATGTGAGAAGATTGGTTGCTAGCTGTTGAACACTAAGTGTGAGTGCTTCCTGACAACTAGAGATAAATTTGCCAAAATATATAAATAGTTAAGAGATTGAAGTTAAGTGTCAAAAATCCATTCTACTTTCAAGGAAAACAGTGTAGTTGGAATATAATGTATACACTTTAGTCAGAGAAAGTGGTAATGCTGAGCAGAATTTATTTCAGTTGTGCACTGTTTAGTTTTGTGGCATCTGGGTAATACTTAAATGCAAGGAAAAAAGATTCAGCAACTGCCACTGGTGGCCCCCACTGTTTTTTTTGCTTACCAGTCCTGTTCTCTCTGAGCTTGTCACTTACCTCTCGGATTGTGTTCAAGCACAAGAGAAAACTAATTTATCCAAAAAGTGCTGATTCATACACTCAAAAAACTTCACTCTGAGTGGAAATTTGGGACTTGTTTTGTGGGTTAAAGTGGGGCCCAGCTGTCTGTGTTGGGACCTTTCTATCTGTGCAAGTGCATTGAGAAAGTTTCTGGGAGGTACAGGAGTGGCTCCAATTATTAGCAAAAACAATGTTCCCTTTTGTGTTTCTTTAGAAAGGGGCTGTTCCATTTCTGCTGAGAAATACTTTGTTTTCAGAAATATGAGTGCCATATAGAGATGAAGATTTGGGCCTGCTCTTTCATTCCACTTTCATGTGCTGGAATCAAAGATACTTTGGAGCACTGCAGAGGGCAGTAAAAGTGCATGTTTAATTACAGGCACACAAAAGGGAGCTCTGAGTTGCTTTATATTTGTTGTAAATGCCAGGAATCTAATTATACTTACTGATTCTGACCTCAGGAGCAACCCATAGTCCCAATAAAGCCCCTGCAAGTCTGTCATCTTTCACTGTTCTTTCCATTTCCAGTTTCACTTGATCTTAAGCCCATTATTTCAAAGAATGGAAGATAATAGTAACTTAACAGCAGACAGAGGAAAAATGGACTTCAGGGGGGAGAAAAAGTCCTCCTGACAGACAGTACAAGCCTGCTTGCATTTAAAATCCTCAGTGATCTACAGTGGAAGTATCTGAAAATGCTTAAGTTGTTTGAGCTTCACTTTTGTGAAGAACAGAAAACTATTTTTTTTCCTGAGGAGTTAAAATTTCCCAGGGAAAATGAATTTCAGGATTTTATCCACAGCTGACTAGCTTCAGAATATTCCTGGACATGAAATCCATATTCCTTGGCGTGTGTTAGAAGGTGTTTGTCTCGTACACCTACCAAACCCTCACTGCTCTGAAAGTATTGCTGTCTGAGCTCAAATTACACCTTGTAGTTGGAGTGTTGGATGTGAAATCGTAGCAGGGAATTTGCAGCAACTGAAAGGAGAGTGTTGGTGAGGTTGCCACGTGTGTGCACAGGAAAGAACATCAGAAAAAGGAACAGAGAGAGAGTCAGTCCCTCCTGGAGACTGCTCACAGCCTGAGCAGCTGAATGTTGAATTGCAAGGATATGGCAAAGCTAGAATTGATAGGTATATCAGGAATAAAATGTTTTGCTGGGCCCCTTCACTACAGCACTTATCTTGAAAAGAAAAAGACAAAAAATTAAGCCAGCCAGGCTTATCTGGAAGCAGACTCATGCCTCACTATGCTGCTAAAATTTCTGGAACAATGTACTCCAATGATAAGACTCGTAAGAAATGTGCAGTATTGATTAACAAAGAATGGCCTGATAGTGCCTAGAAGAATTTGATACTTAGTTCCCTGTCACTTTACCAAAATAATAAATTATTATTTTAATGACATTTGAGAATAAAACTCCTTCCTCTCATTCTTATGAGCAACAATCTTGATGCTAGACCATGTGTAAGGCACAGAGGTGAGACTTAACCTGATCCTTAATCTATTTTTAATGGATTCTAACTGTTCTGTAGAATACTTGTAAAGAAACATTCTGATTTGGTCATGTTGTCCTCCCAATAGTAAATTTAGATACATCAATTCTTGGAATTTAAATATATATATATATATATTTTATATATATCTATATTATATATAGATATATGTAATATTTTTAAAATCTTCTGAATTGTTGACAAAAGTGCTTCTAGTATGAGTGGATCCCATTATTTCTCTGAGTTATAATGCCATAGACTAAGTGAGACCCAGTGCAGTTTTAGTGTTGGGAACTGAAGGGCTGGATGGATGGAATTGCAAGTTTTGCAGACCATAATGCAGTGTGGTTGAAGCAGTTATCTTCAAGCAGATGGTGAGCTCCTCAGAAGGTGTCTACAACTGGGCAGGGACAACCTTCTTATAGTGTAAAAATATCTACAGACAAAACTTCTGATTTTAATGAAAAAAGCAAAACTCTGACTAGGGAAGTTGGATTCAGATCCTTGATGTGCCTGTTGTGGGAAATCAGCTAAACCAGGGACTCACTTCCCTGCAGGCTCTTAGCTGGGGACCAGGGTCTCCTCATGGTCAGAAAATATTCCCAAAGAACCTGCCTGAAAAAACATCACAAAGTCTCTGTTTTTAGTTATAAGTTAATAAATTATTTCTGCTAAGATAATCCCTCAGAAAAACTCCACAGCAAATCTGAGATGAATTTTCAAGCCCTAATTTGAAGAGGTGAACTGGATTTAGGTAGTGTGGAAGAAGATACACTTTGTCTGCCAGCACAAATCTGTTTCACTGGATCCACAGTTAGAATTTGGGCTGTTTGCTGGAATTCAGCATAAAGTTCTTTGTTTTATATTAATGCAGCATTTTAAAAAGTTATGAGAACTCGTGTCTCTAAGAACACCAAGAAATTGTGACTTCTTTCATTGAAGAATGTGGTTTTTCTTGCTTTCATAGCCTTTCTTGGTTTGGGTGTGATGCATTCATAAGGGAACAATACCAGCAACTTCGGAAAAATGTGTTTTACAAATTAAAATGGGTATTGATGAGGAGGAAAAATCCACATTCTTGCTGGTCAAATAAGTATGTCTGACTCTTAACAACAAAGTAGAGCCCCTGCATGAACTTTGCTATAAATCAACTAATAATATATTAAAGCTGAGAACAGTATTTTGCTTTCAGAGTCTTGCTGCTGAGAGTTCTGCTTTTCATGAGGATGCAGATGAAAAAGGGATTATCCCTTTAAGAGTTTGATAGGTTAAGTCACGAAATTCATATCTCACACACCAGGCAAAAAAAATATGCCAGCAACTGCTGGGAAAATGACAACTGCAGTGTCTGATCGCTTGTCAAATCAATGAGGCTTTTCTCTCCTTTTGGTGAGAATTTATTTGCAGGGGTTGGTGAGCTGAGAAAATAAGATTCCTGACCTAATGGTCACCCCCATTGGTATCTCATTGTGGAAAATACTCTCTGCTGCAGTCCATTCAAGTGATTGGCAATGACAGCTTGGATGGATATTGTCAGTTGACAGGGCTTTGCACTCTCTCTGTTTTAAAAATGATGCGAAAGATCCCTTCCCCAGCATGCCGTGCCACAAGTTGGGTTTATGAATGAATGGATGAATGCATGCTTCTCTCCTGTCATCTGTAACAAAAAAAAAAAAAAAAAAAAAATTCCAATCCCATCCCTGAAATGATATGCTAAGTAAATTCACACATATGCATTTAACACGCAAGTGGTGCCCGAAGGCAAGCTGAGCAAGCCCTTCCAAACACTGGGGCTGTATTTTTTTTGTAGTCATTAGGAATTTCATGGAAAATGTGAAACTGCCCATTTGATATGGAAAATCTCCATGAAAAATGTGAAATTCCAGTGTTTCCAGCGAGGTTTTGCTGACAGCTCATGCATGGAGAATAGCCTGAAAGACATGCATGCAATTAAGGGATCCACATAGGCAAGCTGGAGAGAACAACACAGGCAGTGGGGGATGTGGCCTTTGCTAGGGCCAGCTGGTGTCTGCTCCTGGACTCTCCGAGGGCACCAGACCATTGAGAGAAGTGGGGCGAAAGGGGAAAAAAGAGAACACAGAAACTTCAGAGAAAATGAACCAAAGTCTCTCGGAGAAAATCCCGGAGCTCCTAGGTAACCCTGTCCCTCCCTGCGCCCCCCTGCTCGGGATGCTCTGAGATGCAGCTCGGAGTGTGACACAAGTTTCTTGTTTCCACAGACGTGAGAGTAACCATGCAAATAACAGAGGAGGTGGGGAGCTCAGCCAGGGAGCCAGGTGCTGGGCTGGGAAGAGGAGGATGAATGGTTTGGGAGGGAGGGGGTTCAGCTTGTGCTCCGTGATCGTGTCAGGCCTGTCAGGCCGCTGCTTGTCTGCAGTTGAGGAGATGCGTCTGAGTCCTCTCCTTTCTTTGCTCTTTCTGAATGGTTTAGCCCTTCTGATGCCTTTTCCTCATCTTAAAAATGGAGAGTTAAGGGATAAGGGGTTTTTACTTCAGTATTTTAATAAGGATCCTTATTGGTGCACCACTTTGCCAAGGTGGGATGCACTGCAATGCACACACACGATAGATCACCTATACAATTTATAGACCTTACAAATTAGCTTATCTAACAAGGATGCCCCAGTGGGAGGAGGATAAATGGCATGATATTCTCCCATTCAAGGAATTCCCCCCCTGGATGGGCCAAATCTCTAGTTTACAGGATATGTTCTAGAGAGGACCTTGGTTTCCCAAGATAGTGTGGGGTTTTCCAGCCTCCTACTGTGAGGCCTTTAGGATGTTTGGTCTCCTGGTGTAACAAAATACTAAGTTACCAGACTTAAGGAATTACAAGTATGCAATGCTAAGAATACTGAGGATACATAAAAGTTATATAAAAGGTATATAAAAGAAAAGGAAAAAAAAATCTTGGCATCACTTCCAGGAAAGGCTCAGCTGCACTATTTATTCTGGAAGAGGGATTGAAAAACCTTCAAGGATGTTGTTGAATGTGGAGGGTAAAACAGAATTCCAACCTTCCCCTGCCTCCCTTGCTGCTGCTGCTGCAGTAAAAGCACAGAATGCTGCAGGTGCTGACTCTTTGCCTTGTCTGTGGTCATTTATCTGCTGTCCAGTGACACCAGCCTGGTGCTGCAGCACTGTGTCACCTTAGCTCCTGATCTAACCAATGTTAGAGAGAAATGGCTGGACGGTTTCTGAGCTGGGGGCTGCAGGGTCAAGGAAGGCAAGGCTGGAGTGCAGGAACTGCCTTGCAGTGTGTTCTGTTCTGAAAACATCCCCTGTGAAGTCACCTAGTGCCATTGCTGCTGTGTGGCAGGGACAGTGTTTGACAGAGCAGGTGGGGAGGTCCCTGCTCCATGCAGAAGCCTGGGGTGGGGGTGTGGAAGTCATCAGGGATCTGCACTCCTGGAGGAGCCGCAAGGATCGGGAGCAGGGCTGCCTTACCCACCAATGCCTTGTGCTCCTTGTGCCCTGGAGACCAGGGTTCATGGCATGTGTAAAGGAGTGTACCAGCACCTCAAAGAATTGGGAATGAACCAGGAAGCCACTTGGCTTGCAAGGGATCCCAGTGCCCCAACTCATCGTTCCCATCTGGGCGCTATTCCGCAGTTTTCTCACAAAGCAAACCGGGTTCATTTGTGCTGTTCTGTTTGCACTGGTGAGGAAATGTTTCTGGTATGCCATGTTTGGGAGAGAAGGTGGGAGATGGGGTCGTAAGAAGGGGGAAAATGAAGCATCAGTTGTTGTTGTGTGGGAATTTAGAACAGAGGTCTGCTGTGCAGGCAGGAGAGATTGACTTGAGAAGAGCCTGGCCTTGGAAATATGATTTCTAATTAATAAAGGACAGGAAAACTATGCAGCTTCTGAAATACAGCAAAATCATCCCAGTTGCCCTCTCACAGCAGCACTATCAAAGGAATTACATTCAAATGTTCTGTTTGGACTCTTCCCCCTTTCCCCCTCCCCTCCCAAATCCCTGAGCTCTCACTCCCACACGCACAGAATATACAAACCATGCATGAGGGTCCTGGTGCATGAGCTTTGCAATTGCAGACAGGAAGGTAAGAAGCTCTTGCTGTACTCCAGCTCACTGTTCTTCTAATTGGAACAAATTGTTAACTCATTGACTTAACCAACCTTTTCCAGAAAAACTTGGGCATCCTGTGCAGCAGCAGTGCTTTGTTTGTAGAGGTCTGTTTGCTTTACCAGCAGCCTGCAGTCCAGGGGAAATGGAAGCAAAGGGTGACTTTTTGTTAGACCCCTGTTGGCTGATGCTGTAGTACAGCTTATAGCCTTGCTCTGGTTTTTGGGGAGCTATCTGCTTCCACCTTTTCTGGTTCTTAGCTCTTTTAAAGAGGATGTCTTGTGTGGCCTGAGGACAGTGATGTGAGAGGGGAGAGCACTCTGCAACATGAGGACAGGAATTACAAGACCTACCAGGTGTTTCTAGTAAAAGAGAATTATGTGCAATGGAGAAGATGCTGGCTGCTGGAAAGGTCCTTGGGGAAGAAAGTAAATCCAGACATCCCCTTCTCACAGCAGTATTCCAGTTAACACCCCTGCCCTGTGATGCTGCCAGTTTGCAAGTGATACAATGTGGAGGATCAGGCATTGCCTAGCAGGGAGCAACATGCCTTTATTAATGTCACATTCCTCACATTTTGGAAGGTGAACATTTGTTTGATCACCATGGATATGCAGGGCTGTGGTTAACTGGGGAATTGGCTCAAATTGTAGGTACTGTCAGGGTTTTGACATAGAAAAGCTGTGGAGTAAGGTGGTGGCTTAAATAGGAGTCAGCTGGGCCTTTACCCAGGTTTGGCTGTGGATTAGTGCATCTCATCAGCTGAGTGTTTTATATTGGTAAACAACTCAGTGCTATTTTGTACTCTTTTTCTAATTTTTGCTTGCAGAAGACAAACTACCTTTAAAAGGCAAAAAAAAAAACCCAGCTCCATAGTTCTGTAATACTAATATTGATTAAATACCTGATTTCTCCTCTTCCATGCAGAAAAGGCAGAATTGTACCAAGCAGGGCCAAATAATGAAAAGTGTATTTCCCTTCATGACTTACATGTGCACAACTGGAACAGCCCCACACAACACCAGCCTGGGGTAAAGGTTCTTTCACTCTGTAGGTAAAAATAATTGTTCACAGAATAAGTCACTTACATTCTGTGACAGAGCCTAGATTCTTCTATAAAAAACACACTTTTGCTGTTGCTGCAATAGCAACAGCCACAAATAGATCTATCCAGAACCACTTGCACCAGCCAAGCCTCTTCCCCTTGATTAGTGGGCAGAATGTGGGTGAAATGATAAGGAGTGCATGGCAAATTGAAATAAAAATGATGCATTGTTCTGTATTTCTGAGAATTCACTTTCTGCATATGTGCTCTTCATGCCATCATCTTTTCGGGGGAAAAATATTCTCATTCCCTCAAAATACTGATGGTCACTCAACCATGGTGAATGTACTTGAATCTTAAGATTTATGATCACAATCCTGTTATCTGCAGTGTCAGGATGATTATCCCAGCAGTCCTGCAGGATCAACCTAAAAATTGTTGGACAAGAAAATTATTTGTCAGAAATTACACCAAGAAGATGATTGGTTCTGAATTTGAAACAGACATAGCTATTTGCAGCTGCTCTGGCTGCCCCCCTCTCTCATCTTTCCCCTGCTGTCCAAACAAGATGAGATACAGGTTCTTGTTTTGTCAGCACATGACTGGAAGAAACTACTTATATTCTCACTTATTTTCTTTATTTTACAGCTGTGAGTATGTAATAGCTTTACCATATATTAAATACAAATGAAATATATTTTATCTTCTGTGTCCAAGGATTTAATCAGTTGTATTGGGGTGGGCATATTTAATACATGAATAAAATACAGAATGGTTTCTTGTGACTAGAAATCTGAAGTGTCTCTTTGCCATGCAAAGCTTACTACTGCCTGAGTTCTGATCTTTAACCAAACAAAAGACAAGCACAGTGACAACTACACTCCCTGTTTCAGTATAATTTCTTAAAGCCTTTGTCAACTGTCTGCAGCACTTTCTCAGAAAATAAAAACTGGTCTTCAGACTAATGGAGTATGAAAAACTATGATTTTCCTGGCTATAGGAGGTTCACTTTTATACTTTTGAAAGTAATTTTATTAAGATTCCTTCTCTAAGCACTGTCTCCCTTCAACTGTGCCTAGACATCAAACTGGAAATCAGCTTAACATCTGTACAAATTTGACCAAGGCAGCAAGTTCTACAGACTTCAGGAACTGAAAGTTACTCCTATCCCAATGCTTTTTAGATAGCTGGTCTGATATGAGATCTGCAGTAAATGGAAACCTCTCACTGACTTCAGGTGGCTCCCACGTCAGGTGTTTGGGAAAGCCACAAACACCACCTGTGACACAGAAGTAATTCAAGTGATGTTATGCCAGGTTTCCTGCCTCTGACTTCTCATTCTAGGTTATAGCAGTGTCTTAACTGTGCTGGGCTGCTTTTCTGGTGAACTTACTGAGTATAGTTTCTGAACACAGGGCTTCACCAGGCACTCACCTGGCCCATCTGGGGGCTGAGATTTGAATTCTTGCATCTGCGGTTGTGACCTGATTGACTTCAGCATCTCCCATGAACATCCAGGGACGAGGTGAGCATGGCTGTGATGCATCTCACAGCAATGGTCAGCAAACTCCTGGGAAGCTCTGTGGGATCTGTGGGCACTTGCTCCTTCATCCTTCCTTCACCTTGGATTGTCAAAGAACTGCAGCAGAGCAGATTCCTCCTCTGTCCATGCTGCACACACACTCAGGACTGTGCTGTGCTGAAGGTCAGAGCCACATGAAAACTGTTTACATAAGTCACAACCCAACAGAATTTACAACCTGTTACTTGCTCTTGCATTCTTATGGTCTTCACTGATGCTTCTAATCTGGCTGTAATTTACAACCACATCTGTTTTGGAGAGTGGGGTGGAAGAGGTGAGTCAAATTCAACAGCTGCCACAAGGTCTGAGTAATGCCCAACATCATTTAAGGCTGGAGGAGACTTCAAGACAACCACAGGGCCCTGCTGTTTTTGTACCACCACTTGTAGTTGTCAGATCAGTGAGGAGCAGGCTGAGAACATGAAGGCAGCACACAGCCAGTGTCCCTTCTGTGCTGGGTGCTGGAACAGAAAACAAGGGCAGCACTACATGCTGGGATTTCTCTGGTACACTATCCCACTCCCAGCTATCCATGGCTTAAAGGCCTCCAGAGTTAGACCTCATGCTTTTGTGTTTTGTGGCCCTTAGCATGCCTTCCTCCTGGAAATTTAGTTTTCATGTCTTTAAACCCATGAAAGCTTCAGCATGCTAATTGATAAAAGGTCCTTGGATGAAAAGAACCACAGTGGTATAAAAACAGATCTTGAAGGATTTCTCCACTATGATGAAAAATTCATGTAAACAACATTAATGGTTTTCCTAGAATATGTGCATATATAAAAATATATATATCAAATCCAAAAATATTCAAGTATTGGTAAAATCTCTACACCTTTTGCAAAATCATTCCTCTGCTTTTCACTGAAATAATGAGGATTTTGTTCTATTTATGCTGCCCCTACACGGCCTAAGGGCTTTTGCCCATATTAACAGTGACTCTGTCTCTTCTGGCTGTGAGCACTCTCAGTGATGGAAATTTAGGAGCTGTGGCTGCTGCTAGAGGTGTAGGTACCATGGTGTGGTGCTGCAGGTGTAGCTTTGAAGTGCCAGAACCAGCCAGCAGCCACCTACACCCTGACTCCCAGTGCTAACCAAGGCAGGGGAAAGCCAAGTGTAGCATCACCACCAGCAAAACTTCCAGTAACTTCCCAAGCCTAGGACCCCCTCAGCAAGGAGGTGGATGCTAAGAAGCTTTCTGTAGGCTCCCCATGTCCCACTTGCACTTTCCTGATGGAAAACCTTCTGTGCTGCCCCATAGAATTGTACTGCACCAACTGGCACCATTTTGCAGACGCAAAATGGTCTCTTATTATTTTCTCTTTGCCTTCTCTCTTCAGGAAGAATGAGCAACTGGGTAATGGCCAGGTGAATTTACCAGCTGTGTTGCTTTGGATCAGGAAAGCTGGCTTCAGAAAAGAAATTTCTGCTGTATTTTACTTGAATAAATCAGAATAAATTGACAGGGACTTAAAGCCACCAGATCAAACCTTCACCCTACTGAGAAAACAGCTTCTGCATTAGATCAGGTTGTTTGGTGCCTTGTATGGTTGTTTTCTTACCTCCATGGATGGAGATACCACCATCTCTCTGGCCTCCTCTGGTTTAACTGCTCTCATCATTAAGTAACTTCTTAATATTGGTTGGAATTTTGCTGATGGGGATGGGATCTGCTGCCTCCCATCCTCCCCCAGGCACACGTGAGAGGAGTCTGCTCCACGTTCTTGGTAGTCCTCATCAAGACTGACAACAGGTGATTTAGTCCTTCCCACTCGCTGAAAAGAGGGAAGAACCATGAAAGAAAAATGTTCCAGTCCCATCCCTCCCTTCTTTTCGGTTTTGTTTTCATTCAGTGGTGATTTTCTGTGTGACTTTGGGGTGGTGCTCCATGCAATTCTTTCATTTTTTTGGCTCCTGCTGACATTGCAGTTTTTTCAGGTGACCTACACTTTACCTGACTTCTTACACAGCCCCTGTTAACCATGGCATGAACACACTAGTGTGGCTTTATTACCACCTGCAGGGACACTGGCCAAAAAGTGCAAACCTGCAGCAGAGCCCCGGGGTCGGCTGAGAGGTGTGACACCCCCACAGCACAGCCCAGCTCAAGGCTCATGGCCCTGGCTGTATGTTGGAGGCTCATGACAATTTTTTTTTTTTTTTTTGGTGTTTCCAATCTCTGCTGAATGTCTGAGCTTGTCCCTGCAGGGAGTGAGCAGCAGAGCCCTGCCAGTGAGAACTGCCTGGCATGATTTGCATTGCTCTGTTCCATGTGCTCTGCAAAACCAGAGCAAACCTGTCCATGGGCGCTCCTTACTTTGGTTTAGTTTCTCACCAGATTAAAGCAAACCGATAGGAGCCCTGGGTTTAGCACGGGAGCATCCCTCCCTCTGCTCCGGGGTTTGTATTAGTTTAATGAATTGGTTTAAATTAACATCTGCTTGAATGGGTGCAACTCTTTCATGTAGATGAGGCCTGAGGCTACGAGATAAACAAGAGATGAGGTGAGAAGACCTTTAAATTATTCACAGCCCAGCAGGAACCCGTATGAATGGATTGACAGCTATTTTTGTACTTATTCTCCTACCTTTTAGAAGATGTCATAAAATGGCTGGAACAACTCTTAGCAGAAAGCCAGGGCCAGGGAGTGGGTGGAGAATGCCAGAAGGTTATGGGTGCAACTTTTGGAGCTTGTACCTGTGAGTGCCTCATCCCAAACAAAGCCAGAGGAGCTGCCAGGGAGCTACACATGTGCAGCACATGAATGGGAAAAAAGAGGAAACGCAGGGAAAGGCTGCAGGGCTAAATCCCAATCCCATTTAAAGTCAGTGGCAGAACTCCACTGACAAAGATTGGCCCTCAGCCCTGATTTCGTTTGTTCTGAGGGTTTGCTTGTGCAATTGTTACTCTGTGCTGATGAGCAATAATTGCTACAGGAAGGGAAAAGTGAGGAGCAGGCAGCACAAAAGCCGTGGAATCTGTCCTGACCCTGCCTGGACTCGGCGTTTCACTGCAGGGTTTCACTTTGCACATGGCTGGAGGGGAGCATCCTCCCTTTGCCAATGCCACATCAAAGTGCAGTGTGTGGTGCAGGATTTCAGCATCCCGGGCTTGCAGACAGCAACAGCCCGAGCTGCCTGTGGAATGAGCTGGGATATGGGACTGCAGCAGGACAAAGGCCCACGTTCCTTCTGGAGATGTCTGGGGAAATGTAAAACCTGATCAGTCATACAGGGGGATTCAGGAAACTCTTGCCCTAATGAATGTGACAGTGTGACAGTCACACACGTGGGTTTTACATATCAGTGCTTCCCCAAGAAGGTGGTTGACATCACCCCAGTGGGTGTAAGAGGAGCCCAGCTGTCATTGGCAGGGCTCAGATGTGGTCTGGTGGTCAGGGATGATTCCCCTGGATGAGATTGTCCTCTCTCTATTGTCCTCTAACTCCATCCTCCAGCTGGGTTTCTTCACTGGGGGTCTTTGTCCATCTCTGGCTGTGCTGGGCCACAGGCACAAATTCCATGGCCAGGGAGGCAGCACAGGACAGCAGCAGCTGCTTCCCCCTTTCCAAAGTCCATCCCATATGTGGAGGAGCTGGCAGGCTCCCTTCTTTTATGAATGCCTGAGACTGCATAACTTCTAATCTTGGATATCTGGTGCATTTTGTTCTCCATATCTTCCCTTCCTCCCTCCAGCCAGCCAGCCTTAACATCTGGAGTTGAGCTGGGAAGATTACCAGAGTGCAAAGGCTGGAGATTGCTCTCAACCAGACCAGTGAGCAGGCTGTCCTGCACTGCTGCTTCCCCTTTTCTCAGAAAAACATCCCATCCAGTGTTTGCTGCAAACAGTAGGTAGCTATTTTTGTTCTCTAATGGGACTCCTCATCCAGCCTTTATTTTCAAACTGAAATGAAAATAACAGTATTGCTTTAATTTGCATGAATAGTCTTAGCAGCTGAAAGACTGGGCAGAACTTCTGCAAATGTTAGTTCAAAGTGTGTTTTCATCCTTCTGGTTCTTCAGATAAACACCCAGACCAGGTTTTCTCATGTTCTCTCTCACTCTCATTTCAAGCATTGAAAACATAATAAATATAGAACAAATAAAATAGAAAATATAATTTAAAACTGACTATTAAATCTACAACCTTCTGATTTACTCAGAAGAGATCCATCCGCTCACTAAATCTAATTAGTCTTTGCATTTTGTATCACACAGTTTAACAACTAACACTAAACAGCTGTACAGAAGTGTGCCAGAGTTTAAAAATTTTAGGTTTTACATAGGAATTACTAAAAAGATTTACAGTCTGGTATTTACTTTCTTTGTTTATGTGGTATAATTGTCCTATTCCCAGGCCTGGTGTTCCAGAGCTTCTGACAGTGAGGATGCTGTGCTTGGTTTATGTGGTTCACTTGGCAGGATTGAGGATGTACAGGAGTGGAGACCTGTTGATGACATTTCTGGATAAATGAGAGGGCAGGGCAAAAGGGACATTTATGGGGGTAGAAAAATGAGACAGAACTCTGCCTTGGAGGGCTGAGCAAGGAGGAAGATGACAGTCATTTGGAAAACTGCAAGCTGGAGAAAGAGTGAGGAACTGGATTCAGCTCCTGGACATCCTTGCAGAGGCTGGCAGCTTTTTAAAAAACAGGAAGCATGCTTTCCTCATTGACTGTTTTTCACTTCCACCTCCTCCTAATCTTGTGCAATAGGAATTGTTCTTCACTGAATGCACTGACCAAAAGTAAGGACTTTTCCTGGATTGATTGTTTTAAATCCCTGTGATTTGGGCCTTTCTTACTTTTCTTACTCTTGAGGTGTATAACCTAGTAAGGTTGGCCCACTCAGTAAAATTGTCCTTTTATTATATACAACACACCATTTTCAGAGAAACTTCAATAATTCCTAGTTATAAGAAAAACCCCCTAGAGATCAGTTTGCCAAGGTGTACTTAGCTTCCATTTGCTCTCCAATGTGTTGTTTCCCTCTTTGTGCACATCTTTCAAACCTGAGCTAATCCATCAAAGGCTCATCTGTGTCTCTGGGCAGTCAAACATTCCAGTGGCAGTGTTGGTCAGATGAGGTCTCATTTTCCTCTGCAGTAGTTGGAAAATGCAAATCAAAACAGGAGGACCAGAGCTCCTGTGGTCTCCTGCTTTGATTGAAGTCTGAGTGGTTTTGCAGCTTTTATTCCTTTACACACTCTCTTTTTCCTTGCCTGGTTGCAGCTGAGGGGCAAAGGCAGTGCAATGCCCAAGTGTATGCAAAGGGACTGGTGTGACAGAGATAAAGGTTACAACCCATCTCCAGACCAATCCATCTCTGGATGGATGAGGAACGTCCCTCACACAGTAATCACACAAGGCATTAGTAGGCTAATGGCTCTCTGTCATTTAGTAGCAGCCATATAAAATATATATTTTTTTACTTTTCTGTTAATCCAAGATTACTTTTGTGCCATCAGCCATTCCTATCCATCTTCTATCCTCCCTGTTCTCTCTGCCTCAACAAACAGAAGAGACCAAGTCTTCCATTGTGTTTTTTTAGTGTTTTAGATTCAGACTTTGCCCCCTGGTAAGTCCTAGGAGGTGAAAATATTCCTTTCCGTGGTGACAGCTATGTTGCTAAATACAACAGAACAGATGTTGTTCTCAGCCCCAAAGAAGAGTGGCACAGCCAGACATGTACAGAAGGTCTGTGGTGCTGTGGTTTCCTCTGGGCCCACGTGTGGCCTTTAGGCCTAAGACCAAAGTGCCCAAAAATCCCTGCCTGTGCTGTGCATCCCATCCAGATGGCTTTTCAGAGCATGGAACTGCAGGTGTGTGTTTGGTGAGCCCTGGTGTGCACCATGAAGACATCCCTGAGGATGCACAGCCTGCTCTGTCAGAGCTGGAGGAGCATGGAGGGAGCCAGAGCTGGCTCTGTTCTATCCACACTGCCTTTCAGGAATGCCTGCTATTCCCCCAGCCATGCCAGGCATTCTCTGGGAAGGGCACAGGACACAACTCTATGGTGAAAGGCACTGCCAGATTAGCAGGGTGCACAGTTAATAGTCCAGAGCTTAAGTTTGATTTGGTTCTGGAATTAAACACACCTGATCTACCTTCAGTAGAGATGATAGTTATTTTCTGTGATGTGATTTTGGGTTGAATTCGCCACATGTAGTGTTTTGTTAGTGGTACAGACTGACCCAGAGCACACAGCTCATCACAGGTATTGTGACATTTCTGTGGTCAGCTTGTGATGAAAGAGAGCTTTGATGGAAGGATTTTTTTTCAGGTTTGCTAAACACCTCCATCTGCTCAAAATAACTGCTGAAGTTGTGGGGAATGGCAATTCTGAGTTCTGGGCCTGAAGAAATTATTGTTAAGCATTTTGCTGTGCAAGGGAAGAAAAAGGGAGGGGATGGGAAAAGTGAGATAAGGTCTGTCATTCAAAGGAAACACAGAATAGCCTCACCTTAAATCTTTAAATCTGCATCAATTATAATGCCTTGTTCACTTGCAAATTTCACTTTAAGATAAAGAATCACGGCTGGTTCGTTTGCCATTCCTATAGCCAGAGACAAGCTTCACTTACTCCCCTTTTATTTTCAATGACTAAGACTGAAAGAGCTAAATTACATTTCCTCCCCCCTATGGAAACCTGATGAACCAGTGTGAACCTGCACCTGAGAAGCCCCGGGAAGGAGAGGATTTGGCCACACAGATCGGACAGTTGGATGCTTAATTGCGTTCCGGGCACAAAGCCTGCCTGAATGTGCGTCTTTTATGAAGTGTGTGGGAGGCCAGCACAAAAAATTAGACCCCAAAAAGGTGCCAGAAGGAGGGGAGTGGTGCAAAAGCCTTGCAGTGCCTGTCTCTGCTGTGCTGGAGAGCAGCACCAAGCTGGCCGTGTCAGAAGCCCTCTGAAAATTGTACCCTGAGTGTTAGCTGGGAGCTCATCAGAAACACACAAAGATTTGCTGCAGGTGCTGGTAGAGACCTGGATGAGCAGTTATTTACGGAGCTGATAAATAAGGATGGTGCCAGGAGCAAAAGGAAAGCCAGACTTTAGGGAAAGAGAACCAGAATGGATGTGAGGGGTCAAGCAGGGCACAGGAGTAGCTGAAGTGTGCTGGGAGCACATACACCCTACAATGGAGATGATCCTCCAGTAAAAGGATTCACCCAGAGATGGAGGTGAGTTTTTTCACTTCCCAGTCTAGACAGGGAAGTGAAAAACAAGGACTCACTGGCAAAATTGGATGAGTTCAGGAAGTGCAAATTTTGTTAGATAAATTGCCATGAATTTTCAGTTTGGTAAAGGATTAAATTAGCAGTGTATCACCCACTCCAGGTCTGTGTTTGCACTTTCCCAGGCTTTGCAAAAGTAGATGGTACAGAGCCCTTTTCTGGATGGGAGCCTCCTTAATCTGTGTATCCTTTCATGAATTGCTGTGGATTCCTGAAGCTGGAGCAAGATCTGTGCCTCCCAGACAAAACAGCCCCTTGTGTCTGCCCCCTCCTACCACCTTGGCCACTTGGTGAAGACACATTGTAGTGCTGGCACACAGATGCTTGTTCTTGCTTCAGTCACCAACAAGCCTAGTGTGGTATAAACAGGCACGTTAATATTTTGAGTTTCAGGACCTTTTCAATCACCTCCTCATTATATTTCGTAGTCCCAACCCAGCTGAAGCACAAAAAGCCAGCATAGTTAGTGTCCAATATATCTTACGGTGCTCACTCAGGATTTGTAACTCGGGGCTGTCCTTGGACTCTAAATCAGGACATGAGTGAAGCGCGTTGAATGATCCCATTAATATAAATAGCGCTAAAGTTAAAAGCAGGGCTCCGTGAAAGGACTTTTGATACACTGGCTGCCGTCGCCCTCGAGTCAGCAGGTGGCATTATAGAACAATCAGGAATGCCCAAACCTTGGCCGCTTCCCGGCCGCAGCCGCAGACCTGAGCCCACGGGGGAATGAGCATGAAGCCCGCCTGTTCAGCGCAGCTGAGGCCGCACAATGAGCCCTTGCCAATTAGGGCCGGGGCTATTGTCTGCGAAAGGTCAAGTGCTGGCCTCGCTGAAATCTTTCAACACCGGCTCCAGCGCCATCGGGACTTCATATATTTTATACAGCTGAAAGCTTGCTGGGCCCTAGGCAGGGCAGAGCCAGCCTTTCCTCTGCCCTTCCCCCGTATTCCCCAGGCCGGACATACGTGCTGGGAAACCTCAGCGAGGGAGGAACATGGCTTTTTAATCTGCTACCGCCTCCCTCCCTGTAGGTATTGTGGAAGAATTGAGTTGTTGGCAGGGCGGTAGAAAAGGAGGTGGTTTGGCAGCGTGGGCCAGGGGAGGGTGTTCGGGACTGGGTTTGTTTTACCATCTCCCAAGAGATTTTCTTTATAGCTCTGGTGGTACATGTTTTTACAGCTTACTACTTTTAGTATCTGTCACTTGAAAAGAATAGATGGTCTAGATACATGGGGGGAAAAAAACCCGTGTGCAAGCAGCAACACGTAACCAACAAAAAGAAAACTTTCCCATGAAATACCCAAGTGATACAGATGTTGCAGGGAGCTTAAGGAACGGCGGGTTAGGGAAAGACTCAGCGCTTCTGGCTTTCTTCTGCATCCAGAGGCTGCAGATGGGAGCCTCCAAGCTCGCTCGGGCTGGATGCCAGATGATCCATCAGCCCAATGGCCATGCCAAGACATGGCACCTTCCAGCAGCTGTGGCTGGCAAGGATCTCTTCCCAGACTCCAGAAACTGGAACTCCACGTGTGCCTTTAGCCCAGCGCTGTAATTGACTGCTGCATGGACGGGCAGTGCCGGGGGTTCCTGGTGACAGTGACACAGGGGTTTCGGTGTGCCCAGAGGCAGAGCTGAATCCCCTCCCTCAGTTCCCAGTGGAGATGAACTCCTGGTGTCACTCCTTTTGCCCCTTCATTTGGGGACAGCCCTTATTAAAGCAGATGGTGGCTTTGATTCCCAGGGCACAGTGATTAGTGACTGCGGTGTCCCCGCGGGCTCTGGGCTGCAGTGTCCCCTCGGGGGTGCAAGTTCAACCTTTAAACCCCTGCACGGGAGCTGGCCTTTGTTTCCACCAGCGGCACAATTAGGGTGGTCCTGGGGAGGACCTCAGCCTCCCTGTAATTGCTGGTGACAACAGCCACAGGCCAGCGCTGGACGTGGCCCACATTCTTGTGTTGTCACCACTGTGCTGTGTGACTTTGTGAGGACGTTTTCCAGTGGGCATTGGCCGGGAGCCAGACCACAGCCCAAGTTACTGGTTAAACCCATGGTTTTAATGCGCTAATCCCCGAGTTTGAGCTACACGTACTGTGTGTCTGTGTGTGTGGTCTCGAAAACTCACCAGTCTACTTGCAAATTAAAAAAAACACTATAATATTTGCCCATTTGTTGCCATGGTGATGAAGGAGTGTGGGACAAAAGAAAGATATTCCGGTTGCCCCCGGGCCTGTGAACAAGCAGAATCGGAGAGAGTGGGTGAGAATGTGCTGTTAATTGTAACCAGAAATGCAGTAGGTCAGCCACCATCCCTGCAAAGTGTTCTTCAAACCTCCTTTCATGTCCCAAAATGACATCCTGTAAAAGCTGGTGAAAGCGCTGACAGCGGGACTCCCATTGTACCAGGCGAGACTTGGCCCATAAATTAAGCAAACTGAAACCCTCGCCTTGCTCCCTCCAGGTATTCGTTTTCCTCACTCCATCGATAACCTGGCAGGAGCAGATCTCGAACCAAATGTTATCTGGGCGCTGCCAGGACTTGCCGGCAGCTGGAGGGGGAAGGCAGCGCTGCTGCCTCCCGGAGATAACAGGTGGAATGCAGCAGGCGCTGCCTTTGTCTGCCGCAACTTGCACTTCAAGCTCTCGGATGCTGCCGGGCCCTTTGCTGTCCCAGCCTGCAGACTTTCCTGCCAGCCTGGACAAACGCATGTGAAAGAAATACCAGGCATTTCACAACTTCCAGGTTCTGACAGCACTGAAAAAATGCATAACCTCCCCATAAAACCCCTTCCCCCATGCATGTGTGTGCTAAGGAGGCACACTGCTGCTTCTTGGGTACAGAACATGGGCTCAGAAATTAACTGTCATGGTTGGTTCTCGTTCTGTACGTGCACAACATTTGGCATGAAAAGCGTCTGCATCTTCTGTAAATCCCTCTTCAATTATGTGGAAGTGTCGGGTTTAATTTAAACCATGTCTGCTCCCACCAAGCTTAAAAATAAAATAACATAAAAACAGAACCGCCCAAATCAGTCATAGTATCTTGGTCATGTTTATGTTATATATATATTGTTAAATTCGCTCCTGTATAAATGGAAACCTGAAGCCCACCCTCAGAGCTACCTAGTTTGTAAAGTTTCAAGAAGCTATTGGATCCAGGCAGAGTTAGTTCTTCTGAGAAATTATTTTCCCATCTCAACCTACATTCTTCTGTTTGCAAGAACCCAGAAAGTCATGCAACCTTCAGACCAATTCCACAACCACAAAAAAGCCAGTACCCTTGGTTCATGGCCACAAAGATGCCCAGGCACTGTATTTTCAGAGGCAAAGCTCTTGCTAGGTAAAGTGGATTCTTCAGAAGTGAAAGAGCAGTGCGTTAAAAATCTGCCCAAATTAAATGCAGTCTTATTGACGTAGTTTTAAACACAAAGCTGGTCAATATAAAGACCACAGGATCTGGCTTACAGTCATCAGAGATGGAAAAATACCTATCAGACACAGCTCTACAAGGGCAGAATCTGGTCCCTCCTAAAAGAGCACTGGCTCTCATCTTTCACTGTTCTTTCTTCCATTAACTTGATCTTTGATCTCAGTTCCTGTTGGAAATATCTGTAAACAGTGATGAAGGCCTAGGCCATTAACCAGATGCTTAACCCTGCCTCTAACAGACCACCTGATAAAGAAGACAGATACAAGAATTATTATTATTATTATTTATTATTATTATTATTATTCAGGAAACAAGACAGTGCATTTTCATTTCCTGAAGGATTTGTCTGTCACCTTTGAGGCAAATCAGGCTGCTGGAAATGTGGTTCATATTGCAGAATCATCCCTTTCAGAATCATCAGGCTCGAGCATCCAAAGCCAAGCTAATATTTTATTTTAACAAATATGAGAGTTCAGTTCAACTCTATTAATTTGGTACTCAATCCACCACCAAGTTCTTGACCTAAAAGATACTTGAAGAACAGATATTACAGAAACTGACCTTGTAATGGGGTGTTGCAATTATTTCAGTTTAGCCTCGGTCGATACAGGGTTGAAATCCCTGAAGCTTCCAGCCCCACGAGGTGACAAGCTGGGAGCTCCTGGACCATGGCTACTGCTGTGTTCCCAGGAGAGCTGCCTGGAAAGCCTTCCCAGAAACCATCCACCTTAGCCCAGGCTGATGGCGTTCAGGGAAAGCTGCAAAGTGCATTTTTAAATTCATCAAGTCTCCCTAACTGATACATAAACCCACGCTGGCAGGGCTCTTCAGAGAGGAAGGAAGCAAGGAAAAAAGCCAACAGGTTTACTTTAAGTTTTTACAGCCCAGTAGTTTTGTACAGCATGATAGGCAACACATAAAGGAAAGGTGTGTGGAGCCATCAGGTTAGAGAATTAAATTCTGTGCATTTTATGGCCATGATTTATAAGTTATGGCTGAGGCATTATTTATTCCCATTCACAGTTCTAAGCATTTAAAAGTTAAAGCCTATCACTGCAAAATGAGGCAGAGAAGGAGATCTGCTTTAAATGTACTCCTAATTACTGCTAGAGAGCTTTTATGAAGAACAGACCACAGCACTTCCTATTGTTTTACATTTTGTCCTGTTTTAGAGCCTCAAGACTGATGTCATAACAGGGGGAAACTTGTCATGGACACACATTAAACCCTGGACTCAAGGAGAAGACCTTTGATAACAGATATTCAGATACATAAATGGGTAATTCAATAAGGGGAGAAAATGCTGAATTAAAGACATTTTTAATGTTACTTCTATGCATGTCACAGAAATTCTACCTCTGTTCAGAGAGGCACATGCTGAACTGCAATCAAATTACTATGTCCAGCTCTGCAATTTCAATCATTTATCCCATTTATAGGGGTCTTTTTTGTCTTGAATTAGGCAAAATGTGAGCCCAACAGGAAATGAAGCAACTAAGCAAAATCAGGAAATTCACTCAAGTGGCTTAGTCAGTGGAATGTCACTGCTATCTTCAAACTAAAACTCCAAAGAGGTTGAACTGCAGTTGGATTTATTTTCAAAGTGGCTAATGTGCTTTTAATTTGTACAAGGTTGGTAAAAAGGAAAAAAATACATAGCTCTCATGAAGCTTGCCTTTAATTTTTTTCACAGAAGGCCTCGGCATACAGACATACATAATGGGTTTTAAAATGTAAAAAAAAAATCAGAACAGCTATTTTCATGACAAAGTTTGAGATGCTTATTTTAAATAAGTACCCGCTGTCTTTAGAACATTAAAAAAGAACTGAAACAGAAAAAATACACTCAAAGATGATACTTCTTCCTCAAAATACATAATTGATGATTACTCTTGGGGTGGGGAGAGAGGAATTCTTTTAGTTGTTTAAAGTGCCTCCCTGCATTTGGGATCTACAGATCTGTATGCAAAGTATTTTAAGTGATTTTTTTGGGAGGATAAATTACATTTTTTGCTTCACAGAAAGCACTCCATTGCCCTGAACCCTCAAAACAATTTATTGTTTTCAGATTACCACTATTATTTATCTACCCAAAGTACCTAGGTACTCTTGTGAAGGTGCAGGTCCCTGTTGTGCTGGGCAGTGCACCAACACAGAATAAGTGTATAATCCTTGCCAAGAGGCACACAGAAGCCAAGAGGTGTCTTTTTGTAGTTTAAAAAGAAGACAGAGGTACCATGGCTGATCTTTATTATAATCTGGTGGTCCTCATTGTGTTGATCTATTGCACTTTGAAATCAGACATTTTCTTGTGATTTTAAATAATTATTGCTGCTTACACAGCAATTGTAAGCACTGCACTTGCCTTTGATTTAAATTAAGCCATGAGATGCTTCATTAGCTTCAAGAGGAAGCCATGGAGCCTCGCCCTGTGGGTAACAGGTTTGGAGCTGGAGGGTTTCACTGCTGCTTTCTGAGCCCAATACCTGTGCCACACTCCTCCTGCTCAGTTCCCTCCTTCTGAGAGTAAGGGAGCCTTTGCTGAACTTGTAACAATTCCTGTTCAGTAGTCAAATAACAGCTATAATTAAATCTTCTTTAACCAACTGTATCAGGGAAGAGGGAGGAAAAAATAATAGATTTATACTAGATATAAGGAAGAAATTTTTATGATGAGGCTCTGAAGCTCTGGGCACAGGTCACCCAGAGGGGGATGCTCCATCCCTGGACACATTTAAGGCCAGGTGAGCTGGAGCTCTGACCAACCTGAGCAAGTTGAAGATGTCCCTGATCATTGCAGGGGGGTTGAACTAGATGGCCTTTAGGGGTCCCTTGCAAGCCAAGCCATTCTGTGCTTCTGTGATAACACACAGCCACTGTGGCATGTCATCTGTGCCTGTCTGTGCATATCTGTACACGATGTAACAGATTTAAAACCAGTTGGGCAACTTCAACTGAATTTGGTAGAGGTTTAGAGACCTTCTGGAGATTGCACAAAATTCATGGAAATACTCAACTGAATAGAAAACACCCCACAAGTATTTCTACTGAAGACAAGGCCTCTTAATCAGCTCCTGTGGTCTCAGACAACAGAGAACACAGAAAAAAAAAAAGCCAAATTTGTGAGGTTTTCTCCTATCCCAAGTGCAGAAAAAATTTCAGCCAGGACTTACATCTTAGTCCTTGAAACCTTGTCAGCCTTGAAACACATTGTCAGTCCTAGTCAGCCTTGAAACACATTCAAAAGACACCAAGTTTCATTAAAACATATTTTAAAATGTACTAGTTCAAGTATTATCTCCTCGTTTCTTCAGAAGCATCCTAGATGTCTCATAGTTCAAAACACAGAACAGTTTATGTGGGTGCTTGGAGGTGAAGAGGAAACCCCTCTTGCTACAGGACTGATGGATGTCTCTTGCTCCCTTGCACAGGGTTGATTGGGGGTCAGGAAGACATTTCCCTCCCAGTCAGGGAAGGAGGGACATGAAGATTCATTTGTCTTTTTTTATCCCTTTCCTCTACAGCCAGCTGACTGGCTGACCTCCTGAATCAGTCAGGTCATCATAAAAAGCCTCAGGTCATGGTGATCACTCTTGTTTTCTGCTTGTGAAACACAGGTTACTCTCCTGAGAATGAAAATGCTTTAGTTTAATTGAAACCTTTGGGCTTAATATATGAGTACCTTTGTTAAATGGAAAGGCCTGAGGTAAGCAGAGGTCACACTGCTGCAGTTCAGTGTCTGGGGGGCTCAAGAGGCACAACAGCCTTTGCTTTAGTGAGAGGTAGACAGAGGCACAACAGGCTGTGAAGGGCATTGAATGAAGAGATGGGGAGGTTGTGGTTGATACAACTGAAACAGAGCATAAAAACAGAGCCACCAGAGTAAGGAGGAGAAGGAGGAGGAACGTGTGGCTAAAGGACGTGGCCAGACAGCCACTGCAGCAGCAGGGAGTGGGTCTGGATGGGATGAGACTGTGTTAGTTGAGGGGAAAACTGAGAGAAAATGAAAAGTTCTGTTTGAGTCACAGCAGGCTCAATTTCTTATGTGTCAGGGACAGGATTTCTGATTTCATCTGGAGCAGAGCAGGCAGGTCTGGGAGCATGAGTAGAAACTCGGTGTTTGAACTGCTTTCTGCATGGGAAATTATCCAGAAATATAAGATGTAAGAAAACCCTTCAATTCTTGAATATCCCCCATGATTAGTATGCACAAATCTATGTGAAGAATTCATGGTTAAAATCTTGGGTACATATCACTCTGCTTGGCTGAAACAGAAGGAAAATTCATCCCTATACTCCTGTCCTGATTTGAGGATTAAAATAGTCCCTGCTTTATCTAACCACAGTCAATTTAGGAAAGAGATGAAGTGACATACAGATATTATTGGCTTGCAATCACTTTGTTCTCCAGTGAAGTTTCACATTTGAAAGATCTTTGTTTCCTGAGAAATGGTAAAAGATATTAAGGCCTGACACTGTGACACTGCCCACTGCACATCTTCCACCACTTCACAGCCAAGCTTGAGGCAGAATAAAATAAAATAATACCTATGCAGGTATAAACAATTCTAACATTAACAAAATATTTATCCAGTGTGTTTCCACAGGAAAATTAATTTGCTAATTGCTCTTTCGGATTCCTGGGTAAGTACAGCCGGAAAAGTACCAGAACAGTGGTAACTACCATCTCCTTGAAACAAAAACCAAAATTAAACAAAACAAACAAAAAACTGCCCAACAACAACAACAAAACAGAAAACAAACACAAAAACCAAAAACAACAAAAAAAAACCCCCCAAAATAATCAAAACCAACCAAAGCCAGCCCAAACTAAACAAAAAAAACCCTCCAACCTCAACTCATAAAAAATGAGAAGTAGATGAAATGGCTCACACAGAAATTCTATTCTATTCTATTCTATTAAGGATGGTGAACCATAACAAGTGTGATATCTTGTGCAGAGTGGGCTTTAAGTAACAGGGCTGATTAACCAAATTTCTTTCTTAGTTATATGCCTTCCCTAAGCCTTGTACTGGAAATCACTGGAGGAGTTTGCAGGAGCTCTGCATGCCCTGTCCTGGAGGAAAAACTGCAAACCTGAGAACTCCAGCAGCAGGATGCAGGTATCTGATGCACCTGTGCTGCCCCTGGCTTTTTCAAGGAGACACAAACTGGGGGAAAGTTCTGGGCTGAGAAAAAGCTCAGCCAAGAGATGAACAAACCATTTGGAAAAGCAGACAAGTGTTGGAAAGTGCTGTATACAGCAAAAAGAACAAGGCACTTGGAAATGTATGTAGGACTAGAAACTTGAGGAGGCAGAAGATGCTTTGGCTGAACTCGTAGGGGTTTAGAGTTCTCAGGAGTGGGGCTGTTCCTCAGGGGCTGCAGTGAAAAGCTGAACAATGCTGTATTGGCTCAGCACATGGAGCTTGCTTGGCCTTTTTTGAAAGGGTGGCTAACTCATACCCTGGAAAATGAAGTATATCCCGGCCAGTTGGCTCAATTTAAGAAACAGGCAAGTGTGTAGTTGGAGTAACAGGTAATGGAGGTGAAAAGCTGGTAGAAAAAGTCAGCTGTATGCAGGGGGCATGGGGTGGAGTCACCCATCCATGAAATCTAATAAAAACTGATCCGGTCATGATTAACTCAACATTTTCAAAATCCTTCTAGAGTTCACAAGGAACATAATATCTAGCCAGCTCGTTGTGGTATGTGAGAGACCCCCAACTCTAATATCCCTGGATGTCAGCCCTCTGCTTGTTTCAGATTTTGATGCTGAACACTGCTCTGCTTCTCAGTTCCAGTTTATTTATTTAGCATTCTTATTGCTTTATCTCATTTATAGCAAGCTTGTGAACATAATTAAGGAAAAGTACCTTCCACAATAACTCCATCTGTTTGAGCAGTCTGAGCAAGCTCTACATTAAACCCACCAACTGATACATGCAAGTAGTGGCAGAACTTCCTCCTGTGCCCAGAATCTGTGAAACCACTCAACAGAGAGAATGGAGAAGTGTGAAAAGCAGCTTTGATGGGGCTCAGCCATGCTCAAACATCCCCTCAAAACAGGAAAAACGTCACAGTGAGCTCAATAGCCAGGCACTGTCTCCTGTACCTGCTCTGTGTCAGACCCCAGAGTCATCCAGTGTCTTCTTCACCCCCTGCATGGGGACTCCCTGGGCTGGGAGATGGAATCCATATTACCCTCTGGCTCCTCAGGGGGAGTGCAAAGTGACCCTGAAAGATACAGAAAGGATACTTACAGAATGCTAAAAAGATAATAATGAAAACTCGTGACTCTTTCCAGAGCCTCGACACAGCTTGGCCCTGATTGGCCATTGAGTCAAAACAATTCCCATGAAACCAATGAAACAACCTCCTGTTGGTAAACAATCTTCAACCACATTTCAAAGCAGCAAAACACAGGAGAAGCAAATGAGATAATTATTGTTTTCCTTTTTCTCTGAGCCTTCTCAGCTTCCCAGGAGAAGAATCCTGGGCAAAAGGATTTTTCAGAAAATATGAATGTGACAGGATCTTATTGGATCTGGACTCTTTCTGACAGGCCTTCATAAATGTGTCTTTTAAAACAGAGGCCCCTTTGCCACTACATATATTTTATGGGGAAGCAGATGAATGGCCAACAGTGATTGCTGCAAGAGAAAGAGCATGATTTGGGGTAAATTTACCTGAGACTTGCTATCTGAGCTGAGACTTGCTATCCCAGCCTTGTTTTGCTTCTGTAATTCACTGCTGAAAGAACACTCTATGCAGTAAATACACTAAGTTTTGGTGTACGAATGTTGACCTAATCAGTGTCCACAGCAAAACACTTTGCAATCAGTTTGAAACAGTGTTGGAAATGCTCATCTGACCTTTACGAGCAGTTGTGCATGTTACAGAGCGTCTCAACTATTTTTGCACTTCATGACCTTACATGAAATAGCTGCTGGGCTCCTTGTCTACAAACAGTATGAAAATAATAACAAAAAAAGAACTGAGTTGCAGTCTCCTCTGCTTCCCTTCCTGATTTTAGGTGGTAATTTGCCTAGATAGGCAGCAGCTTCCTTGTGACACACACCCAGAGCATTCAGGTCTGTCTGTTGTTTTTTAGCACTCATGTCTATCTGCCATGCTCTAAGGAGGGGAAAACATTCCCTTTCTTGAATACCTGGGTCCATGACCTGGATGTGGAGACAGGAGGTTAGAGGAGCTGCTATTTCTTTATGGAACATGGGAGTCAAGATGGACCAAACTCATCCTGTAGTGAAGACTTCTATATTCTTAATGCAGCATAAAAATGCTCAGAAGGACATCCTAGAGAAGCCATGCCATCCATTGGTTCCCTAGGTGAAAACTGTCTCCTGAGGTTCATTCTGATTGCACCTATTTCAGCTTGTGCTTCATTGTAAAGACAGCTTTGTGTCTCTCTTTGGTTTGTTTTCTTCCCCTTCTCTATTTTTTTTTTATTTTTAATTTAGAAACCTGCCTACATTCGTGTCTCACTGTTTTGTTGGAAACAGATGGCCCTTCCTGAAGACACACAGTTGAGTGAACAGACACGGACCACTTTACCATGTGGTAGCATGTTTGTAATTAGATATTTAAAGTGCTAGACAATTACTATCAAACCTTGTCATGAGGGAAATTTAGGTCTGTGTTTACCAAGATCTGAATTATAAACTGGATCCCTGCCAGGGCTTTACTCTTGGGTATAAAATGAAAGAAGGCTCTGGTGGAATACTGAGTGACATTGATTAGAGCTACCACCTGCCCTGTCTCAGACATGATCACTCACTCCTCTCTCCCACTCCATCCTGTAGTTTTTGCTGACCATTGTGTGTGGTTTCCCCATCTGGTAAGTTCTGGGATCATAGGAGGTACCACTTCTGTAACATCTCTAGTTAAAGGCTCATCTTTCCACATGGTTTTGGACTACAGAGAGGTAAAAGCAGTTCCAGCCCAAAAGAAGCCAGTATAGAGAAACTGTCACTACTGGGAAAAGAGCAGATAAAGTTGGAGAGGAGAATGGAAAGTGATAAATCAGGGGAGAAATTACAGGAGAGCATTCCAGAAGAAGAGAAAGAAGTTCAGGGATTTATCTAATGCATTAGATAGCTCAACTCCTGCAAAGTTTTGCCCTAGATGGGAATATCCAGCCTGTGGAAGCTGAGAGCAGCAGCCCTGGCTGCTGGGGAAGTGCAGCTGTGCCCCCTTCACGTGCCTCCCCCATGCTGCAGCCACGGCTGGGACTGAACAGTTGCAATCAAGAAACTTCAATTGCACTGAGTTCTCTCTGGTTTTACCCTGCTTGAAACAGAAACAGCATAGGAGTCTGGAGGAAAGTATCATGGAAACAGAAATGTTTGCAAACTATGGAAATGGTCAAAGTCATAGGTAAAGGAAAACCAGTTGTACCTCAAAATCTCACACCTGAGCTGCTCTACTCCAGTGGAATACTTATAATGGTTGTGAAAGACAAACAATATCATGACTTCATTTAAAAACAAACAAACAAACAAATTGTTAATTCTAAATTTGGATAAGGATTTAGCAATGAAATGCTTCAGGGATAACTTGTTTTCAATGGGGAATTCTGTGAACAAAAACTGATTACAGGATGGAGCCAAATCCCTGCCAAGGATACAAACAGGATCATGGAAGCAGATGAACTACAATTTCCCATGCACCAGAATCCACAATTGGGCCAGGAGCAAAATGAGCACAATCACAAAGCCTTTCAAGAGCCAGGAGTGAGCAATGGGAGAAAGCTGTGTACCTGTAATCACTTGCAAGATCTTTCTGAAGAGAGGTATGTGTTGATCTTACAGAGAACGAGAACACTGATTTAAATATTCATTGTATAATCAGGGGGAGGAATCGTGGAAAACTATGTGAAAAAAGTACTGTGGGGTTGTACAGAGTGCAAAAGATGGGAGGAGAGTGAGGAAGACCAGCAGTGAAACCTGGTAGCGTTGTTTAAAATAAAATTTGGTTTAATTTATTGCTCTCTTAAGGTTCAAATTTGAAAGTAAACTAGCCAAAGTAAGCATTTCCCAGAAAGACAATTTTGGTTTGGACCCTTCATTGTGACGTTAACTTGGATATCTCTGGCAGCATTGTCCTGTAATTCGGCAAAATCTCACAGGGAAATAAGGTAAATTCAGCTGAAAAACTGGTGTGTCGAAGGAAAGGTGAGTGAAATACAACTCCATGTGCAAACACAGGAGAACAGGTTGCGGAAGGCTGAAACAACAGATGGTTGTCACAGGCACAAGAAGAGCTAGATAACAGTCACGGTGAATAAGAAATACCTGCACCGCGGTAACGTTAGGCCTGTGGGCAGCAGTAAATCAGGGTTCGGGTTCTCATGACGTTAAGGATTATGCACCCACATAACGCAGCCTCTGCCCCGACAAGCGCACGGTGTGATTGTTGTCCAAACACATCCCACTTCCCCGCTCCGGCTGACTCACGGCCGCCTGGGAGAAACTCCCATCGGAGCGGCTCTGTGGGGCCAGCGGCAGCTCTGGGGCAGCGTTGTGGGGCGGCGTTCAGCCACGCTGTGTGGCACTGTTCTGCCCCCGCTGTGAGGCGGCATTGTGCCCCCATTGTGGGGCAGTGTTCAGCCCCCGTTTTGTGGGGCGATGCGTTCAGCCCCGTTACGTGGCGGCATTGTGCCCCCGTTGTGTGGCAGCGTTGTGTCCCCGTTGTGGGGCGATGCGTTCAGCCCCCGTTTTGTGAGGCGATGCGTTCAGCCCCGTTGTGTGGCAGCGTTGTGCCCCGTTCTGGTCCGGCGTTGTGCCCCCATTCTGTGGCGGCGTTCTGCCCCGTTGTGCCCCCATTGTGTGGCGGCGTTCAGCCCCCATTTTGTGAGGCGATGCGTTCAGCCCCGTTGTGTGGCGGCGTTGTGCCCCCCGTTCTGGGGCAATGCGTTTTGCCCCGTTGTGTGGCGGCGTTGTGCCCTCAGTGTGGGGCGATGCGTTCAGCCCCGTTGTGAGGCGGCGTTCAGCCCCCGTTCCGGGGCAGCGTTCAGTCCCGCTGTGAGGCGGCGTTGTGCCCCCCATTCTGTGGCGGCGTTCAGCCCCTGTTTTGTGAGGCGATGCGTTCAGCCCCGTTATGTGGCGGCATTGTGCCCCCGTTGTGTGGCAGCGTTGTGTCCCTGTTCTGGGGCGATGCGTTCAGCCCCCGTTTTGTGAGGCGATGCGTTCAACCCGTGTTCTGTGGTGGCATTCAGCCGCTGTTGTGTGGCGGCGTTGTGCCCCCGTTGTGGGGCGATGCGTTCAGCCCCCGTTTTGTGAGGCGATGCGTGCAGCCCCGTAGTGTGGCGGCGTTGTGCCCCGGTGTGTGGCGGCGTTGTGTCCCCGGTGTGTGGCGGCGTTCTGCCCCGGTGTGGGGCGGCGTTGTGCCCCGGTGTGTGGCGGCGTTGTGTCCCCGGTGTGTGGCGGCGTTGTGCCCCGGTGTGTGGCGGCGTTGTGCCCCGGTGTGTGGCGGCGTTGTGTCCCCGGTGTGTGGCGGCGTTGTATCCCCGGTGTGTGGCGGCGTTGTGCCCCGGTGTGTGGCGGTGTTCAGCCCCGGTGTGTGGCGGTGTTCAGCCCCGGTGTGTGGCGGCGTTGTGTCCCCGGTGTGTGGCGGTGTTCTGCCCCGGTGTGTGGCGGTGTTCAGCCCCGGTGTGTGGCGGTGTTCAGCCCCGGTGTGTGGCGGCGTTGTGTCCCCGGTGTGTGGCGGTGTTCTGCCCCGGTGTGTGGCGGCGTTGTGCCCCGGTGTGTGGCGATGCGGAATTCCCGGCAGTGCGGGCGGGAGCAGGGAGCGGGCAAGCAGAGGGCAGTGTGGGCACACGGACACAGCGCCGGCAGCGCCGGCCCCGGGCACAGCGGGAGCGGCTCGCCCGGGGGCTCCGCGGAGCCCGCCGCACCTCGGCCTGCTTGTGACAGGCAAACACATTGTCATGGCTTCACTCTTATTAAAAAAAATAAAGTAATTCTAAGTTTGGACGGGATCTAGCAATGAAATGCTTCAGGGCACGAGTTGTTTTCAATGGGGAATTCTGCGAACAAAAAAGGATGCAGCCGAATCGCTGCCAAGGATACAGACAAGGACCGTGGAAGCAGATGGGATACAACTGTCCATGCACCAGAACCCATAGCTGGGCCAGGAGCAACGGGAGCACGGGCAGAAAGGGTGCCAAGAGCCACAAGGAGGCGGAAGAGCAACCGGAAGAGGAGGAAGAGGAAAAGGAGGAAGAAGAGGAAGAAGCCGAGAAGGAAGAAGAGGAAAAGGAGGAGGAGGAGGAGGGTGCGCATCCCCCTTGCGGCTCCATCCGGGCACGCGATGACGTCATCACCCCCGCGCGCGAAGCGCGTCTCCCCTTCCACGCGCCCCCGCACGCGCGCTGCCCAGCCAATGACAGCGGCGCGCCACCGCAAGGCCTCCTGGGGGCTGTAGTCCAGCGCGCGTCCCCCACCCCACCCGGCACCACAGCTGCGCGTCCCTGCCGCGACCGGGGCAGCGCCCGCCCCCCGCCCCTTTGTGGGCGTGGCTGACCGCCCTACCGGCCAATGGCAGAGCGGGTCAAGGTTCGGCGGGCGGGCGGTGCGGCCAATGGGCGCGGGCGGGCGGTGGAGGGGGCGTGGCCGGCGGTGTTTTGTTCGGTTGCCATTGAGCAGCCCGGTCCATACGCACGGGGGAGGCGGCGCGGCCGCTCAGGTACCGGCGGCTGCCGTGGTGGGGGGGAGCGGGGCGGCGGGGGGGCAACGAGCGCGGCCGGCAGGTAACAACAGTCGTGCGGGTAACAGGTAACAGCCGTGTAGGCAACAGCCGGCTAGGTAATAACAGCCCTGCAGGCAGCAGCCGGCCAGGCAGCAGCCCCGCTGTCGGCCCGCAGGCAGTGCGGGGCAGAGGGGAGGCGGCCCGGCCATCCTCGGAGCCCTTGGCGGTGCCTACGAGGCCGAGCGCACCGCGCAGCCCCGGGCGGGCGGGGCAGCGAGCGCGGCCCGGGGGAACCCTGCGGGGCGGGGGTGTCACCCCGAGGCTGCGCTCCCCCGCAGCGGCACCTCCTGCCGCCGCAGGGCTGCGGGCTGCTCATCGCTCCGGCTGCCCCGACAGATCGCTGAAGCGGTGCGCACAGCGTTCTGCTGTGGCTGCCCGTGCTCGGCCCGGGCCGCGCTCCCCCCGCGCCGCTGCTGTGCGGCCGGCCCGCCGCAGGCAGCCAGCCCGTGCCCCCGGGGAAGGCACCGCCGTGCCCGGGCGCTGCCGGGCGGGATCCGGGCCGGCTCCGCCGCGCTGCCGCCGCTCCCCGGGGCCCGGCCCGGCCCGGCCGTGGGGGGAAGCGAAGCGAAGGTGCCCGGCCGCGGCGGGGCTCGGACATTCCTTTGTGCCGCTGCCCTGGAAACACATGTCTGCAGGCACGTACCCCGGCGATTTTGAGGCGATTCCCCCCTGTCTGGCCCAAGGATAGAGTTACCTCTGTGGAGGTGCCTGTTTTTCCACAATAGCTGCCTGCCATAATGATTCCAGCGTGGAAACAGTGGCTATTTTCTTCCTTCCCCTTCCCCTCAGCAATAGGAAAGTTGGTTTTAGTTTATGGCCCTGAAGTGTAAGGACCAGTTGGGCTCAGTGGGCGAGTGAATGGGCTCTTTGTGTTATCCCAGCTTTTCTAAGGGCAGTAACATGGCTTTGTTCTGGTTATTTGGCTTATTAAACGTCTTCTGGCCTGCTGGAAGGCTGGATAGAAACGTGTGGTTGAATTTCTGGGTGCTCTTTGAGGTCGCTTTAGATCCTGTGAGATAGAGCAGGGACCCGCTGTGGAGCCCTCTCAGGACTGATGTTCAGGGATCTGAACTCTTGGGATGGGATTGGAAAGTTCAGGCGTTTTCCCCTTTAGGGAAGGACATCCCATCCCAGCATTCAGAATTTTTGCAGCAGCACCCCAGCTTTGGGGTTGCGGGGTTGAGAGGGGCTGGGTGATTCTGTCCCTGGCTTTCCCCAAGTCCTCTGCCTGGGCATGGGGTGAGCCAGCTGGTCAAATCCATTTTCTGGTTTGCTGTGCTACCTTAAAATTAGCTCCTGAGAACAGTTATTAGAGCCTTTACTGTTGCATTGCCTCCTTTTCATTTGCCTGAGTGATAGCAAATATTTTTGTCAGAGAAATTTGCCATTTTTGGCAGGAACCAGTAAGTTTGTATCTCTTGTGGCAAGCTGAAATGTTTCTGGGCGGGTTTTAATTGTGAATGGTGTGCTTGCTTATGAAATGTGCAGCACAATGTTTGCTGAATAGCAAAAACTTTCCTGATGAAGCGTGTTACTTGATCTGGTTTTATTGGAGGCGCAGGGTACTCTTTCAGGCCCAAAGAGTTTGTGTCCTTCCTGAGCTTCCAAAAATGTCTGGAAGAATTGCTCTCAGAGGCAGGAGACTAAAACATACATTTTAAGTGCCTCTGCATAAGCTGGTGGAACTCTGAACTAGAAAATGGGTTCACTACTTACTCATTTTGAATTTCCTTGAAATAGTGTTCATGTTAACATGTCTGCTATTTTTAATGAGCCCTATTTTTTTGCATCACTAGCAAGATGCTGCTCTTCATCATATGGAAGTAAATGTTGCTTGTCAGACACAAACTCCAAATAGTGATCTGCAAGATCAGCCCTCTAAAGATATGATATCTTTTTGGGATGTTCCTGTGGTAATCTGGCAGTCCTCTAGCGGCCTTTACCTGCCAGTGCCTAGCCCATAGTTATTGTCTCTCTAACTGGGAAATTAAAGTTGATTAAATAATTGTAAAGGGTTATTTTAAGTTCAGGATGGTTAAACTTCCCTACTTCCTTTCAAAAAGCTGTTATTCTGCAGGGTACTATGATTCAGAAGAATGAGGAGGCTGAAAGAAGAAATATTTATATTTGCAGCCATTGTGTTAAGCTTTGGAAGTTTAGTAGAGGTGTAAAACTGTATTTATGAAAATATGGTGGGCAGATAAACTGAAAGCCTGACTGTATTGAGAAGACTGCAATTTACTGCATGGATTGCTTTATTTAAAACAAAACCTTGAAGGATTTATTCTTTCCTTTAGGAATTCCTTGAGAGTCTGGTAGCCATTACTGTGGCTCCCTTTTTTTTTAGTTCCTTCTTTTCCCTTCTCTGTGCTTTCCCCCCCTTCCTCTGTTGCCTCCCCCCAATCTACATTCCTTTGTGTTAGCAGTGATGATGGCAGTTCTAGTCACCTCCTGTGGTTTGATAGATTATTCCCTTTAGAATCATGGTGCACTTAAAACTTTCCAAACACAATTCTTTCCTTGCTCCTCCACTTTTTTGATGCTGGCTTTGAGTTTTGTTCTAAAAATTTGTCCTCTGCGGTTCTGCTTTGAGTTGTCTTAAAAACTAGTAAGAAGTCTCCTTAAGCCTTTAGTGGAAAATATTAGTATTTTTGTTATGATTTACATTTCTTTTTGTGTATGTTGATGGTCATAATATAAACAGAAATTTTGTGTTGTGGCAACAGGGAACTTCTCCCTCCCCTGCAAGCTCACAAGTTCTGTGCTTTCTTTTTAGACAAAACTTTGCTTGCTTTAAAATGTAATTTTAATTTTTGCTAAATAAACTTCTTGGACATTTTTATTACTACATTTTTGAGATCTGGTAGTTACCAGATGTTGCAAGTACTCTATTTTTAACTGTGAGAGATTTCTGTCCATTGTGGAATTATCTCCAACTTTTACTTCAGATTTTTTAAGTAACATAACCTTGTGGGGGGGATGAAACTACTCCCAAAAACCTGTGGAGGGCTTTATGAGCGCTCCTGAAGAAAGGGTTCATCAGCACAAAGAAGCCCTGTTCAATTCTGGAAATGCAGGTACTTGAAGTCAGTGCAGTGTCTGATACTTCCTTGGTAGGTAAATTTTAATCTCTTTACTTTGCACACCTGTGAGGGAGCCCCTTGCATGGACAATCTGCTTTTTGGTTGTCCTAAAGTTTGTGTCCCTTAAGGAGATCTTAGCACTGAAGTACTGCTACATCATCACTACAGTGATGAGTCTTTAAAAAAAAATAACCACCTTCACTTTGTTGGTTTCTTTTAATTGTGAACACTCTGTTAGGGGAATTGAGACAGTCAGATTTTTCAGAAAATAGTTTTTATTTAAGGATTTTCTTCTCACTCAAGAGGAGGCCTGTAAAAAAAAAAGGGGAGGGGTGTGGCATATTTTTAACTCCTTTCTAGGCTGCTCTACATTTTTTTTGTGATGATCCAGCTGGATATTTTGGTACTGTTAAGTATAGAGAAACCTGAAATGAAGGTAACTGTCAACTTTTAACATGGTCTTTCTACATTTGGTGTTGTTTTGTCTTTTTTTGTTGTTTTGGAGAATAATAGCAAGCTGGCAAGAAGCTGCTCAGCTAACTGCTAATGCTTTGCAGTGGGTGTAAATAACTTCTGAAGGCCATGTTGCTGCTAATTTTTAGGTTGAGGGGAGGAAGTAGGCAGGGTTGTTACTAAATACATTATCTGGGTTATGCCTCTCAGTTTACTGACAGCACTTTTTTTAAGCAAGCAGTTGAATATTATCCTTTAAGGTAATAGGAAATGTTTCAATTAGGATATTTACTGAGTTATGAAAACAAAACTAATATAATTGGCTTTCTTCTGTTTGAACTTGAGTGTATTCTGGTAAAATGCAGCTGCTGTGTTTTGCAGGTTGGGTGTTAACAGTAAGATCAAGGGTTCTGATCAGCTGATGTTCACATCATAGCTCTGAACCTGAAATGACAACATTGTTTTGAGTTCCCGTGAGAATTGAACTGTAGGAAAGCACTGGGGAGAGTTGTCAGTGATGTATCAGGCCCAGAATTTGGGACATCCAGTGCCAGTGATGGCATCTGCCCTTCAGTGTGTGGGGGTCTGTCTGTGCAGACAGAGCCAAGGGTGTGAAATCAAACTGGAGCTTTTTATTTGGCCTGGAGCTTTCATCACAAGTGTCATTTGCAAAGCTGACTCTGTGTACCAAGACCTACACATCATTGTGGGGAGGGCATTTGAGCTGCAGGAAAGCTGCTCCTGCATTTGCTGAGCCTCAGAATTGGAGCACCCAGCTGGTACAGGAAATAGTTGAAGAAATAACTGCAGCATCACTGTCTGTACCTTTACTTTTGTGCTTTAGCCTGAGATCTGTGATGCTGGAAGGCAGGATCTGAATTCAATTTTTTTAAAGGAATACCTGTTTCTTCTTAAGACCTTATCCAGCCACCCTTGTCAACCAACTTGCTGTTTGTTAATTCACTCCAGTTTTCTTGGGTTATGAAAGATCACATTTTTAACTTGCCCAGTTCTTCATTAAAGTGAAGCTATTAAAAATTAAGGAAAATGTGTGCTGTCCTAGTAAGACCTCATATAACAGGACTGTGGCTTTTCTTCTACTGTCACCTCCCCTTTAGCCATTAATAGGAATAATAGAAACTTCTGTTGGTGTTATATTAACTTTAGGTCCCTCATTTGCATCTCAAATAACATTGTGAACAGCATTAATGCCTTTGAGGGGTTTGGGAGATTTTTTAATTTGTAGGGTAAATGTATTTTTTAACCTAATTGGGCAGTTCAGATTATTATTGTAGAGTGTTTAATTTTTGCTCTGCACAGCTTGTGTTGATGTCAGTGGCTCTAAATCATTCCTTCAGTGCTCTGCACATGTGTTATGTTTCACCTTCTTAATTGTGGCTTTAGATTTGTCTTGGTTAAGTATTCCTCTATCTCATACACTTACTACTGGATACCCTGATATTTTTGTTCCTTATTCTACCCTCAAAAGTTTATTTAGAATGAAAAATCTTCTTTTAAAGGTTCTTTTTCCTTTAACTCCCCCTGCTTTCCCAAATGCACTTCTGTTTTCCTTTAAGGTTTCTGTTGATCTGACCTCCTTTGGTTTTAGAGGGATAAAAGTTTATCCTGTTTAAGGAAGGGAGCAAGTGACAAAAGCTGTGTGTCAAACCCTGTGGCATTATCAGCTGCCACTTTCCAAAAGTAGTACACAGAATATGGAAGAGGCTAAAGTTTGGAGCCTCAGGTGTGGTGTAGGTTATGAAACAGAATTGTAGGAACAGAGCTGGGACAGCATGATGGGTCTGGGGTTCTGCCTTCTGCAGCTCAGCATTTCTTAGTCAATATGCAAATGGCCATTGAGGTTGCAGGTGGTTTTTGTACCACGTTATGTTTTCATAATGTAGGAAACTTCTGATCTGCGGACTGCTGGAGGGTGTGATTTATTGATTTTTTTTTTAAAGTGCTGGTCTCCAGTTAGATACCTCAGACCAATTAGTATGTTTGTACAATGTTTTTGATGAACTGACAGTTAAAATTACAATCCTAGTTCTTTTAAAAAAGGAACTTTGCCCAATTATCCCTGTGTGATAGTAGTGGCAAATGATTCATTGCTATCAGTTAGACTGGAGGGTGCTGGTGTGTGAGCATGCCTCCAGAGTGGTCCTGGTGTAATTTGACGCAGTATTTAGTAAATGGGAGGACAGAGGGGTAATGAGAACAGCATTCAAGAACTATTTACATGAACTGACTGAAGTACAGCATGTATTTCTTATAGTGGGAAGGGGGAAAGGAACAAGTACCCAGCACTTCATGTTTTCATTTCTTAAAAATGAAACATGAAATGAAACAACAGAGTTGAACCTTGTGAATTTGAGACGTGTGAGTAACTTGCAGGCTAAACTGAAGTGCTGCTGCCTGTTGTAAGAGGCTCCCAAAGGTTAAGAGACAACAGGGGTGTTGCTGGTTTGGAGATTGTGCTGGCACTGGAATGTGAGCCAGCATGTTCCAGTGCCAGCCTGGTACTTGGCCTGTTCCCTTCTCAGGATGCACAGTAGTCTGCTTGAGCTTGGCTGCATATGTGCCTGCTGACTTCATCCTTTTCTTCCATTAGCACCCCATCCTGACCAGACTTTTCTGATTCAATATTTGGATAAGAAATTGCTGAACTGTGGGAGGGTAAGGTGGACTGCTGCTGCTCTTCTGTTTTCATGCATGACAAATCAGAAGAATGTCCTTTAATAAAACAGAGAAGTACCTGGATAAATACTTGTAGTACCAAACTATTACAGAGGATGCAAATGTCTTGTTTTATGGTTTTTAGGTGGCCTGTTTGTGCTTGAGCTCTTAAGAGTTAATTCTTCTGCGCTTTAGTGACTTCGGATTTTGCAGTTTAAATGTGAATTCTGGCTGCTGTAACTAATGCTCTTTGCTTCAACTCCCCATCTGTAAAATGCTGCATATCTTAATTTTTGTTTTAGAATATTTGGCTGCTGCATGCAGCATTTTCCATCCTCAGGAAGTCCTAAGCCAGCCTGAGGCAGTGGGTGTGAAAGGTGCATGCACATGTTTGTGTGACAGTGCCTTGACACCACGTCAGTGAAAGCCATTACATCACCCTGCTGGCTTGTTAGAAGGCAAAGCACGCCTGTCTTTCTGAAGTAATAAGCTTCTGGCATCTCTTGGTCACAAGAAAGATGCAGCAGGATACTGCAATATTGCTGAAACTTGCATGCTGCCATAGGAGGGGATTTATTTCTGTGTGGAGAAAGTGTGGGGCAGGTGTGACTTTCTTTGGTAATAATATCATAAACTGATTGTGCAAATCCTGGAATTTTAATTTGAAAAATCAGAAAGGTAACTTCTAGTTCATTGAAACTCAGAAAACGTTATGGGAGGATAAGCAAAAATGTTACAGGGGCTTGAAACTGAGTTTGTCATTTAAAAAAAAGTAGGGCTGTGAAAGGTGTAGGCTGGTAGTGAGTCTCCTGCCCCATACTGGTATTGCACATCTAATGTGATTCATAACAAAAGCCTGAGCAGCTCTTCTTTCTCCTTAGCCCAGTGCTTTGCTGTCCTCAGTATTAAAACTTGTTCTGAATGTGAAACTGGACATCTTTCTTACTGCAGGTCAAGCTTATTGCCCAATTCCCTGGATATAAGGGACAGTTATTCCTTCCCCTGTAGTAAGTCATCTTCAAAAAATATTTGAACTGTTCTTTGCCATGTTCCTGTTTCCTTGTGTCTTGCCCTCTCCACCCTTGTGATACTTTTGTCCCAAATAAAACAAGTGTATTCAGGTCTTCCTGAGAGGTCATGTTTTTTTCAGCTCTGATCATCCCTATTGTTCTTTCAAGTTAGTTCACATTGGGCTTCAAATGTGGTGCTCACAACCCAAGTCTGTACTGCAGCTGGGACTTTCTGTGCTGAGTGGAGTGAAAAAAAGGCTCCCCCGGAGCTGATATTCCTGTTTATGCATCCCCACTCACTGGACTTTCTGCCACCACCTTAACACTCATTTCAAGGTCAGCCTGTTGATCCCACCCAGCTCACAGCTTTCTTCTGGAGAACTTGCCTTCCTGTTTGTTCATTTAATCCTGCCTGAGCGTGCCTTTCAGAACTCACTTGTATCCTATTATTACTTGCAGAACAATTTTCAAACTTGTCAGAGTTAAGCAGGATTTTAAGGCTGTCTTGCAGTCCTTCCTGCTGTTCTCCTATATAACAAGGCTCCTGTGCCAGCAGCAGATCACAGGAAGCACAGAAATGGAACTGAGCTGGGTTCCTGCTCTGGGTTCTCCCACGCACCACTGGCAGCTGCTCTCTGGCTGTGACTGTCCCCCAAGGACTGCCTTTGCTTACCTCCCAGCAGCACAAGGCTGGAAAATTTAGGTGTTTGAGCTCACAGGTTCCTCCCTGTCCCTAAACTCTGGTGTCCCAGTGAAGCAGGTGGGTGCTGCACAGCTGTAGTGCTCACAAAATGTTTCCACTCTTCCCAGAGGTTCTACTTAATATGGGGGAATAAAGACACATTGCATGAATTTTGACCTTTTTCTTAATGCAGGCATAGAATAAAGGCAGGCCTAACCTCAAACTGATGTCCAAACCCTTGCTTGTTTGTTTTGTTTTAAGAAAGCCCCAACCATGTCCTGTTTCTGTCTGTATGTAAATACATCACATAACAGTCTAAATCTGGTACCTTGCAAATAATTCCGGGTGTTACAGAGTGACTGAAGTCATCTGTAGTTAGAGTTCTGTGAAGCTGTCCTTTCTTGAGATGAAATTGCTCTTTCATTGCAAGCTGTGTGTCAAAGGATAAGCTCCACTACTTGGAACAGCTTTTCTTTAGAGTATTTTTCTTGGATTTGTATTTGTAAGTATTTTTTGACGTCTCTATAGGTGCAATTTTCTCTGTTTGAAATCTTAGTTCTCATATTATCTCCCCTGTCAAACTTGATGCACATAATAAATCTTGTGCTGCATAGAAATGGATTTTTCTGAGCCCTGTCTCTGTTGGGGTTGTTTGACACAGTTCTATAAGTGCTATTTATTGTTTTTTTTTTCTCCAGCACCTCCTTCTCTAAACTTTGTTTACATCTTTGCTTTCAGTAATTCCCTTAGACTTGCTCTTATCATTGCCTTATTTATAGTCTCTGCATGTGTAGCAGTTTATTCTCATCACATGTGTATTTGAGTGTAGTTAGAAGTTTTATTGTGCCTGGCTACAGGCTGGAATAATGAATCTTCCAACTGTTCTTTCCACTGGATGCTCTAAGGAGATGGACAGATACACTTTGAAACTTTGCATTGTTAAATTGAGCAGAGGTTTAGGAAGTCTCATGGTCCTTGGCTAAAGATACGGAATGTTTGTTAGCTGGGATTGCCTCAGTGACCACTCTGAACCCACAGAATGTTACCAGAGCAGTAAGGCAGCATCACCTGGTGTTGGCAAGTTAAAGGCAGTGTGGATGGTGAAATTTGTGCAGAGTGTACTTTAGGTTAATAGCTGTTCTAAGTGTTAGACCCTAAACAGGATTATGGGGGAGCTGTGTTCAGAAAAGCTCTGTCAAGGTGTGTTCATGGTTGTGGCAGGTTTTACTCCAGGTGATACTCCAGTTTTCCTAACATAGTTGACTGCAAAATTCCACGTGTTCTTGAGATTAGACTTCAGAGTGTGTTAAATATCCAGTCTCAAACTTTAGAACTACTTTGGGGGGACCTTCCCTTTGTCCCTTTCTCACTGGAGCACAATCTGATCAAATAATACCAAACCTATTTCTGAGTTCTGACCTGGCTGATGAACTGAGCCTAACTGCCATGAAGTAAATGCCTGTTGCACCTGCAGAAAAGGCTGCAGCTGTCAGAAGCTTGTTTATCACTTCAGTACTTCTTGGGTCCAGGTGCTCAGCCAGTGACTTCCCCTAACACAGTTGTTTGTTTCAGATCTTCAGCAGAAAAGATGTTACTGCTTTATGCAGATCTTAGTGTGCTTAACCTTTGCATGTGTGAAGATACCAGGAACCCAGGTGTAATTTCAGAGGTTTATTTTAAAGGAAGCTTAGATGGGCTATGCTTTTTGTCAGCATTGAAAGATCATTTGAAAGACTGCATCTCTTAGTGTTGACTTCCTAAGATACATCTTTACTGTTTTGTGCTTCAGCTTGATTACTGAGTCATCTTGACAGAACGCTGTCATCTGTAAAGGTACCTGCCCAAGTGGGAGATCCCATTTCTCTTCCACTCTTGGTCCTGTCCTCCTTTGCACAGTTGCTGTCTGTGAATGTTATGTGCTGGACTTGCACTTCTGCCATTCAAAGCTGCTACATTTCTGTCCCAGTCAGGGAAGATTAAAAGTGAAGGCCTTCCTCAACACTCATTTTTCTACTACCACTTTTGTGCTCAAATGAAATAGTTATTTTGGTTTATACTGACTGAAGTATGGCCTGTGGTATTTGTGTACTAATTGGCACCTTGGGCCTGTTTGCTTCCTGTACCAGGGGCATGGTTTTACTTTAAGGCTTTGTAGCCCATCCTCTGTGAGTGAACTTTGTAATTTGGAGTTCTAGTGACTTCTGTGAATCCCCTTTGACAAGTACATCTTTCTGTAGAAGTAATGAGCTGTTTGTTGATCATCAGGTAGTGTTGAGGTAGTACACAGAAAATACTGAGCTTTTCCATCAAGCAAAGGGGATCTTCCAGTATTTAAAGAAAAAACGATCATACTAATGTAGCTAAAATAGTTCACTTTTTTTTCCTTCTCTGACACGGTGTAACTTTGTCTCATGAAATTTCAGTAGTTGATGTAATTGTTACAAATGCTTTTTCTAAATACCTACTGCAATGTGTACCCCTTGGTTGGTGTCTTGACCTCTACCACAGCGTTTCCTGGATCCAGCTGTTCAGTGTGCTGCTCAAGGCTGGCTGCATTGAGACAAAGTAGTTATCTGGCTTTTCAAATACTCTAGTGAACTAGTCAGAGCTGCATAGCTCAACTGAACTAAATTTTATTGAAGTACCTTTAATAGGTCTGGCAAGAGGGTTGTCCCTGGTGACACTTGAAGTAATGTCTGAATTGAATGATGAAAGCACACAGTATTGATGTGTACTGCCTTTGTCTTCGTATTTCATTGCATTATTTTAATGGGCTTTAATTTGTGGTCTGCTCATACTTGGTCATTTGTGGACTCAGAGCTCACATGTAGTGCAGATCCCTTCAGAGACTTCACCATTCAAAAGCTTGTGGTGTGTGCAAAAGACAAGTTGGAAACAGCTGTTAAGTTGATAGGGACCATAGTTTAGCAAAGTAAAGGACAACGACGAGAATTTCTTTAAACTACCACTCAGTTTTGCTGTTTGTAGTGTTATACCAAGACCTCTTCATTTCAAAGAGATTTTTTGCTATTTGAAACCTGTGTGGTACTACTTGGGTTTTATTTTCTGGGTGCTAATGGGTGTTGTAGAACTTGGGAGCTTTGTGTGCCACCTCTTGAGGAGGTATCTCCTGCCACATGGGTTAGGGTTTCTTCAGTGACAAATTGCAGATGGTGAGACCTGATAGAGAACAAGTTTGAGCCATGAGATGGAGCTTGGTTGTCAGCTGCACACCATATTTCCTATCTGTTCAATGCATTTCCATGCTCTTTCCACACAGATAATGTAGCAGCAAGCTTTAATTATTTTATGCAAGCCTGCATAGACACTTACTGTTGTGTAGACTATTCCTGTAATTTGCTTTCTTTATACTTTAGGGCTTTATATGAAAATATGTAAATAGTGAACTGCTAAAATAAGGGTACACACATCCATATGCTCATTCAGTATAGTTGCACAATGATCTTCTGGAGAGTTCCAATTTTGAGACAAAGATATACTTTCCTTAAGCTGCTAAATTGGGCAAAGTACTTTGTCATGAGAAGGAAATATTACTCATAGTATGAAAAATAAGTACAGTGAGGCTTGGAGAAATGTGCTTCATGTTGCTGTAAGCATTGAGATGTATGGATATTTACAGAATACTGCTCAGAATTTGAGTTCTAAATTTAGTGCTATCTGCAGTTCACCAGCTGTACTATTTTCTGAAGAATATTTGGACTGCCATAGGTTCCTCATTTTTAATTTCCATAGTTGTATGCAAGCTAATGAAGGGAGACTTCCCTGTGTGCAGATTATATAGCTCATTAGATCCCTGAAATGCCATGAAGTAGCATCTCAACATAAGTGTTTTTCACCTGGCCTGAGGCCTCCAGCAAGAACATTTCACACTTGGGATCATAAAAACAAACCTACTAGTTGGGCTTTTTATTTTAAACAAGCCAACCAGATGTCTGAAACTCCTCAGAATGAACCTGAAGGCAAACAGGAGGAGGTTTATTAGCTGTGTGTGTTTTGGGAGCAGGATGTATGGAAGAGATTTGTATAATCCCTCAGCTCCAAGCCCATAGGTTTTGTAATAGAACAGTACTTCAGTGCTGGTGTTATTCCATTCTGTCACAGGGAAGCAGGATGTGTGTGGGGTAATCATTGTCACTGCCATACAATTAAGGGTCAGTGCTATCTTCTTTTCAGCCCTAGGTATTTTTCAAGTATGCCTGTCTGCTTTACTTCTCAGTTTTAAGGGCAAACACTAAGCACAAGTAGGTGATACTACTTGGGTTTTTTTCCCCCTTTGGCTTTTCTAACTGGTGGAGTGAAGCAAATATATTGATAATAGGGCCAGCTGATCTATTTTTTTTCATTCTTCAGGCCTTGGGGGAAAAAAAAATGTCATGGGTCTTCTACAGTCTGCATCACTTGCTTTAGTGAAAGTCTGGTGGATTTCTCCAAACACTAATATTATCAGTATAAATTTCTGTTTGAGTCTGAGTATTGTATCTTACTGGAGGCTTAGTCTATGAAGTAAATACTTCCATTGGTTTTAAATATTTATAAAAGCAGTATGTGGAGGTGAAAGTAATTTGTGTAGGACCTGAGCTTTGAGCTTTTAGTAATATGCACTGAACATTACAGTAAAAAAGGTGGAGATGCCCACTAGGTTCTGTTCTGAATTGCTTAAACAGGCAATAGCTCTTGGTTGAGTAGTGTAGTCTTGAAATGATGACTGTTAGCTCATTTAGTTCATAATTACAGCAAAAGCCAAGGGCTTGGTGTTCATGTGTTCAAGGCTCAGTAGATCAGAGTTCTGTTCCTCAACATCCCATCGTAGCCTTGGGCTTTCTGCAGTAGGGCTGAGGAGAAGGAGTCCAAATCTCACATTGCAGGGAGATGGCTGGTCATGGGCCAGTGCTGATGGCTCATTCAAATGGAACTCCAAACAAAGTAGATGTAAATATTCTTCAGCAAAATTAATGAAATCCTTGCCTTGTCATTGTGGTGGATTATTTTAGGAAAGAGCGTAAGTAACACAAGCATCTTGGAACAGCATCTTTGTGCAGCATCAGACGCAAGGCACAGCTCGTCTGTTGTCCTGTCTGACAAGGATACTTTAAAAGATGCAGGATGGCTTGTCTGTGCTGTGAGTATTTGGTCTTCATCAGTTCTGAAAGACAGGTTTAAACCTGAGAGACTGACTTCTAACTGATATGAGTTGGCAATAAAAAATGCTTTAACCTCTGGCTGAGTTGAGTTCTTAGCCCTAGTTTTCTGTAGTGATATATTCCCTGCTTTAATTAGGTATGACCTGGAAAAAGTCTCTTGAGCTTACTTCACCACTTCTGTTGCTTTGAGAAGTGTACTTCATAAACTGTGACAAAGGTTTAACATTGCCTATCTCCAGCCTTCTTTTTCCTTTCTGGAAGGTCCCTCTCATCTTGTTTAAAAGCCAAAAGCAAACTACTGACAGTAACTTGAGAAGCAAAAGGGGGTATATTTATTACAGACAACAGTTCATTGTGTAAAATATTTTGGTTTTAGTTCAAAATGTATTAAATTATTTTAGGTCTTTGTTTTGTATGTGTTCCTCAGCCAAGCTGGGTGAATTGTACAGCTAAGCATGGGAAACCATGCCATTAAAAGTAATACCAAAGTATTACCTTTAACTTCTTTCCAGCATATCACCTGTCTTTTTAAAGTAAAGTGGAATGCAGAGTCTCTTTATGGTGGTTGAGGCTTCCCTTCCTGCTCGTAGGAGCTCTTGGATCTGAAGTGTGGGAGATGGAGTAGAAGTGAGTGTGTAGGATGCAGCTTTATTTTAGTAGCAGTTTATATTTTGTTTCAGCTGCCTCAGTGACCAATTGGTCTTTGTGATGATGCTTAGGGTCAAAACAGTGAAATTCTCAGTAGTGATTTTCTGCATCTGAGGTAAGTGGACCTAGTATTTAGTCTCATCTGTCCCTGGAGGTATTAACAAACCAAACCCTAATTTTTTACCTTAGAGTGGTGATCTGTAGTTCTGCCTTGCACATTAATGATGTATATTCTTCAACAGACAGTTTTGGGCTCTTGATATTCCTTGTGCTTCCAGGGCCTCTGGAATATCTGAAATATATCTCCAGTAGCCATAAGTTGATGTAAAGGATGTCTTCTATTTCTCTTGTCCCTTCTTGGTGTTGTGTGCTGGAGTTGTGTCAATCCAAGCTTGAACACTTCATAATATTGAAGTTTCCTTCTAATAAAAACTGGTTTATGAAAACACTGCACAGAGAAAGAGAAGAGGTTCTGTAATTCTGTCTTCAGTCCTTTTAGAGAAACTCTAAATTGCAAACTGGGTTCTTTGGTTTGTTTGTTCAGAGTTCTGGAATGTGTAGAGTGTGGTGCTAAAGCTTTGTCACATCTGGACTCTTCAGGGAGAACAATTACAATTGAGACAGAATTTTTCAGATGGTTGTGAAACAGTTTCTACAGAATATGAACTAGGATTATAAACTCTCTTCTCTTTGTCCCTTTTGGTCAGAAACTGTTATTTTAATGCACTGTTAAAAACCTTTTTGTAAAGAACCTCAAAAAAAAAGGGATGCTAGTTAAGGGGTGCTTGGCATTGAGAGGACTCCTGAAAAATATGTTGGAAATGGAGGTGTCCCCTCTTAGTGCATTGGAAATGGAGGTATCCCCCAAAACATTGATTAATAACTTTATAGCTGTAGGAAACTTTCTAATTAAAACAGGGTTGGTTTTTTTTTTCCATTGATGTGGAATTTTGGAAGGTTTGTGGGACAGCCACACTGCAGATTAATGCTGGAAAGGATAGAATCCAAATAATTCTCTTTTAAGTGCCTGCTCTCAACAACTTTTCTGGGCTAAAAGTTATTATTAATAGACTTATGTTGTAAGGAATGCTTAGCCTCTCTATGAACTTCTTAGCACTGTAGTAAATAATATGTATTTTTAGAAATAGAATATTCTCTTCTCTTTTGGAAGCTGGAATTTTGCATTGCAGGAAGCTAGATATTTTGTAGCTTTTTGTCAGATGGCATAAAGTATTAGCTTAGCAGTTTTTGAAAAGCTGGTCTTCCAACTTAGAGTTGCTTCAAGCATAAGTGGGGTGGGACAGATGATGCTCTGTTAAAACTTGATCAGTTTTATGTGGTGGTTCAATTTTGAAATGCTTCTTGGGTGCTGCAGAAAGTGCCAGGAGGCAAAAAATCTCATCACCTTTCATCTGGAGTCTAGTAGCAAAGTCATCTAGATCTGGAGTTAGTACTGCTGCAGTGATTAGCTCCTTTGGCTTGCTGAAGCAGAGATAATATTTTAAAGGACCTGCTTATCCGAATTGGAATTTTGACTCCAGCTAATCCTTTTCTTCTGTTGGGAGCAAGCTAAGTGCATGTATGGGATTGTTGGTAATAAAGGCTCCGTGTAGCACTCAGAGCAAAGAGTAGGGAATAATGTGAAGTAACAGAGGGAGCAAGCCTCTGTGTTCTCACAGGTCATTTTAGTGCCATAGGCAGAAAAAGAATGGAACACTGATCACCAAGGAACACCTACATTTGTGTTATGGGAAAATCATCTAAAAATCTTGTGATCTCTTCTTCTTTATCCAAGATAGAACTTCCAGAAACAGAGAAGAAATTGTTAGAAGTGTTTCAAACAAATGTAAATTTTCCCATTGAGATGAGCTGTTGCTGGAACATTTTGTCCTGCAGGATGCAGAGGAGGAGGAGTGGGTTGGAAATGAGTCTGGCTGCCTTACTTTCTTAGAGCCAAGGAGAGATTTTTTTTGTGTGTTGGCTTTGTGTTCTTCATCAGGACTCTTCATCTCTTTGAAAGTAGCTTGTCAAACTGAATGAGCTTCTGACATCCTTTAATTGACTGGGAGGTTGGATAATCTGTATTTTTAGTAGTCTTCCCCAAAAAAGACATTAGTGATGTCACTGAGAAAATACAGAATTTGTGACATGAGCACTTCTGTTCTATCTCCACTGTTAATTTTGGCAGAGATTTTACAAGTCATTACTACTTGCAGCTAAACTTTAAAGAAATAAACCCTCTCTCCTTTAGTAGTACTATGGAGATATAATAATCAACCTTTACTTTTCCCAGCCTTCAGAATGAATACAAAAGAACTTTAAACCAGAGACAGTGGTGATACTGATTCCATCACATCTCATTCTCCAGCTTTGAGGAATGTTAGCTTTGGCTTGCATTTGGAGTTTGATTTTTATATTCCATTTATTCATTTTGATTAGTCTACCTTTGAACAACAACAAAAAAAGCTTCTCTTCCTCCCCAGCTCTCACCTCTGCCCCTCAGCTCAAGGAGATGGTAGGAAGATAAAGTCTCTCCCAGGACAGAGACTGAGTAACATCTTTTGTTGTGTGTGTTTATCTTGGAGGTCTCAGCTTGCTCACTATCCTACCTAATCAGGCTCCACAAAGGATGGTGTGCTAAGGGAAAGATGGCCATAATCTTGTAGGACTCCATCCAACTTGGAGCTGCAGGGCCTGTTGTTATCAGCTCCAGGCTTGGAGGATGTTCCTGTTTGAACTGGCAGGGCCTGGCTCTGCTGCTGCCTGTGGAGATGTGGTGACAGCAGAGGTGTGTCACCTGTGGGCTGTGCTTCCAGGCTCTCTGGAGGCTGGGGCAGCACTGGATTGTGCCAAGATCTCTGCCATGAGGCAGCTGAAAACATGTAAATTCAGCAGCATCCTTGTTGTCCTAACAAGGATGGTCAAATGGTTCATATTACTGAAAATCCAATTAGTGTGAAGTGCTGAGCAGTTTGAGAGGGATTCAGCCTGATAAGCATAAAGAGCATGATAAGGGGAGACTGAAAAATAAAGTTGGCTGCCAGCTCTAGAAAAATAGCATGGTGGAAAAAGTACATAAAGTAAACAGCTTACTCTACTCTCTCTGTGGATCCATTAAATACATACCATAGCAGAGAGTCTTGAAATAAACTATAACCCTGAAAAACAGGAAAATAAAGTGAGGCGTTTCCCTCTAGGAGGTACTGAGGGACAAAAACCTTATAAATACATAATAACAAAGATGTAAAATGAGCTGAGTCAAGTAATTCTGAAGAATCTCTTGTCTCCTGGCAGCCAATATTAATTAGCAAAGATGAGAGAAACAATTCCTTGCAGTGTATACATAGCTCAACCAGAGTGAACCAGCAGTTTGGTCACTGAGTTAAGGTGCTGAGGCTGCAGGGGGGATTTCAGACCCCTTTGATCTGGTAAGCTTGACCAGTCAAATTGGGAAAGGAAGATGGGAGTTCAAACCATGCTTCAGGAGGCGGTATCTAATTTCTAATTAAAGAAGAATCTGCGTGGCTCAGTGTAGGAAATGCTGATGTCAACTGGCTTTCTTGTGTGGGGGATTTCTCCTCTTTCTGACGCTGTGGTTGGACAGGTACTTGGACAGGCAGTGTCAGCATCCTACAATGCTCCCACACAGGCATTTGTGTCCAGTTCATGGCTAACCAGGCTGGGGAGCTGATCCAGCTGGAAAACAACATTTCCCAGAAACAAAAGGAAGTGTTTTGGTTTCATCCAGCTATAAAAATTCCTTGATCTAGTTCTCTGTGATGAGCAGAAACACTTGTGCTGGCACACTGCTGTGGGCCACAAATAGCAGGGAGGAGAATGTGTTGGCAGTTGTGATGGCAGCTGAGGTACATCAAACTGCAACCTAGAATGGCTTTCAGTGGTGGGAGTGTGATGGTGACATTTCAGTGGTAGGAGTGTGTTGGTGACATTTTGACCACTTGGAACATTTGTTGTGTCATCCTTAACAAGGAGTGCCCAGTGAGAACAGATTTCTAGTGTAAAACAGTTAATACCAGTGTACTGATCAAGCGCATTTAAGAAGGGTGAGAAGGGAATTCTCACCCTTGTAAAGTGGTGAGAAGTGTGTAAAGCGTGTTTCTGATGTGAACTACAACCCCTGCTATCAGGGTTGTGCTTCATATTGAGGAATGGAATTGACTCATGGTGGGGGAGCAGGAGAAAGTGGGAGCAGCTAGATGAAGGCTTTTTTGGGCTAACAGCACCTTTTCATCCCTGCCCCATTCTTAAAAAAATAAAACTTCATCAATGGAGCTTGTCTCCATTTGAAAAATGATTATTGTATGAGCTGCTAAAGTGAAACTTTTTGGGGGTGGTTTTCACAGTGCCTGTGTTTCAGAGCTGATAGGGTCCCAGTGCTGTCAGAAGGGGCCTGAATGGTTGCAGTGCCCAAATATTAATTTCAGTAGCTGGTAGAATTTATGAATGTGGATAACTATAATTCAGCATGATTCTGAAAGTTTCTGTGCTTCTATGATTTCATTTGCTTTCCCTTTATCCTTGGATTCAATTGGTTCATTAACTAAAGCCTAATGTCATTCTGTCTAGTCTCTCCTTATTTTAGCTTGTATTAAGCTGACTTAAAATTGCACTGAAACATTTGAAGATTTGAAGTACTAAGCAAAATGTAATTAACTGATTACAGATCCATTTTTCTCCCATCTTTGGTAGCTTCATTGAATTTTGATTTTTTTTTTTTTACTTGAGAGAAATGAAAACCCACAAATTATTCTATGTCCTTTCCAAATAGAACTAACTAAACATGTGCTGAACTTTTCAGCTGGTTTTTAGTAGTAGCCTCTTACTAGTGGAAACATTCATCCTTAACATAGATCTGAAAGTCTTTGCACCAGTTTTGAATGACTTCAGTGTGTTTTCAACCTGTAAAGGAACAACATCTGACCTCCAGTCTGCCTTTCTTGTGACTTCTATTCTGGATTTCCTGATTTACTTTAATCTTCACCAGGTTTAAAAGGGGCTCAGCAACGTTGGATTGTGCTGCTCTAGGTACTGCTGTGTTCACATGCTTGCCCTTAAACCTGGCTTCAGTATTTCATGGGCCACACTTTGCTTTGACTGCTCACCTTGAACAGTCTGTGTGCCACCTCAACCAGTGAGTGTGTGAACTTGAGGGTTTTTTAATATTTGACCTGGTGTAATGTCAGAACAAGATGTAAATATTTCAACTTGTGTGCTTTCCTGAAAATAGGACACATTAAGTAAAAACAGATCAGTTGAATTTCCAGCTATCTGGGTAGCATTATTTGTGGTGGAACAGCATTTCCAAGCATTCTGTCTTACAGCAAAAAGAAAAGTAGATATAAGAACAAGGGCAGAAGTTACATTTATGGGATAGCTCAGGCTGAGGGAGGCTGGTGTGTAGCAGACTGCTGTGAAGGTGAAATAGTGCATGGTTAGCATATGAAAATCACATCTGAGGATGTACTTAAAGGCAACAGGTTTAAAAAATAGTCTAACATCACCATTACTACTATTAATATCTTAGTTTTAAGTGGGTTTAACTTGACTCATAGCCTCAAGTTGCTTTTTTTCCTTGCTACTGCTGGTTATTTAAACAGCTAATTAGTAGTGTAGAAGAGGCAATATTTTATGGAAACATTATTTGAAAACAACTTTTTTTTTTTAATCGTAAATGTTAAACTAGAAAATGTAAGTAAACTTACAGTCCTAGTAGCATCCATGTTCCTTCCCAAAGCCACATATTTAAATTTGGAAATAGCTCTATGAAGATCTCTTCCCACTTTATATTCCATAAGTGGTCCCTGAACATCCTTGGCCAGCTTAAATCATCAAGAATGGTTAATGCAGGTCACTAGAGAGAGAATATGTAGAGGATGTTTAAGATAAAAAGAGGCAGCTGATGAATCTAGTGCTTTTGATTTAGATGACTGCTCACAGAATAAAGATATCAAAGGTGTTGTCTGTGATAATTTTATGGGAATCTGTCCTGGTTACCAGATCTGGTGCTTGCTGACAGGTAACAGTTATGTAACTTTGGAAGAAAAAGCTGAAGAAAACCACAGGGCAAGATATTAAAAGTAGCTGAGGGTTTAGGAAGTAGGGACAGTGTTTGTTACCCACTGCACTTTTCTTTTTAAGAGGGGATTAGTGATGAAAAAATACAGTAGAATGCTTTAACGTGCCAAGTAGCGTTAAACATGCAGTACAGTATGGGGGTAAGTGCCTGGGAAATGTGCTCTTCCATCATACCTGGCTTAGGTATGTTTAATGAGGGAAAGATTTCCCTCTGCCTTGGATTAAACTGCTAGGTAGAAGCAGTTCAGTAGCAGGGAACAGCCAAACAGTATACTCTGATCTGCACCTTTAATGAGTCTCATCTCCTTTCTGAAATTTTAATCAGTGAAATCTCAAATAGGAGTATTCTTTCATAAGTAGAGATGTGTAATCTGAAATGCCAGGCCATCAGCATTGGTCACAAAATGATATATTTACCTGAGGGAACAGTCCAAATAAGAGTTGTGTTATTACAGTACTAATTATTATATATCCAAGAATTTTTCTGACTTTTTCCTTTTTTCTAATCCAGTTTTACAGGAAAACAGACATGACACACTGACAGCATTTGGAATTAAACTTTGGCAGTAAGATGGAAGCATAAATCTCAAGATTCTAGACCAAACCAGAAATGGCTCATGAGTATTGAAAGAAGAGACTGAAGAGCCTCCAACATTTGTGTGAGCAGTGGAAAAGGAACAACTACCATGGTAACACTAATAACAGAAAAGCTGCAGAACCAGAGCTTGGATGATCTGACCTGTAAAACATACAACATTAATCTGGTAAGGATCTACCAAAACAACATGAAATAAATGTGAAATGCCAAGTAACTCACAACTGCATAATAAATTCAAGAATGCAAATCAGCCAGAATTCAGCTGGTTTGCAAGGTTGGGTGAGAGTTGTAATGGGAAGGAAAAGTGGATCTTCAGTGTTTAGTCCATTTTTGAAATGATGCTTTTTTACTTTAATGATTTTTTCACCTTGCTATTTCATTTTAAGTAGCAAAAAGCCAGTTCTCTTAATGAATTGGTGTTCTAGTGACTGAAAAGGATTATCCAAGCATCTCAGGACTCCTTTTGTAGTAGAAAAATGCACATGTATTTTTATGGACTGAAGTTTTCTTCACCCCATACAGACCAGGTGCTTGATAGCTTTATATCTGACAAGGGTATTTACTTATAAAAATCTTTGACTGCCATGTAGGTAACTCTCGGCACTGGGCAGAAGGAAAACAGATCATCAACTAAATACAGTTAAACTAAAAGTCAGGTTACTGCCAGACTGTTGTTGGTGCTAGTAGAATGGATCCTGGCTTTTTCAGTGTCTCAGATGCCTGGTGCTCTGAAAAACTGTAGTTTATGGGGTTATTCTTGCTGGTTTAGTCTCTGGGTACATTGTGTGATTCAGAAATGCAATTCAGGCATGAAGGAATCTATTCTCTTCTATTCTCTTCACATCTCTCTTGTGAATGAAATAGCTGCTCCAGAGTGAGTAATGCAGAACAGTCTCTTGTCAGTTCTAGGTGCCTACCTGAGAATCCTAAAACCATGTTCTGTATGGAATACACTAATTTTGTTTTGCTGACTTCAGTTACAGTGTCACCCTTCTGCAGGTCAAACTGTAGTGTTCCAGTGGGACACAAAAACTTGACTAAATGTCAAGGTGTTGTTCTACTCTAGTCTTGTTACTTCAGGTCCAATATTTTATTTTCTTAAAAAGTATGTCAGTTACTTCTAATTCTGTGTTTTAACTTACTTAAGCAACTGAGCTGCTTCCTTATTGATTTCAAGAGCCCAAAGCAGGTGAAACAAATTGACTGCGGTGGAATTTGTTCACAAGCACCTGCAATTGTCATGGATGCAGTTCCTTGTCCAGTAAGGATATGTAACAGTAGACATTAATCAAGCAATTTTATTTTCAAAACTGTAGCATGTTCTTTTTATAGTTCTTCCAATAATTGATTTTACTTTTATTTCACCTGCCCCTTAAATATGTGCTATTTTTGAAAGGCAGATTCACTCTCAGAAGTGCATACTTAGCTTGCATTTATTTTGTCTGGTTTGAAGCATTTGGGCCATGCGGTTTTGTAGGAGAATCTGCTGTATCTGAACTGGCAAAGTCATAATTTGTAACTAAATCTGAGGCCTAATTGTGAGCCAATAATGACTTACAGCCAGTAGCAGTGTTCAGTGACAAACATGTAGCATCACCGTGTAATTTCCAGTCTTTTTACCAATAGTCACTGAAAGTTTTTTACCAAAGACCTCTAATAGCAGAGAAGGACATATTACTGCTTTTACACTGTGTGGAGTCTGTACAGGAGTGTGTTGGCTGTAATGCTGTAATGTGTTGTAGGTTGGTTGTTTTTTATTCCTCTCCTTATCTGGACTTACAATAAAGCATGAAAAAGAACAAGTAGAGCGGAAAATGGCACACGATGTCTCATCAGTTGTTTCGTCCTCAGCCTTCTCCTGTTCCTCTCCTCCTTTTATCTGTCAAGTAATTGGTTTTGTAAGTGCTTTAGTTCTTACAGAAAATAGGTTCTGAGGACAGGGACAGGTTCTGTTTGTACACAATGGCACCCTGAAAAAGTGTGGAAATTGCATAGTGAGGTGTGGAAATAGAGAAGCAAGTGTGAATAAAAGTGTGCAAGTAGGTTGCTCCATACTAAAAAGGGTCCATGGTAGCAAATAATGACTTCCTGACTAAAATGTGAACCTAAGATGATAAAAAGTGTGCTTTTTCCACTGGTGAAGGCAATTGCTAAATGGCACTAAGAGAAAAAGACTGCTGGTGATAGTCTGGTATCACTGCTAGCACATACAGGCTTTTTGGCAAGAAGTTCAGGTTAGTGCTGTTGTTTCTTCTAATAGCAGCAGCAATTTGGAGCAATTCTGAAGTGATCTTAGCTGCACCTTTTGTTACTTGTGCTGGCACAAAGTTCTGTGACACCATGTGGTGAACCTCATTGTGAGCTGATTGAGGATTAAAACCAACTTTTCTTGCCTGGGTTAATGTAGTTAAACCTTATCAGTTTTGTGATACATTTTACTGTGCATCTGCACAAGTGTCTGGGCACAAGTAGATAAAATAGCTGGGGAAAAGCTATTCTGTTATACAGCTCATGAATGAGGGTTATAAAAGAAGAAAGAATGGCTCTTTCAAAGCTATGTACTGTGCAGCCGAACTGGGCACAAAGACAACATGTATAGGACATAGTACACTTTTTCATTTGTGTAAGCTGTGTGGTGACCAAGTACCTCTCTTTTATGTTGTAAAATACTGGCTGCAGCTTTTTAGTGCTCTGTTAAATGGCATGCTAATTTTCCAAGCTGGTGTAATTCAGCCAGTGCATGCTCAGTGATGTTGTACAGCCTTGTCCTGCACCTGCCTGCAGGAAAATGACTGAGTGACTTGCTGTAGAAGCAGGAAGGTTGTCCCAAGCTTTTCTCCTCAGTTTGGGTACTGTAGCTCACAAGATGGTGTCCCTGATTGCTCAACTCTACCTCACAAAAGAGGTGAGAAGTTCTGTGAGCACATTGTGACTTTCATGGGTTGACAGCAGCACAAAATCAAATAGTTGGTCCCTTGAACTCACAGAACTTTCAGAGAGCTCAGAAGTCTTGGATTTGTCTGTATTCTGACTAAACTTGTATCTTTTTCATATTGCTGTATAGAGTCTCATGTTGATTTGTGGAGTAACAGCATGTGAGCTCTAAGAATGCAAGGTGTGGTATTAAGAAGGAAACATGAGCACTGCTAGTCAAGGATTTGTGAAAGGAACAAGTTTTACTGTAAAACCCCTTCCAGGCATGTGGGGTTTTGTTATTTTTAACTTTTGAAGCTTGTTTATGTTAAAAGATGTAGAATTAAACTCTTTTCCTCAGAGGAAAAGCCACTGGTCAGACTACTTGACTTAATCACTTCTTTGCATCCTGAGAAAAGGTCAGAGTGTTCCTCCTCACTATTTCATATCCAGTCACATTTGGAGGATATTTGGTAGAAAAATTGAGGTCTGGCATGGCCTATTCAGACTGAGTCACATCTGTATGGTGGTGGTTAAATTAGTATTTGAATGATAAACAATGGCTTCCCTGTGGTTTGGAAAGGATGCTGATAAATTGGAGGAACTCAAATATACTTGGAAACTGCAAAAAAAAAAAAGCCTTGAAATTAAAGCCATTAATTTTAAAAATATGAAGATGAAGTTGTCATTCTGAGTATAATGAGGAGGGATAGCACAGGCTGTGAAGTCCTTAATGCAGTACATTGGAGGGTAGAAGAATAGCCAGAATTATTTTTGTTACAGTTGGCTTCTGCTAGCAAAGAACACTTAAAATTAGTGATGTAAATTATAATTAGTTGTCAGCCTCACTTGCACAGCTCTTCCACTTACTCAGTTCAGACTAGGTGTCTTTTTGAGTATTTTAATGAAAGAACAGCTGTTAAGATTCAGAAAACCAATTGAAACTTGCAGCACTGTCCTAAATGTTTCCTTTCCTTTTGGACACAGTCTGTCCAGCTACACAAAAGAGATTCTAATTATGAACAGGCATTTCAAAGTAGTTCCACTTCTTGGCATGAAGCAAACCATTCTAACCTCAGGTGAAACTTGTAGTTTCATTGTTTTACATGTCTATCTTAAAATATGCCATTATTTCTCTAATAAATTCTCCAGAGGCATGAGATCTTGGTGGATGTTTTAGCATCTATTCAAAAAGCAGTAGTTGCAAGATGGATGTGTTTCCTCTTCAGGAAAGTGACCTTGTTGAATAATTTGGCCTTATTCTAAGGAAGATTTCCTTCACACAGAGGGTAGCAGACTTCTCTGTCAAGGTTCTCAGCAATTGCAAGCTCTTTTCAAGCATAATCACAAAATAAAGTAGTAATTGAGGAAGATTCAGGTAACTCCTAGCACAAAGGGAGTGAGTGGGGGAAGGTAGAGTGTGGCCAGCCCAGGAGAGCTGATAAACTGGTTCAGTGCCCTGTTACAGTAATATCTAGTGGGACTTGTGCCATGTGCTGTATAGATAAAAAAAATCCTCCCTCCTATAAAAATTTACAGCCTGACAGGGTCTTCTCAAGTTTGGGCTTCCAGAGGTGGTTAAAATACACCAGCAGACACTGTTTCCAAGTATTCTTGTTTCAGTTATAGAAAGCCAAACATCTATTGTAGAGATTTTTTACTTACTGTCCTCTTAGTCACTCAACCCTAATTTCAGTGCCTTGAGCTTTTGCTGGAAATAGTGCAGCTTACTCTCCCTTTTAGCATGTGATGTCACATGTCATGTTCTTACCGTTTTTGGTTTGAATCTCCAAAGAATTAGCAGAGAAATTTTGTGACTTAGCAGGATTCTGTGTCAAAGATCCCAAGTTGCAGAGGAGTTATGTCTGCTTTGTCATGGAGCTGAGCACTGACTTCTCCAGAGCCTGGTCAGAAATAGCTGGAAGGACAAGGTTGCTGCCCGAGTTAGAGAACATGGCAGTTCTCTGGAGGACAAATAGTTTGTGTGTACATGATCCTGCTTTTCATGCTCCCCCTGACAAACGGTTTCAGTGCTCTGCAGTTGTCAAAGATCAAGTAGTTTAGTCTCCAACTGATGGACAAGGCTTTTTAAGGTGGTAAAAGTACAGGCAATCAAATAACTTGGACATTCATGAAGAGAACCTTTTTAAATATGCATTTGGCTGAAATCTGTAAAAACTAAGTATCAACTGCTGCGTAGGATTGTCCTCGAGGTTCTTTTCCTTATGGGTACTGAATATCTTGGCCTGTGTCAATAGTCTTTCAAACATCCCTAACTATTATGCCCGTGTTAACTCATTTTATTACACTTTTCATCTGGCTCAGGTTAAATCAGCTGTAAGGCGTTTTGACACAGAATTTTGTTGTGAAAACACATTTTCTGTTGCTACTGTCTGGATAGTTGAATAGGTTGTTATTACCTTTTATTTGGGGAATGATGGAAAGGAAGAATTTGTTGGAAGACCTTATCTTTAAGTCTCTAATTTGTCCATTTCCCCTTCAGGGACAGCTGGAATGTAACTGCTGTTACCTTAATGTGCTCCTGTGTTTCACATGAAGCTGGTGCCTGATTAAAGTAAAGATGGGCACTGGCTTTTTAAATGTGAATTCTATGGAACTAGCAAGTTGCAGATTTCAAATGGTTTGAATTGGACTAATTAACAGAAGATCCAATGGAAATTTAAACTTGGGGTTCTGCTGTTTATGCAGAGTAGCTTCTTTAAAAGGAGATTATAAATGCATCTACAGATGCAGTTACAAAGTAAAAATGAAATGGTTTGTCTCATAAGCAGATGCTGATATAAAATTAAAAATCTCATTCCTGTCCTGTCCTGTTCTGTTATTTCCTACCTGTGAAACAATAACACCAAGGGAATATTACCACAGCTCAGTGTTTGTCTCTGTGGAGCTCAAGGATATAAAGTTGTCACTAGCACTATGTGCTGCTGTACAGAAAAAAAAAAAAAGCTTTGTAGCCCAAGGATGTTTGTTTAAAAATTGACTTTGTATCTGGAAAGGAAGTGTATGTACAATGCTATCTTCTTTGGCTATACACAAAGAACAATGTTCACATAAAGTGTGTTGCTGTTTTTCAAAGCAATCTTCCTCTCCATCCTGAGGTGGTGGTGGGGGAGTGAATAATGACCTTTGGGTTGATGGAGCTATGAGCCACTTATTTATAGCTCCTTTATAGATGCTGGATTTGCAGGCTCTGTGATTTATCTGAGAAATCTAGACCATTAAGAATGCCTTTGTAGTAATATTTTTTAGGTAAATTAGTTACAAACTTGTCTTACTATGTAGATGCTACTGATGAGGCTTAATTGAAGGTCTTTACACACAGACCTTGTTTTAAGCATGGCTGTTATGATGTTTTCCACCAATAAGCTGAGATTTAAAAAGCAGTCAGTCTACTAAAGATGTTTTGCTGATAGGAAAGATATTTTTCAATAGCTTTTCTACTTTGAAGAAGTAAAAAAAAAAAATCACTACGTTGATTATAAGAAAATGTAAAATACTAATAAAGCCTGATTGGAACAGTGTTCATGGTGGTAAACTTCAAGACCTTGTATATTTAATTTAGATAAAGCTATTCCTGTCCCTTAGTTGAAGATGAAGTGTTTTGCCTTCTAGCCTTAAGATTGAAAATGGAAACCCAACTGCCAGATTGTAATTTCCTCTCTGCTGAAATGAGAATTGGATCAAAGCTCTTTCATTAAGGATGAATTATCACTCTTAATTTTCCAGTTTATTCACATAGGCTAATGTTGTAACTCTTGAAACAGTTTGATATTTAGCAATATATCAGAAAACATTACAAATAATTAGGTGCCAGAGGATTATTTATAAAGATCAGCTGTTCAGGAATTTCTTCAAGTTACATTGGAAAACCCCATCTTTTAAAGGCATTGTTAACTGCATTTATAGGAAAACTGAAAACTGCATGCAGTTTCCTTGAAGTGAATGCTGACTCTTTCCACAGTTAAAACTTTTTTTTTCTGATTGATTTCAGTACTCATCTGAGAAGCTGAACAAAAGTGGCAGCTTGTTCCCTTTCGAAATCAATGGTAAGTTCTTCAGAAACCTTAGCTGTGTTTTACTGAGGTAATTGGTATAGCAAGCAGCCTTTCTTTTGTAAATAAGGTGAGGGGGATGGAGCATGCTGCTGTAGAGCCTGCTGGTTTAAGCTGGTCTTTGAACAATACTGGGAATAGCTGGTTGTTAGTTTTGTACTTGTGATCTGCTTTGCATAGTAAAAAGCTCGTGTAACACTTTTTTTTTTGTTCAATATCTGCCTTGGTGTGCAGAAAGACACTAATGCTGTTTTTCATGTTAAACATCTTCAGATTCCTCAGCTAGTAGAAATCTTTATAGACATTATTATATTCTTTGCCACACAGACCATCTAGCATGATGCAAACCAGAAGTTGAAGTCCAGTGCCCTCATAGAAGTGTTATTTACTTTTAGTTCCCCTTGGTTCTATTAGAATGAATTTTATCTAGCAAAAAGAAGAGTTCCAGTTATTGATATGTGAACTTTGTACTGCCTTCTTAAGGCGTGGAGTTGAAATTTTGCATGTTATGTTTTCTCTGAGCAAGGACGACTTATTTGCTCAGTGGGATTCGTGTTAAAATGTGAGTCTTGGTTTGTGAGACGTTTCAAATGGTGCTTTGTCTAAACAGCATTACCAACTAGGCAGGTATCCTGGTGGGAGTCTGCTATAGGCCACCCAACCAGGATGAAGAGAGGCAGACAAAGTACTCTGTAAGCAGCTGGGGAGAAGCCTCACAATTGCTAGTCCTTGTTGTCATGGGGGACTTCAACTTACCAGATGTCTGCTGGAAATACAATACAGCAGAGGAAGCAGTCCAGGAGGTTCCTGGACTTTGTGGAAGAAAACTCCCTGATGCAGCTGATGAGTGAGCTCAGCCAGGGGAGATACCCTGCTGGTTTTAAACAGGGAAGGACTGGTGGTGGTCAGAGGCTGCCTGGGGTGTTTGATCCTTGGGAGAAAGGAGGCAGGGATTAGGAGAAGTGCCACCTGAAAATTGTGGAGGGCAGACTTCAGCCTGTGTAGGAGGCTGGTTGGCAGAATCCCTTGGGAGGCTGTCCTGAATGACACAGGAGTCCAGGAAGGCTGGATGTGCTTTAAGAAGGAAATGTTGAAGATGCAGGAGCAGGCTGTTGAAAGATGAGCCAGTGGGGAACGTTATTGGCCTGATTGAACAGAGAGCTTTGGCTGGAGCTCAAGGCACAGGAACAAAGCCAGGAGAGGTGACCTTTGGAGGGAGGGGAAGGCAACTCAGGAGGACTATAAGGATGTTGTCAGGTTATGCAGGGAGACAATTAGAAGGGCCAGAGTTCAACAAGAAGCTAATCTGGCTACTGCCATAAAAACCAATTAAAAATGTTTCTATAAATTCATTGACAACAAAAGGTGGGCTAAGGAGAATGTCCATCCTTTACTGGAAGCAAGGAGGATACAGGGACAAAGTACCTCAGCTGACATCATCCTTAATGCCTTCTTTGCCTCAGTCTTTAACAGTAAGACCAGTTGTTCTCTGGATGCTCAGCCCTTTGAGGTTGAAGACAGGGATGGGGAGCAGAATGAAGCCCCCATAATCCAGGGGGAAATGGTCAGAGATCTGCTACTTCACTTTGACCCACACAGGTCTGTGGGGCTGGATGGGATCCACCCAGGAGGACTGAGGGAGTCATGGATGGGCTCACTGAGCCCCTCTGTCATTTACCAGCAGTCCTGGCTCCCTGGGCAGGTCCCAGGTGACTGGAGGTCACCAAATGTGGCACTCATCATCTACCAGAAGGGCCAGGAGGAGAATCTGGGAACTACAGCCCTGTCAGTCTGGGCTTTATGGAAGGCAGGTCCTGCTGGACCAACCCAATCTTCTCTAACAAGGTGACCTGTCTTGTGCATGAGGAAAAGCTTCTCCTGAATTGCAGGTGGCAGGACAAGAGGAAATGGCCTCAAATTGCACCAGGGGGCCTAGATTGGATGTTAGGAAAAATTTCTTCACTGGAAGGGATGTCAAGTATGGAAACTGGCTGCCCAGGGCATTGGTGGAGTCACCATCCCTGCAGGTATTTAAAATACATGTAGATGTGGCACCTGGGACAAAGTACCTCAGCTTTAGTTTAGTGGTGGAGTTGGTGGATTTAAGTTAATGATTGGACTCTGATCTTAGAGCTGTTTTCCACACTAAATGATTAAGTGCGTCTGCCATGTAAACAATTAAAACACAGATTCTGGACTTTTTTTTACATTAAACTTTTAAATAAGTCTCCTAGCCTGGAAGAAAGCTTCCTAAGGATTTTTAAAAAAATCAGGCGAGTTTCAGCTAGGAAATCGTCCTACAGTAGATGCTAGGAGTTTCATACATTAGCTGGACCCCATTGTGTTGGCTCTTTTACTTGCATTGAATTATGGATGGTCCCTGCCTTGAAGAGCTTGCATGCTTAAGGCAAAGCACAGTATGTGGTTGTACCCATCTGAAAGAATGGAGGAGGAAGGACAGAGGAATTCTAATAAAACATGTTTGAATAGGCCAGCTGTCTGCACAGTTAAATGATTTTGAGACAATAGGGTGTTCTTTAAATAAGATCCAAATAAACAGGATAATCCATGACATACTTTGGGCATGGAACATGTACAACTATTTGGGTTTGCAACTTTTAAAGCTACTCAGCAAGTATTTTAGTTGTTTTACCCTAAAACTTAGTTTGGAAAGTCAACCATAAGAATATACTAGTATTCAGTGTTTAAGTTCTATCTAGGTTCTTAAAATAGGTGTATGGGAAAAATGGGTATTTTACATGTTCTTTCTTTAAAGCCAGGATAAGTGAGACTTATTTGGCTAATTGGTTTAAATTAGCAAATTTTCTAACCAAGCATGAAGCACTGTTAGCTGGCCAACAGTTTTGCTGCTTTTCAATTTGCAAATCCAAAGTCTGCTGTAGTTCTTCTTACACTTCATTGTATAATGTGGAGGAACAGCTGTAAAATGTGCAGAATGTTCTCAAAGAACCGCTTCACAAAAGAGTGAGAGGCTGCACTGGCAGACTGCTTTTAACCCAGCGTTGCCACTTCAGATGAGAAGTTGTGCACTGTGTCTGCATTCACAGTAAGACTTGCAGAAGGTTCTTAAGGGATACTTTATTTTATGCATTAAATTAGGATTTGGGGTTTTTTCTTATATTCAGAGTTTAAGGGGGGGAAGGCACAAGTCTTCAGTCTGATTTAACTTTATACTGTTTCTAATTTAAAGTAAAGGTTTTCAGAGCAGAGAATGTGAACACTCTTTGGAAATTTTCCTTAAGGTGTTTTTAATAGAAAAACATAAGAACTAAATAAAGAACAGCAGTCTGAAGCGATTATCCTACACTTGCATAAAAAAATAACAAGTTCCCTGATGGCTTCTTATGTTGTTAATCTGTTTTGGTTGTACCTGAGGTGGTTCACTATTCTGTGATTTAATTGTGGTGGGTGCTGTACGCTAGGAAACTGTCCTGTTGCTCAGTGAGAAGAAAACCATAGTAGTTATTCAGTGTAAAGGAAAGTGTATTAACAAAGTACATATATATTGGAATGCCTGATTGGTTCCTGATTAAATACTTTGGTCTTTGTGTTTTTGAATTTTCTACTTGTTTTTTTTTTAGAGTGAAATTTTGATTAGGAACTGGGTATTTCTGGCTCATCCTTCTAAAGACAATTTTGATGGCTTTACATTAAACTAGGTTTAACACAAATTGCTCTTCCTCCTTTCATCTCTCACCTGTATCTCTTCTTGCTTTCAGAAGACAGTCCTTGGAAAGCTTTAAATGGGGGTTACCCAATCCAGCCTGACCCAACCAGGAATTCAGCTTACCCTTTCCCAGTGTGCCCGTTCAGCACCAGCGCTGCCAGCAATGGCAGCCTGCCGTGGCAGCAGGAGCCCTCCAACACCTCCATGGTGTCGGGATGGATAAGCGAGCTCAACCTGAACGAGAACTCGGGCCAGCCCCTGGCACCCCCCACCAAGCGCCACTGCCGCTCCCTGTCGGAGCCGGACGAGCTGGCTCGCTGCCGCTCCCCCTGGAAGCCCGGCAGCTCCAAGGTTTGGACTCCTGTGTCAAAGAGACGCTGTAACAGCGGCGGCAGCGCGACCTTGCAGCGCTGCAACAGCCACGGAAGTGCCACCTTGCAGAGAAGCACAAGCATCAGCCTGCCACAAAACATCCTGTCCCTAAACAACGTCTTCACCATCACCAGCTTCAACACCTCTCCAGTACCCAGACCTTCCTCTGCCAGCAGCGGGTTTGTGGACAGCAGCGAGGGCAGCACGAGCTCCAGCACCCGCTGGAATTCCGGAGGCCCTTGTGACTTTAACCCAAGGCGCCGCCTGTCCCTCTCCCAGGAGCACATCACCGAGACAGGGAATCTCTTGCCTTCAGCCAGCAGCACTCCCACCTCCACACCCGAGCTCAGCCGGCGGCAGGGCCTGCTCAGGTGCCGCTCGCAGCCCTGCGTCCTGAACGAAAAGAAAAGCCGGCTGAAGCGCAGACGGGAGGAGGATGTACGATGGAACAGGCCATCGTTAGACTTTTTTAAAATGACACGGGTGAGATTTTACTTTCCTCACTGTGGGAAGGGAGCTCTTGCAGGAAGGCTGTTTCTAGAACAGCGGCACTGATTTGTAGTTGTTGCAGATTTGCTTGTGCCCTGTGTCTGTCACCTTTGGCAGCAGAGCAGGTTGCTTGCACTGTACCATAAAGCAACTTGGATTCTGCCTGGGAAACCCAGTTCTTGATGTAGCATGCTGAGAGCTCTGAAAAGATGCTTAAAAGCAGAGGCCACAGAAAAATGGCTTGCTTTTTGGAAAGCAAGGAAGTAATGGGGAATGGAGTAGACATGGTAGCAAAAAGTTGATACCATCATGTTCCCCAATGCAATGATTTCTGAGTAATCTTACTGCAAATCTGTTTCATTAAGCCTTCCCTTGGTTTAAGTAATTCTATGAAGCTAAATAAGAGCAAGCAAACCCATGTATAAATAGATTAACTGAAGAAACTGCAAATTAGCAGTTGGAAAGAGATAGTCTTCTAATATGGCAGCTACAGGTGCTCTAGCTCAATGAAGAGGTGTTTTACTCCAGAATGTTATTTAGAATTCTACTTCCCTCCTCATTAGAGGTGCTGATTCAAGAACTAGAAAACTTCAGTTCATGCCTATTCTTTGTATGTAATACAAATGCATGTAACAGAACTCATTTTTTTGGAGTTTCTTTGTCCACAGAGTTGACAGTTCAAAATGTAAAACTGAATCTAACATTATGGTCAGAGAACACTTTGTGCTTGTGACAATAACCCTACTGCCTTCAGTAGATACCAGACTTGGAAGGCTTGTGTGATAGTTCTGTTATGACTCGTGGTGAGGAGGCAGTTTGCAAAAGTAGCAGTAAAATTGTAAGAAAGGGACATAGTTGGGCACCCGTGTCCCTGTTTGTGATGTGCTGTGCAAAAGAAAAGCTGAGTAGGACATGGTGTTGACTAAGACATGCAGTTTGTGTACCCCAGTACTAGTAGGTTTTACATCAAAATACCAATAAGATAGATACTGGAACTGTCTGATGCTAACTGATTTATATCCACTTGGCTAAAAGTCTCTATGATGACAACTGTCCTTCCCTTGTACTTTTGTGAGAAAACTTCCTTATCTTAAAGGATTTTCCTCTTTAAAAATACAACAATTTTGGTGTAGCTCTGGGGCTGAAGCAATCTGTTTGGTTACTGACAAGGGTGGTAACCACTTCTGTTCTAGGTATGACTAGACAGTGTTCTGAGTTTTGGCTAAGATGCAAGTTTACTAGTTAGCTAATCAGATTTTACCTGTTTCTCTGTGTTAATCACTGTTGGGATTAGTTTGCTAATCTAGACCAGAAGTATTATTGGATTTGCCTTTCAACTGCCTGTGTGGTCTAATGCAGGTTTCTTTATGTAAAATTGAAAACCTGCCCCTTTTTTTGGCTCAGTGCTTGCATTCTTCAGGCTCTGGAGGTGAGATGCAATATTTCAGGCTACTGAATAGCTTCAGTTGCTCAGATTTTATACCTTTTAAGTAATCCATAGAGCAGTGTGTATGGAGGAAACCTGTTATAGCCCATGTCTGTAGGAAGTTTTATGGCTGTTTAGAGTTTCTGCAGAATTGTACATGGTACTAATATTTAGCCAGTCTTGACTACTTTTCCTGTAAGACTATTATGAAGTGATGATTTAGTGATGACTAGCTTATTCTGCAGTGTCAAGACCTGATGTTTTCTTTCCAGCTATTTTGGTAGAATCTTCCTATTAAGGTACTACTCTGTTTTTAATCAAAGGCACAAACTATAGCTTGGAAATACATCAATTTCCAGACATGCTGAACTTTAATGAAAACATCTATTAAAAAATTAGGCAAGTACTGGGAACATTTGAAGTAAAAATTGAATTAAGTTTCCAAGGAATATCAGGGTTATTTAGAATGTCAGCTTGTTTACTCATTTCATTGTTAGAAGTCTTCTTATCTTACCTTCTCTGCATGCCCCAAATCCTAGCAGATGTATATGCTTTGAAATTTACATTGTGGTCTTAAGCAAAATTACTGCTGTGCAAAATGTCATGAGCTAATACTACAGAAGGCTTGTTTTGAAGTGTCATGCAAGATGTGCTTTATCTGCATAGAGCTCAGGGAAGATCAGGGCTACCATTAAGGAAAGTTCAGTAAGACCTTCCTTTCATGTATCTTGATGTCTCCTTATTGTTTCCAAAAATACTTTTTTCTGTGATTTCAAATTCACTTCCAAGTCAGTTTATGAAATACCTCTGTTGAAAACAAGCACTTTTAAGGGTCTTTGTTTTAAGCTTTACTGCAAATATTTTGATGTTCTCAAATCTTCCTAAAAAGCGCAAGTGAGCAAGTGGTTTTGAGCAAGTGGTTGCTCAAAACCAGGTCAGCAGTTAGATAATAGTGCTTGTGGAGAACTTAACATGGGGCAGATATGATTTATGATAGGTCTGAAGGTGGTGTATTGGAGACAGAAGTGCTTGAAGATGAAAAGTTTTGAGGCTGCAGACATTTCTTTCAATGCTGTGGTGTCCTGAGAGGTTTACACAAACAGCTGCTAAAGATGCAGAAGGCTTCTCAGCAAGGAATTCCATCAAATCAGTATTTATCAGCACTACATGATTTACTTACTCTAGCTTGAAGCAAGGCCTCTCTTACGTCTGAATGAAGATCTTGAATAGCTGTGGTTGGGTGATGCTTTAGAGGCAGAAGGGGATGAAAAGTGTGTTTTGATGTGTTCTATTTTCTTGTCTTTGTTTTAGTGTTGGTTTTTTGTTTTGGGCTTTATTTTTCATTACTGAACTGGGTTTTTTGCTAGTTGAGTTCTGAAAAAAGTACTTGTTGGTTATTGCTTCATTCCCTATTTATTTGATAAATATTAGTGCTAGAAAATTAGAAGTCTTAATTTCTGAAAGCCAAGTTTCCAGTGTCATTGGTTTTTAAGTTCAGAATTCTTTGTTGAGAAAATTCAGATTATTAATTTATCTATGTCTATGCTCCTAATTTCTGTCCTTGTTCCTGGCTTGCTGCTTCCACTGTTGCATCTTTAATATTCTGATTTCCACCTTTATTTAGAAAAAGTAAAAAATGGGCAGCTCTGAATGCCATAAACTGTTTATTTCTTTGTGCTTTGACTTTGTTGTATTCTTCCACAGCTCCTCACTCTTCACTGTACTCCCCCTCTGATTTAGGTTTTCATGCCCTTTTGGGAAGGAATATGCCATATCTTCAATTCTCCTGGAAAATGCTACCTTAATATCCAGTGAAGTGAGTGAATCATGTATGTAGAAAGAGATTGAAGTGTTCAGGCAGATTGCTGTACACGCCTGCTTAGCTCTCACGTTGTGCTAAATTCAGGAAGGATCTTTTTCTGCACTAGAAGCTGAAAATTCAAACTTGTGAAACATCAGACCTTCTAGGACATGAAGACAGCTGTAAAAACAAGTGGAAAAGACTGTAGGAAAAGATAACAAAAGCAATAGCTGTTTCCAGCCCCTGAAGGCTCAGAATTACTTTCTCCATTCAGTTGTGTGCGCAAGGAGAGCTGTAGGAGTTGTAGCACAGCAGAACGTGGTGTCTGTGCCTGCTGAGCATTTGTTCACAACCAAATGAGAGAGAAGAATCAGATGAGAAGCTGGCTGCAGTGAGCAGTGTCAGCCCTGCTCCCTGGCAGCAGACATCCCGTCACCCTGGTGTTTGGAGATGTCTGAGTGTGGCCAAGAGCCTCTCTGGGCTTGTGCTCTCCTGCAGCAAATCCACTCTGTCTCGGAGGCTGCCACAGAGTGAGTCAAGGTGGTGTTTAGACTGCTAGCTGCAGTATGAGGAGAGAAATGTTTCTTTACTGAAGTGGAAACTGCTGACTTCTTTCCAGTGTTGTGCTTCGTGAGTTATGTCAGTTGATCCTGAGGTGCGACAAGGAAAGAGCAGCCAAGAGGTTGCACATGTTTTTTGGTGTGTAAGCAAGTTTTACTGTGACAGTGAGATTTAATTCTGTTTTAGATCAAACAACACACTGTAGTTTGAAGTCTTTCTGGTGTTCGACATTCTTGTGTTACTCCTCCCCCAGTGTGGTGGCAGGAGGTTCCAGAAAGTAATATTCTGGTAGCATACTTTAAAATCCCAAACTATTTGTGTTTTCTGTGAAGTGGTGCTTGGTCTGTTTAAATAGTTAACACCAAATACCTGGCTTTATCCACATAAGTAATAGTTTCAACTATTGAATCCTGGGGCATCTCATGCATTAATTAACATTAGACTGATAAGATAACACAATGAAGAGTTTTAAGGGTCTCTAAATAGTCTAACTCAGGGACTGAAGTTGTAATTTCCTAGTACTGGGTGCTTCTTTTCTCAGAAATGCTTGAAAGTCATCTGAATTTTATACTACTGGATTTTCTTGGTACTGAGAGAGATCCTAAGTGCCACACCAGGTCAGGTCAAAGCTGCAGCTGGCACCCTGCCCAGCCAGAACAGCTGCTTTGAGGGATGCAGGAACAATGAATGTGCAATGTGATACTTCCTGCAGCACGGCCTGGCTCCTGCCAGTGTGCATCTTGGGGGTTTCAGAGTGTGCATCAGTGCTTCAAACTCTGACAACCACTGACAGAGTTATTTTCTATTGATAATCAGCTTTTTTAATCCCATATCTTGGACCTCCATGGTGTTAGGGAACAACTAAATTTTTGTAAGCAGTTCTTCATCACTTGCAACACCTGAATGCTTGATTTAGTCTTTCTTGAAGTTTCAGCTCGTCAGCAGGCAAAACACTTGGATAACTTTGATCCTTAAAGTAAATTGAGCTAAAATTGCTTCATGACTACTGACTTTATGCTGTAGATAGCAGTGGTGTAATGGCTCTATATAGGAACAAGGGCTTCTCACAGGGTGAGAGTGAACAAATGAGTCAAATACATCAACTTTGACCAAAACAGCAAAATCGGTATCACTTACATGTGAGAGCAAGCAGCAGGACTGGTTGGTAGTGATTTCAACCAACAGCAGCTGGTTGAAATAGCAGTTTAAAAACACTTAAAAGCAGAGGTGGGTGTTGGTGGATATGTGTCCCTGAAGGGTGGCAGGAGAAGGCAGTACTTAATAAAGGGCAGAGCACATCAGCCGTGTTGCAACTGAACTTGGGTCAGGTGGCTGCTGCTTTTATTGCAGAGACTTTCCTGGTAACTCCTGATCTCTGTTGTGCAATCTCTATATCCACTTAGTTGTTTCACTTTGTGTGGGCCAGTTTGTGAAAGCCATTGTGAATAGCTACAAGGGTAGCTGTAATACTAATTATTTTATTTAGTTATATAAGCCAGGGTAACAAAAGGTGTGGTTGCAGTCTGAGAGCTACCAGGCAATGGCTGGGTTTTGACCTTTGAGGTTACTGTAATGGTTGGTATGGGGACAGGTTTATGCATTAGCCATACTGTGACCTCACTAAGTTTAAGCAAAGTAGATGTGGAAGCATTCTTCTTGGTTCTTTGAATTCTTGTTGTGATTAGTGTAGTGAAGGAGCTGCTCCCTTTTGTTAAGCTCTCTCCCAGGTTGCTGTTTTAGCATGTACAAGATAAAGAAGTGATATCAAGTCCCTCACTAAGCTCACAGGGTGCCTGCCCTGTGAGTCAGGGCTGCACTGGCTGAAGTAGGTTAAGTGCTGGCTCATGAAGTTCATTCAGATTGTGTTCTGGAAATAGTAAACATGTTGCTTTAAATAGCTTGAGATGCTTATGTAAAGCTTGTCTCTCGTGGCCTCCTGTCTAAATGGGAACAAACAGGTTATTTGGGGTAGATGTAATTTCTGCTTGTGGAGTCAGCAAAGGCTGTTCTGTGCCCTGCACAGAGTGCAGAGTGATTTGGGGAAGGTCTTTAATTACGATTGCAGCATGTAATCACTTAAGCTCCTGTGATTCACTTGCAAGATGTACTACAGCATCTCGTGGTCAGAATGTAGGTCTGGTTTTTCTGCCTGTGTCTGACATGTTGCAGTTCAGTGGTGCATGGGTGGTGCAGCCCTGCTCAGATGAAATGGGTGGTGCATGTCCTTGCACTACATGAGGGTGTCTTATGCTGCAGGGCACCCTCAATGCCCTTGGGTTTGGGAATATGGTTTGTGGAAAATACAATACTGATGAGTAATATGTACAGAAGGATTGGGCTGGGGTTGATTTGGATCAATAAAATGGTGGCAAATATAGATGTATAACAGTAGTAGTTTCCCCTTGTATAAAACTGAGACCAAAAAGAACAGCTATGAATGAAGTAATTGAACCAGGAACAGAATTCTAGTTCTTTTTTTAAAATTAAATACCTATTACCAGGGGAGCCTTTAAGTTCACATTTGAAAAATAGAACTAATCCTGGCCTACCTTTACTTTGAAAAACACTTTGGGGACTTGTTGGGCTTTTTTTTTCTTCCTGTGGTGGTAATTTCTGTAAGTGATCATAAACCAGGAAAGCAAAAGATAACATGATTTGTATTTAAAATACCAACATTATATCAGAATTGCCTAGCTAAGTAAAACAGTGGTTTAAATCCATTTTGTGTAATTCTAGGCATAAACATAATTTATAGCTGGAAATAAATTGTGAGCAATGGACCTCAAGGAGAATTTTTCTACTCTTTACCCATGCAGCGTCCCCCTGTGTGCGAAAGGCTTAAGTATTTCAGTATTTCAGTGTGGTTTTTCTTTAAGAGTAATCTTGTCTTGGAGGACAAATGTCTGAATGAAAATGAGTACAGTAAGGTACTTGCAGGTTCTCTGAGCTTCAGCAGAGCTAAGATAAACTCCTGCTATGCCTGCAGGAGTTTGAACAATGAAGTGCAAGTCTGCTTCAGTCTGCTAGAGGTTGGTCGAGCTGTATTTATGTGACTTAAATCAGTTAAGAGGCCAGAGAATGGCTAAGATCAGGAGGAAATTCTCCTTGGAGACAAACAGGTATGTGAAAGATAGGAGCAGTTTCTTGAGATGCCTCCTCCTGTGGCATTTACTTCTTGAGCAAACTTCAGTGATGGCCAGTGACAGTCCCAGCACCACTCACTGCTGGAAAATCACAGGTATTCCTGAGCTCTGCACCTCCCTGGACAGCAGCTGTCTAATAAATTTCCAAGTGCTTTGACTTAGACTGTATGTTAAATTTGTCTCTCTGAAGTTAAGCAATATGCATCTGTTATGTAGTGTGATGAAACCTCCCATATTCTCAAATCAAAAATTGTGTACAGAAGTTTGAATCAAACTTTGTGTGAATAGCTATTTACATTTGGCTATCAATCTGTAAAAAACAATTGTGGAAATCATGTCTGAGGAAAGATGTCCTAAATCATCTTATTCTCTGTTCATGCATTACTACTTCCCTCAATATATATTTTTCTAGTATTGGGTCCAGTAGCCTTTTAAATGCCTCCAGGGATGTGGTTTCTATGGCAGATAAGAGTCTTTTGTGGGAAGCAGGGGCAGTTTTGCCTAAGCTGTAAAAGTTATTCAGACTCACTTAAGATAGTGTTATGTATTTTTGGATCTCTTTCCTACTGTCATGATAATATTTCATGGAAATAGAACTTCAGTCTTTCCGATCCTCTGATTAATAAAAACATGTGAGATGTCTTAGTCTCCATTTGAAAACAATTTCTGCAGGAGCAAGAGGAGGAATAGCAGGTATTAAATGTGGTACCTAGAGCCTGGGAGCCCGTGTCCAGCTGCACTTCTCTACTTTATGAAAAATTTATGAATGACTCTGCTTTTTTGGCCTGGAATTTTTTTCCCCCCATGAATTAGAGAATTACACATGAGCAGGAGTTTTTGCTCTGAGAAATAATAGCCAGGTATGAAAGCTTCTTGCAGAGTTTCAAGGACTTGAGTAGTGCCAGCTGAGGTGTTCAGCTAGATCTCCATTTCCAGTCAAACGTTTAGACTATTCCTTTCACTAATAGGGGATTTAAATCTTGTCAAAGTACTCCAGTAAAATAGGTTAATGAAATGAATATTTTGTAGAAATCGAATAACCTTTTTCAGTCATCTCAAGCTTTATTTACCCTGCTTATATAAGGTGTTACACAGATGGTACTTCCTATGTTGGAGTACTTATGTTAGAAATACTCAACTGCTGGTTTCAAAACTAAAAAATTCTTTAATGTGTATTGCATCAAAATAAAAAGCCTGTAAACAGGCTTAAGCTCCAAATATTTAAAAGAAACCCCAAACAACCAAAACAACACCCTTGCCATCACAACTTTATGCCATTATAAGTCAGTATAGCATTCTTCTAAAATTCTTAATCATATGTAGCAGCTTGTCTCTTGCTGTGTCCATTGTTTGAGCAGGCATTTGTTTAAATAACAGTAGTATTTTCAGGGCAGTATGAAAACTATTTTTAGAGTATGCATTTGTGGCATAAGTAGTTGACTTAAGCTTAAAGACAGCTTTTTAACCTTGTCAAAAATCTGTGTTTTCCGCTGGGCGTTATGTTACTATCTGACAATCAGTTTTGAGTTGGATTTTGTCATTTCAGGCATAATTGTATGGCTCTTTCATCCTTCTAATCCTAAATAGATGAACTGCACATCTGTTGTGTGAAAGTAACGTAGGAGGTCTCTAAATTTTTCTATTTCAAGAGTGACTTTGTTAACATCAGTTAAAAGGCTTATCTATAATTACACAGTTCCTATTAACACTGTGGTGTTGCAAAACTGATGTTCATTTTCCATCCCTTCCCAGATGGTTTTTAATGTGAAGCGTGTTAAAAATCTTTATTTTTAAAACTGGGTATTATGCTTAATAGCCAGCAAAGTAACACAGCAAAATTAAGCTTCAGGCACTATACCAGGTGAAAACAGAAGTACTCTTGTACAAAGAGCTGAGAATTTTCACCAAAATGTGTGTAGCAGCAGTGCCTAAGGACAACACTTTGTGCCATGACTGATTTTAAAGGGCCTTGGGGGAGCAAATATTTGGAGCTTTCTCTGCTGCTGGGGAGGTGCAGAGACTTAAGTGTGGGTTTTAGTTCTTTAATTTGTTGTGACAAATTTTTGTGGAAGCAAGAAGAACAGTTTCTTAAAATGAAGAATGGTATCTAATATATTCTGTTTTTTTCAGTAGGAGGCAGACACTGTATAAACCTTCCAACATCTGCCTATAAGACAGGCAGGACAGGTCATAACTTAATTTGATAGTGAATCTTGTAGGGCTTAAGATCCCAGATGGTGTCAATGGTGTGTAGCTACTGAGCTGACTTGTGTGAGCTTTTAGTGTAGAACTTGTGGGCTCTATCCAAGTAACGTGTAACTGAGCTCAAAGTGGATTTAGTTGTCGGAGACGCTGCCCTGTGGAATTCACTTTGCTTTTGAGCAGTGCACCTTTATGGCTGCAGTACATGTGTAGATGGTGGAAGCCAGAGCAGTGCTGCCTTTAGAGTGTAGATATTGCAAGAGGGAGATGTAGGAGACTCTAGCAGCAGACTGGAGTGATAGGTTTGGATTTTCTATGCTTGATGGTATAGCATCAATTAAACTGAGAGGGATGCTTGAATTTCAAGGTTTTCAGTATTTTTGATTTTCCTTAAAAAAAAAAAAATAGATGTTATTACTTAAGTTAGAAGCATCTCTGATAGCAATTAATGGTGATTAATTATCTATCAATTTCTTGAACTTAACAGTTCAGATAATTCTACAATTGAATAGAGCTAGAGAAAAGGGCATGGTTAATTAAATACGAAATGAGATGTTGAAACTACTGCTTCTCAATTTCCTCACAGTTCTTTCTGAATCTGGGGTGTAATTGAGACTCCCCATGCACCATCCAATAAAGTGTTTATTGGGAACTTGAATTAATTTTTTCAGGTAAGTTCTATAGGTGCAAAATAAAGTAACTTAAACTGTATCCATTTTTGTTCTGAGTTGTGGACCTTCATCACTTGCTGCTTTAGTTTTCTTTTGTTTTATTTCATGTAGATGAAGATGTGCTAACTGTGAAACACTTCACAACCTCTATTGTGTAATTTTAAGTTTGGGCTCTCCAACTACTTGAATTTTTGTTGTTGAAGGATGTCCTTAAGCAAAAGGCAGTGTGCAAGGCTCTGGTATAAGGCATTATCTTCCCTGAAGCTGTGCTTTCCTGTGGTCACTCTGCAGCATGTTTGTCATACATGCTTTGAAATTATGGAGGGTTTGGTTATGGAAACCACTTTAGCATTTGTTTTTCCCTTCCTCACTCCCCTCCCCTTGCCACCCCTGTGGTTTGAGTTTTGTATGAGGAGGACTCAGAGGAAGGGAAGCTGAATTCCTTTTCCTTGTTTTCCTCTTTCAAATACAATGGTGATTACAATGTCTGTATGAAACAGGCATTATATTTTGGTAATAATGTTTTGTCTCAAAGTGAGTGAGTCATCTTCTGACTGCCAGGCTCCAGAATATGACAGTCCTTAAGAACTTTCCATATGAGGAAGCAATAACAGATTTGTGGGATGGCTAATGAATCATGGATAATTAGTGTCCTGGTCCTGCTAAGCTTTAGCATCTGACAGGTATTTTTACTTTTAGTGGGGTGGTTTAGAGAAACATTCTCTACCCAGTTTATAATTTGATCTAATATGTGAAACCTTTAAATGCTAGCTTTTTATATCATGGTACAAAAACAATGAGTTGATATCACAGGGTTACCTTCTTTTTTTTTTTTGTCTAGTTCTTGTGGGTATATTTTAGGGCATCACAGATTGAGCTATAAAGATTGAGCTATAATCTATTAAAAATAAAACTGTAGTCTATTAAAAAGTAATTATTGTTATGGTGAGGGGGACAAGTGATATATTTTGCCTGTATTGGTGTGCATGTAGTGCTAGCTTCATACTGATTTAGATAAGAAGGATCCTTGATATATCAAAGACTATGTATTTTTAGCTTAGTTCAAAGTACTACAAATAATTACTTCAGTAAGCTGGAAGCTTCCAGTTGCCAGTATTTGGCTGCTTCTGAGAGTAGCCTGGGGCACTTAATCATCAGAGCTCACACTTGTGGGAGAGTCCTGCCCATAGCATTTGGTATGTGCTGAACATCAGTGGTCTCCAAATCCCTGCTATTTCAGTGCTTCTGATGTTGTTCGTGTATAGCTCTGTGCCTGGTACAAAACCAGTGAAGTTTCTTTGGTTATTGATGGTTTTTTGACACTAGAGCTGTTAGTCTTTGTACCTTGTCCAAGGAACAGCCATTTTTGAGAAGGAAGGCCTTTCAAAACAGGTGTTGTAGAACAGGAAAGCTTTTCCTAAGAGCTCCAGGGCACATCTGAGGCTTCTTGTACAGACTTATGGCAGCAACTGTTCATATTGATGACAGATCCTTCAGGCAGGACCAGCAGGTCCTGTCCCAATACCTTCAGCCTCTACAGGGCTTGGATTGAAACATACTTTTAATTTTTCCAATCCTGTTCTAGTAAATAGGCCCAGTTAACTGAGACTTGATGTACTCTGGTATCGATGTAAGTACCTGAGGATTAATTTGCAGTTGGCCAAGTTGTTGGAGATAATGTCAGACTTAAATTTGATGCTTTTACCTCTTCCTGCCATGAACAAGATGAATATCTAGGTAGCTTAAATAAGGGGAGGGAATGGAGCTGGGAACTGATATCCATCTAGGTCTCCATTTCAGATACGTCTCAGCTTGGCTAATCCAGATCTTGGGTAATTCCCCCCTTCATTATGATGAGAAAGGTCCTTTACTTACAGCTGTAATTTCTAATTAATGGCCCTTAATTTGTTAGGAAAAACTTTTTTAGGTTGAGCAGTGTTAGAGGGGGAACATATTTTTTCCAGTCTTGCTCCTTAAAATGATCTTGCTGTCATGAACAGATTTGAGTTTCCTGTGCTGAAACATAACTGATAACTACATTCCAAACTGGAGTTACATGGGTCATAAAGTTTGTCAAGAAGTGGCCTTGTGGGTTTTTTCTGACCACAGCAGAGTATTTTCTTGACCTAGTTATTTTTCAAAGACAGATGACTGTTTTTCTTACCTTAAACATTGTTGCCTGAAGGGGTTAGTCTGGTTTGACACGGAGTTTGGAGAACCTCTAGTCTCTGCCTCTGATACTGTTGAATTTGGATGCTATTCTGCCCCAGCTGTGTTCTTAAAAAAAGTAAGATTCTTGAACTTGAAAAGCTCCTTCAGTAACAGGCCTTAAAAAGGAAACCTTTGTCTGCACATAAGGCTTTTTCCTCTAGGATGAATCTTACATGGCACAAACCTAAAGTATGGAAGTGTTCTACTGGGAGTCAATATTTTTTTTCAGATGGTATTTAAGCATCTTTACAAAATGCATGTTTGTGTTTACTGGGAATTGGCAACCCAGCATGATGTCTGCTGGCTAATTTCACATGGTCTAAACTTTTTCCTCCTAAATGTTGCCAGTTTCTTTCCCTCTTGCTGTATCTGTGTGTTCCTCCATGTGCTTGTGTTTTATAAGGATGTTATGGACTATTACTTGCTGCTGTAAGCTCTCTTTCTTTTGGAGAAAGGACAGCAGAACTGAATGCTGGAAGTGAGAGTGATTCTTTGTCTATTACTGTGTGAGAACAGGACATGTGCAGAATTAAATAGTTTACACAGCTTGCCATTCCTCAGGTTCTGCTTCATGTACATTGCTGTTCTGTGAGTTCCTTTAGCTTTGTTCTGAGTTATTTTTGCAGCTCTGCTCTGCTGCTTTCTGTTTAGGGATTTTTTTTTTCAAGTTCTTTGGTCTGGTGTCAAAATCCTATTTAGATCCTTGTGGAGAATAACTGTCCAGAAAACCAGCTGTTCTTCCTGGTGCTGAGCATCCTTAAGTCCTGCTCCACTTTCATGATGGCAGTGAGGAATATTCTATGACCTGTAGCAGAAAGATCCAGTGGAACTGAGTTCTGGTCTTGTGTGGTGGCATGACCACACTTAGTCCTGTATAAATACACTGAGCTGTTCTTAGGCTACTGCAGAAGCTGCCTTATACAAAACATTCCCTGACTAGGTAGGCTTGGGGTCTAGTGACCCTGGTGTGTGCTGGATGTTGTAGCCATGGCATGTCTGAGAGCCAGGGCTGAGAGTATCCAGCATCTGTGAAGCCATGTGAGCTCACTCCAACATCTCCCTGTCCCCTCTTTGCTCCCAGGCACACAGGACATCCTTCTGCTAATGTGATCAACTCTTTTTATGGCTTGCACTTGTATTTTTTTTTTTAGTGAATCTGCTTCTACAATCAGTGACTGTGGTTTTGAATCTTTAACATTACCATATTAAATTGAAATCCACTTAGCATGGTTCTGGCTTTTTCTGTCTTAATACATATTCTGAAAAATATGAAGACCTTTGGGGAACCATGAGACAAGTTGCATGTGTGGTAGTCAGCAGCTAGAGGATGGTGGCAGAAGAGTGAAAACTGCCCAAAAGGTCTGCTCCCAAGTAGAATTTGGGGGATATCTTTCTTTCATTGCCACTGTCAGCAGTTTGGTAGTCTGGAAGTTAATGCCTTAAAGCTGTGGGTTAAAAAAAAGCATGCTAGTGTACTTGAGGAGGGGATGCCGGAGTTTGAGGGGGAAGCAAGGAGTGTCCCCTGCAACCTTTTTAGTGTATGATCTAGGTCTACGAATAGCTCTCAATGCCTGTCTCTTCCAGTTATTAATTCCCTGAGCAGCACTATTTGTAAAGCTGATGTTCTTGAGATGGCCTTTGGTTTCAAATACCTGTTTAGACATAAATGCTGTTTTTTTCTTCAGGTATGAGTGTACTGATACATGCTGGATCTTCTGCTTTAGGAGTTCCTCATGCACCTGTGAAATAACTTCAATTAAGATTCCTGTTCTCCTGTGTAGTGATGAAACCAACTGCCAGTTACACATAGCAAAAATCAATATACTGCCACGTTCACTGCAAGTAATAGCAGCAATATGAGGTGTTTCTCTGTCCTGCAGTGTAACTTGTGGGAGTAGCAGGAACTGTGACCTAAATAGAAAGGAGATTCAAACTAGTGCTACAACATAGTGTCTGCAGAGTGTAACAAGTGACAGGTTTAGGACACTTTGAGTTTCTCCTCTGTTTATCTGAAAACAAAACAATCTTTTTTTGCTTTGATATCTTACAGGAGATTTTGCAAGCAGTGCTGCTTGGCTGCTTTAGCTGCTGTGATACTGGGGTGGTTTTTTTTCTTCTGTTGTGGTGAAGTCTTTCCCTTGCTGTGAGACAGACTTCATCATGTCTTCCATGGGGGATCATTTGATCTGTATTCATTCAGACTGAGGGTCAAGTCCAGTTTTGTAATGGTTATATGGTTTGTAAAGCATATTAGTGGTTTTACCTTTGGGTTACAGCAGAAACAACTTCATCCTTGAAGTTGATGTTTGGAAACTGTAAACCAAAGGATTACAGAGAGGAAATGAAGGAGGGGCAGGATGTTGAAATGTATTTTTCGTGAACAGTCGTACTTGTAATAACCTCTAATCTGTAAGAACAAACCTCAGTGGAACTGTTAGTGAACTATGAGTGCTGCTGTTAACTCCCTCTGCTTTAAACCTCCTTCCCCTTCTACATGTCCATTCCAAAGCAGTCATATTTAAATTCTTTAATGTGACTCATACCTACATTGAGTTTTCTTTTCTCCATGTGAAAAGGTTTTGTGTACACAGAATAAGGCTACTTTCACACTTCACTGGCCAGCTTGTGGTCAAAATATTTTTCTGTGATCTATTTAAATATGTCCTGAGATTTATGATAAATTTGTTCTTGTGTAACATTCCCCACCCTGCTAGTTTCTCTTCCTTAACCACCTTCGTTAGGCTTACATGCTGTGGAAGCATCAATTTCCAAGAAGTACTGTCAGATGTATGGCCAAGCTGAAGTTTCTTGTTGAAAGAGATTACACAGGTTCCTGGGCTTCAGTATCCTATAAAAATCGAGTGAATATTGCAGACATTGCTGTGGTTTGTTTCATTTTACTTTAGGATTAGCACATGAGCACCATCTAACATGGATTTTAATTGGAGCTGGATTTTATTGTTCATTTCCAACATGGTTGGTTTGTTAGAAAACTGGCATGAAGAGGAAGATTGTGGGTGATTTCTTAAACTTATTCATGGGTGATCATATAATGTGCCCTTATCAAGTGTGTTTGTGCCCTGAAGCTGATTCTTTAGCTCTTCCTTCCAGCTGATCCCTCTGCACTGTGCCTGCTTAGAGAAAGTTATTGCTGATTGTCTCTTTTGCCATGCTAAGTATTAAACCAGGCTCTGCCGAAGCAGACTGTGAATCTTGCTTACCTCTGACTACTATTTTTTTTCTATTAGCTTTTATTCTCTCTCCTTTTACGGCTGTTTTGTGTTGGTGACTGCAGTCACTTGTTTTTCTTGTCCTGCTCTGACCCTTCCAACTGATTAATTCCTCGTGATGCAGTTTGATGGTGTGACCTTGTGCTTTTCTATAAATGTGCCCATGATATCATTTCAGTCAAGTTCATGAATATTCCAGCCTTCCCTTATGTGGCTGATGTCACTCAGCTTTAACTCGTGAAGTATGTTCATATAATGTACTCTTTATGGCATATATTTTCCCTTTTTTAAAGTAGTCTTCAGAAGCATTGTCACAAAAATGTATTGCCACCTCTATCTTTGAGTAGTTGTTCTGTTTGTGGATTAGATTTCTGCTCTGTATGAGGGTCTCAGTGTTGCTGCACTGTCTTGCAGAAGTCATAAATGATGATTTAGCTGGTCATGGAGGACAGCACTAGAGTTAGGAGCAGGTTTGTGTACCACATTTGAGATAAACAGCCGTGCTCTTAAGTACCTGAAACTGGAAGAGATACAGTTCTTAGAAAACTGCCTGATCATGGTGAAGAAACAACAATTATTCTGTTCTGGAGTTGTCTCTGTGTGCTTTCCTAGAGTAAGCAACTGAGGTTCAATGTTTGGGGTTTTTTTGCAGGCAGTGCAAGTTTGTTGCTGTTAGTGCCTTTAGTACAGACTATAGCTTGACTTTCTATTCCAAGTGCTGTGTCATAGCGTGGTTTTGAATAACTCACCTCTCCTTTTGGGACAAGGTGTAACTTCCAAGAGTAGTTGTGTCATGCTGCTGTTCTGGGCTGCCTTGGACTGCATTCTGGTCACTCAGCTCCCTTGCCTGTCTTACTTGTGGAAAAGTCTTTTAACCTGCTTTGATTAGGTCAGTAAGGGTAAGTAGAATATGACATTGATTGCTCTGCTGAGTGGAGGGTGTGATCTCAGCTCTAAGGGCATAAAGATATGCCAGGGCAGAGGTTTTTCTCTGGAACTATATTCTGGTTTAAGGTCTGTTTGGATGGTAGAAAGTGGACATGTGCAATAAAACCAAACCAGTAATTCAGATACAGTTCAGAGGCTTTGAAAACTTTCTCAAGCCTCCACCCAAGAAACTTCCTGTGAGATCAGTGCACACAAGAAGAAGATATGAAAGTACTAGATTTAAACTGAATTACTGCACAAGATTCATCCTCTGTGAGGTTTTTGATGTTCAAAAAGATTTTTTAAATTCAGTGTGGTATATAAACATATTAGGGAAAATAACTTGCTTCAAACTTGTATCTGTAAGACTACTTGAGTGTAATGACTGCTGGGGATTTTTGGTGAAGGAAGAAAATTGGCTTCCAACAAATGCAGCTGCAGTCCTGATGTGAAATGAGCTTTTGTTGCAAAAATTACAAGGCTGAGAACTTGTGTGTGTGTGTGTAGGGGAGAATTTCCATTTTGAAATGAGAATGGTTCAAGTTTGCGAAAAGCAAGAGGAACCTTTTCTGTTTTAGAAGAATTACCCAGGAATAGACAGTGCCAAGAAGCCTCTAAAATCTGGGGACTTTTTTGGTATGGTTCAAAGGAAGGTCACTCAGTGCTGGAGGGCAGTCCTCTGGTGTGGATTTTGAGTGTTTTTCGAATCTGTGTGGAATTTACCAGGATTCAAGTGGTCACATTTATAATTTTTTACTGTGCATTTTGAAGCAAAATAATAAAGAATTTTTTGTTGAATGAAAAAAATATTTATGGCATAAGTTAGTACAGTTGCTTTCAGGTGAGTCTAAAGAAAATCAGGACTAAATGAAATTAAATTTCTTTCAAATCTTGCTAGTTTCTTCATATCCAGTTGTTTGGAGTTGTTCAACTTTCTATGCAAGCAAAGATAAAAAAATGAATTATTTTAACATGCCTTTCTTTAGGTCCTGAAGTATTGGTTTTCTTTGTTTTTGAATAAGTCTCTAAATTGATTAACTTTTAATATAAATTATTCATTTATGTGTAGCAGAAGGAGCTGATTTCTCATTTGCTCTTGAGATCAAGATCGAAAGTGTCAGTTTGGAGTGAAAACACTGCTTGTATTTGGGCAATGCAGGATGGAGTTAGGACTCGTGTTGTTTTGATATCAGGAGGGGTTGCAGCCTTTTTCTGTAGGTGATTTGCTGTTGTCATGGTTATAGTTTCTCTGACTGTTCCCAGTGTTGGAGATCCCATCACAGATTTTGCCACGTGAACACATCTGCTGTGTTGTGTATCTGACTTTCAGGAAAATACTTTGATCAGCCATCACCTGTCTGGTTTAAAAATGCAATTAAATAGTTCAAGTAAATATTTGCATTAGCTGGGAAATAAGGAGGTACCCTGGAGATTAGGTCTGTTGTAATAATGAAATGATAAAGAACAAAATGAAACTCCTGAACAGGAGTTCTTAACATTTATGTGCAGTAAAAGGTAAAAAGGGATTAAATTAAATTTCTAATGTAAGTCATCAACTGGATAATTAGTAGATAAGTCCCTTTGTGTTAAGCTTAATTTTTGCTATGTCAAATATGTATCTTGCTGACAGGGTGTTTTTAAAAACCTGGAGTGGCTAAAATGCTCTGACTTCAACAATAAAATGGTAGAGATGTGAAGAGCTTCTCTTAGCCCAAACCTTTTGGAGCCTGAGCTGCAGCACCCTGTGTGGAACAGAAGCCTGAGTAGTTTTCCATTAGTTGTTCTTGCTGCAATACTGGTGTGACACACTTCATCCGCCCAACAGCCTTTTTTAAGAATCTTGAACTTGCACTAGTTAAAAAATAACTTGGTTCATTCAGTGCTCTGTGAAATGACTGTTCCATCGATCCGGATGTTTGCTTAACAGCATTTCCACTTTAACTGTCTTCCTATGCTTTTGAGAAAATAGCAAATGCATCCTCAGTTCTTAAATGCAACTGTTTCTGCTTGATTCCAGTGCTGCTGAGCAGCCAGCCATGTGCTGATAACTCAGTTATTAATGTGGCAACCTTTTAAACTTCAACCAAGTGACTAAGTACTCAGGTACTCAAATTAGGTATAGAAACTGATAAAGTGATGTAAACTAAAACAATTTCAACAACTACTTTGTCAAGTGTAACTGAAACATTTTACAGCTAGTCTTGGTAGGGTTTTTTTTTTTTTTTTGATCCAAAAGAATATCCTTTCTTATAGGCATTATAAAGAAAGATGATTAGGGAAACTGGGAAAGGAGAAAGGATCAACTCACTGAACTGTTTTTGTAGATGTTTGTACAAATTTATCTTTTTCTGACCAAAGACCATGAAATGCAGTATACTCATCTGAACTGTACTTATGTTTAATTCTACTGTGCTTTATTAATGCAAGGTATACAGGGTGATTTCACAAGGGTTATCTTTATTCTGTCAAACATATTTCTCTTGTAGTACAGAAACACCCTCTGGTTTTAATTTGAAAACAGCACTAATGTTTTTTCACATGAATTATTTTGCAGTATTACCAAAGGAAGCCTGGACTTTTTTTTTTTCTAATCATACCACCAATTTGACAACTCTTTGAGGGGATAAGGTTTAGGAAGGCCCCATGTATGAGTTGAGGCTTGCCTATGCAGCAGTTATCTCGTGAGAAGGGTGTGAGGTGTGAAGGACAATGACAATTGTAGAATGCAGACACTCTTCTGTTAGTATAGTGCCTATTCCCAGTTCATTCTTTGTACATGTCAACCCTTGATAATTTCAGTTTTCCCCTAAAAAAGAAGGGGCATATCTTGATATTTTGGGGGGTTGCAAAAGTAGGCACTCTTAGTCAGTAGTTTTTTTGAACATGAAGGATCTCCAGCACAAAAGTGGTTCCATGATGTGTTTGAGTGGGATAAAATATTGAGCTATATTTTGGAGGCCTGTTGAAAATTTTTAACATTCACTGTGTGCAATACCCTAGTGTTTCAGGTATCATTGCACAGTGTGCCTTGATCAGAAATATCAAAGTGTTGAAATGCTAGTTGCAGATTTTTTTTTTTCATTTGTAACTATTTCATTTTCAAAAGGACACGATGTTCTCGTGCAATAGGAGAACAACATCCTGTGCCTGTCAGTGGAAGGAGAAGTGGTGGATCTCACTCTGGGGTAGATCTTTAGGTCTGCCCTGGAACCAAGGCCTGGCTCAGTGTGTCCCTTCTGGGGTCACTGCTGCTTCCCTGGGGTCACTGCTGCCTGCTGTAGGTCGAGTCTCTCCTCCTTCCACCTTACCCAGGAAGGATGCAGGTAGCAGGGGGCTGCAGTACCACACTTGGTAACATTTCTAGCTCCCTGCTGTAGAAACTGCCTTCCCTCAGCCAAGCCTGAATAGTAAAACCAGAAGGTATGTAGCCTATGGTTCTTTTTCTTGTGCAAGAGGGAGACTAGTTTGTCACAACTCAAAAATCCTGTGTGTGATTGCTAGGGCCTCTAAAGGTTTTACAAATGCAGAGTTCAAAAGAGCCTTTAAGACCAGAGGTTGAGCAATTTAGCTCTACATACTGTCCTTCTGCGAAAGGGTTTTGCATATTCCCAGTTTTCTTCAGGTGTGGCTTTTGATACTGTATGAGACTTTTTTCCCTTTGTCTAGTTATATTTTAACTATCTCAGTTTTCAGTTCTGTTTTACGCTGATCAGTGTGTGCTTTGCTTGTCTTCTAGAATAATTCACATGACCAGTAAAGAGCAGGAGAACCTTGTGGTCTGGGCAGTATTGGAACAAGAATAAAGTGGTATAAATTGCTTAGCAGGACTGAAAGTTTTTTGAACTTCAGCTAATGCTGGGTAACTCCATTTGAGCCAGTGTGCTGAAAATTGTCCCTTTTAAAAGATGTGTGTTACAAGGGTATTTCAGTTTGAACTGGTAGGTTAAAATAAGTGATATGCAGTAGTGTTATGATGTACAAATAGTATGAAAGATCTTATAACACATATGACAGGTGCTTGTGGCTTAACTGTCATGTCCTATTTTGTAGAGCTTCAAGGTTACTTGTAACTGCTGAGAGTGGCAGAAATCAGATGTGCTTGAAGCACAGTCAACACAGAGCCTCACTGAAATTCTTCATCAGTGCACAGAACCAAAACTCATCCAGAGGCTAAGACTCTTGATGTGCTCCAAACCCCTCAAATATAAACTTACTGTGGGTTTTTTTTTTTCACTTCTCTGCTTTCAGCATTTAGTTGAGTTTACTTTTGCATAATAGCTTGCCTAGCAGGTTTTGGTTTTGAGACTTATTCTTCATAATTGTTTCAAGGATACTTCCTGCATCAAAATATGGACTTGAAGGTTTCAGGGATTTCAGTGTACTGTCCTGAAGTGCAATGCACAGGCCATTGTGTTAAACATTTAATATTATTTTAGTTGTGTAACTCTTGTAACTTGAGCCTGTGTTACTGTAGAACCAAAAAAAATTTTTTAGTTGAATTTCCAAGGCTTGTTAAAATTGCATGTCCCAGAGCAATAAGCTTGCTTTTTTCAATTTTGAAAAGCTCTCATAGTTGGCACAGTAAGGTGTGTTTTCAGGGCATGCAAGTGTGCAGTTGGGTAGGTAAATGGCCCTTAAGCTTGTTAAATAGAAGTAGTTTGTCAGGTAATAATGGAATTTATTATGAACAGAAATACTTAACTTTGCAGTGGAGTGTTTCACTTCGAGACTCACCTCAGACTTATAACTAAAGTATGTATGTGCTCCCTGTTGAAACATAGTATTCTCTGGTATTGATATTCTAAAAGAACTGAATTCTTTCTGCTCTCCTGGGGAGAGGACACCTCGTGGAGAGTTCAAATAACCATAAGAAGAAATGAGAATTTTCTGTATTTTCTGTTACTGAGCCTAAGGTCCCTTAACAGCAGAAAGCATGGAGCCTGAGTAGTTAGGTGGTAATTAATAATCTTGAATGGCTTCACTATACTGGAAAGAACTCAATTGATTCCCATTTTGAGGAACCAATGAACTCCTGGACATCCAAACTGTCTGGTTGTTTTCATATCCTTTGGACAGAACCCTGGTTTAAATTCAGCTTATTTTACCTCTGTTCTGTGGTGGTTGAGCTCTGCAGGAGGTGTCTTCTCCCTGCAAGTGTGGGCAGCAGAAAGAATTCAGTTTTAAGAGAAATGGATCCTCAAGTCTGTAGGGTGCCTGCCTGTCAATAATAATGTTTTTGTTGCATCTTGTAGTGATACAGTCTGATTCAAAACCAATTAGATTAAACTTTAGGCTGTGGTTAATCGGGTAAATGTGTTATTCACTGCTTGGTGGGGGAAGGAGGAGTCCTTTGTAATGCATACTTGCAATACCTGAAGTATGTATCCACTTCTTAAATCTTAACAACTGAAGAGTTGGATTCCCACCTTTACCTTGAGTAAAGTGTAACACAAGCTGGTTTAGATGGCCTGCAGACATTGGTAGTGGACACAAGCCATGTGTGCTTGTGTAAATACAGCCATTGTAGAAAATGAACTGTTGGATATTGTCAGGGAATTTTGTGTACCTGTCAGGATAAAATGTTTCTCCTAGGAGGAACAAGGGTGTCACCACTCCAAATCAGGAGGAGTTAACACTGAATAAGTTAATGGTAGTGACCTTGCAGGGTGGTATTGATGTGTTTATTCTGACCAGTGTCAGGAGACAAAGATTTGTTTGTGCCTGCTTACAGGGCACACGCACAATTCATTTATATATTAAAAGGCCTTTTACTTAAAAGGCCTGTACTTTTTTTCACTGTGCTGTGCCATTGGAGGCCTTGACATGGAAACATGTTGCTGAATAATGATCATCATGAGGACTGAAGTAATAATGTTTAAAATGCGAAGTAGTGGTAACAAACTTACTGAGGTTTAAAAAAATACATGTATTGTATGACTTTTTTTAAAAAAGTCACATTTTGTTCAAACTACCTCAATGCTTTTTGAGCATTATTTTTAAAGTTAGAAGTTCAAGACTTGTAAGATCAGACTATGCTTATAGATTATTAGCTACTTAAGTTAGGTAAAATACAAATCTCCTAATGATTCCTATTTTTTGCCAATATATAATTTGATACAGTTGGAACCAGCTGTAGATCAATTTCACATAGGCTTGCTATGCAAGAATAATGGCTGAGAGTTTGTGTTGGACTTGTGGATCCCAGTTGCTCAGATCCCTTGGTCATTGGGGTGGAGGGGAGAGATCCCTGAATGGACTAGGATAGAACTGCAGTTTGTACAGCTTCTTCTGACTTGCCAGTTCCTTTCCCTGGCACACAGCCACCCCTCAAATGGATATGGACTTGAGAGTTAATCACAAAGCCTTTTCTTTGTGATCACTGATTTTTAAGGACAGATAACTGTTGTCCTTCCAGAGCCATCTGGTGTGTAAGGGAAAGGGTGGATGAGCAGATCCTAGAGAGCCTCACCCTGGATCTTTTTGCCATCATCTTCTCCAGCTGCTTTCTGAGGCTGTGATTCATCTGTCCCTATAGTACTGCCTGAATGCAAAATCATACTAAATACACATATGTACTAGTGAATAAGGTGCCAGCTTTGTAAAAGGAATCAGGTAGGCTACACCTCCCAAATCTTCACAAAAGTGTCTATGTGCAAGCAAGCATCCTTGCCTTATGAAAGTCGGATGCTTTGCTGTAAGGCTTGCAACAAGCTGCATTTTTGAAGATTTCCAGATCCTCTGATTATATTCCTGGTTAATCACCAGTATTAGTTTGGTCTCATGTTGTAATATATTTGCAGGTTATGCAACAGCCTTAGGGAGTTGAACTACAAGTTGTAATCTTAGTTTTTACTCTTAAACATACTTGGCAATAAATCTTAAATTTATTGCGACAGTTACTGTATGTGCTGGCTTTTGTCCATGTGCTTTGTGTGGCCACTCACAGTACTGCAGACTGATTCTGTCCTCGGAATGGCTTTTACTGAGCTGAGGCAGACTGTCCTTTGAGAGGTGTCCTCTCCAAGCAGCCCTGGTTTGGAGCTTTTTTCCCCCTGGAGAGGGACAGACCACTTGTCACATGAGTGGGGAGCTTTGGCAGATGGGACACAGTGGTTGCTGCTGGGGCTTGTGGAGATGCTTCCCAGCAGGAGCAGACTTCACCATCCTGGCTCTGGTCCTGGGAATGGCCTGTCCATGTGTTGTGCTGTCAAGGAGCCTTTCCATGTACCTTGCTGTTAGAAGTGCTGAGTCCTGTTTCCTCCACTGGGGGGGAAAAAAAGGGCAGTGAAGTGGAAGGAAACATCCCAGGGGCTGCTGGGTGGGCAGCACTGTTGTATTTCCTTCACACTGAAATTATTGTTGCATAATGCCAGTGCCAAGAGAATGTTCTATTAATAATACTGATTGCTTGAAGTTTCAAAGCCCTCAAGACTTTGTTGGAACCCATTATAGTGGCTGTGTGTTTCTGTTGTGCATTTGTAGAATTTAATTTTGACCTATGTACTACATGCTGGGAATTTTTTTGGTTTTCTGCTGCACACAGTCTGCTTCCCAGGAATGCTTGACCTGTGCTGCAAGGCCTAGGAAACCAGCTTTCAACCCTTATTGCTGCTGCCCTTTGTGACAAATAAGAACCCTATGAGCTCATATTTTACATGAGTTTTCTGCCTTGCTCTATGGTAAAATTCCTGAATCTGACACAATTAACAGTGAAGCTTTTGAATATTTGTGCTGCTGTTTATGCGAAAACAAAACTTCTGCCAGGAGGATAAGATGAATATATTCCTGCTATCAAGTGCATTTCTCAGAATTTAGTCTGCATGAAGTACCTAAAGCCTTGCTTCTCTGAGTTCGAGGAACCAGCAATCCCTTCATTCTGTCCCTTGTCATGCTGCAGAGGCCACCAGTGTTGTGTCACATACTGAAAGCAGAATATCAATGTAAACTCAAAGAGGTAATTTGAGGTTTGGGTGAGTTTTTGAGTGGCTAACAGCTGCAGCTTGAAACTCATCTCTGAAAGAAGGTGCTTGCAGCAGCTGCTTTTGATTTCTCTCCCCCTCTAACAGCAGCCTGGCCTGGCAGAATGTACTTGTGACCAAAAAAAAAAATAAAATCTATGTGTTTAATGAGGGTGAAACTTGGCAACTATGTCCCAGAAAAGCACTGCCAGGAGTTGTGAACCACTTTTCAGATGGCTTAATGCTGTTAATGATCGGTTGTTCCTTTCCAGATAGGAACCTCCTTTGTGTGAAACACATTGCCCCTTACATTAAAAAAATCTGCTCTGTTCTGTGAAGACAACGTATATAGTGTTACATCGGCCCAAGACTGTCCTTAGTCAGCAGGTTTGATTTCCAGAACATGATTAGGAGCATTGCTGCACAATAAATATTCTGAGGCATCCTAACTTGTGTTTCAGTTTAGACTCTGTGGATTCTTTTAAATGGGCAAGGAAGAGGGAGCTGGATAAAAATATGCTCTTGCCTAAGCAAGGGAACAAGCTAGAAAAACAGATGGTGCTAAAAATAGCTTATTACTAAGGTCTAAATATGGCTCTGTGATTTTCCCCCCCTTATAAATAATGCAGCTATAAATCCTGCTAGGTATCAATAAGTATTGAATTAACTCCAAACTGCTGAGTGTTACAGAACCTTCTGGCAGCTTTCCAAGCTTGGTGTTGCCCTTCATTCACAGGATCAACATTTAATTCCTTAACAGGGGAAACCTGAAGAATTCATCCTCTTTGAATGGAAACATAGACACAGGGAGCTTGAATGAGCGGCTCCAGGCTCAGGCATCCCATTGCAATGGAAGGGGAGCTGTGCTTGATGAGTTTCTGCTAGGTTGCAGCCAGGATGAATCTCCTCCTTTCTTTTCTGCAACGCATGAACAATCAAAGGCTCCTTTTTTATCTATTGTTGCTATGGAGGGCGTCCATTTAAAGTTCAAATTCCAGCAGGCTTGGGAAGAAGGAAAGGAGATAGGAGTAGGCTGGGCTGGGAGATGATAGGCAAGCATCAAAAGTGAGCTGAAGACAAGCCAGCACTTTGTCCTGTGACAGGACAGACCAGGCTGGGGGTGCTGGATTTTGAATGGATGCCTGGAAGTTTTTTGGAGCAGTGAATGAAACGCTGCTGAGGTAGCAGGCACAGAGAGCATCTGGCGTTTTGCTTTCTTTGCCTCGGCAGAGTGGCTCACAATGTGAAATTAGGCCCAAAATGGCATTTAATGAAGTGAGCCCTTGTGCTGGAGGTTCCCTGTGCTCTGACAGTGAGGGAGTATAAGCCCTGAGGAGAGGGAAGAAAAGGAAATCTCATTAAGGATGGAGGTTTCCCCCCCCTCTTTTGTGAATGGATTCTGTAACAAATGTCTTGCAGATCCCCAGAGCTGCTCATCACTGCGTTGCTTTGCCATACCTACAGTCAGCTCTGCATGGATGTTTATGGTACTTTCCTGTAAGCAATGTGCTGAGAAGGAGAGGAGGCAGCTCAATATCTGCTGCAGAGTTGCTTTTCCTTTCTTGCAAGTTCCTGTATGTACAATAAGTATTTGTTGCTGAAAGAGCTAATGAGTACCAGACCAGCTGCATTTGACATTATGAGAAAAGAAAGGGGCCATCTATTGACTTCCATGCCAGGTTTCAGCCAGCTGTGGATATTTCTTTTTTAATTATTACTTATCCCATCAGAAAATTGGATTATGCTAAAATTATTGGTGATGTTGTTGGGAAAACAATGCAATACTGAACTAAGAGCTATGGTTCAGTGTTAATGTGCCTAAGCTGCTCCAAAGGGTTTAAAGAGAGGTGAGAGCACTTTTCTCAGGTTTTACCATCTGGGTTTTGGCAGGTGGCAGAGGATTAAGTTATTTTTTTCCTGTGCTCTAAATTGCAAGAGATGATGGCTAGCAGAAGTGTTGAGTAGTGTTTCATCATTGATATGGGAACTTTTTCCAGGTTTTTTGGCAATAAATGAAATCCCAGTGTAATTTCTAAACTTTATTAGAAAAAGAAGTTGTACATCTTTAAATTTAACTCAGGGTAATTCCGGGAGAGGGCTCTTTAAATATTCAGTATTTTTAATATAACATGTTAGTCAAATTAATAGATTAGTACATTTTTGTGGTACTTGAATGCAAGGACTTAACTCTGAAACTAGACTTTGTTCTTCCATACTCTTATCTGCTGTGAAACTTCCCTTGCTTTTTGACAGTCCCTCTCTGATTAGATGCATCATCATCTAAAAGAGACTTTAAACGAAGTTGATTCATCTGAGGCTTTTCTCTGCAGAGAAGTTTCTTAAAATCACTTGGAAAAGTCTTAAACTTAACTGTCACTTGATCTTTTGTTAGACTTGCATTGCACTGGTCAATTCCTGCTGCATGTATGCACTGGTGCACAGGTGTGATAACAGCAGAACAGGTATCTCAAACCTGTGAAAATGAACTGATGGGAATTTTTCTACATGATTAGTGATGTCAGCTTTTTCATTAGGATGGAAAATATTGACTTGTTTACATGTTTTTTTCAAGTACATAAAAACTGAAGAGAAGCTTGTTCTGCTCTTAAGTTGCTGTTAGATGCAACTTCTAATGGGATATAGTTAATAAGGAGATGCTTCCTGCATAAGTGATCTGGGAGGTGATGGTTTAGTCTTAAGCTGAGCTGCAGATAATCTAATAGCTCCTCTGTTTCTATATTTGAAAGTACTCATTTATTTTTATTCTGATGACATGTGCTTTGCAATAAAACTTAAGTATTAGCAGAAAAGGAGTTTTAAATAAATGAGACTTCTGATGAGTTTCCTGATTTCAGTTTTCATTGTATTAGTAACCATGTGACTAACACCCAAAAGGCTTTTATGGTATGCTGGGAAGTTTGCAAGCTGGGGTAGCATAAACAGATCCTCATCTTTAAAACAAAGCACATGCAGGAATTGAATGTACAGGGTTTTTTAATGTTGCAGATTTTTCATGCAAACTCTGGGTTTACTACACAATAGAGGAAAACTGAGGCTATACAGTGAGAGGTTGAGCTCAGTTTTAGTGTTACCTCAATGTTTTGGGAATATGAGTATTGACTCTGCCTTACACAAGTTGTGTATACTTTGCTTCTCCTTTGACTTAGCATGATATGTTTTAAAACATGTATTGCACTGAAGGCTGAAGGACCACATATATGGTTTCCTGACTTAAAAAAACCCAAAACATACTGAGCATCAACTGCTGACATGTCATGACCAATAAACAAACTTGTCTGAATTTTATTTATCAAACAGAAGTTTTAGTACAAGTTGACTAAGTATTACAAATATATAGCAGTCTTGTCACTTAATATCAGGATCACTTTCTGAACCACATTATTTCAAAAAAGTTCAAATAGTCCAAAATCAGATATTGAGCTAGAAAAATGCAATCATTGCACCATTCTCCTTCAATCTCTGGTACTAATTCTTAAACAAACTCATTGTGTTCAATTTAACTTGTCCCTGGAAATAATTAGTGGTAAAGGTCCCCCTACAGTTTGAATTAATACTCCTGGAAGAATTTACCCTTAAATTGTGGGTTCTGCATTGAGCTGAGTAAAAGATTCATAGCAGCAGTTGTGCTTTGTCCGTGTGTCTGTGCCCGTGTGTCCCTCTGTGCAGTTGCATAGCAAGATCTTAGGGCGTTGTTTTGGCCAAGTATTTCTGTAGTGGAAAATTGGTTTGAAGAAGGGGGAACTGTTCCCAAGCTGATGGGGTAGTTTTCCCTTTCCCCACCATCCCCCTCCCCTGGCAGAAGTGAACTTTATGGCCCAATTATAGAATGCCTTAAAATGCTAGTTATGATGGAGTTCCAGCATAACGCAATAATATAGGTGAGCCTGACATCTGTCAGTAACTAATGAGGGCAGCATTGGAATCAGGATTTGGGGTTCACTTCTCTAATTTTTCCTAAGTTTGACCCATCACATCAACTTAATATTCGACCTGAGGAGAAAAATGAAATGCAAAGAGAACATGCAGGAATTTGAAGAGAAGTTGGTACTGGATGTAGGCTGCAGCAATCGGTGCATATGTGATTCAGTTGTTAAAGTAATTGTTTGCAGCTCATAGCAAAGTCATGAAGGAATAAGACCTTGGCTAAACTTCTCAGGAATAGAACTTTTCTGTAAAAATAGATGACACATAAATGGCAGGAAATGAAGCCAATATGGTCGTGTTTTGAAGCCACAAGGGTCAAATCCTGTCCTGTGTTACTCCAGTGCATAATCAGTCAATTTAAACCTTGTTGCTTGAGAGCAGAGTTTGGCATGGCAAAGCAAACTTTGAAATGTCACTTTTTATTTGGAGTTTTGTGGAAGCACAGGTAGAGCTTTTTCTCTTCTTGTCTAAATGTGCCTAGTTAGAAACTGAGAAACTTATTAAAACTCCAGGGGTTGGAGGTAACTTTTTTGTTTATGTTGTTTCAGAGCTGATTGTAGTCTGTTAATTCTTCTGTCAGAGGAATAATACATCAGAGGGCTTTGACTACCCAGGGTGGTCTTTGTTTTTGGATCCTGAATGCTGAACACTGAGAGATGGTACTGCAAGCAATCATAGTCTTGTTAAGCAGTTTTCTTGTGCTGCTCCTTTTGTGCCTGTGTTTCTCTTTGGGGATGTGTGTGTAGCTCATGTTAATGATGTGTGCATGCCTTCTTATTTCCCAGTCTAAAATGTGGAAAAATAGATGCCTCTTTTGTCTGTATTAATTAGATTTGATTGAATTAAGTCTTCATAAAATTATTTTGTTAGATTACTACAGAAGATGGTAATACACAGTTTAAGTTGTTGCTTCTGCAGCTTGTTTTCTTTCTGAAAGGAAAGGTAATAGTTCTTGAATAGGAAAAGAGGGAACAACTCTGGCAAAGCATGAATCACTTCTGCTGGGAGAGAGCATGTGCTTGCATTGTTTCCCTCTGTGTCCTTCTCCTACAAAACCAGATGTGTTTATCATCCCTGTATGCACACAAGTGCTGCAGCTGTTTGTTCATCACACCATTGCTCATTAGTGCTGTTGGCTGATTGGATTTGCCAGACCAAAGCCTCTTGAGCTTATGCAGCTCAATTCCATATTGTCCAGCTCTTCAGTCTGTCCATAAGGTAAATAAATTCACTGTCCATAATAGATGTATTTAGGGTCAAGCAGCGAGTAGTAAAATATTCTGGGTAAAGGTGTGCAAAGACAGTGGTTCACCTTGAGGCAGAAGAATTTCTGTGGTACTGCAGAGACCCCTGACTGTAGCTGTTGCTGAAGCAAGGCCAGAGCAAGAGCTCATCATCCAGGCTCTTCCCCTGCTCTTTCAGTGCCCTTTGGAATAACTTTTTTTTCTGTGGTGCTTCTTTGCTCTGTTTTAATGCGTGGGTGCATTTCAGATGAACACTGCTGCTGTATCCAGGAATTGTCCTATTTGGCTTAAACCTCCTCCTGCTCCCTGGCCCAAGCTTTGTGCTGTATTTTGCAGCTGAACAAAGCAATGCCACTGTGTTCCACTTTGGCACTGTACTGATTATTGGACACTTCAGAAGGGTTAAATCCTCTGTGTGAGCCTCTGTTGTAGTAATGGCATAATTCATAGCATCTGTAGGTGCCTGCTGGACTGGTCCTAAGAATAGCTGCAACTTTCTCTGCTTAATTACTTACAGGTGAAATAGGTAGGCCTGATGTTTGTAGAGTGCAATTCCACATTCTTACAATAAAAGCTTGCATGATTTATACTCACACAGACAGGGAAGGTAAAAGGTTGCAGTTCACAAATCCACTGAATTAGAAAATCTAGGAGGCTAACATCTTGATTAAAATTCCATACTGTAAACTTCTAAAAATGTGGTTTAATGTTGGTTTGGGCGTTATAAAAGGGAAAATTGCTATATGTGTTCACCCTGTACATGTTAGCAGTAGTGTTAAATCATATTCTTGACTGTATTACACTAAGTACTGCATTACTACTGCATTAACTTGCTTAGCTTTCAATTTGTCTCTAAAAGCAAACAAAAGTTAACCCCTGAGATCATGGTCCTGTAGAAGCTGCTAAACCCCAGCACTGAGTTTCCTGCACTAAATTGCCCCATGCGACCAAAATTTAATTTTTAAAGGAATAACTACAAAATTGCAGTAGTAGTTTGGCTGCTTAAAAGTTTTTAAACACTTTTAGGCTGACAAACTTTCATCTGCTTAAATTCCCTAGTTTCTTGTGTTACTTTATGTTGGGATTTCCCTGAGTTCATGTGAGCCCCGAGAGGGGTGAGCTGATAGCTCTGAGGGGGGCTGGGGATGCTCTCTGATGTTCAGATCATCTTTGCAAACCACTAAAAGGAAAAGATGCTTTGTTGGAGAGGATATTTAGTTTGAGTGTGAAATTTCCTATTGTATGTGCAGAGCCCATGATGGATGATTTCTGAGTCTGAGTTTGGGGCAGGGGGCAGTAGGTATTTGGGTTGAACTCAGTTAATGCTGTTTGTAATCCCTGATGTATTTGGGATCTGCCATGCCTCCAGCTTGGCTGTTTGGATTGTGATGTGATAGCAGTGATGTTAACTGGCTCCTACAAATTTCCTGGCTCGGTGAGTAGCTCTGAGGGCTGCAGTGCTGGAGTTCTGAGCTCCCCTCACCAGTGCTGGGGACCCTGTGTGGGTGCAGTGCACTCAGGGAACTGCACCCCACTTTCCCCTCCTGTCCCCCAGTCTGTGCATTTTGTCATTTTTCACTTGGAGACTTTAACTGTTCCAGTGGTTTCAGTTACTTTACATAATGAGCAGCCTTCTATTCTGGCATATCTGAGCATAATTAGATAAATTTCAGCATTTCATCTAAGTATTATTTCTTTAAGTCATACTGTTTTTTTCAACTAAATAGGAAGCCAAATTAAATCACATGTTCTTGCAGCTTATAAACAAAACTTATAAGGATACTGTGGCACAATTTGGAATGAGCATAATTATCTAGGCCAATAAATAGATCAACTTTCATGGTAGACTACACCAGAAAACTGCACACTTGAATCTAGAACAGTCTGGCTAGTGGGAGATGAAAGCCTGTTACAACAAGATGCTGTTTAGCATCTGATGTGAAATGAGTTGATGGCAGTTTCCTTCCCTCCCTGGGCACCTACATCTAAAAAAATTGAAATCATCTTTGAAGATACAGCAGAGACAAAGCACGGAACAATTGTCATTTCAAGTCGTAGCCATATTGCTGTCAGCTTGTATTGATTTTTAACTGGGTCTTTGGCGTTGCAAATAGAGTTTTACCTTATTTGACTACAGGAATTGCAGCAGTAATTCTTTCTCTGCTGGAAGGAGTGGTTGTTACAGTTCAGTGTCTAATTACATGGCAGAATGTTAGAGGCTGTTTGCTCTTTCTCATTCATATCCAGTATTCCAATTTTTTTCTGATTACTAGCTATAGATGATGACATAAACATTGCCTTTTTAATATATAAAAGTGCATTTCAAATTTCCAGGAAAATGAGGGATAACTGCAGAGCTAAAAAAAGAGAACAGCATCTTTGGTTCCCAAGTCAGTTTGAAAAGAGACTTGATTTTGCCCATGAAGGTGTCAGAAATTTTCTTGGGATTTGATGGTTTCCACATAACACACAAATAGAAATGGTTTTGTTCACTACTTGTTTTTTAACCTGGTGCAAGAAAAATAATTATGGGTCTTTTGATTTACTTCAAATGCATAACTTAAAAATCTGCAGTGGTTTTGGACCTGAAATATTTTCCTAGATACTTGAATTATAAAATGTAATTTATTTCTATACCTTTTGATTTCTTGTTTGAACAGGGAGAGATTCTTTTCCACTTAGGGGTTTAATTTCTAGTGCATTAGCAAGCCTCAAGCATATAACATTATTCAGAATACTATATTGTTTTCCTCCTGTCAGCACCACTTTGTACCAGTGAAGCAGCATTTCTACTCAGCTGCAAGTTTCTCGAAAGCAAAGGTTATCTGCAAACACTGGAGTGTTCACAAAATGCTCAGTGCAATTCAAGACAGAAAAGTCAGAGTCAAATGTCAAGAGATTTACTCTTCAGAAAGATTAATAGTTTGTTACATAAACACAGCATTTTTTCTTACTATTTTTCCCTTTATGCGTAGTAGGAGATGCAGGGATTAGGACCGTGATGGGGTATTTTTTAATCTGTACAGCAAGTTGACATTTTTAATTTTTGACAGTAGACACTGTACATATCTCCAGCTTGAACTGCCACAGGTGAAGGAATTCATGTAATTAGGTGCCTGAAATGAAAATTCACTTTGCAGGAGGGAGGGACACCCTGCACATCTGGGTGTGATGTCAGCCAGGTGAGGGTTTGTTCTGTGTCATTGAGAGCTGCTCAGCACCAGGCTTGTGTGTCAATTCTTACAAAGTCCTTCCTTAAGGCTCCCTTTTGGCTTCACTGAATGGAATCTCTTAAAAAAACCCAAATTTGTACCATGGTTGGGTTTTGTTGTTGCTGAGACTCAACTGTGGCCTCGTTGGGGACAGGTTGCTCTGAGACACAATGCACCGTGCTGTTTGTGGCGCTTCTGATCTGAAGTTTAGCTATGAGTTACCATCAGTAAAGGCATTTTTTGAGCCAGTCTCACTAATCTGCAGGAAACCTAATTCAAGGAAGTGAAGTAAGGACCCATGAAGCTCTCAAAGGGAGAAGTGCAGCCCATCTAACTTGCCCCATCTCCATCAGCTGGCTAGATACAGGGAAGGAACAAAAAAGCCACATGTTGCTCCATGCTTGGGTTCTGCTACTTCAGTGTTTTTCTGCTACTTCATGCTGATACTCTGGGAAGTTCCAGAATCTCCTCGTCATGAGGACCACTGCACCATCCATGTATTTCATATTACAGGTAGAGAGACCTCAACAGCCAAGAAATCCTGTGTGCCAGTCTTAAAGCAGCATCTCCTGTGCCATTGCAGGCAGAACTCTCAGGATGGGACAGGAAGCAAGCCCAATAACCAGTCTGATGAATTCCCTCTGTGCCCAAGCCTGTGCCTTCAGGGAGCAGCCCATCAGTGATAACTGGTGCTGAGAAAGCCATAGGATGGGCTGGGGGCTGGTGGTGGTTTCAGGCTTCCTCTGCTCCTCAGAGTGTGCCAGCTGCTGCAGCTGCACCTCTTCAGAGCAGCTGGATCTTCACCCCCGCTCAAAGCCGAGGGCTGCACTCGGAGGATGATGGGGGCTTGGGGGAGAAGCATGAGAACTGCTGCTCCCATTGTACACTAGGTTTTCATGCACATAAATGTCTTATTTTTTCCCTTGACTACTGTAGCAAATGCTCTAGTTTTGTTAGTAAAACAAAAACAACCTTTTTATTGCTCCTTATATTTGGAAAGTGATGTATTATGGGTTTCTGAAGTGAAGGTTTAATAAAGAGTACAGACATTAGCTTCCTTTCAAGCTGCTCTGGGCCTTTCTTGTTTGCTTTGTATGGCAAGGGTCTAGAGAGATTTCTTTTATTTCCTTCTCCACCATTGTTTTTGGTACAAAGTTGGGGTTTTTTCCTTAATATTCAGACATTTTATCGCCTCACTTCTTTTAAAACTCTAAGGGTTTTTTTTTCCCCCCCTTTTTTTCCATCACACAAAAGAATACTTCTAGCTGATTGAGTTCTATCCATTGCCAACTGTGGACTCTTTTGTCTTGCTAGTCCAGCATCCTTTATAAAATGAGGACCATTGAGCAAGTACTCGCAGGCTCCCCACTGAGCACAATTGTTCTTGAAAGGTGTGGTACTGTACCAGTGTAACATGGAAAGCTGCAGTTCAGAGAGCCTGAATGCATTGCAATTTCTACCTTTTGCTTTGTGAAAGGAGCTGGATTGTGCTGCGAGATAATAAATCCACCTATTTTTAGTTTGGTGAGGTTGTGACAAGTGGGGGAACAAAGAACCAGTTGAATGCACTTGCTGTTGTGTTGAAACCGGCTAAAAGTTCCCATTCAAGTGGTTTCAGCACAGTACAGCTAACAGGCAATTTTCCATTTATGTACACAAACCTTCTAGAAAGACAGCTGTGTGGTTGGATTAATTTCTAGCAGTAAATTGAATAAAAGATATTTTGAAGGGGGACTCAGGAATTCCTTTCTAAGACACTGAAAGCAGAACTTTCAAAGCTTCTCTTTATTTGGTTCCTTTCCCTCCCAGTTCCTACTATAAGTTTAAAGAACTGAAAATATTGTCCCCTGTACAGAGATAGAATGCATCTTGTGTTTCTCAAAGCAGTGAGATAGACTTAGGATTAAAATATACTTTAACGGTTTTTACTTTAAAAATATACTGATTTGCTTTTAAGTAAAATATGAGAGAAATTTGTACCTGTTAGTCATAGAAAAAAACTCAAATGTTCTCAGATGTTTCTACTTGAATAAAATGTAAGTGAGCTATATGGAAGCATTTTGAAAGCAGGAATATTATACCAAAGCTGTTTTCACAGGGGAGTAAAATTTGAAAATAGAAATTGTTTTGATCGTGCAAGGTTATTTATCTTGTTGGTGTTAGTCACATGCAAAATCAGATACGGGCTTTAACCACAGCTAACAAAGACTTTTAATTCCTTCTGGCAGAACTATGACTAGCAGTAATTTTTTTCTGAGGGCTCATCTTTGGATGCAGGCCTTGGGGTTACATAAATCAGCTCCTAGATGAGGTCTTGTTTGTCTGTTCAAACAAACTAGATTATCCCTTATAGCTCTTTCTGCCCAGAAGTGTATGACTTGTTAACTAATCATCTAATGTGTGTTGTGAGATATGAAAGCTGTTTGAGCAGGGGAAGAGCAAAACAAACATCTGATCAGTGGAGAAATGTGTTTCATTGGTGTGTTAAATGTGGTGCAGGCTCGGGGAGTGCTGCTGCAGTGTCCCTGTGGTACCAGTGACAGGGCCACCACCCCATCCCAGTGCTGCTGGTCACCCTCAGCCTGCCTGTGCTGTGACTGAGCTCCAAACCTTGAGTGCTCTGCTTTTTACCTTTACATGAACTTTCCCTCCAGTGAGCTTTCCGTGCAGATTTCATGTAGGTATGTCCAAGGAACTCTGTGACCTTGCAGTGGGATTGTTTGCAAGGTGTTCCACATGTAACATCAAGAGGGATCAGGCTAACCCCCTCGCCCTGGCGAGCCTTCCTCTTTTAACCAGCTCTATACAGACAAGGCTAATTCAAATTTCTTCTGATTTTGTGGAGTTTTGTTTAAAAATAGCCAAAGATACTGGTAGGCCCCCTTATGTGGGTGCTGGTGTGCATTGGTGGAGTAGGAACCATTACACTGTTGTCTGGAAGAGCATCTGGAATGCAGCATACTAGGAATGTTGCAATGTTCCCATTTCAAATAAACAAATATGAAATACTTAAGATATGACAAATTGGGGGAGGAAGCTGGAAATGGGTGTGAAAGTTGGTCCTGTTCCCTGTGGATCTCCTTGTAATACAATGATTGCTGTCTGGGAGGCTGGAGCCACTTAACCAGTGAGAGACTGAAAACAAGTGTGACATTATTCTGTCTTGCACCACTTCTCAGAGGGTCCCTGGCTGTTTCACCTTCCTCTCACTGGGTGCTTGCATGAGGCACAATTTGGAAGTTTCTCACTTTTTAAAATTTAAGTTCTGCTCTCTGTATATTTGTTTTTTTTCTTAAATGTTCTCCCTGGATTCTAGCCAAGGATGCCTTACCAGCTCCATGAGAAGCTGGTATCTCTGGTACAGAAGTAGCACATTTACCAATGTGCTAAAACTCTTAAAGAGTGTTTCTTTTCTTTTGCCATTGTACAAATAAAGATGAGTGCCCCTCTAGTTTTAATATCCTTTGAATTTAAACAGAATTTCTCATGAGCTCCTGTTCAGACAGTACCCAGCTGAAAGACTAACTCAGCAAGATGCTCCCAGTAGAGGCTTGGGTTTCTTCTGTTTGAGATTACCCAAATGTGCCAGTTGTCCTGGCAGTCTCACCGAGGTGACGCCTGAGGGCTCATTGTCTGCAGGGGAAATTAATTGTAGACCAGGCTGCAAGGCAGCTGTCTGACCTAAATGCTGGTGTCACCAAATGCTCTGCTCTGGATTTGCCAGAAACCCAATACAGCAAACTGGGTGGGTGTCTCTCTTTGCTCATGTAGTTGACCAAGGGTAGGTTGTTGGCTCTTTCTGCATAAGAAAAGGGGACTGTTTTTCTCACAGATGGGAATCTAGGCAAAATATCCATGCAAAGCCTGACTGTGTAGTAAGTAAATACCATTCTTCCTCTTCCTTCATGCCTCTCATTTCGAGGATTACTTTAAACACGTGGCACTCTTGAGTACATACACTCAAACCATTCAAGAATTTCAAGAATTTATTCTGTTCCTCCTGTCCAGTCATGTTTAATATAGTCATGGTTTCTCTTTTTTTTTTTAATTGCAGACTTTAAAAAATTCCAAAAGTCTTTGCTCCCTCGACTATGAAGATGATGATGATGACACACAAATGAAGACAATTGTGTCATCCCCATGTGACTCAAATGATCTTATGAACATCATCACCCCTGGCTCCAGCCCGATGAAAGAGCAGCTGGATGAAGGGAGGCACCACGGGTCATGCCAACGTAGCTTCAAAACAAGGGATTATAAGAAAGCAGACGCGGTGTGCGAAAGCGACGAGGACACGAGCGATTGTGAGAGCACTGAGGAAGGAATCTTCCCTCTAGACTGTGGGGACTTGGACCTAGAGCAGATCGAAAACAACTGAGACTCCAATTTGTGTGCTAGAATCAGAATTGTTCTAAATTAAAGTGATAGAGGATTACCTTTGCCATGCATAATCCATGTCCCTGAATCTCTGTATTGCCTATCTTTGGGCCTGTGTTAGAAGAAATGTTTCAGGTGGGGGAAAAACGTGAACCATTGTTACCTGTTTAGTCTATTGGTCAATATGTGGATGACAACAACAAAAAAAGTAGGAGGTTAAATGTTATTTTGAACATTAAGGAATAATTTTGATTAAAAATTTCCTAACAAATATTTTGCATTTTTATGGCTTTTACAGTTCTGGAGAAAAAGCATCTCTATTTTGAAACAAATTTTCAGAAGGGCATTCTATAAAACTGAATCTGTCTACAGTGATTCTGGTGCGGGTCTATGTTGCTTTTGTTAAAGAGCTTAATGTGAAAAGTGAATTGCATAATGAAATTGGTAATAAACCTTCAGATAGAACTCTTAAATATCTGGTTGACAACTGGTCCAAAATATTTAACTGCCATCTTTGACAGTGTCTGGTTAAAAAATAACTTCATAACATGTACAAATGTTCTTTTCATACATTCAGGACTTTTTTGATCAAAATATGGTAGTGACCTTAAAGGTTAACATTTTTCATTATTTTACTACTTGAATTGTTTTCTAGCCTGAAGCAATGCTAATTTAGGTGGGCCAAAACTGCAAGTAGCTGCCCACCTACTTGGTCATTATTATGTTTTCTGTGTTTCAAAAGAATGTACAACAAGAGCACTTGAACTTTTAGACAGGGACTTTGTAATGATCAATTCCCCAGGAGGTGATCCCTTCAGCAATACTAGAAGGAAAATAGTCCTTGAATTAAATAAAATGACATTTTGCTTTGCACTTGTGTCTGTTCATGGATTTTACTGGTGGAAAATGTGATAGATTCTGTAATGGGGTATTTATGCGTGGAATTTGGTGGAGGGGAAGGGCAGATTTCTGGTCATCTGAAACAAAAGTGATGTCAGGTTTGTCTGGAGCTCTGTGAAATAACTCATGCTGGATCCCAAAGGTGTCTCAGTGATTACATACACTGGAATCATCTCAAATGTCATGCTGCACTCATTGCAGACTATTGCAACACATACTTTTTTTTTTTTTGTTCAGCTGCAATAAGGAACTTCCTCAACAAGGGGGAAATTAATCTCAAAATGGTTAAATGGAATAGGAGAAGGAAACTCAGATAATGGATTTGAGTCTATCATGTTAGTGTGCTTGAACGAGCCAACTGCTACTGGAACATAAAACCAAGATCCAGCAACCAGTCAGCTAATGGAGTATGGTTAAAACATGAAAAAAATATCTTGAGGGATGTGTCAAAGTCTGTGGCAAGGTATGATACATGATCCAGCCATGTGGTTAGGGTCAGCCTTTCATCATAAAGGGGTTGGCCCTTAATTACTGAGCAAGTGCACATAACTCAGAATCTAACCAAAATTTTAAAATTCAGTGAGATGCTCTGAACTTTTCTTTTACAGCTCCCACTGCAAGTGGCAGTGGTGTGTGCTATTGATACTGGCGTGTGCGTAGTGAGGTGCAAGAACACTGCAGAGACTTGCCAGGTTCTTGGTGTGTTCCTGCACATTGTGTGGGAGCAGTGACGCCTCTGTTGATGAAAATCATTCTCCTTTTTCTAGATGAGTAAATAAAGGAGTTGCTGTTGGAGCAAAGACTTGAGTTCCTTCAGAATGGGGAATGTCTCACCCTACAGATCCTTGCTGTGGGGCAGCACAGAGCAGCCTGGTGCTGGCACAGCCAGGCATTTGGAATAATCCTGTGTGATGGGGGATCACTGCTCCTGGTGCTTTTCCTCCAGAAACAGTGAGAGGTACAGCCAGTTCCCCTCGCTGTAGATGGGAGAATGCTGCAGTGTGCTGATGAGACACTGTGGGTAGTGCAACAGCCCAGCTCGCTCCTGGACTGCAGTTGCTGGCTGCAGAACTGCTTTTCCTCTCTGAGTGCTCTTAATTGAGCAATAGAGGTAAGTAAAAGTGAATCAGCTTTAATGCAGGATTGCAGCAAAGGCCAATGGTACAACTGGGATCACTTAAAAGCTAATTTACCTATTTGAAAGCACTAGTTAAAAGTGTAATGGCATGGAATGAGAAAGCTAATGTGGCAATCCATTTAGCTCTTCCTCCCCCAAGGAAGACAAGGTTCTGGAAGAAGTAAAAGAAGAAAATGCCTCAGAGGACACAGGTAGAAGGAGGTTAAGATGTGCACTGTCAATGAAAAAATAACAAGAGCTGAAGCTATCAATAAGATGGTGATAAGGCAAAGGCAAGGGTAGACAACCAGATAATATTTGTTCTAGCTTTGAAATACAGCCTGCCTGTGGTGCTGATGAATTGCTTTTTGTAGGTGTGCTGTTTTCAGTCAACACAAAGCCACATTCCTACCCCGGTCCTTGGAGTAGGAAGGGGTTTCCCAAGGGAAGTTGCAGATACATTTGCTCATGTAACACAGGACTCAGTCTCCTGCTAAGCCAGCTGTTAAAACTCTAAATAGCCCTTTCATGGAAGCAAACAGAAAGGAGTGGATTTGGATACTGAAGAATGAATTTCATGACAGTAGGAAGTAGTAATTATCTAGTTTAGGCTTGTGTTAGTCGGTGACAGGAAAATAAGCAGTTGAACAGCTGTGCAGTGACACTGGCAAATGAAGAAATCTGCTGGAAGGAATCTGTGCACTTTGTCTGCAAATTCCAGTATAATCCCCCATGAGAACCCACAGCAAAAGGAATTGTTGGTTGAAACTTCCTTCGGATGGGGCAGGCTTGGACTCTGCATCCACCCCATGAGATCAGAAGTCCCGCTCTTAAGACAAAATCACAGATGATGGACATGGCCCCTTTGCACTTGCTTACAGGATGGTTTGCAAGAAGGAAAAGTGTGGTTTCAGAGACTGAATTGTGCTTGGAAGCAGCTGAGTGGGCTGTAAGCAGCTCTGCTCTGGGAGTGGTTTCCTTCCATCTTGCACCCAGTGTCAGAACGGAAGGCTGTGTTGCGTGGGGCTGAGGGAGTTGCTCTAGGTCACTTATCTTTCATTTTTATTACAACCTGGATAACAAAGTAGTATGCACGTTAAACCTACAGTCAACAGGAAACTGGACAGATGTGAAAGATAAGATAGCATTAGAATTCAAAATAATCTTGTAGAAATGGTTGCAGCAGGGAGGAGATGGTGGGGAAAGACAAGATCCTTTTTAGCAAGGCACTAAATTTAGGTAGGGTAAAACAACTGCACAAATTCAGAGTCGTGGCAGCTTGTAAGCACTGTTTCAGATAAAGCTGGTCCTACTGGTGGTAGAAGAGCTTCAGGCTGGGGTGCACAAATGGTAGTGCATCCAAGATAATCCTGTACTTTAGAGGTGCAACTTGAGATACTGCACATAGGGCAGGAAATGGCAGTGGAGAGTGGTGTGACTGATGCCTTGAAAATGGGGGAAAAGCACTTGTGAGGATGCAGTGGAAGGACTGAGCTTGGAATCACATAGTAAATGGGGCTTAAATTGTAGCTAGGATGAGTGGTAGTTTCTTCTAAGGCTAAATATAAAAAGAAAAAGGGTAGGGAGTCACTGAATAGATGAGTGGGGAGTCAGTAGTAGCTGTTCCATAAACGGCGATCTGTTAAGAGCAAGCATCTGTCAGCAGCAATAGCTGTGCTACAGCTTGCTTTGGGGCAGGGGACATGGCTGGCTGAATTTCCACAGTCCTTTTCCACTGGATCCTGTCCCATTTTCCTCTGGATCTGTGCAGTTTGCATCTCCAAGCAAGCCTTGATGTTTCAAGGTAAATAACTGCTGGAGGAAGAGCAGCTGAAGATAAGGTGGCAAGGAGATCACTCTAGAGCAGAAAGGAAGGAGCTCCCATGCATGCAGCTGGGATCTGTGGATCCTGCTCAGTGCTGACATTGTTAGAATATAGGCCTCTGTGGTGTAAAGTTGGGCTTAATTTCTCAGAAAAACATAAATATGTATTTTTGTGTACGCAGGTACATTCTGAGGGGTGGTGTCTAGTGAATTTACCTTTGCTTTCAAATCAGAGGTGAAGTTGCTGCTTACCTGTTGGTGTAGAGATGGCCTCTGCCATTCCTCTGGAAACCCACAGGTTTGTTGGAAAGCCCTCAGTGGAGGCTGGGAGACGCCAGAATAATTTTTAATTGTGTTTATTTTGCAAACACATTGTTTGTTTTCAAAAGTACCCAAGTCTAGATCTGTGTGCTTGCAATTGGGCTCTCACAGCAGGGCTCATCCTTTGATTAGGATTCATCCAGTGCTGCTCAGCAGATCACCTGGGATGTTTCCTTCAAGCTGTTGTCATTAGAAGAGGTGACACAGCTGCACTGGTGGCACATGTTACACATGCTCCCCTTATCTGGACCTGGTCCAGGAGTGCAGGCTGACACTGCCACTACATCCCTGCACCTTTTCATCCCCATTATAAAGGAACAAGCATCAAATAGTTGGGATCTGGGGCCCTGCTTGCTGTGGCTGCTCGTCCTTGGACCCCTTGGTGGAGCTTGTTAGTTGTTTAAAGGACAAAATGCAGTTTCAGTGGAGCGTTGCTGCCATATGCTGAGCAGCCCAATCAGGTGTGCTTTCAAAATGAGCTTGGACATCAGTTGTTTTGGAGTTTGTGTGTAGTTAACATCATCCAACTTACTGCTCCCACCACCATCTGGTCATCACAATAGTCACTGGCATCCTGAAATGCTGGGTATTTACTGAGAGAAAATGAGGCTGCTTTCACTATCTGCAGCTTCTTGGACCCATCAGCAGTACTGCTTTTGTGGATTTTTGCTGTTGTAAAATGCCTTTGAGATCTACTCTGTGAGTGCTTTGAGCCAGGGAAGTATAGCATGAAGTCCATGGAAACAAGTTTAAAACTTCCTTAGAGTGGCATTGCATTTCTTCCACTCTTTGAAACCCAAACCATGTTTAAATGTTTCATGACGCCTCAGTTTGGATGAAGAGCTGTGGTCTCCTCATTCAGGTAAGCTTGTGTGATGTCAACAGTGATGTGAAATGAAAATGAGGTTCTGTAGAGTATTCAAAACTTGTGTCCCACTTTCCCAAACAGTCTTGGCTGAACTCCTCCCTGCTGCAGTGTGGAGTGAGGATGTACTCCCAGAGCACTCAGGTGTGGGCTGGGATGGTGTTCAGCTGCCCCAGCTCCACATTTTTTTGTTGGTTTTTTTGTTTTGTGGGGGCTTTTTTTTTTTTTCCTCTTCCTTTCTTCATCTCCCAGCTACTCTGCATTAGGTGAGGCTTTGTGACACTGTGAACAGGTTTCTGGAAGTGTCAGAGCTCATGATGAGGTGGGTACAGCAAGGGAAAGGTCACTGCTGTAGCCCTGCTTGTGATTTTGCTGCATGACTCTGCTCTGTTCCCCCAAAGCTCTTTCCATGCCTTGTGTTCCCATGGAAAATGGAGCATGTTGTTACATGAATGGGCAATCTTGCATAATGCAGAAAGGTGCACAAGAGCAAACTGTGAGTCTACATGCAGGCAGCCTTGACTCTGCTGTTTGCTAATTATGAGGGACTTTTCAATGTTCACCTATCTCTAGCACAGTTTTGAAAACATTATGGGATGTAAAACCTCCACTGAAACAAGGAAAATATGCTAATTGTGCAGATTTGGTCATCAGCATTGTCATGACCTTTGTAAGTCCTAAGAGGAGCAGCTGAGGGAGCTGGAGAGAAAAAGCCTGGAGAAAAAGGGGCTGAAGAGAGACCTTGTCAGTCTACAACTCCTTGTGAGGAGATCAGAGCCAGGTGGGGACCATCCTCCTCTCCCAGACAGCCAGTGAGAGGATGAGATGACAGAGCCTCAAGCTGCTCCAGGGGAGGTTCAGTTTAGACATCAGGAAAAATTTATTCATAAAAAGAGTAGTTAAGCCTTGGAACAGACTGCCCAGGGAGGAGGTGGGGTCACTGTCCCTGGAAGTGTCCAAGAAATGACTGACCATGGCAGTCAGTGCTGTGGTCCAGCTGACAAGGGGGTGGTTGGTCAGAAAGTTGGAGTCAATGACCTTGGAGGCTTTCTTCAACCCAAATGACTCTGTGTCATTCTGTGTGGCCACATCAGAGTCAGTCTCTATGCAAGCATACAGCCTAAGATTACTGAATTTATTGCTTGATAGAATGGATCCACCAGAGAGGAAATAAGATACATGTTTTGCAGATGTCTTCATAGCTTTTTGCTTGCCAAGAAAGCAATGTCCATGCCTAGGGAGCAAAGGATTTACTCTGGAATTTAGTCTGGCTATTACAAAATGATCCAGTTCTGGTTTTCCCCTCTGACTCATAAGTATCCCTAGTGTCTCCCCATCCCCATCATTCTGTTCTGTCCTCTGTACTGCTCAGTTACATCCATTTTCTTTTCTCAGTTTGGAAAATTATGTCCAGAGCTGGTTTGTTGGATGGATTTGGGTGGTGTGTGGGCTACCTGGGCCGTGAGAGAGAGCTGGAACAGCAGGTGTGTGCCCATCCCATGCGAAATGTTTAGAGAGCTGAGATGGTGAAATTTCCAGTCTCAAATAAGAGTTTACAAATTGCTGTGTTTCTACACCTTCAAGGAAAGGTCAAAATTGGATGAAACTTCATAGGAATCACAAATGCTGATTTGTGACATGAGTGTTGTGATGATCACAGTAATGTGAGTCCCTATAGATTCTAAGGCTCCTTACCTAAATGGCTGGTGGTTTGTTTTGGTTATGGTGAACCAAATGGAACCAGTTTAGCTTTTTTCAACAAATGGAATTAATTAATCCAAAGCAAATACCTGTCATGGAAGAACTTCAGCCTGAACACCTTGAAGTCATTGGAAACAACTCTAAAATTAAGATCTTGTAATAAAATTGTAGTTGGTCTGGGAGCTCCTGTCCATCATGTAGGGCAGGGTGAGTGTGCCCAACTTGCCTGTCTGATGTGGATGTTCTACTTTCAAAGGTCATTATACTGGAGTCTGTCTAGGCAGATGAGAAAATGGTGACACAAACAAAGAGGGAAAACACAAAATTCAACAGAAATAGCAACAGTTGAATAGGAAAAAAAAAGTCCAATATAGGCAATCATAATTTAAACCAAAAGGGTTGTGGCACAATGTTTGAACTGTATCAAATGCAAGTTGTTCTACCCAGCATATTTTTGGTCTGAAACACACATTCATTCTAAAGGAAGGAATTTGTTTAAGTCAGCCTTACTCAGGGCTAGTGGGAATGGCTGGGATAGTCTTTAGGAACCAATTTCTTTGAGTTCTTGCCAAGAGAAGTTTCCTAAAACTATTGCCCTTGAGAAAAAGAATGTGAATTTAGCCCATAGGCAGGAAAGCACTGGGACTGTTCATTTTATTTGTGCACACACAAAGCTGTTGAGACCTTGAACTCCTGAAGACACCTGTATCTTGCACAGCACGAGCTGTTCAGAATGGCAGCAGTGACTCTCAGACAGGAAAAGAGCAACTCCACAATGTACCTTTTTTTGTCTAATTTGTGCAGTGCTGCATTTTCACAGATCCCAGTACTCCTAAATCCCCTTGCAAAGGATAACATCCAACCTCATTTCCAGGGTCCCAGCCTCCCTCCCAGTGAAGGCTCTGTCCCAGTGGATCTGTTTCCATTCTCCTCACTGGGATATTTGTATATCTGAGCAAACTGAATTGCTGGAGAGAGACTGAGCTGGGAGCACTTCGAGCTCCCGGCACAGGAGATGCCCGGGTGGGGGAAAAAGCTTGAATATGCAAACGGGGTGAGCCAGACATGGGGACAAAAGGGTGAAATAATCCATTTTGCCAATGGCCAGCTGTTCGGCTGCGGGGCTGCCCCGCTCCTCCCGTGGATAGTCATGCAAATCGAGGGGGGCACAGGAAGGCAGCTGGACCACGCTGGGGCTGGAAGCTGGGCTTTGTGTCGTGAGCCTGCGCCTTAGCCAGGCCCTTCTGGGTGCTTTGGGATGAGCTTTGCCATTTGCCTGCTGAGAGTTTACCTTCAGCATGCCCCAAAACTCCAGTTCTTTAAGGGAGGAATGCTGGATTCTCAAGGCTGGATTCCCTGCTTTCATAAAGCAGGCTGGGTGACTCCCCCTGCTCCTCCCTGCCACCCTCATCTCTTCCATGCAAAAGGTTTTTTCTTTCATGAGAAAAGTTTTGTTTGAAACTAGGCACAGGGGTGTGAAAAAAATGTGATTGTTTCAGCAAACACCCAGGCTCTGCCACAGAGAGTTGGCTTGTCCCGTGTTGTTATTACCCCTCTTTAATCCCCCTGACCGTGTGCTGAGGTTCCTGGGGTTCCTGTTTTAATCCCCCTGCCCATGTGCTGAGGTTCCTGGGGTGGTGTTCCCACCTCTCCTCATTGCCCTGCTGTCAGATTTGCTCTGCAGTGAGGTGGAAAGCTCCGGGTTTGGGAGCCAGCTGGGTGGGTTGTGCCATCTGAGCTCAGCTCCCACAGGGTGTGGGGGGCTCCACCTTGGGGGCAGCTGCATCCCCTGCCAGGCTGTGAAATGGGGTCAGGCTTGGACATCTGTGCTGGGGACAAGGGCTGGGTGTCCCCAGCCAGGTATGGGCAGCCCAGGCACAGGGCTGGATGGGACAGGACATCAGCCTGCATGACTGTCCTGGCTCCAGTGTCCCTGGTGAGGAGCTGTGGTCTGGCACCCTACAGCATCACTGGGACAGGGACTGACCTTGGGCTGGGCTGAAGCAGGGTCAGGATGCCTCACAGACCTTTTACAAAGGACTGGACCCCTTCCCTGCTCCCTTCCTTGTGGCTCCCTGTCAGCCATTGAGTTTCTCATCCCTTGGCAAACACACATCAGTGCCTGGGATCTCTCCCCACTGAAGCCATGAAAGAAAATCTCCCCAGAGCTGCCCACTGGGAGTGGATGAGCTGCACCAGCACCTCTCCCTTTGTCATTGCATGTGAGTGGTTGCACAACACACATTCTTGGAGAATTGTTCCTGGAAAGCCCTCCATGTGTCCAACACTGACATCAGAACCCCCATCACAGCTCAGTGGATGACAAGGGCAGGGATGCTCTGCCCTCAGTGCAGCCAGGGCACCAGGCACATGGATGCAGGGAATTCAGCACCCTCCTTTTGGGCAGAGGTGGGAGAAAGGCTGGGAAAACAGGATCAACAATTCATCTGGCTGAAGGCCAAGCACCGTTTCAGGTGTTGAAATCCACTCCTGCAAACTTTGAACTGCAATTTGGCAAGTAAATTGTTGGGTTCTTGAACAATAAACTGCATTGCTTGGAGAGGGGGAATCAGGAGGGACAGACAGGCTGTGGGGGCTCATGGGGGGGCTGGGGCAAAGCTGCTCATCGTGGTGAGGTGTCTGTGGGGAAAGAAAGTTGTCTTGGATGGGTCAGCATGTGGATTTCCAAAGCCAAAGGAAAAGGGTGAATCACAGACAGAAAGAATGGAAGAGTTCCACCTCCAAAGACACTGAGCCAGGTTTGAGCAGTGCAAGCCACAGAGAAATTTACTGGACTTGGCAGCAATATCAGCTACATGTATCAACACTTTCAGATGTGTAGTGAACCTTGTTCTCCCACAGTCTTCCTATCCTAAATATTAACTGGATGCATCTTTCAGATCCTGGCTGTGCCATGCAGGGGAGAAATCCAGAGAGGTGGTGGTAAAGAATGAAGAAAAATCTCACTATCATCTGTAAAGAGCAGGTGCTTTCCCCAGATACACCCTTTTTGACTTGTCAAAACCTTGTTTGAAACCCGACTCATTCTCCATGTCTGACTTTCTCACCAGAAAGTTGGTGCTTCTACTAATGATAATCCTTGCAAATAGCTTTTACAGTCTAATTTTAATGCATTTTGTGAGTAGTCCATCTGAAAGCACAACAGATTACTATGGAGATCGTCCAGACTACTAGGAAAATTATGTGTCTTTACTGCCTGGTAGATTGTTGAAAGTTTTTAGTAAAAGGTCTTTCAAAATCACAATTAGTTCCCTTTTTTAGTCTTTCCTTTGTAAGTGAAATGGAAGGTCTGATTAGTGGAGAAATCTGTCATTTCCCTAATGAGGTTAAGTGATTAGGTGAAGGAAATTCATGACCACAGCATGTCCTGGCCTACAAGCTCCATGCAGCAGTCTGTGTTTTCCAGACTGGGAGAAATTCATTCTCCTGGCCATCATTTGTTTCTTTGCAGCTGGGATAGAAATACTCTTATTTTACTGACCACAGGACTGTCAGGATGATTCCTGGGAAGATCTCCTCCAAGAGGCTGTGCTTCCCTGGCTGTGCCTGCTTAGGCACTGCAATGCCAGTGCACACAATTTTCAATATTTTCTTGTGTATTCTGGGACTGTACACTGCTGACAGAGCCTGCAGCAGAGCTGGGGCAGGCTCAGGGGTGCTTTGGTCTCCCCTGTGCTGCTGAGTGCTGCTGGAGAGCTGGTCCTCTTGACTTTTAACATCTGACATTTTCTGTCCCCTGGCTCTCCCAGCAGGACCCATGTGCCACAGCACCCTCATCATCCTGGTGGCAGCTACTCTCTCTAACTCCAACACAAGCCTTCCCTGATGGATTTTCTGCACCGTTTTGTAGCCTGGCTGTTTTATTTTTTAATTTTCCCGCTCTGACTGGAGGCTGACGGGGTCTGTCTCCTTTCTGCCCGCCCAGCCCCAGCGGATTTCGGTTGGAGCAGTTTAACGAACGTGGCCTCATTGTGCTGCATTGTTTTTGTGGGTGCCTGCACCTTTCAAACCAGCCCCAATTAGTAGAGCGGGGGAGAGGAGGGGGGGGGGGGGGAAGAAAGGAAGTAAATAGAGGCAAAATGATTCAGTTTTCAGCAAACGTGCAGCCTGTTTGTCAGACAGATGGAGCCACGCAGTGGATGGCTTTGCTGCAGCCTGGCCCCCGAGCAGGTGGGTATTTTGGAAACCAGGAGCGGTTTGTCCCGCTGATTCGTGGCCACGCAGCTCACACAGGACATATGTTGATTACAACTTGCCTCAGCTCCTGCTGTTGCAGGCATCAGAACGTGTCCACCCCTCCCCACCGGGCTTTAAGGAGAAATTGCTGGAATAAAAACAAAGAGAAAAAGTTACAGACACTTGTTGCATTGGAGCGGGAAGGACAAATGAGGGTTCAGAGCCACCCAGGCACGATTTCACTGAAGTACTAATTGCCAAGTGCCTTTCATTAAGAGGCCATCGTGGTTGTCCCAGCAGCATTTTGAACATATATGCAGATGGGCAGATGGCCCTTTGCTGTAGTAGAGGCAGACCCATCTAGTGTTACAGATGGATTATTATGTTGATTCATCACGAAAAAGAAAAACTTATCTCACAACAGGGCACTCGTTGGGGCACAGTTCCTCCTTGAGCTTATGTTTCTTCTCAGGATTGCCAGCTTTTACTGCTTGAAACACAGTTTTCAATCAGCAGGGTTAGTGTTTTCCCTTCTGTGCAGCACAAAAGAAAAAGAGAAAAGTTCAAGGGCCTGTCTAAGAGTAAAAGGGTCTTTTGGGAAACCTAGAAGGAGTTGTATAACTTAACCTGCTGCTGGGCAGGGAGGGCACCTTTCCTAAGTGGTACCAACTCTTCATCTTTCTTACCTGTGCTGAGCTGTGGTCATTTCTAGGTCGCTGTCATCAGCAACAGAAACATTGTGTTGACCTTATGGGAGAGAAATCATTTTAAAGCTGAAGTTAACTTGCCCAAAAGATGATGGTTTAGCCTCAAGCACCATCTGTTGGGTTGGTAGATGTGGTAGATATGAATCAAGCTATTGGGTTGGTAGATATGGGTCCAAATGCCTGATCCACCACTATGGTGGGATGAAAATGGAACTTCCACAATGAATGCAGAGAAGATGCAAAGGCTGCATGGTGTCTTGCCTGGTTATTTTGAATTTTGAAAGTGGAGGCAGAGGAAATGTGAGGTCTGCTCGCCCCAGTCCAAGGGAAACAAGACAATGAAAGAAGTGGATGGGTGAGTTATGTCAGACCCATGGTGATCATTCTGGGCTACATATTTTGTCAGAGTCCTCTCTAAGGTTGTTTTTCCCTGTGGAAATCCTCCATGGGACACTGGAGAGTCAAGTACATCCTCTCATGTCTCTCACCACCAGCCCATTGCAGTTGTGACAAGAACATCACTCTTGTTTCACCCTCTTTAAAAAAAAATAAATGGAGGGGGGAAAATCTAATTTTCTGCTTGACCTTGATATCTGAATGCTGAATTTTGTATCCATTAGAGAAACTCATTTCCTGCTCCTTATCTACCCAGCTTTTGTAACTGGGTGCTGTCACCCTGAGCAGAGCTCTACCAGAAGTTTGGCCAACAAGAGAAAAGCAAACACAAGATGAACTTGGAGATATGAAATCTGGAGCTGCACCTGTTGCAAACAAGGTTATTCTGAAGCTGGGTGTCATTGCACACTTCAATAATGAAGCAGCAGCAGAAGGTCCCACTAATACAAGCAGAAATTGCCCCACAACTGAGGTATGCATCCCTATGATTGTGTCACTCTGCAGGAGCTGTCTGTCCTGAGATCACAACTTTTCCCTTTATGAGATGTGGTTTAACACACCCACCACCCTAGGGAGGTCTGAGGAGTTGAAAATCCTCTGATCACTCTGGCATTTCTCCAAATAAAGGCAGAATTTTTGTGCCAAACCCTGAAAATTAGCCCCCAGAGACAGCTTAAATTTGCCAGTTGTTACTTGGAGAGATGTGCCTCCCACCCAGGCTGGATGCAGGATTTCAGATTCCCAGATGTGTCTAGACAGTCATCAGCTATGTGAGTGTCTGGTTCACAGGCTGCCTCGATGATATCTGTCAGGGTTTGGGTCCAAACAGTCCCCCTGAGTTCCTGCACATGGGGCTTGTGCTGCTCTGTGGGGCTCCAACATGTGATGAAAGCCTGCAGATAAGGGATATCTTCAATAAATAAGCAGGACACTTATCTGTGGTTGCAGAACAGACAATCATGGAAGGCAGCAGAATTTAGGATAGACACACATGTTAAATACCAGGAAAAAGTGGTTATATAACATGAAGAAATATTGCACAATGCAGGGAAAGGGATATAGTCCTTAAAACAGAAAATGACCTTTTGGTTTTAGTTTCTGAATGCCATCAGCTGAGATTATGCAACGGCCGACCTGTCTGTAAAACAGGGTGGTTGATATTTACCTGCCTCCCCACCACACGAGCCCACAATTAATGTTTGCAAGGCAGTTGGAGGACTTTGGATGAGTGACTCTGCAGTACAGACAGGCTGAGGAGCAGCAGCCAGTGCCTCCACGTGTCTGTGCACAGCCACACGTGCCCACCAACAGCTCTCCCCAAGGAACGTTGGGGTTTCAAAGGTGCACGAGACACAGCCCACTGTGAATTAATTAACCTCACCCTGCAGTGCCTTGTGCCTGGAGACTCTGTGGCCACCCCACAGATGGGTTTGCCATATTCAAAGAAGGAAATGGTTTTTGCACTGGGCATAAAAATCCAGGCTAGACGCCTGCTGTGGGTCTTCCTGGCCTTGGTTTCATCCTATCAGAGCATGAAAATATATCTGCTAAATGTGTCACCTGTGCCTAACAACATTCACTTCAGAGGTCCCTACCCCCTGCAGCTGTCTGATGCTGCCAGTGTGACATTATTTCCTAAGCTCCATGGGAGGCAGAAAAGTGAAGTGACTGTCAGCACAGGAAGCTGTTTAGGGCAAGGTTTGGTAGAAGGTCTTTGCCTTCAGCTGCTCCCACTCTCATTTTTGTGACCTGATTTTCCAAAGAGCCTCTCGGATCTAGGGAAAAATCCAGGCTGTTTATTTGCTGTGCCTACCTGGGATTTGAAATACACTTTGAAAATATGGCCCAAATATTTCTTATGTAACTAAAAAGAGGAAAAATTGTATTTCTTAGAGTTATAATTGTCAAGGAAATGCTGGTGTCTTTGTTATCTGAGGCAGAGCCCTTGAGACTTCTCACGTCTATATTTTGCCGAGAGGCACTATCCTCCCATATGGCTCAGGAAAACAAGGCAGTCAAAGCAAAGACTGAGGGAATCGTAGGATAGCAGTGATAACATCTTCTGTGGAGTTTACAGTGACCTCATTGCTTTGCACTGTGATTTGGTTGGGTGTTTTGAAAAAGACAGAGTGAATAAACCAGGGGAAAACAAGCAGTCCATCAGTTTGAGGAAAAAGACAAGAAAAACTCTTGCCAGGAGCTTGTTTCTGTAGAAAGGAGAACCCCTAGCTGTCTGCAAAGGATGGGCTTGAGCTGGCAACAAGCTTTGAAGGTGGAAGACAGCATGAGCATTGGGGTTCTGCTGCCTTTGAAGCCATCTTTGTGCCAACGAGAACTGGAGCTTCTCTGAAAAAAAAAAAAAAGAAAAAAAAAAAAGAAATTGCAGGCTGGTGTTTCACAGAGAGAACTGATAAGAGCAAGTGGTTTGCAGCTAAACCAGGAGATAAACAGGTGTCTTAAAATGCCTTCTGTGTATCCAGGCCAGGATGAGAAAAGGGGAGCTCTTTTCTTTGCTGACTGTAAAATCAGGAAGCAACATCTGCAAAATAGAAGTTATGTTAATGTGTGGTAAGGTCCCATCCACTCTGGCTGAGGTATCTTTTTTTCTAGGTGATTCACTTCATCCACAGCCTCCATCCTCCTCTCCTGCTTGCAGAATTCCAGTTTCCAAGCTGTCAGCCCCACTGCATAAAGGAAGACGCTGGCTCAGTTTGTTAAGAACATGCTGAACATTTATAGTATAGAATGAAAAAGTAAAGGTGAAATGTGCAGCCCAGGGCTCCCAGTTCTTTCTTGTGTGCTCCTGGGAATGGAATTTTTGTCCATTGGACTTGAGCTGCTCTAAAAAGCACAGAACAAAAGCTGATCTTAAAAGTGATCCGCAAAGGAATAAATGGCAGGCTCACTCTTTGTTATTCATGTATGGTGCTCAAAGAGCACTTGAAATGGTTGGGATTTTCTGCTGAACATTTTCTTTTTTTAAAATTCTGCTTGGGTTTTGTGGGGTTTGGGTATTTGTTTTAGCACTGGTTCAAGCATATGTCCCTCCTGAAAAACACGATGGCTGGCTGGGAAACCCCTATATTAGTAACATGAGGGGACCCATGAGAGTGAAATGGGCAGAAATGGGAAAAGCTGGGTTGTTGGAGGGGTGATATTCTCCAAGAGGCAGCCTGGCTTTTGTCTCTTACTTAATTTTATTCCTGCCTGCCCTGTGCTCTGTGCCACACGATTTACTCACTAAATCATGCTCAGCAGCTGTATTCACAAGCTGGCATAAATTTATTTTCGTCTGCTGGCCAATTACACCAACTGCCTCAACTGTTGTTTATTTTCTTCTGTTGCATCCTCTTGAGTTACTGTTAACAGTGTCCCTTTTGAGCAGAGATGGGCTTTTTGGCACGGGGGCCTGTCGGCCTGCCAAACTAATGGACCATATCTGTTATTTAACTAGTTGTAAAGGCTCCAGTTTCAGGACAGCTTGCAGTTGCTGTGGCCACCTGTAGCACATGGGCAGGGCTGGAGGCCACTGCCCATGTGGGACGTGTCACCCCAGCTCCAGAGCGTCCCTTGGCACTGATCTGCCCACAGGGGGACACCTTTGGGGTTTGCCCTGGGGGGAAGAACTGCCCTTCTGTGGCTGTGCCACCTCCCTGGGCTGGGTGGCACGAGCTGGGCTGTGCCAGGGGAGCCTGCTGCCCATGAGGCCCCAGCTCACAGCTGCTCTGGGGGCTGCTCCTCTGGCCAGAGAGGGACTTGGGCATGGAGAGGCTGTGGGACACAAGAGCCACACAAGGAAAAGCCCCTGGATGCCCAGGACTGGGGAAGAGGTTGAATTAAAGGAGGAATTAGCCTGAAAAGCTGACTAGGGTAAGGACATCTTTCATGCAGTGCAGCTGGAGCTCTGTCCCATTTTGAGAGGTATCCCTGGGTACCAGTGAGACCAGCAAGGATGAGCTCCTGCCTCTGCAGGATGCTTTAGGCACAAGCACTTGCACCCTGCAGGGTCTCCTCTGATCCTTTCTCTTATCCTTGTAGGATCTGCACTTGTGCTCCTAAGCTAGGCCTTACAACCACTTTTGCCTGCTTCTAGGGAAAAGTGGCTCTTGTGTTTGCAAACTGAGGTTTGGCTCCTATTTAAAAAAAAATCATGTTAAACCAGAGCCCTACAAGTATTACTGCAGGAGCAAGGGCTCTGCAAGTGCTGCAGCAAATGCTGCCTCCTTGCCAAAGCAATCTGGACAGGGCAATGTCTTTCCATAACTATCTGGCCACATGCCTGAGCTTTGTAGGCTAAAAGTGTTCACAGATGAGCATGACAAGCAAACTCAGCAGCCTTCAGGGGTGAGATCTTCATTGCCTTTGAGTCACTTTCATGACAAACCCTGTGTGATCCCATGGCAGAAGGGCCTCAGTTCTAGATGTGCTGTTGGCTCCTTGACAGCCATGACTCTGCTGGACACAAGAGTTGCCTGCATCCTTTTAAGAGCCACAGTTTCAGTGGCTGTTTGCCTTTGCTTGGAGGCCTGTGTCAAAAAGCTGGGCTCTGCAAGCATCCTCTGAGGCGTTTGGCTTTCTGTCCCCCAGAGAGTGGCAGGACACCCCAGCAAAGTCAGGCCTGGGGCTGCCAAGTTCAGAGTCATTTTCTTCTCCCAAGTGCTCGAGGCTCTCTGGAGCAGAGGTTGCACTGGAGGCTCACCCATAGCCCTCAGAAAAGCTCCCAATAAACAGGAAAGACCCGCAGGGAGGCCAACAAGATGGAAGTCAGTCCCGCTCTGACCTTTTGTTCTTCCCCTCCCCTTTTGTCTTCAAATTAACAAGGTGTCGCTTGATTTGTTGCTCAGAGATGGAAGTGGAACTCCTTCCTTCAGAGCTCATGGTGGGGCTCAGCAAGGCCTGAGGCGAACAGGGAGGCTTGGGGGGCTCTGCATGGCTGTGGCTGGACCCCATTTCCAGCTGGGGACATGCCACACCCTGGCTGCAATGGCACAGTGCTGTCAGTACCCCCACAGGCATTGTCTGCAGTGGAGTTTTGGGGTACAAGGGTGCCGGGCATTATCTCAGCCCACTGTCACTTTTTGTTTTGTTTCCTTCTGTAATGTTGCTGATGTGACGGGGAGGGAAGCCTTTTGTATACGAAATGTTCTCTCCATCCTCTCACTGCAGTCTCCCAGAGCACCAGAAGGTGGTCAGGAAAAGTTCCCCTGTGCTAATGGGGCTTGTCCTGCTCTGAGGGGACAAAGGACCATGGCAGGAAGCAGCTCTCTCAAAGTACATCTCTTCAAAACTGAGCAAAAAGGGCTGGTCCTCTTCTGTGTGACCTATTCCATCCTTTCCAGATTTAACTGGCCTCTGAAAATATGAATGGATGAGAAAATTCTGTGATACAGAATTTGTCCTGGAGACTGGAGGCACGGTATAGTGATAAGGATACACAACTTGTGTATCCTTAAGTTGTGAGCAAGAAGGGGAAGTGAGGGCTCTGCTGCATGCCTGAATGACCAGGTCTCATTTCTCTTCACCTGGCCCCTCTCTATCCCCATGACTCTCTCTTGTGAGGGTACATGCCCTGATCCCGTGTCTGAGACATCTTCCAAGAACCATGGGGCTTTGAGTCTTTTCCAGGTGGAAGAAGAGCTCTTTTCTCATGCCCTAGGTAAGCTCCTGCCAGCAAGCAGTGTCACAGAATGCAGCTCCCAGCAGCTGTTCTCAGCTTGTATAATGCAATTTCAGCTGCCTTTCTGTAACTCACCTCCAGCACTTGGCTCTGCACCCACACAGACTCCTGACTCCTCTGTCAGCTGGAGCCCCACTGAAACCGTGAAGGGAGCTTCCTTCCAAAACCCCTTCTCTTCCTCCTGCCCAAGACTCCAAAAGAGTGTGTGAGGATTTGGATCCATTACACATCTGCAAGACACTTGGCTGCAGAGAGCCAAGGCTGTTTTGCTTGTGTGGCTCAGTGGGGGTGAGGTGGTTAATGACTAACTTGTAAAACTGCTCGCTGCATGGGTGAACCTGAGTAGGTGTTTTCAGAAACAGCTGAGCCAGTTTCCCCTGTCAGGATGGGCTTGGGTGCCAGCCAACTTTCCTGTCACACACTCTGCTTGCAAAACTTTGTGGGGCTGAGTTTTGGTTTCCGAAACCTGTCAGGCACAACTAAAACGCAGAAGTGGCATTGCTTGGTTTTGCAGGACTCCATAACAACATTCTATAAGAAGCAGAAACAACATTCTGTAAGAAGTAGAAGTCAAAATACCACTGCCAAAAATACTACTGCATCCATGATTACACATTGGTTATACTAGGAGCAGAAGCCCAAATCCATCTGGAAGATGGTTATCATACCAAGAGCTCAAGGGTCTGTACAAAGTGTCTGGAAATCTGGGTTTGAGAAGGGGTGGGAGCTCCAGGATGTCATTTTGACATCCTATCTCTTAATAACCTACATTGTAAATTTTCCAGTACATTTAAGCACCTTGTATGAAAATCTTTCTAGCATGGGTTGTCCATCAGACATAAATTTGTCCAGCTGTCAGAAAAACACTTGGCAGTTCAGGTCTCTGCCTCTTATAGGAACATGTAGCCCAGAGATAGAGAAAGTTCTTTGTGATCCAAGAGGGAGACAGCTTTTCTTTCACTGGACTCATTACCTGGGAACAGCTACAGGTGAGTCAAATTTTGTGCACCAGGCCTGATTTGGCCCATGGAATTTAGTTCCTGTCCACTGCTCTTGGTGCCCAGGCCTTGTCCTCCAGGCTGTTGAACCTGCCACAGCCACTGACACTAATTTTTCTGCAGAGAGCAGAGATTTCTAGAGCAATTAGCTCTCTTACAAAACTGGAAATAGGAGTTTCCACCCACTGATACCATTAATAAGTAAACAGTAGTGGCCTTGAACTGGAATCCCTGCTGTTCCTGATGCCACTTGAAGACTACATGGTTGTTAAAGTCCCATCATGGAGCCTGTGGGTGTGAAAGATGCATCTTATGTTGAGCCATTTGTCCTTCACTCTTATCACACTTGAGCACTTGTGAGTCAGAGGTCTGTCTCTTGTTTCTTCCCTTCTCTCACTCTCCCTCTGCAGGCTGAAATGGGGGGTTTCTGGTGGACCTTGTCACATTTGAAATTTGGCCATGAAGAATGAAATATTGAAGTGGTGTCAGGCTGCTATTTGTCCTGTCTTCTGCATACATTGTGGGTGGTACCTGGGTGCCCCTGGGTATGAATTGTGCACAGTTATGCTTTTTGCAAGGATCCTATGCCAGGGTCAGGGGAAAGCCACCCCACAGATGGAGCAGCCAGTTTCTGGTGTCACTGCATGTGGGGACACACCCCACCATCAGCTCTTTGCAAGCTGCAGAGCTCATGCAGTCACTTGGCACGCAAATGCCACTCCAGGTCTCTGATCAGCATTTCCCTCCACAAAATTTCAGGGTGTGCAATGGACTTTTAATTTTGTTCTCTGCCCTCTTCTGATAAATGCTATCATTCTCTTTTTCAAAGCCTCTGGCCTGGAATTTTCAGACAATTATTCACAATTATGTCAGCTCTTTTTCTGTGTATGGCTAGGATGATCTCTACCACATAAATTAATCTGTGTTTATTGATACTGACTTTTAACTGTGGCTTCATTGCCTGGCTATTCATTGTCATCTTTCCACCATAACTCACATTCAGGCTTAGATCAGAAGATCTTGGATAACCTTTAATACTTGATAATTCATCATTTCACCCCTCACTCATTCTTTTTCCAGATGACTGTGATTGCACCAATCACCTGAAATTCCAGCACAATTTACAAGGTGTTTGGGGACTTTCCAGGAACTCTTCTTCTGTTACATATGTCAGAATGTACAAATAAATGCAAAAATATGGACCTGTATGTGTGCATTCATACCATCCTTTATTCTTCTTTTAACTTCCTATGTTTTCATCTGGTATGAGTTTATTATAGTCCATGACAATAAATTGTTTGGAGACTTTACCAATTATCAGTGCTTTACAAAACCAAGGGGCAGTGAATCAACCCAGCTGCTCTGTCCCTCATGGTTAGCAATCCTTCCAAAATATCTGATAGAATTTTTAGGTACAACTTTGCAGAAACTGTTTGCTTCCATTGATTGATTGGTCCATTGAACAATCTGTGGACAGAATCACAGACACACTGGATGGGAGGGACCTCTGGTGATCTCTAGTCCAACCTCTACTCAATGCAGGCCATAAGAGGTGAGACCAGCACACCTTTTGTGCCATCTACTCTGGAAAACCTCCAAGGGTGGAGTTCACACCTCATCTCCACTTACAGGTCCCAAAGTTGCCAGTCTGAGCCTTCTGAGCTCACCTGGGAGCCTCCTCTGCTCCCCTTTATTACTGCCTCTTGCTCTACCCTCTACCACTGGCAAGAAGAGTTTCTTTCCATTATTTGTGGCTCTTCTTTCAGTAGTTTCAGTTTGGGGATTCTCCATCCTTGCAGATACTTAAAAGTGGAGCAGACAGCCCTGAAGGTGACCCTATTTCAAACAAGGGTTGGCGTAGGGGTCTCCAGAGGTGCCTTGCATCCTAAATTATTTCATGATTTTGCAATTAGGCTGAACTCTAATAGGTTCCTCCACAAGAGACATCAGTCCAAGGTGACATATTAGGAGGTGCCATCTACTAAAGCACAATTCTGGCATCCCAGGTACTGTTGGAAATCTTCCAGGCACGTAGACTTGAGAATCCTTGGCATGTTGGAGCAATGTGAACAAGCAGTTGGTCCATGTGTTCTGTTCATGTTTCTGGGACGTGCCTGTCTTGAGCAAGAAGCTGTAAATTGATATTTTGCCACTCTCTTATCTTGGATTGTCAGTCCATTTCTGGATCTGGTACTTTTTATAACAACATGGTGCCTGGAAGACAAAGCTCATGTCAGCCCTTACCAGCAGGGCATTCTCCTGAAGATAAAGAGCTGGAAAGCAGCATGTAGGAGCACAGAGTCCTATCAGAGCCAGCAGCAAAACACTTAAATGCTGAAATAATTCAACATCTGCTTGGAGCAAGAACTATCCATATGAAAGACACTGATCTGTCACAGACTTCCAGGCTGGAAGGGACTGTGATGCTCTTTCAGTCTGACTTCCCCCATGGTTCAACCACACAACATCATTTTGTATCAAGCTTGGAGCTCCCAAATGAGCTTGTGTTAAATGAAGGACTGAAGGACCCCATTTTTGGGAGATTATCCTCACAGCTGAGAAAAATACTCTCTATTTCAGTGCTTTAATTGGGCTTCCACTGGGTTTGTGTTGGTGTTTTGTTTTCGTTTGCTGGTTTTTATTTTGTTTTATTTTTTCCTGGATTACGCATTCTTCTACAGCCAGGGTAAGTTTGGTTTCCAAGAAATATTTGACCAACTTTCTTACCTTTTTAATACCCTCCACAGAACCCAGAAGAACTATTTGTGTCTGGGCTGTAGACGTTGCAGATAACCTTGACCTTTGCTTGTTTCTGCTAATAGTGATCCTCCGTAAAACAGAGATAGTACCACTTCCCTCCCTCTCACAGGTGTTGGCTGTTCAAAAAAAGAGACCATTAACATTTCTCAAATGCTACAGTGGGAAGCCAATATTAAAGCAGTCAAAGATCAGAGGCTGGATATTGCATTCCCAAATGTGGTTTAGTGCAGCAATCTTATCTACTAGAAACTAAATTCTTTGATAGCACTAGAAGACATGAGCTGTATTTTCATATATGGATATTGTTGTTCTGAATGAAAAGACATGATCTAAAAATGGTTGTGGACATCAATAAATGCATGCACTTGAAAAAGAGAAGGTGTTTGGTGTGAGTAGGGGTTAATTGTTTCACGTGTAAGGGACCTTGGGATAAGGCATTGCAGACCTTGTTAGGAGTACTTATCATAGGAAAAGGCCTTTAAAAATGTAAAACCAGAAGCTGTTCTATTTGAATCAGTTCATCTGTTTACTCTAGATGAGTCTTTTACTTGTAATGGAGCCAGTCATCTCAGCTATCAGCCACACCATTTACAGTCAAAGGCTAGACCAAAATAGCTCCTAGGTCCTTCTGATTTTCTATTTTTGTCAATGATCTACTTAAATGCTGACTATATCCCACTTAGGGCTCTCAGATCAATCTAATTGGCTAAGCACCACTGAGCTGCAGGGTGGCGAGGGCGTGGATCACCTCTCTATCTTTAAAATAAATGTGTGTGAGGTGTCCTTGTGGTGAGTGGCTGTGGGCAGGCCTGGCACTGCAGAGCCACGGCTGGGAGCTGGGGAAGATGCTCCACCTCAGAACAGGGCTGGGGTGTCCCACACTGCTTCTCTGTGGTGCAAAGTGTCACACAGGGATGAGTCAAGGAAGGGAATGCTCTCCCTCTGCCGCCTCCCGTGCTGGAGTCGCCTCGTCCTGAGAAGTCACCAGGGGTGGATTCCACTTTCCTGGAGTGCTCTCAGCCATGTGTCAGGGAGCAGTCTCTGCTCTCAGCTCAGCTATGGCCCTTGCCTGAAGGCCTGAGGAGGTGCTCCCTGTTGTCCACCATTTTTGGTTATTCATAGGTGGCTTTATTTATCTGGTGCTCCAAACACAGCGCAGAGCTGGTATTCGGGCTTGAGCAGCAGCCCAGAAATCCATCCACATTTCCATACACAGGGACTGAAAGGCTAATGCCTTTGCCTTTCTGCTACCCTGTTGACAAGTTATCCTCAGCAGAGCTGTCTCCAAGTCTGTATTGCAGAAATAATTTATCCTCTGTGGCAAAGACAGATATTGAATCAGAAATATGAGCCCTCTTCCAGATTATTCCAGGGTGAAGGCTTTGGTCATGTGTCTTGTGTAGCTCCTGTAGATCATTCGTAGGTTGACACATAGTGGTTCAGCATTAACCAGCATTAATCAGTAATTATTTAGCTGATTAGTTTCAGCTAAGTAGAAATGCAGAAGAGACTGGGTCCAGCTATCAAAGGGACTCTCTGCATACTTGCCTGTGTAGTGCCAGAGTCTCACTTCTGACTTTCAAAGCAGGAGATTTTTTAAAATCTTCCCAGAGCCCACCATTGTTGTTTATGAGACTATGTAGACTCTAAAGGAAAGTTACGAAAAGTGAATATCCTCTTTATTTTAAACATAACCAGGTGAAACAGATGAGTCCTCATGTCATCTTTGGGGAAGGGATTGGGCCAGGTGTGTGTTTGGGAGCTGTTGGGCACATCAGGGGGATTGTGCTCAGTGGCACTGAGTGCTCACAGCCTTGGTTTTGTTTGGAGAGCACGTGCAGACTGTGCAGTTACTTAATAAAAACCTAAATCCCAGCACCTCGGGACCAGACACAAGAAAGTCCTGGTGGTTTGGTCACAGGTCCCCTGTAAGGTCATAACTGACCATGGCAAAACAAACAAGTTCTTTAATGTTGTTCTGTATTCCTTTAATTAATTACACACTGAGAAACACAACTCATAACCTAGGTCTCTCCTGGGTTAGTAGTTACAAAAACTGATTTGAAAGGATCATAAGCAGCTAGGATTTTTTGTTTTTCCTTTCCTTTCCTTTCCTTTCCTTTCCTTTCCTTTCCTTTCCTTTCCTTTCCTTTCCTTTCCTTTCCTTTCCTTTCCTTTCCTTTCCTTTCCTTTCCTTTCCTTTCCTTTCCTTTCCTTTCCTTTCCTTTCCTTTCCTTTCCTTTCCTTTCCTTTCCTTTCCTTTCCTTTCCTTTCCTTTCCTTTCCTTTCCTTTCCTTTCCTTTTTTTTTTTAGCAGCAAGAAAGGTTTCATAAATTATATTTCCTTTCAGAAATTTTTGAAGAAAAAATAAAAGGGTCTGGCATTTTCCCACCCACCCATCTTGGATTTCATTCAAAAGTTCTGTGTTCAGGATAATATTTTGTCTTTGCCAAATGGCAAAATTTTGGATACCATTGTGGAATACAGGTGTCTTTTTTCTCTTCCTTCTGCTGAGGACATGCCCTATGTTTTTGTTAATGGTGTTCTTCCTGATTTGGGCTTTTCTAGTATCCTATTAACAATATACCACACAATATTTTAATTAGCAGTGCTAGTTGTAGGCAGTGTGTAAAGAGATTTTTTTCTCAAAAGTTTTGCCTCTGATACATGACAAAGGAAATGTATTAAATGAGTAACAACCCCCAGCCCATGCAGTGTGCAAACTAAACCCTTAATTACTTTGCACCAGTAACTTTCCTGGTGTTATCCTACATATCATTCCAGTGGCATTAGTGCAGGATGGAAAAGGAATGGAAATATCAGTTTTATTTGATTATATGATATGGGGAAAACTGGTGTGGCATTGCTAGTCTGAATTTAATAGCATGGGCTCAGCTGATGGGTTGTTTCATTGCTCTTCTCTGACCTGTCCTGCAGCTGAGGACACAGGAGGTCTGAGCAGACATTTCCTCTGTCTCTCTCAGAAAAAGGAAAAGCATTTGCCAAGGATATTTGCACTCAGGAAAAAAAAACAAACATTTGTGAAATTATCCAGTCTTTGGGAACAGCTTTGGTTTAAGCTGTTTGGTGTTTGTAAGCCTTATTTTTAGTGGAGAAGGTACCCCGTGGTTGCTCAAGGTACCTGAGAGCTGGACAACCTACAGGTCCTTAACAGTTTCTGGAGACTGTGAGTGCACCTCACCAGCAAATTTATTGCATTTTTCTGTCCTTTCCCATGGTGGTTGGGTGCCCCTGGCACACTGCCTGCTCCAGAGGTCATGGGGTGTTCTGGAGGGATGGGTGGTCACCAGCTGAACAGGTTGGAAATAAATAAATAAGTGCCTGGGGGGGTGTATCAAATTCAGGTCGCTGTGTGTGTGACAGGGAGGAGCACGGCAGGCAGAACGGACGGGAACAGATTTTGTTTAAATTTAGCTGCAGTGTTGTGGTTGGAAAAGGCTGATGAGAACTTGGCACTTAACTCCTCACCTCATCCTGCTCCCCCCAGTAGGGTTGTCAGTCTCCAAACACAGCATTGCTGGTGCAGAGCCTGGGCAAACACCCTTTAAATAACCTCTTCCCTCCTGCAGATTGTTTTGCTGAGCTGTTCTGTTTCTTAGCATCCACAATAGTGGCCAACATTTTGGCATGTGGAGGGGGGGGAGTCCCACACCACAAGCAGGTGGATCAGGAACTGCTGTGAACCCCCCTGTCAGGCAACCACCATCTGCAATTTTGGGTGTGTTCCATGACTCCCCTCCCACCCCGTGGTCCAGGGAGGAGATACACCAGGTAAGACAGGCCCATCTCCCATCTCCTGAAGCCAGCTGCACCACTCTGGAATGCACAGGAGCTGATCCCAGCTTCCTGTTCTCCTTGCTCTATCCCAGCCCTCTCACTGCACAGGGCAGGTGGGATCTGGGCTTGTTGTTGACAGCTGTTTATCTCCTCAGCTCCACTTCCATGCCAAGCCCCTCTGTTTGTCTTCTGGGATATGATGCCTCCAAGTATCCCCAGTGCAACCTTAGGTCAGGAAAAGCTGGCACGAGATTTTGGCATCTGATGGCTCCAGGTCCCTCATGACTACCCCCTCTGTGCAGGTCTGTGAACTTTCTGAACTCAGAACAAGTAAGGAGGGGCACTGGAAACTGTGCTGCCATCAGCTTCCTGTCTGCAGGGAAATTATGGATCCCCCCAAACTGGTATTTTGCCAGAAAGTTACAGGGGAAACATGACCTTCCCCAACACTAGGAGAATGCCACGCTCATCTGCATCCCAGGTGGAAGGGAAGCAAGCAAAGAGAAAAACCGTATTCCCTATCCATCCTTCCCACTCCAAAGGAAATAGTCCTCTGAGTTTTCCTATGCTGGCACATCATAAGCACCAGTAATGTAATTTTTTCCTAGCTACATCCTGAACCTCTGACTTTCACAATGAAAATGCCAGTGCTGTGCCTGTCCCCATCTTCAAACCTGCTAAACGTGGCTGCTGTCCCCACTCATGGGATGGGGACAGGGCTATCTATTTTGTGTAGTCCTACAGAAAGCACATCAGCTCCAGTGGAAACAACAATGGATTTCACTGGAGAGGAGTGCTGCAGACAGTCATCTCATCATGGCTGTTTTCCATGCTGCTATATTTGTTTTATTTTTGGTGACAGAATTAATGACCCCTCAAATGAGTATTTAAATCTTCCTTTCTTTTTCATTTTAATTGGAAAAATAAAGGTCTTTTCAAAAACTTGTGTGTCCCTGTTTTGTGACGTAACAACCTGTTTTTCATCCTCTGTCCTTCCAGGCTTCACCCACCATGCCCAGTGTTTGTTTTCTGCCTGAGGTATTCACTTGCAGAGTGTGTTAAGGACCCTGAAGAGAGAATCCTCACTTGTGTCTGTGCTGCTCAGGTCAGCAGGGCTTGCAATACAGATAGACCTTGAAATGGACCTTGGATGTGTTGCTGGTATCTTTAGACCTTCTTCCAGGAAAGGAAGGAGAACACTTGGTCTCTCCTTTCTGTGCCAAGATGAAATCAAAATGGTGCACTGAAAAATGAATAATTGCTTCTGGTCTGAAGTTTTTGGAGGCCTAATGCTGAAAATATGAAGGTTTAGGACAGTGTTTTTGTTCACATTGTAATGGCCAGGAATTGTGTCCTCACTGAGGCTGCAGGGCTGAATGCCAGTGAACTGTGCACTGTAGGAGCTGGGGGAGCTGGGGCTGTTACTGCACTCCCAGTGTTTAAGTAAGTTATTTTTCCCTCTCTTCCTCCCTGCACAAGAGACGAGCCCAGCTGCCTGCCTGGGGAGAAGAGCTCTGTCAAAGCAGGCTCACTGACAAATGAAAGCCCCCTGTGCTGAGATTATGAGGAGCTCTGGTCGTGGGAACCTTTAGACAGGGATACATGAGCCTCCCCCTCCTGCCCTGGCAGTGACCCCAGCTCCAATCCCAGCCCTGCAGCGTGACCACAACTGGGGCAGCTCGTGACTGCTCTTGGCCACAGACTCCAGGGCCCCAAAGGTGAAATGTGAGGACAGAGCTCTAGACATGGCCTCACCTGACGGACATAAGGTGGGAAAAGCTGCTGGAGCATCCTTGTACTTGTGACCTTTGAGGAGCAACATCCCAGAGAATGCCATGGCATGGTGGGGAATGGCACTGAGAGCTGCTGGCCATCAGGAAGGAGTCTAAGGAAAGGCGACCACCTTTCCAAAACAGAGCATGTTGCAGCTGCATGTGACACTGCCTTGAAAAAGTGATGGGTTATGTGTGTGGGGAAAAAAACTATTGAAAATAATAGCATAGCTGGCTGTCTGGCAGGCTCAAACTTCAGCAGAAGCTGTGATTATACTTGTCACTATCTGTTAACCTTCAAAACAGGTGTTGTGCATTTGAGGTGCCAAATCAGTGCTCAGGCTGCAATCTGTGTGTGTGACAGGAGCATGGGCTGGAGGAATGGCCAGGCTGCAGCGTGGGCCAAATGGGCACAGGGGCAGAAAGGGGATGGTCCTGGGCAGGCAGGGCATGTGACACAAATGGATTTGGCTGGCTTTGAAAGGGGAGCACATCCCAGCAGTGCTGGGACTCAGCAGGACGTGACACAGCTGATGGCAGACGTGCTGCAGTGGGGACCCTGGCAAAGGGGGTCTCTTTTGTAGGCTGATTTAACAGCTGAAGAGTTTGGGCTAGGTTCATTAAAGTTCCCAGATTGCTGAAATCTGTCATACTCAGCTGATGAACCTTAATTTCTGTCATGATTTTGAATTTTTTTCTTGATTTTAGGAATTAGGATTGTAATGCTTGGTTGCACTCTTGGTCCAGCTCAGTGTCTTGCTTTAATATGTTTATTCTCGTAAGAGCCATAAAAACTGTTATCATTTTGAGTTTAATACTTTTTAAAATAAACAAATTAAAATGCAGTATTTCAGTGAAATGAAAGAAAAAAGAAAAATAAGTGTTTTCTTTCCTCTTCCATGGAGTATTTCCATTATAAACCTCATTATGACAAGTGTGTTGGGGTCTTGCAAGGCTGCATTGCTAAGTAAGTCAACAAGCATTGTAATGCTTGGCATGTGTGGAAGGTGAGTGAACATTATATGGGAAGATTAGGTAGGGCTCCGTAGAATACCTAAAGAATTTGAAATACAAGACTTTGAAGAAAAATGCTGGGAATGAAGATCAGAAGATTGTAAGGTGCTAGTCACTGGCATTTGGCAGGGCTTGCAAAGGAAAAAGACTGTCAGCACACTTAAAAATCTCCTCATCTTGTCTAACTTAATGTAATTAACTTTAAGATTCAAACTCAATCAGGGATGAAAATATGCTGATACCACATGTATGAGCAAGATAACTTTGTGTCTGAGTTCCACCATGAGAGTCTTTTAAAAGCAATCCATGTCAGTGCTTTTAAAATGAGTGCTTTTAAAATTACACCTGTATCATGCCTGTCCCAAATAAGAGCAACTCAGAAACATTCTCATGTGAATGTGTGTGACACACATCAAGCAGAAATTGCTGACTGCTGACATAACAACAAGTTTACTCTAATTGTTGATGAAACTCCAGAGCTGGTATTTTTTATTCCTGCTACTGTTTATTAAACAGATGTGGGTTTGGGTGTGAAGTCAGCAGGTGTGGAAAAATCTGTTTCTGCCATCAGAGTTGGTGCTGTGGGGCATTGTCTCAGTTTGGGGTCTTCTTTTATACTGTATTTTGGAATATTGCAAATCATAATGCGATAACAGAGTACCCATAAACAGTCTCCTGGCAGCTTATCTTGATGATCAGAGATGTGGTGCAAATGTGCCTCCTTCCCTCAGGGGTTCTCATGCACCTCCCACCCTGCTCCTGAAAGTGGGGGAGTTCACACTGAAGGTTATGATAGCTCAGGTTGTGACCTGAGCAAAACCTGCTGTCATTTCCAGGCTCCCTGCTGCAGGACAGGCGTGGCTGTGCTTTGTCTGACAGCACAGCCTTGGTGCAAGGGATTTGCAGTGCCTGCAAGCCTGGCTCCAATGCTGTTATTTCCCAGCTGGAGGTGGAATGGCACACACAGCCTCTGGGAGAAGGCTGTCCTTTCCCTTCCTTCGAGAGAGTCAACGGGCACAGCTAGAATTAAGGAGGGATGAATTCTCATGGAGAGCCAAAAGCAGACTGATATCAATGCAAAGCTTTGGTTTTACTAATTCTTGAATGGTGCTTGCAAAAATCTTGGTGTAGCTGCACCTCTGAGACATCAAGATTTGAGAGGACAGAGCTGAGAAGCAGAGGACTTTATAAAAGCTGAGGAACTATGGGGTCTTTAAAAGAACATTTCCTTTAAAGCAGCGAGCAATACCTTCTCCATGGCCCTAGGGAGAAATTTTATTAAACAGAAACATAGATTGAAGTATTGCCTTGGAAAAGAGAGCTCTGTTGTCCTGCTGCAAAATATTGGATCAATTTCTCTGAAAAAAAATTACATGTTAAAGGGACTTGTGTGGAATTTAACCTGCTGATAAGAGTGAGTGCCTTCTACAGGAAAATAGCCCTCAGACTGTGTTGATTCTGTGAGAAATAGCTACTCACTTTTCATAGTTTAGGAAGGTTTATTAAACCTTATCAAATATACAACAGAAGACTGAATAAAGAAAAAAGGTTACGGTGCTGGGGGCAACAGATTTTCCCCACCATGGATTTTCTCCTCACAATGGAGCTTTCCCCTTTTAACCCTTAACCCCTCCCAAAGTTCTGTCCATCAAGCCCTTCTTCGCTGTCCAGTGGTGGAGATCTCTTCCCCAAATCCTGACTGGAGGACAGATGTTGCCATAATGACAGCCAGCCCTCCCAGATGTCCCAGCTCCAGCTGTCCCTTGATAACCACCTGAGGGAGTACAACATAACTATAAATCTATAAAACTTTTCCAAACCTATATACATGGTATGTATCCATTAATTGTGAGAGTCAATCATTGCATTATTTGTCTATCACAATTCCATTTCCACTGACCACAATGGAAATTTAGGCACTTTGCTGTGGTCACGTGTCCTAATCCTGGATCTCAATCCCACCCCTGAAGTCACAGACAGTTTTAAAGCAGGTGTGATGGTTCAGAGACTGAAAGTGAGTTTCATCTCCATATGGAGGCAGGGCTGTTGGGAAAGGCAGAAATCACAGCACGGAGCGATCGGAGCCACAGAACTCCCTGAACTCCATAACCTGCCATGGCACGCTCCATCTGGGAGAGGGGATTGTTTCAGAAAGTTCAGGACAAAAAGGGAATTTATCTCTTCACCTCCAGGAATTGATATGCCTTATTTCAGCAAAGGAATGACAGATTTAAAAGAAAAAAAAAAAAAAAAAAAAAAGGAAATTTCAGTTATTTTTGGAGACCATGCTTCATGCCTGTTTCTGATTTGGGTGGAAATTAGATGGAATTGACTGTTTATCTGCCACTTCTTTCACAAATTCTTTATTTCTTTATATCAGAGATTAATTACTGAAGCCTATGTAACAATAGAGAGAAGAATATTTTGTATCAGCTGTGGATTGCACTGCCTTAAGGCCTTAAACCATTCTTAAAACAGTATACTGACAAAAAATATTACTTCATCACCACAACTAAATAAAAATTTTACAGATTACAGCCTGGTAATTTTAAATTAAAAATTAGATCAAATTGTACAAGCACTAATTAGGACCTCCTTCATTCTTCTGAGATTGATAACAAAATATTTTTCAAAAAAGTAAGCCTGTATTTTGTGTCACATTTTTCTAAACCCCAAATATTTCTTACTTGGTGAATACCCAGAATATTTCCCATCTTTTCTGGAGACGAGAACAAGTGAAATCAACAGGTCTTATCTGTCTCTGTCTTTGGCAGTGATTATGACAGCAACTTTTAGAAACTCTGTTTTCCATAAATTGCAAAATATTTAGAATACCTCATTGAAATCTTTAGTAGTTAAGTCTTGTAAAAATTTTCTGTTATTGCAACCCTTAGTGAGTGCCAGGATGACAGATTTATACTTATTTGATCATTTCCTTCACCCTGTCCAAACATTGCAATAGTATTTGCTTTCTCTCAGGTTTCTGCCACTGCTGGACCTGAGTTACAAAAATCAGCATCCAGAGGAACTTGCTAACCTGCACTTTTAGTAGACCTGGTGCCACGTATCTGGTTGTTAAAAAGTTACTTTAGTAGTGACTGTTTTCCTTCCATTTTGATTATGGCCTGGGTAGAAAATACTCATTCTTTTCTTATGATATGAACATGTCCTGGTTTATTCCTGAGGAGAGAAGGAATACATTACATTTGTTAAACACTTCTGATTACTGACTGTTCTGGTGCTCTTACTATTCATGGACTTTCAGTATTAGTAGGGTTACTCTTGGTCCCAATGGACTCAAACATCTACTCCTTACTGTCTTTTACAGTTTTTTAGGGTTTTTTTTTCCCTTTTTTTTTTTTTTGATCCATATAAATTTCCTTGCATCCCTTTGCTTCCTTACTAATACTGTAAATCTCCAGGATGTATTTTCAGTATTTACAACATCTGTCTTATAAACATCCATCCATTATTATTGCTTATTTTGCATCCTTTTCTATTCTAGATTTTTGGAAACATGCTTGCTTCCTCACTTACAGTTTTAGTCTTATTTTGTTGTTGTTATTTGATTATTTTTACATCTAACTAAATAATACTATTTAAACTATTATTTAAACTATTCATTGCATGCATCACATTTAGTCTTCAGTCCTTCCTTACAACTGGCTTGTACTTGTTTCAGCTTTGTGAACCTGGTTGTGTTGAAATACCATGTGTTTTTGACTGGCTCAGACAGGGATCCAACATAATCATTTCCACCTTAGTTACCGTTAGCTTTTATTTCTTGGTTAGAAAATTGTCATCCATGATTTGTAGAAATTCCAGAGGAGTTACTGCTGCCAGCAGGAGATTTTGATATATATCATCCTGAGTCAATTTTCCCATGACAGTCCTGCACCCATGGTAGATAAATGGCTTTGGAGCAGCCCCACCTAATTTTGAGGGTGGTTTAGCATTGAGGCAGGCAGCTATTATAACCTCATTTTGTGCTTTACCCATCTGGATGTGATCAACAAGCAACCAAAATCATTTGCTCCTGAGCCATCACTGCTACAGAAGAAATTAATGCCAGCCTTGGTCTCTTTTGCACACCTGATGCTGCTCTGGAAGGTTACAGTCACTGCCTCCACCTCACTCAAAAAAGCAGATAATTTCACTGGGTCTCATTAGCAGGAATTAAAAATAACAGTTTGACAAAGAATTTTGAGAAATAATTCACAAATGAGCATTTTAAATTGTTCTTCCAAGGTCATACTTTTGCACATGAAACCTGTGTTTCCCCACCCTCTCATTAACTTTAGTCATAACACCTATAAAATGCTTTATCTTTTAATATAAGTCAATTGCTTTCACAAGGCTTCTTTCTGAACTGTGCCCTTAAAACATGGTAAGGATGGAAGCAGTGATAACTTCAGAGGCTGAGTTCTAGTTGGTGTGATGATTGTATTCATCAGCAAAGGCAAGAAGAAACTGTAATCAGAAAACACTGGAGAAATTAAAGTGATCCAGAACAGGATCCTTTTGCACTCTGCTTTTGTTTATTGGTGAGCCCAGGCTCTCACCAGCTCTTTGTCTTCAGCAGACCACACATGGAAGAATTCACAGCATTTAGTGTCAATTTTCAGCATTTGAATCTGCTGGTCCAGAAGGGGACACAGGAGAGGGGGGTGACATCTCTGGGAGCAGAAGACCCCATGGAGACACTACTGTCCTCCAGGTGGTGACTTTCAAGCCCCATGCCCAGGGGCTAAATGTTACTGAAAGACAAATATTGACTTCTGACAGAGTTTGGAGAAATTCATGTGGGTATTTCCAAGAGTTTATGAATTAACCAGAAATGGAGATAAGTCCTATGCTATCTATTTCATCAGCTAAGAAACTGTTGACTGAAGCCTAGCATGAGCCAAGTACCTACATGCACTGTGTTTCAAAGAATTAATCATATCTTCAGATGTGGAGCTTGCTAGTTAGTTTAATTACTGTCCTTTTTTTTCTTTCTTTCTTTAGCTAAATGGATCAGATGACAATTCATTTTTTTAATAGATGAAAGAGAAGCAGGCTTCAAAACAGATAATGAATTTCTTCTAACTCGTCTGGAGACTGAAGAGCCATAATTCTGATTGATCAGATATGGTCTGCTTCAGAGAGGCACCAGATGTGGTCCAGATTTTAAATAGATGCTGCTACTGTCAAAATGCATTCACTCCCTCCTGGTGTAACAAAGTGAAGTCCATCTGTCTGGAGTTGTGCATTTTTTTTAGTGGTAATAACAGTTAACATCAACAATAAGCTTTGTCTCATTAGTATCACATAATCCCTACTACCAAGTCCCCAGTTTCTGGTCTCCATATTATCTGCCATGGAAAAAATAAAGACCACAGCAGGAGCTAAGAAGGTCAGTGCATTCTCAGGGTAATCAGCTGTAGTAAATTCAATTCTGACAAGACAAGGCTTGCAAATGTCTGGGGAATTAAGGGATCATCTATAATTTCATATGTTGAGTGGGAAAGTGTCCTTTCAAACATTTATTAATTACAGATGAGGGTCTGTATGGTGATCATCTTTGGAGAAATTGCTGAAGCAAAGCAAGAAAAGTAGATTTAACTGTTTGCTGCTGTTTCAAAAGAAAAAATACTGATCTTCTCACTTGGCCTTGCAATGGTTTCAGTCAGTATTCTTTCTCTGCCAGTGTTTATTGCTCTGTCTTAGCAGCCTGTTGCCCCTTATGAAACCTTTTGCATAAAGGTTTCCCACTGCAATCAATGGAGGAACTTGCCTTGCCTTTAGTCTGGCTCAGTGCCCTCACTCCAGGCTTTGCACTGCTTAAGTAACAAGTAAAGAGCAACAGAATAAAGAGCTTCACATTTAGAACTGCACTTTTCCCTTAAAGATCTTGGAGCACTTTGGAAAACTTAATTACTCCCCTTTGAGGCCTGTGTTGTTCTTTCTGTTTTACAGATGAGGAAATTAAAGCACAGGGAGGTCAGAAGCTAACATTTTCCAACTTGGGCAACTGAAGGTAAGTGCTTACATCCACACCTTCCTTCCCTGAGAGGAAGTCCTCCACACTTTCACACTCTTTTTGCATCTGTTTTTTGAAAGAGTGGCCTATATCTTAGCCAAGAGCTCTCTGAAAGGTCACCAGAATTGCTGAAAAGGCCATTAAATTGTATTAAAAATAAGAGATGTAAAGTGTGTAGCTCATTTCCCTTAGTGCAACCAAGACTGAGGAGGAGCAATATAAACAAAATGCATCAGGGACTAAATATCCAGCGAGGAAAATAACTTTTTAAGTAAAAAAATAAACTTGCCATAAGAACAGATTGATTTCAGTTAAACACAAAGCATGTGTTTAAGAATGGATTGAAAATTAGGAGATTTGTAATAATCAGAGGAGTGAGGTCTGAGGACAAATGGGGAGCTTGGAGGAGAACAATGTCACTCAGGTTGAGATGAAGTTGGACCAGAATCTAAGAGAGAAGAAGGGATGATGTACCAGCATTTCCAAGGGACTGGACTTGATGGTCCAGCATGTGATTGTGCTTAGACTATTGCAGTTCTTAACCCACACATAAACTCCAGGACAAACCAGTCTTCCTCCTTGCAGGGGCCCCTGGATGCTTCTTCTTTAGGATTTAGGTCATTTGGGTAGGAAAATGCTATTGGTGCCACAGGAAAAAAATGAGTACCTGGTGACATCAAATACCACTGTCCCTTCAGACCTGCAGTGCCTCGTATGCCAGATTGCAGCTATTGTATGAAGAATTTCCAGTTCCTTTCTGTGCCTGGCGGCTGATTGAAAGTTCATATTATTTATGGCAGAAAACAGCAGTGTACTTTTGAGCCTGAGGAAGCTGGGAAAGTGCAGTGGGTGTCAATCAATTAAGCTATTCAACTTATTTATGAAACAGGACAAAACAATGTCTAGGATATGAATTCCCATCTCAATGGGATCCCCCCTGATATAAAATGTCAGAGCTGAAAAAGGGTCAGCTCATGACCCTTGAATATTCTTTTAAACCATTTGCAAATCAATACCTCTTCTCTGGGTTTGTGCAGGGACCATCGTTCCCTTTTATTATAAGTCACAGGGCATAGACTGCTTATCAGGGAGTATGGAGACACATCACTGCACTAAAGCAGCAGCTGGCTTTGGAGACTGGGCCTGACTCTCATTTCTGGGGGGGCTCACTTCACTCTACTCTGGTAGAGCAAAAGATTTTAAAGTGAGCATAATTATGGGTTTTGCTGACTCTCAGGCTCCTTAATATCTGCTGTCCTTTACCATGTCCTTTGCCATGCTTCCAGTTGGGCTTGTCTCCTCTTCCAAGTGCCTATATCAGCCAGGAACATCAGCTGACATCTTACAAGTTTTTTGTGTCAGGAGTCTGCTGTGTCCCTGGGCTTTGGGGCTGCAGTCCCAAATTGTCACCCTCCCTCTCTTAGCAATAACCTGCTGTACAGGTAGGGCTTGAAAGGACAGATGGCCTGATCCTCAGCTGAGCATCTGGCCTATTAAGCTCTCTAAAAAGGCATCATCTTTACAAATCCCAGCCTTAATCTCCTTGCCCACTGTGTGACCCATGGGGGTTTCAGAGCAGTGCCAAAGAGGGGAAGAGGAGGAGGAGGAGGGCAGCTGGAGGGTCCTGAGCTGAGTGCTGGGGATGTGACCATTTCTCTCCAAGAGGAGCTGGAGAAGGTCAACAGCCCTGGCAGCCTCGAGCTCTCCTGCAAGGACATGCACAAAATGAATCCTTGAAAGAGTGCTCCTGGCATTTGGATAGGTTTGTCTAAGGGACCTCCCATGGAATCTTCTCATGGCATCTTCTTCATCCATGCAAAAAACATGGCATCATCCCAGTGCCTTTCAGCAGCACTTGGGCCAGCTCAGGCCAAGACAGGTGAACTGAGGATAGAACAGCAGAGGGAATGCCCACTTGCCTGCTGAGGTCTATCAATGAGAGCTTTTTGCCAAGGGGAGATGAAGAAGAGAGCAATTTTCAAGGGAGGGGGTTGTTCATGCCAGTGATCCCATCCCCTACCAGCATGCCACTCCTCATGGGTTATCAGTGTACTCAGCTCTTGTCTGGAAGGCCAGCAGTGGGATATATCCTGTGAAAAAGGGACTCTGCCTTTCACTTTGCCTGTTAAAGAACAAACCTTGAGGTAAAAATCTGATCGTGTTAATAGCACGTGAAAAAGGGAAGAATTTCCTAGTTGAACTTGCATAGCACTGAGTGGCCTGAAAATGGTTAACTATGGACTGGTTTTGAGGTAGATCAGGTCCAAATATAAAATAATTTAGAGCAGACTTGGATCTCATTCTATTAGGACTAAAGACATTAAATTTACCACTTGAGTTCACTGAGATTTTCCCCTCAAAAAATTCAGAATGAATTCCTTAAAATTGAATAGCAACAGATGCATTAAGTGCTTTATGGTAACTAAGCACAGAGATGGTCCCCTTCTGTTTTTCAAATATAAAATATATTAATGTATTTTTTAAATAAAGCAATCTTTTTTTAATTCAACCCATTTTAATACCTGAAAAAATGAGTAATTCTGATATTTTGAGTTTGTGCTGCTGGAAAAAATGTATGAGTGAAAGTCTCCCCTACGTCTGTAAAAGAAAATTTGGACACTACTTAATCTGCTGCTTTGTTTGCAGTAATTCTGGTGCAGGCCTGTAATGATGGATGGTAGGAAATGTGAAACAAAAGTCCCCAAAGAATCTGAATCTCTCATTGTTTGGATTTTTTTTTTAACAGGATTTTCTTTTAATTAGTGAATCTTGGAGAAATCCCTATTCACTTAGGTCTAAGACATGCAGTAAAATCCTACATCAACCCAAAAGGGCCAGAAGGAAAACGAACATCTAGACATGAGCAGGAATGTAATACAAGTTTTTTCCATTTATTGCAGACAGCCACCCTTCAAATTTAAGGCAATCATTCTAAATCTTTGTTTCAGACTTTCATCTAGACACGTTATTTTTGGAATTTCTTAACTTTAAATGCATATAAAGTTCTCTAAAATACTTGTTCCAAAGGACAATTCACAGATATAGCCTAACTCTGATATGCCTAGGAAGGTGATACAAGCATATTTCCCCCAAATAATCAATCAAAATTTGTTTATGATCAAAATAAGAAACAAGCAGTTCATTAGCTATTAATTCAAAATTAAGATAAAGAAAACAAGCCCAAGAATAAGAAAGAAATATCTATGTTCTATTTATAGGCATATAAGCAATATCTTTAATGATATTCAGTGGAAAACATTCTAGATAGTTCTGTCATTAAAAGTGAAACAAAATTGGGTGAAAACATCTGAAAAACTAGAATATGAATACAGAAAAGGAAATTTCCAGTCACCCCAAGGTTTGTTATTAATAGACACTTGCCACACAATACTTCTTAGAAATAGATTAGGAGTTGAAAGTTCACCATGATGTAGCTATAATAAAAAAAAAAAGAAAGAAAAAGCTGATGAATTGCAGTTGTTTCCATCTAAATAAAGAGTAACTAACCAAGGAACCATCTGTCAGTGTATGATTACCAACTTTCTTTTTGTCTTTCAAAGCAGCCTGAGAAATCAAGGGCACTGGGAGTAGAGGGGAGAGCACACACACGCTGCCAGCAGCCAGCCCAGAGGGTCTGATCTGATCCTTGCCTTTTTCTCTTGGTGCACTCATTTCACACTGCTGGTTTTCATCCAGCGTGCCTCTATATTTCAAATACATGCTACACACTGACAGGGCTATTCTGCAGTAAATGTGGGTAATTTTGGTGTCGTTGAGAGCTGAAAAGTAAAACTTTTCTAAGGGAGGAAAACCTCAAAGTCCCCTCTCTCTCAGTTTGTGAAACCAACAGAAGAATATTAATTCATTTTTTCCCCTGTTGTTGAACAGCAAAAAGCCTCAGTTACCCCGAGAAAGCATATCCTTAATGGTTTTCTTAAGCCTGAATGCCCTACTAGCAGTAAGAAAGACAAAGCAATAAGATCTAAGGCCTTTTAGTCTCTAAAAACTGTGTAGGTTTTCATGCTGGAAAAATGAGGGATTTATTCCTTTTTTTTTTGGTCACATGAATTCAGGGTCAATGTACATTTTCTCTTTTTGTTTCTATTCCAATGACCACCTCTTTTGGGGTGCTTTATTCCCCCAAACCCCATCTGACTCTGATCAAACTCGCTGCATCTGGCTCTTTGTTGCTTTGCAATGTCTGCAGCCACAGACCCACAGCCCGCACAAAACCCAGCGCCCACAGGCCACCCTTCCTTTGTGAAGGAGCAGAGATGGACACCAAGAGATTTGCCAGTGAAAGCCTGCTTCCATCCTGCCCCAAATACAATTTTTTATGTTATATTTTTACAAATCCCCCGCCCCTGCCCAGGGCTCCATGCCTTGCCCTCCCTCGACTCCTCCAGCCGTTCTCACGCCCCAAGAACCCTTTCCTCAGGCTCAGCTCCTCAGCTTCTCTCCCTGCTGCATTTCCTCTTGTCCCCAGCCCCTCATCCATGCTCCCCACCTCTGACCCAGTGGCTGGGAGCAGGTGGAAAGGCAGGTGATTATATAAATATTTATGTCAGGAAGTCTGCGCTTGGAAATGTTTCCTGGTGGGGTCGTCACACTTAGAAAAAAATATCAGAAAAATAAATCCAGTCCCAAAATACATGTACAAATGCACAAAGAGGCATATTTCCTTTGCATGGCCACCAAAACAAAGAGTCCCTCTGAATAATCAATAGTAAACCTCAGGGGCATGAAATTCAACAGACCTGAAGTTGCCAGGATCAGCTACTCAGTGAATTTCTACAATAGGAAGCCAGACAGCAATTACTATCCTACAGCTACACGAGCAAAGCAACTATTTACATGCACATCTTGTCAGTTCAATATGTTTGTTTCTGATTCTTGTCAAGTGTAAATGGGAACGGTCCTACCAAAATTTCTATTTCTCCACATAATATACTGATTTACATCTTAGTGTTGCACCAGCCAGTCCAGCATCTAGGTGCCAGTGAATATCCTATGGCCACAGACTTAAGCAAGTAAAACAATTTGCAAGCAGCTCTAATAAGCACCATCCCACTGTCTGCCTGGAAAATCTTTCAGACTCATTAAGCAGTCAGCAAATAAGACACATTTGTCTCCCATTAAAGAGTAAATTGGAAATACTGAAAGGAAACCTATGCATGGCTGTGATTTGCTAGAGAGTGTATTAGCAGGAGCAGCCACAGTATGTTTAGCAGTTGGGTATGAGTTAAAGCAGGAATTGGACTGAGAGGAACTATTTTAAATTGTCTCTATTAATAATCTGAAAGTACATTTAAAACCTTCAGCAGTCACAGCCATCTTTGACTCTTCCAAGAGGAAGTTGCCATTTGTTGCAGAGCCGCTGTTGCTTTTATTTGACACTCAATATGTGTTTTCCCCACAGTATTAGATATCTTGGGCTCTGTCCAGGACACATTTGGAAAGGAACTGATCCCTGTAGTTCCTATGCAACGATGAGATTTACTACTTAGGTCGATGTGTATCTTTGGTGAGTCAAATAAACACAAGGAGCATTAATTAGGGCTGCTTGCTGAATTTAGATTGCATTCACACAGCCTGATAGGGTAGCTGGTGGGGCCAGGCTGGTTCAACCAAGGTCTCACTGGGTGAGACAGGCAGCAACCAGGCCTGGATCAGCTGTGGGCTGAAAAATAACCAGCCCTGTTCATCTCCCCCCAGGCTCAAGGCTGATTTTGGGAAGCTCCTTGGAGTTTATCTGAATTTAAGGAATTAAGACATAAACCCCCAACCTTTTCTGGATAGAGAGAGGTTTGAGATCATTTAGGGACATGTCAGCAGTAGAGTGGTGCTGTGATATTAAAACTGATGCTTGAACACACCACGGTACTCAGACATACATGTGATAAGTGAGTGTTATAAAAACTCACCTTTAAAATATTTTAGAATCAGGTTTTCATCTAGAAAGGCTGGAAGAGGGGTCCATGAGTGTTGTTGATTTCTGTTCTCAGCCCTGCATTAACTCTAATGTAGTCTCTAATGACAGAGACAGGGCTCTGTGGAGCTATTTGCCTCCAGGTGCCCTAAAACACAACATCCTGTTTCAGAAATCACAACTTTCCCTTCCCTCAGCTTCTGAGTCCTGAGTCCTTGCAATCTCAGAGAGGAAAAGTTTTGAGGAGGCATTTGAATGGAAGTACTTCCCAAAATACATTCCCAAAGAATATGCCAGCATGCATCAATGCAATCACAAACATTTTGCAAATCATTTGACACCTTGTATTACAGAGGAAAGTTACCTGGAGAGACTAAACAGAATCGCTGCAGTTTTCACCAAGCCCAGACTGGACAGAGGAAGTCTTTGGTGTCCTAGAGGGCTGTAATCAGGTTTTTTTCATGTCCTGCTTGTACTGGGGCTGTGATCAGTTCTTTATCTGTTTCTTTTTAATTTTTTAAAATTATTCCCTTAGTGGTGTTTCCAAGGGCCACCCCCACTGAGGGTGCATGAAAGGGCCCTAAGGCACTTCAGCTGCTGCTGGGTGAAACAGAGCCCTGCAGGGACTGCAGCGTGGGAGCTGCTGAGCATTGAGGAGGGAACAGGTAAGGCTACAACCCCCTCATGTCTTCAGCAAGTCAAATATGGGTGAGACTGTCTTGCTCCAACATCCCCCTTCTGCAGCACACACTGGCTGAACACATACAAAGCTCCCAGTACTGTTTGAGTTATCTCTACCATGGGGCTTTCTGTGTCAGATGATTTTGCCAGAGGTGCTATCTATTTCAACATTTTAAACATTATTTTTTACAGCCTCACTCCTGCCAGTGTTGTGTTAACTCCCTGCAGGCTTTACAGAGGTGGCTTTGGGAAGTGTTGGTTCCTGTGTGAGTGGGGAGGAGGAGTGGAGCAAAGCAGATCTGCATCCTTTTAGCTTTGCTGCAGAGGATCTGCACAGGCAAACGCTCATCTCTGCTGCAGAAGAGAGCCAAGTATCTAGCTGACATTAAGGTATCCATCAGACATGAAAACTGGAGGGCAAATGTGGCTTTTCCTCACTGACTGGGGGCAGAGACTTCTTTTGTAACGCCTTGATCAACTCTCTCTGGATGCTGCCTTGTCCTTTGCTGGTGGGATTAAAGTCTACCATTTCCCACCCTTGGCTGCCACAGCATGTCTGCAACGTGGGACACAGAGGATCTCCTTTGGCATGTCCCTGATGTACAGACTGGCTGGAAAAGACCCTAAGTTCATCAAGTCCAGCTGTTAACCCAACACCACCACGTTCACCACTAAGCCATCTCCCAGCTGCTACATCCACACACATTTGAACACTTCCAGGAATGGTGATTTCACAGCTCCTCTAGGCAGCCTATTCCAATGCCTGACCACCCTTGCAGTGAAGAAATTTTTCCTAATATTCAGTCTAAATTTTCCCTGGTGCAACCTGAGAACATTTGCTTTTGTTCTGTCACTTTTTATGTGGGAGAAGAGCCTGAGCCCCACCTCACTACAACCTTCTTTCAGGGAGTTGTAGAAAATTATAAGCTCCTGAGCCTCTTTTTCTCCAGGCTAAATATCCAATTCACTCAGCCCCTTCTTGTAAAATTTGTACATTCCCCAGCTCCATTTCCCTTCTCTGGACTTACTCCAGCACCTCAATACTTTTTTATTGTTAGGGGCTCAAAACTGAATCCAGGATTCAAGGTGTGCCCTCACCAGTAGTGAGTGCAGGGGACAATCATTGCCCTCATCCTCTATATGTGGGGCACATCCCCTTCCTGTGGGTGCTGGAAGGATTTGGAACAACTGAAGTGCTGTGTGCTGGATAAAGCCTTGGTGTTTGAGTGAGATCCCACATCTTGACAAGGTTTTCGCAGCAGGGCCAGGGGCAGCAAGCATCTGAGCCAGGGGACATTGCTCACCAATCCACCTCTCCCCACTGTGCACAGCCAGAGGGTAGGGTAAGGATAGGAGAGTCCCAGAAGAATCATTTTAAAAAGAAGAATGAGGTCACATTACTGAGGATGAGATCAAGGAATAAAATAAGCATGTAGGGCACAAAGGTTTCCATGCTAAATGAATTATAACCAGTGTGGAGTGTTAGGATACAAGGAGAAAGGTGCTATAAATACAGTAAAGTAAGAGAAAGACAGCAGCAGGCATAAGCTCATTACCTAATGAGGAACAGGAGTGGTACAGATGACCTAGAGAAGGCAAACATATTTAATGCTGTTTGCTTCACTTTTCTCCAACAAAACCCCCCAAATTCTTCACAGTGATATAAAGCTGGCAAGAGACGAGACAGAAGAGAAAAAGAACAGACAAGGGACATTGTGATTAAACTGAATATATTCACCAGAGGGTACAAAGGAAAGACACCAGATGAGGGAGGGGATTCTGCTCCTCTTCTCTGGTAAAACCCCAACTGCAGAGCTGCATCCAGCTCTGGGATCCCCAGCACAAGGAGGACATGGACCTGCTGAAGTGAGTCCAGAAGAGGCCATGAGAATGCTCAGAGGGCTGCAGCACCTCTCCAGTGAAAATAGGCCGAGGGAGTTGGAGAAGAGAAGAGACAAAGAAGAGAGAAAGAAGAGAAAAGAGAAGGCTTCAGGGTGGCCTTAGAGCAGCCTGCCAGTACCTGAAGGGCTACAAGAGAACTGAAGAAAGACTTTACAAGGGTTTGTGTTGATAGGACAAGTGGGAATGGCTTTAAATTGAAAGATGGTAGACACAGATTTAGCTTAGCTGTTAGGAAGAAATTCATTACTGTGAGTGTGGTGAGGCACAGGCTGCCCTAAGATGTTCTGGATGCTTCATCCCTGGAGATGTTCAGGGCCAGGCTGGGTGGGGCTTTTAACAACCTGGTGCAGTGAAAGGTGCTCCTGCCCATGGCAGGGAGGTTGGAATAATATTTAATGTCCCTTCCATCCCCAAAAATATGGAATACTTTGCATCCCATATTACATGGGAGGACAATGACATTTTGTCTGCTCTGACCATAAACTGTTTGGGTTTGCAAGCAGGACCATCACAGGATATTTAAATGCCCCCAAGTGCAATTAATAGGGATGGGAATCCCCACACGAGTTGCTGGATGCACTCATGTGAAGAAAGTTGTGGATGCCTTCAGTCTGGAACTGTCAGCTGTATAGGGAAGGAGAGGAGGATGAGCCAATTAGATTTACCTTGCTTTTTATGCATGGGAGGTGTTTCAAAACACCAAAAAAGTAAAAGAGGGCTGGAAGTCATGGATGACTTGGTGGGAGGGGATTTTGCTGGTAAGCTTGGGTGAGATAAAAGCAGGGAGAGGGAGGTTTGTCAAGGCTTTTGAAGACAAAGGAAGAGGAGATGTTTTTCAGGATTCCCACTTGCTAGTACTTCATCCATTGGTACCAACTAATCCTACCATGAGCCTTCAATTTGCAGGTTAAAAAAAGTTCAAAACATTCTCAGACTTTCCTTCCAAGGGCAGAGTGATTTTTGGGGATTATGCCACGGGAGATACACACCACAGAAAGACAAGAATCTGCCCATTCAATCCTGAGTAGCATTAATGTGTACGTGACACCTTTGTGCACATGACAGCAAATATGAGTTTCATGTGTTGCAAAAGCTTTGGTGTATGATCAGAACCTGATGTATTCAGCTTATGGACTGGTGTTACTCTTCTATTTATGTGGTCTAAGAAAAGGAAAAGAGAGAGGCAAGCCTTCAGGGGCAGTGACCCTTTCTTTATTCAAACCTGAACAGAAGGAGGGTTTTTTCCTTCCAAGAACTCATTTTTTCTTTCTTCTTGCCACACAATGAGGACTCCGAAAGAATAGGTCCTTCAAGCTAACAAGGTTGATCATCAAGGAAACTTCTGTGCTTTCTGAATCCTATGGCTGTGGAAAAGATTTAGTGCTTTACTGAACCAGCCTTTGGAAGCAGAAGTTATGAAAGCTCAATTTAAATTTTAAAACTGGCTATGCACAGACATTTTCTGCTCTTCCCCTAAACAACACAGCATGGACCTCTGTATGCCTCCATCTCCTGAAGAGCCAAATAATGCCCAGTATTTCCCATATGATTGCAGCAGATGCCTTCTGCAGTCAATAGTGGGCCCAAGGTTAATGTTTAACATTGAGGGGGGGCAGAAATACAATGGCAGTAAATTATGGTCATTATGATGGTAGGTTAAAAGCAGTGTTGCTGCAGAGAGGCCCTGCTGGGAATGCTCTCCTGGGGGGCTGTTAAGTAGAACAGCCTGCTGGAAAGGACAGCATGAAGAAATATAAATAACTGCACACAGGAGGATGGGATGTGCTCCAGAGGAAAGAGCAGTGTGAGGCTAGAGCTGGGCTTTGAATGACGTTAATGTGAAGGTTTTATGCCCACTTGTATTTTACACGTGTAACATGGTGGTGAGAGCAAGGAAAAAAACAGTTTGGAGATCTCCTGGTCCATAATCTCCCATCTCTGTGTGGGGTCTGCTGGTCCCTGCTCTCCCATCTCTGGTTAAGGTGGTTGTGCTGTGGCACTGATGCACTTTGTCCTGTCTTGAAAATGTAGAGAATAGTGCTAAAAACCAGGTAAAAATACTTGTGCGACATTGTGTTCTGTTCATCAAATTCAGCTCTTCCTAAATTCCTTCATGGATTAGCTGCCTTCATGATACCCTTGACAGAAAAGGTGAATGCAGAATGCTGGAGTCATCTGCTTGGACACCAGTGGAAAAGCTACCAGGAGTCAAAATAAACTAATTTAGGAAGAGTATAGTTGAGAACAGCTTTGAATAAGTTTTCTTTCCATGCCCAGCCTAATTTCTTGCTGTCCAGGAGCACCACTGCTGTGTGAATGACACAGATGGGCCCTTGTGCAAACAGCAGCCTGGTCACCGACCACCTTTTGCTCAGCTACAGGAGCACAAAGCAGCAGCCTCCTGTCTGGAGCAACAGTGCTGTCAAATGATGAAACAGTGAGTGCAAAATGCGTGGTGCAGCTGCAGTTGCTGTTGCAGATACATTGCTGATGTCCCCGGAGGGTCAACAGCCTACAACTGGTGTGAGAAGAAAACAAGTTCTGTCAGCCTTGCTGGTTGTATTTATTTGCTAGTTTTAATGTTTAAAGTGTGGTCTGTGCTAAGATCCTGACTCTTGGTGATCCCACTGGAAGAAACAAGGTGAAGTGGGTTGCAGTGTCCACCCTTGCTGCAACACACAATATCCTACCACCACTACTCTGCCAAGGGCAGGATAGGGCTGTACCTAGGCAAGGCAGCACATTGGAACACCAGGGACATGTCCAGGACACCAGGCAGTGTCTGGTGTGAGCCACACTTTGTAGTGACCCCCTGCCCCAGGGCTGGTGTACCCCAGCTATTCTCCTCCTCTTGTCCTGGGTATTTCCCAGTTTCATCTTCCCCCTCACGTGCAGGGTCTCTGTCCCATGGACAGAAAGGATGGAGCTGACCTCAGATAGGAGCCATCTCCCCACTGATGACCTGTGGCCACTGACCCCAGCTGAGTTTCCCATACTTCTGGGCCTTCTGAGGAGCCCAGCTCCTCCCACAGCTGCTGACATAGCAACGGAGCAAAGCAGAGGGACTGCAGGGGCCGTCAGTGCTCTGTGGAGAGAGATACTAATGACTTTGGATGGGCACTGAGCAGCAGATTTGGGGGGGCTGCAGTGACACACACAGCTCCCCCCAAAGGTCAGTGCTGCACAGGGCTTGACCCCACATTCCTGGTGCATCCCTGACCCTTGCTGCAGTCACCCAGACCTATTCTGTGGCACCATTAACTTACAAGATTTATGTGCTTCGGGCAGTGGGAGGAGAGCTTGATTTCATTTCCAGTGGTTTTTTGCTTTCCTTCCCACATTCATGTTAATGATAACAGACGTGGATTCAGCTCGAGTAGCCAGGGAAACAGCCCAAGCCTGACTCTGCTCCCAGGCAGATGTGAACCACTGGCTTATTCTTTAACAAAGTTGTTGACAACAAATGGTCTAATGGGGAGGTGGGAGCTAGGCAATTGATTTTGGATAACATTTTAAAACTGTAGACTCAGCTCAACAATTTATAACCCCAGTGATGGTTTATTGCTTTGGCAGAGTTAAGTGGATTGAGTGGCCATAAACTTCCACCAGTTCCTTGTTACCATGATCCATGCTTAATGCTGTTATTGATCTTGATCTATCATTTTCTGAAAACAAAAGTTCTCTCAAAAAAAAAAAAAAAAAAAAAAAAAGAAAGAAAAAACCCCTGCAGCACTGGATGTGATAAAGAAAGGTGTTCCATCGCATGAACATGCAGTTTGGCTTCAGGGAATTCTGGTTCTCTTCACACCTGGCCTATTTTTGGGTAATGCTGAGTTGTTACTCAGCTTATTGAGCTCAGCATGTTGTGCAGTTTATTGAGCTTCATTCCTCTTGCAGAAGAAACAGGAGGTGTTGAGCACTGGATGAGCATGAGCTTGCACTTTTAATCCAGGAATTATTTGGAGAGAGTTGATTCTGCCTGAAAGACATGAAACAAGGGTGTGAGCGTGAGAACACAAGGGTGTCATGTGAGAGGTGCAGCGAGTCATGCCAGGACAACCTGCAGTTCAAATCCTTCTTTTCTGAGCCTGCACTGATCCAAACTCAACCCTTCTTTCAGCTGACTTCCAGTTAAGTCCTTTATTCTGGAAAAGGTGGGACCTTTAGCACCACTAAGAGGAACAAAAGGAGAAAACCTCTCTGGCAAAACACAAGTCACTCTACTTTGCTGCCTGAGCTCTTCCTTTCTGCAAAATAAGGATGATAAAACCCAGCTGCTTCAACATGCTGTGAAGATTAATGGATTAAACAGGTCTGATCCTGCATGAATTGAAGGTTGCCTTTTGCCAAGTGTGTTGGACATGGCAACTCTACTCGCTGCTGATAAAGATCAGTCAATCATTCTTAATTATTATTCTGAATAGTGAGGTTCTAAGTACCTCCCAGGATTCACCCCGTGGTCCCTAGGACTGGGCACACAAAAAGAACCAGAACAAATGTAGTCCATCCTTTCTGCCATGTGGAAACTGTTGGTACTTCAAACCTTTTGTTGTGTGAATCATTTTCACCACTCTACACCAGCTGTAAGGTCTTTGGCAAAGGACATTGCTGTGTCCACACTTTCAGAACATCTCCTGGGAAGGCTGGTTCTTCCTCAGTGCCTCCCAAAACTACAAATTACTCTGCCCAGAGCAACCCACCTGACTGCCAGCAGGATGCAGGCAGGGAGGAAGGGCAGGTGCATCAGCACAAGGGTAGCAAGGCCATGGGTCACACACAGAGTGTGACACCTCACACCCTGAAGCCAAAAGAAACAACATAAGGAGAAACAGGGTGAGCTGTGAACAAACTGAATCAGTAAAAGCAATCTTCAGCTGTGCTGAGTGAAGAAATGTGAGATCTGTGCCTCTGTGCCATAGCTTTCCTGGCTAACCCTGCCCCAGCAGTGACTCCAGAAAGCTGCTTTCCTGGGAGCTTGTGCTGCAGCCAGCTCTGGTGGCTGCTGCAGAGCCCAGGATGAGAGTGTTCACACCTCCCAGAGCAAGGGATTATCCAGAGACACACCAAGCACTCACTGCAGCACTGAATCGTATCTGCTGGAAAATGGCAGCATGGCTATTTTTGGGGTGACTCGTATAACTTTCCAAGTTTTGGTGTATTTTAATTTTAAAATGCTTGGCACCACTGAGGCAGGATGTTTTGGATTAACAATTATGTAACTCAAGTGCTGAAGCAAAGGGCCTGCTAAAGTAAGCGAGAACTTACTTAGCTTTGAAGTTTATTGGAAAAAGAGCCAAGTCTATAGGATCTAAGGAAATAGTCCTGCAAAACTGGTTTACTTTGAGAAGAAACAATAAAATCAATGAGGCTTTTCAGAGATCTTGGCAAATCTTGTATTATCTTCTTTTAAAATGCACTTTTCTGGGGAAAAGAGAGAATAAATACACACGAATGGGTCCTTTTCTATTTTGGATATAAAGTGTAATCCTAGTCATCCTCATGTTCAGAAAGATGTAGGAGAATTGGCACAAAGAAAAGCAAAAAGGACAGAGAAGAATGGAACAACTTTCATGTGTAGGCTGTGAGGCTTCAGCTTGGAAGTGAGTGGCTGAAGGCAAGGAAGACACATAAAATCCTCAACAGTGTGGAGAAGGTGAATACAACCCAAAAAGTCAAGGGCACCCAGTCAAATTATCAGGTTTAAAAATAAGTTCTACGAAAGCTCTAATTTTTCACCCAGTGGAATTGTGAAAATCATTGCTAGGGATGATGTGGAGGCCAAAATTATAAATGAGTTCAAAAAGGCATTTTCAAGGAGGAAGAGTCCAAGAACAGTTATTAAATAAAGTGTTCTTCCAGCTTGGTAAATCCCTGGCTGACTGCACTTTTGGGGGGTATAGCATGGAAATACTTGACCTACATATGTTGTGTTTGCTTTCTCTCAGGCACTGATAGGACTAGGTAGGGCTTTGCCCTCACTTGAGGTGATCTCTTGTAGTGTTATTCTGCAGTTTTGCCCAGAAATATCTGTGTAGAATGAGAAATGCAGGATTGTATATATTTTAATCTAAAGTTAATGCCCTGATTTTCACTACCTTAGACCAGCTTCTGCTTTACACAGACGTTCAGGGCCCATTTCACAACTTCAGCAGAAGCAGGGCTCCCACGTCTCATTAGCAGTGCCCTTCTCTGCCTCCCAAAAAGACATGCAAAATTAAGATCCCTTTTCCAGTGCACCCTCTAGAAATGTGAGCAATTTCTTCTTTGAAAGAACCAGGTGTGATTGTCGGTGCCCCTCTGAGCTGTGACCTACAGTTATCCAGGGGTTTTCAGATGTGCTGCTCCATTCTGCTACTCTCTCCTTGGGTTTTTAGGTCAGGAGGCTCAACTCTGAACACATGCCTACCTCTTTCCTTGAAGATCTGAAACCTTTAATGAATAGGCCAGATCTTCATCTTGTGCAGCTGGCAGAGTTCCACTGCCTGCAGGAAAGCTGCAGTGCTTTGTAAAGTATTTCCAAGTACCTTTGCATCCACCTCAACCATTTCCTGGAGTTACTATTTGCAAACGTAGCCAACATCTGTTGGAAAAGTGATATTAAACAGCTTCAGGTTAGCATATTTACCAGTGAAAACCTCATTTTGCATGGGGGATGCAGGTATCCTTCAAAATTATTTTCTTCTTCTGCCAGTTATCTTAAACCTGGAGTGAGAGATGGTTTTTCTTCAGCTGTTTCAGATGTTTGCTCTCTGACCTTTTGAAATTATGTTTCTTTATCTTCCTCAGTGTTGTATTCTCTTGGAGCTGGTTCTGATACCTAAGGCACTTGCAAAATTTTTTCTTTCTCCTTACCTTTTTGACAAAGTCTAGGTAGACTGTTGAAACTGAGCCTCTTTGAAGCTAAGGATTTAGCAAGGTTCAAGTAGGAATTGGACATTTTATATTGAGAGCAAGTGCAGAGTGAACTATAACTCCAAAGCTAACAAAACTAGAGGCTTGGAAATATTATCAGACCTCATTCTTCAGGGTTTAAGTGTTTCAGTATAAAGATTTAGGATGAAATTGTCCTGGCAGGCAGATTATCCCACAGCTGCATGAATTTTCTCTGAAGCATCTGATGCTGGCTTACATGTTAAAAAATGTCTTGCATGGATGTGCATTAGGTCTGATCCAGGCTGTCCCTGTTGACTACTGCCCAATCCACTGTTTTAAGCCTTTCTGTAGCAGTGTGTGGAAAACCACAGTGGGACTTATAATCTGAGACAGACTCTCTTTTAAAGAAATTGCTTCAAGATTTTGTAGTTGGGATTTTATCTTGTTTCTTTCCCCCTCTCCCATCTTTTAAGGTTACTAAAACTGTGCTAGAACAGACACCAGGAAATTTATTATGGTGTGATCTCAGTTAAAAAACCCTTTCCTACCTGGAACTATAATAGAGTTTGCTCATCTTTTGTAAAAGCCAGTACAGACTGGCCTGAGGTGGTTAAAACTGGGACCCAAACACTAGGCACTGTTGGTCAGAAATGTAAAGGATACCTGACAATATGAAGGGAAGATCAAACAATATTTTTTCAAGATAGAAAACCTCCTTTGTATCCAGTTCTGCTTTTAAGATGCTCACCCTTATTTTCTCACTTTTCAGATGAAATGAACATTTACAAAAGGTATTGTAGAGTCTCTATGACTGCAAATTTGGCAGAACAGCTCAGACAGACAGCACTGGAAATGGTCTATGCAAGTGGTTCACCTGATTTCTATTCACAGGACTATCAGTGCTTGGAAAAAACTGATGCCATTACTTGCAAGGAAAAATTATGACAAATAGAGGCACACTCCTTGAATATATCAATTTATACATATTATAAAATGTTTAATAAATAAAGAAGCATGGCAAGGGCAATGGATGTGAATGAGTTGTATTTTTGATATCCTCATTAACTGGCTCCTTAATCCTCAGGGGAATCAGTCCAAACCTCTGTGCCACACCTCCTGTGTGACTCCAATGGAGTTTCACTCTTCTTGGCCCTGTATGGAGATATTTGTTGTGTAGAGGGCTTATTACCAGGATACCTAGCAAATGCTGAAATGGATGTTTGGGACTTTTATATTAGTAATAAAGTCTCTGCTTTATTACTGAAATTGTCATCAGTAGTTCAGAGACTCTTCCAATACAGGAAGAATTTACTGGGCAGGGAAGGAAGGTGAGGAAGGACAGAGACAAATACACATCTAAGAGTTCATAAAATGAGCCATATTTAAGGATTTCTCTTCAAAATCCTGAATTTGGAGACAACTCTCTTGATGCTCTTCTGCTTCCACAAATCTCTTCCTTTGCCAGGAATGACCATTTTCTAATGAAAGGGATTCCACTAAGATATTTCTACAGAGGAGCATTTCTTCCCCTACTTTTTTAAAAACTTGGGGAGAATTTTTTTTTAAGTCTAGGTAAGAATTCATATTTATATGTCCATCATTACCAGGTCATTTGCATTTCAGGCTATGTAAAGGCCTCATTCATCTTTGACTTGAAAAATTCTGCTGCTTTCACTAACTGAATTTAGGCCAAAGAAATATTTTTGGTCCTGTAAGGTGTGGCTTGAAATTATCCAGTGTTGTGCCTATTTTCTACCAGACTATACATTACTCCTCCCTAGTCCTTACCTTTATAACAATTGTGTATTTTTGCTGCAGGGACTTTGCACTGAGTTCTTGCCAGGCCTCTCTCCCCAGCATGAACAGCAGACTGTTAAAGAGTGCCCTGCTCAGGGCTGAGGTAAAACAAAGCCACTCCAGGCTTGTGCCCAAGGCCACTGCTCTGGCACTTACCTCATCACATCATTTTCCATCTCCCATTTATTAAGAAAAACAAGTGTCTAGCTCTTATGTTTGCAAAGAAGGGCTTACAATTCACTCCTAATTTATTTTCTATTGTTAAATCTTGTCCTGTTCTTCCATTGTTGGGGTAGGTAGGTGGGTTTGGCATCTCCTCTGGGAGTGTCCAAAGCTGTCCCCTGCTTCCCCTCTCCTGTGCCACTGTCCCTTTCAGGCATGATCCCCTCTTTCCTGAGCTGCAGTTCACAATCTCCACTCACTTGCTTTAATCTGAAACGTGGACCCTTCTGAAGCTTCTCAGGACAATTTCCATGGGAAATGTTTGTCTCACAATGGAGTACTTTCTCATACTTTTGGGAGCAGAGGGGCAATTTTTTTCTCATAAACTGGACTGTGCACCATTGTGTATACTGTAAACCTCTGTCAGAGGCCTGAAGAAGGTCTGGTTGCCTCCAGCTAACAATACCACTGGGCTAATTGGTAGAAATAATTATCCCAAAGGCTGGAAAAACTCAATTAGAAGAAAAACACATTAAAATATTGTTCCCAGATACTCTATCTTCATTATAAGAGACCACCCATGTGAGTCCTGTCCTCCCACTGTTACACAGAGGTGTTATTTTTAAAAAGTAGGAGATTTCAGACAGGGCAGGGAAGAAGGCAAGGGGAGCCTTTGGGAGAGACACAAATCACACTGTCACTCTTCACTGAAGCGACAGTGTTAGAAGAGTAACAAGCCATTAGTGAAAGCCAAGTGCTGAGACTTCACGTTGTTTTTTTTCTTAATAATGTGTGGTCCAAAGCCATTGTATTGAATGTAAATGGAGAGGGAAATTATATTCCATATCCTCCACACTGTATTGTAGCCACGCAGACAGCTGGTTGCAGCACACACAGCCTGAGCCACCTCTCTGGCTCTACGTGCCATCCTCGCTGAGGTCAGTGTTATTTCTTGTCCTGACAAGGATTCTCTGCTCAAAAGACTTTAATTTTTTTTGTCTGCTGCAAGCAACAGTGGGGGGTATGAGCAGGGCATTTTTCTCAAGTGATGAAGTCTGTTCCCACGGCTGTGGGAAGGAAGATGAAGGGAGAGGGAGCAGGAGGCAGGAGCAGGAGTGGGATATTCAGAGATATGAACTTTGGCAGGAGCATTTGGATGAAGGCACTGAAAGTAGGTTTAAAGCAGATCTGTTGTTTGAGAGCTGCGAGGCAACAGGTCTGCAGCCAGCAGTTTGCTCTGGCCTGTGCCTCAGATGCAGCTGAGGAATTATTTATCCAACATTTCTAAACTTGCATGCCCCAATGGATGCAAGGAGTGTGATGAAAACCCATCTCACCCTCCTTTTGTGGGTTCAGCAGCACCTGTGGCTCTGCTGCTCTGCAGATATCACTGACAGAGAGGTTGGAGCCCTGGTGTGCAGGGGCTGAGCTGGAGAAGGGGCAGGACAGGCAGCAGCCCTGCTCAGCCTGTAGTGCTGTGCCTGGAGGCCCTGGCTGGGATCTGGGCTCCCACTGTCCAAAAAACTGTGCACAGCTTTCCTGCAAAGCTGCAGCCAGGTGGAATCCCTGTCCAAAGGGCTGGCTAGCCCACACAGTCCAGGTATGGGAGAAAGGAGTTATTCCCACTTCATAGAGAGAGCATTTTTGGCACTGAGGTTTTCCTGATGTCAGGAGAACGCTGTGGCACAGCAAGGGGAGCACCCAGGGCCCTGCATGTTCAGTTTTGGTTTGTAGGACACCCTGGTTTCATGTGCTGGGCTGGTCTCAGTGAGATGGCTGCACCCCTTCGTCCCCCATGGTTACACTGGACACAAGGAACACCTCAAGATGTTTCTGCTTCTAACATTGCAGGGACTGGGGGAACATTCTTGTCACAGGAATCCCCTTCCTGCTAAAATCAGGATTCTGGCCTCCAGCAGCAGCAGCATCCCTGTGCTAGGGTGGTTGTGTCCCCTGCTCCTACTGGAATGAGCCAGGAATGAGCAAAAGGATGTTTCTGATCAATGCCTCCTCCCTGATCTCAGACTCCAGGTACCTTTAAACATTGTCTTATTTGAGTGCAGCTTCCCCACCAGATAGATCTGACTACAAAGCTGCAAACAGAATCAGAGAATCATAGAGTGATTTGGGCTGAAAGGGACCTTAAAGACCATCTAATTCCACCCCTCCACTGCCCTGAGCAGAGACACCTCCCACTAGACCAGGCTGCCCGAAGCCCCATCCAGCCTGGCCTTGGGCACTGTCCCTCAGTAGTGGGTGGCATCTGGCCACTCCTTCTTGTGCTCAAGGTTCAGCAAAGATCCTGGTCCACAAAATGCTTCTCTTCCCCTTCCTTTCATGTAACTTGCAGCCTCAAAGTGCATCATGCCTGTGGGAGCTCCTGTGAAACCACTGGTCAAAAGGCTGTGTTCCTATATTCAGGAATTTGTGCATAGCTGGAAATTAAATAGGGAGCAAGAAGAGTTGGGTTGCTTTGGGGGATTTTTGAGATGCAAGTTGGAATTTAAGGAAAAAAAATGTTAATTCCCCCTGCTTAGACTTAAGCTGGATCCACATTTTGGATGGCTGTGCTTGCAGATGGAGTGGCTGTAGTCGTGTAATCGCCTCTCCCTGTGACCAGTAATGACAAATTGCTATTGCAGGAAAGGAGAGAGGTGTTGAAAGACATTTTACAGCTTAGAAATGGGGAAATTCTTCCCTTCTTCCTCCACACATATATGCCATAATGTGAGCAAATATGGCAAAGTGCAACTATGTGGCACATGTTGAAGCTGAAATCTGCCTGGTCCTCTCCTCTGGGACTGAATTTGACAAGGTCTTACTATTTCAGGAGTGCTAAAACGAAGCAGCAATATACTGCTGAGCTTCATCCAAGCCCAGTTTTATTATATGAACTACTTTCATCTACTGCCTATGCCTCTTCCCATCCAAATATGGACAGAATAAACACAGCAAGCCCACAAAACTCTGCTGCTCTGCTCAGAGCACACAGCAGCTACCCAGTACACTCACGAAAAAATTCAGATATCTCACCTCTGTATAGGAATTTTTATCTATAGTTCCCAGCTTGCTGTATAAAGGAGGGAAGAGCAGTGTGTCTGTTTTTCTAATGAGGAGGTAGGATGAATAAAATGTAAACTCAAATTCTTTAGAAGTTTGCATCTTGACTCCAAGATGGGAAGATGTAAGTGTCTGGATGGAAAATATAATATATTCAAACGTGTCTGGTGCTGGAAAACTTTAATAGACATGGCCCAGCCTCTCACTGTGTGGAGATGCTGCTCTGGGCAGAAAAGTGCCACTCACAAACTGGGAATTCTGTTTTAGCAAGGCTGGTTGAAATGCCAAGTAAGCTTAGCAAGATTCCCAAGCCTGCTGAATTAATGGGAGTCCCTCTAACAGGATGCATCTCTAGTGGCCAAACAACTGCTAGATTATTTTGAAGAGAATTATCAAAAAGCTTCCAGCTTAGGGATTTCTAGATCTCCTTCTTCTTTCATGACCCTTCAATAGCACAGCTCTCCTGAGATCCAGGTGGGGAGCAGCCAGCTGAGCTGGTGGCTTTACAGCAAAACAACCAACATGCTCACAAACAAGTTCTAATAGTGTCTGACCAGTAGGATAAATAAATAGAATTCAACTAACAGCAATATTATGCAGACATGCATTGTAGTCATTTTAGCTGGATGAGCTCATTCAGTACCATGGAACAAAGTTTTATAATTGCCTGGGGGACAGAGTGGGTGCCTTTAAGGGGCAAAGGATATTAATGATGTTATTCAGAAAGATTAATGCTATTATATCAGAGTCCCCCATGACTCCAAAGAGCACATCTATTAATGAACTTACTTATGATTAAAACATGCTGAGCAAAACAATAGTTAATTGAGCAATGGAAAAAAATACTAGGGAAGATTTTATCTTTTATGAAAGTAGATTTATACAATTTAGCTCGTGACTACAATTGTCTGTGAGGTGCATAGGATCATGTTTTCAATCAGGGAATGTCATCACCTTTTGGACAGGACACAGGAACTGGCCACTGTGGGCTTTGTGCCATCCCAAATTAACTGCTGCACATCTGATGCAGAAGAGCTTCACCATTACCTCCATTTTGCTGTTGCAGTATCTGCACCATCCCATCTGCTTGGACAGACCAACTGAGGGCCCACAAAGTGTGCAGAGATCAAAAGTCTGGGGCCTTGGATAATCCAGCAGTGAGAAGTCCAGGGAGGGGTGAGTGATGGCAGGTCAGGGTGTTGCAGGGCTTTGCTGAGCATGATAACTGCTCAGCAAAAGCTGTCCCTGCTCCCTGGGGACACACAGGGAGTGTGGCAGGACAAAGAGGGGCTCTGCAGACCCCAGCTGGAGGGACTGACTCCTCAAAGAGCTCAGGACTGTGGATGTTGGACTTGTTGCAGGGCTGGTGGAGACATCTGAGGAGTGGAAAGGGACCTTGCTGGCCCTGGCTGGTGCTCCCTTCCCTGCAGAGACAGGAGGAGCCTGCTTGTGGAGCACATTTCCCTCTACACTTGCACTCCTGCACCAAAGGGTTGGGAGTCCCAGGGTCTGTTTGGGTCAGGGTCCATTGTGAGGTTTTCTTGCTCACAAGTAGTGTTGTGTGTGTAAAGGGCACAGCTGCAAGTCAGGCATGGACTATCCCCCCTAGGCAGCAAATGTGGGAAGATTTGGATGACCCGAGTTCATGCAACCTGCCTTTCTAGGCAAGACTTTTTTGGGGGAATCTTTCAACTCCTTTTATGAGTAAAAGCCTGGCAAGATCTCCACTTCAACAAGCTACATCAAGGAGTTGAAGGTTTTCCTGAAAAATTTTCTGACCAGGCCTGCCTTAACCTGCAGCTTCTCAAGTGGTTTTTATTATTCCAAGAGCTATGTGGCTGCACTGCAAATTTTTCCAGCTCCTACTTTCACTTCCTCAGCCTTGATTCCCAAAAGTCATCAGAGACACATTGATCAAAGCATGGCTCTGTCCCTCTGATCTCTGGGAACCTGCTGCCAGAGGATGTTGCCCTCTGCCTTGCCCAGCCCCAAGGCTGGAGGTGGGATATCCACAGCTCAGGGTGCCCATCCCATAAGGGGAGTGATGTTTCCTGGGAGTGCAGAAGGGATGCTGGTCCCTGAGCCTCTTGCCAGTCTGTCCCTGGCCTCCTGCCATGGTCTCAGCTGCAGGTCACCCTCTCTGCACATCCTCAGATGGACACAACCCCTGCTCACATCTCGTCTGCTTTGGTGCAAACTCCTCCACCTTCCCTGCAGCACTCAGGGCTTTGGGGCAGGCACAACTCTGTCTGTTCCCCTTTGTAAGCAAACAGCTGCATTTAATTTTCTACTTCGTGTCCCCTTTTCCCTCATGAGCCACTCTACACAAGGCTTTTCCTTTAAAAAAAGACACTCCCCTCCCTTCCCCTCCCCTGCATGCACATATCCCTCCCTCCATCCTCAGTAAGTGCCAAGCCCCACATGGCTCAGTGTCCTTGCTGAGCCCTGCCTTGGCACCACCGTGGGGCTTCTTGTTCTGGGGCAGCTGGTGTGATCTATCCCTGGACACAAGCACTTTCCTCCTGCTGGAAAAAGAACATTTGGGCTATTAGCAGAGAGGAAGCTCACAGTGTCATGAAAGTTTATATCAAACAATTGTTGTACCACAGGAGCTGGAAAAACAATTTTTTTAAACAGCACTGTATCATTTCCCATTTTTTTTTTAAACAAAAGCTCAAACATTTCAGCTGTTAAAAAGTGGACAGTGTGTTAACTCTTCATGTTGCTTACATAAAGCTAAAATAAATAACTGTAGGTTTCAGTCCAGAACATTGTATCTCTAATCCTTCATGCTGGATTCTTATCTCAAAGTTGTGTTTCAAAATAAGCTCTAATAAAAATTATTCACCAGCCAAGGCAGGAAATACAATCCTTGCCCTACCCTTTCTATCTTGTTCCCCATGATTGCAGACCTATTGAGTGTGCCATAAGGAAGCACACAATAGAATGAGATCAAATAATAAATGGAAGCAATACATCAGCTGTATACTCCTTTAGCCCAAAACAACTTTCACCTCCAATTCCAGTCCACGAGGCCATGAACTGAACAGCACGTCTCACCCTGTGTGGGTAAAATGTGTCTTAAGGGTAGAGGAAAGCAAGAGAGTTGATTTTGTGGGTGAACACATAACAGAGTTTCCCAAAGGAAGCCTAAAGCTGAAAAAACATGTGGATTCAAGTTATGTGATCATTGTGATCAATGTTGATTTTTGTTTAGCAATTTATTTCAGAAGATAGGTATTTTATTGATTTGTGTGATCTTTTTTCATTGGGGTGTGAAAATGGTGGTACCCTGAACCAAGTGTGTTTTCTTGTGTCTGGGTGCACTTAAGTCTCTACCAAATACTTGCCCAGAATTCTCCCAGAACCAGAGAGAAGGAAAACAACCTCCCACGTTTTTCATCCTGACTAAGCTTTGATAGACTCAGCTTGCAGAATTCTGTGCAGAAGTCTGTAGTGGCCCCAGACTACCAGCATTGCCATACCTTGCTACAAAACTCTGGGTTAATCCAGAATTTTGAAATAAAAGCCCAGTGATTTTATCATTAGTTTATTTCCTGTAAGATACTGATATGTTATTACCTGTTGTTCCTAATATGTAATAGGGAACTAAAATACAATCCATAAGCAAAGTTACCCTATATGCTGACATTAAACAAGTTATGTCTTACAATCAATTTTTGATGATAAAAAAGTTTCAAAGGCTGTTTCTATGAAATCATTTATCTCTTTGTAAAGCTGCAGCATTGTAATGCAACTTTAGCATTCACAATGCAGTTTTGCTGCTAATACTCTATTAGGTTTTGCAATCTAAATGTTGCTATAATAGGGTGAAACACCATTTTGTCTGTAAAAGGTTGGGCAAAGGCTAAATATCCTTAAATTGCACTCATGGCAGTATAAATGTTTTGAGTTCTTTTGCAATCACAGCTTTGTTAAGCAGCAGCATTACTTTTGTTGAACTTGTAAACTTTCCAGTACAAATAGCTTTTGTTGACTGTATGGTTTTTTTGCAGCATTTTAAAGATAAAAAACTATTTTGATGATCAGAAGAACCCTGGCATAAGAAAAATAGGAACAAATGTTGACATGATTTTTTGTCCTATTGTGGTGGGCACTTGCAGAGGATAAAGTCCATTAATTCATGGGAGCTGATGAGACATAATAAGAATGATGTAAATACATTAAGTAGATAATTGTCTGGACAGTTGCATGGAGCTAAGCGTTTTAAGCTATTATCTGTGTTTATTGACTGGTCCATAAGCATCTGGGTCTGCTGCTTCATGACCAGCATGAGCTGGGAGTGGAGAAAAGCTGTGAGAGAAGAAAAGCTGTGAGCTGCAGACTCAGCCTGGGCTGACCACGGGGTGTTTCAGTGAGCTCAGGCCTTAAATTAGGGCTGGGGTTGCAAGGGGAGGACCTGGCTGACTTGATTTCAGTGTTCTGCCCTTACTCTGCAACCTAATAACTCAAAACTATTGCTATCACCTTCCTTTAGCAAAAACCCTCTCAGTGTGGCTCCTTGTTTGCAAGGGGGGATTGGATGCAGCTGCTGGGGCACGTAACAGTTGGTAGCCCTTTAGTGTGTAAGTCAGGGGGAATGAACTGAATGCTCACAGCCTGTGTGCAGGAGGAGAAAATGACACTAATGCCTGTGGAAAAACAAAAGGAGGCAAGCAGGAAATAAATGAAAAAAAAAATCCATGAGAAAATGGATTTTGTGGTGTGTTTAACCATGGCTCAGAGGAGGTGCCTATGAAATGAGAAAGTTTGCTTGCTTGCTTGCCTGCCTGCCTGTAGGGTTTATTTATTTTTTAAAGCTTCCTTTAAAAAAGAACAGGGGAAAAAATCAAGCAAAAAGTCAAGTTTCTCATCAGCTGGTGACTCAGACAGCTCAAGCTGTGAGCAGCTCTGTGATTTCTCACTAAGCAGCATGTGGTTCTCTCAGCCTTGGTGCAGAGACCCCCTTGCAAGATCCATTTGGACAAGCCAAAATTTATGCTGGTGTCTAAAGCTAGGCAAGCAGATGGACTTTTATTGGAAAAGGAATGCCCTGAATGAAAGCAGGATTAGCTTTGTGGAAAATCACCTGTGTTAAATACTAGTTTGGGCCAGTGACTGATTTAGTGGCAGTGGATGGAGAAGCCAAACATCTGTTTCCCTCAATCATTTTTAAACATTTCCCTCATCCCTTCATAGCATTGAGCCTACAAGTATTTCCAGATCAAAGTGCTTACCTTCCTGAATATTTTCTATATTTAGTGAACACCTGAATGAAGCAATGACCTTTCTCCATAAGAGAAGAGCTGGATAAACTGGGATTCCTACATGTTTGCACAGGTTTCTTCCTCATACCCAGCATGGTTGTGAGTGCCACAATTACACATTGCTGTAGTGCCAGGCTTATCTGGAATAAGGTTTCACATCCATCAGTCAAGCATTAGGATCTCCTTTACTAAAGATGCAATTGAACCAGGATGTGTAAGATTACAGGAGGGTAAGACTTGGGTTTCCATCCCATGTAAATTGACAAAATGCTGACATCTTTTGTCAGAAATTTTCCTTTAGCATTTAATGCAGACCACCTGAATTCTTCTTTGATCATTTCTAAGCCATATACTTTTGAGTCAAGCTACTATTTATTTCCTATTTTATACATACATATTGTAGAATACATATCTGAGTGTCAACATGCAGTGATTTTTTTTTTCTTTCATTGAAAAGGTTAAAATGAGGCATTCTGAGAATTCTGAACCTGGAATACTTTCCAAAACTTTTTTTTTTCCTAGTTTCTTCAGAGAATTTCCCTGCAGTCCTATAATGAAGCCATTCAAAATAGATTAAACAGGCAAAGTATTTAAATTACAATATTCCAAATGGCAGACACTTCAGAGAGAGGCATTGGGACATGCTATGTGTTTTTCAGCACATCTTGGTCCTTTGGTACATATGTATTAAAAACATCTTTCTTTTTTCCATGATACTCCTCATTTGAGGAGGGTGTGCTGCTTGGAACAAACTTGCTGTCCAAATGGTCTCAGGATGAGGGCTATTAAAGTAGAACAAGTTGTGTAACTGGCCTTTTGCTAATTAATGACAATATACCATGCAGTTGTTAATAGTTATGTCATGGGTTGTGGACTTTTTTCCAACCTTTATTTTCTATTGCTGAGGCTTTGATTATTTTTTTGAAAGAACAAGACTGTTGACAGAATCTGCACCCATGTGCATCTTCTGGAAGAGCTTAGGTAGATTGAAAAAGCATTTTCAGGAGCTGACTGAATTGGATAATCTTTGTTTTCCAGATTTTTTTCCTCTCTTTTCTCTGTTTCATCCATACTGACATGACTGGCATTTTAATTACATAATATTGCATTTTTTGAGATTGCATTTCCCTGTGATGGTGGAATAGCAGTTCTCCCATCAAGATGCATGAAAGTGTATATGGTTGTGGGTGGGGAAGGAATTTAATATATTTTATGCAAAACTCATCTATACTCCAAAAATGAGCCAATTTCCATGTGGAAACAGATTTGGCCTCCTTTAAAAACTGGCTGACTTCCCTGGAAAATTTATCCATTTCGGCCAACAACTCTCTAAACTAACAGAACTTTCTTTGCAAACATTTTAAACCCGAAACGCAATACAGAAAACTTTTCAGGATGAGTTTGTTTGCTGTTCTTTACTTCTTCAGTGGTCACCCAGCTATAAAATTGGCTTGGTGTCATGGTAAGCAGCTTCAGCTTTTCCAGAAGCTCAAGACAGCAACTACAGTCCCAAGCAACTGAAAACCTGGGTTTATCCTCTCATCTAGAGCCTCAACCCAGAGCTCCTTGGTGCCCGTGCTGGGATACTCATTCTTTATTCTTGGAGAGGAATGCCCAGCACAAACTAATCCCAAACCCAAACCCCAGGCCCTATCCTGCCTCTGGGTCTGAAACATCATGACAAGCCATCCAGGCACACTGAAAATGGAGAAAAATGTGTCCATTTGCTGTTGTTGTGGAGTTGTGTGAGGAAATTCCTGGGCACCATGCTAAGGTTTTCCTGTAGAGTTTGGCTTGTGCCAAGGATGGATTTTGTTATTTGGACCTGCCAGGTGCCCTGCTTTTGTCTCTAGACACCCCCAGACTGCTGGAGGGGCAATACAGATTTGCACAGGCTCCTCAGGGCTCAGACAAATGCAGCAAGAACAGCAGCAAGGAAAGGGCATTTTGCTCCTTTGAGAAAGGCTGTTCTGTTAGTGAAGAGTGAGGGAATATGCAGCCCAATACCTGACATTTGACCTGTTTTTCAAATCAAATATCTTTCCTTCTGTCTCCTTTATCATCCCAGTCCTGCTAAATCTCACTCTCTAAGTGGCTTTTGGTGGCTGACATCCATGTGATCCATCCTGACCAGCTCTGACTTGGCTCTGCTCTCAGAGCACTGTGAGGTCCCTACAAGGTTCAGAGCTGCAGGACACAGTTTTAAGAGCCCCACATTTTGGCTCCATCCCCCCTTTCATTCAGCTGTCTCCTCTGCTCCAGGTGTGTCACCTGTCACCACAATGAAGATTTCTGTGTCCCAGACCAAATTCAAGTCTGCAGCTCTTGTCCCCCTTGAGCTGGTCTTGGACTGTTGGTGACAGCCATGGTGCTTTGAGTGACCTGGTTTAGTGGAAGGAGTCGCTGCTGATGGCAGGGGTGGAACTGGGTGATCTTTAAGGTCCCTCCCCACCCAAACCATCCTGTGGCTCTGTGATAGAATGGTTTTTCTCTTGGTCACACAAGTGAATGGGAGAACTTGTTTTGCAACACGTTCCTCTCTGGATTAAAGCACACAGTTCAAAACCCACTCACTAGCTGCTTAAACAGCTAAAGAAAATTCTCTTTGAGGATTCTATTTTCATGGCGGGTTTTAGTGTGCGATCATCTTTCCCTTTTGAAAACTTACATTAAAATCTCCAATATAATTTCTTTCCTTGCCAATGTCGATGCAAGAGGAGGAAGAATATTGTCATTTGGGTTGCTAATATGCTATTCTGGGTTGTCATAGCAATAAAATATTATTATTATGTTTGATTTTTATTTAGGAATTTCCTTTAAGCTTGAGATTTAAACTGAACTAACAGATTTTCTCAAGCGATCGGTGCCATACTTTGGACAAGAAGATGCTTAAATGGAAAAGAACAGACAGTTCAGCTGCTTTTTCATCTTTCTGATAATTTTACTTGTCCTCTTGATGCTACTGTCCTTAATAGAGACATCCTGAAGCTGGTTCAGCTAATCAATACATTTATGCAAGAGTCAGGAGCTGCCATATGGCGACATTCTCTTCTGAGCCTGTTCCCGACTCCTGGCTGGGTCTATTTCTGGATTTACTGAGAATCCTCTGAGAATAACAGCTGGGTGTAAAATGATAGCCCGAGGGTGCTGTCCAACACACACTTCAGATTTTGGATTATTTATATATTTAGGCAGATAGTGATAAAGTGGAACTCTCTGCCTTATGGTTTCTGGTTCTAGAAAGCAGGGGTTTGGGGGTTGATTTAAAAAAAATTAAATTTATTTTTTTATTTTTTCTTTTTTTCTTCCCACAAAATGCTCTGAGTAAGGCAGTGGGGTAGCTTCCTGGAGGAAGTTGTTCTTGGTATAGGCACATCTACAAAATTAACCTGCTGAAACATGGAGTTGTGGGATTTGGGTGCTTGTCTTTGGTGCTGAGCATATTTTAAATACTGAGACCGCTGGAAATTGAACCTTTTTTTTGATTTATCCAAAGGGAATTCCTGGAAAAGATGGTGGAAGTGTCTCCCTGACCTCTCCTTGGGCTCCTCAGGTGTATTGTTGCTCTATTGTACTGGCTCCCTTGATGATTTCTGCACATGCACAGAGCAGCAAAGTACAAACTAATTCTCTCTGTGTTTGGATGCAGCTGAAAACCACTTATTTCCTGACCTTCTTAGAGCTGCTTTTATAATTTCCCTTCAGCACACGCTGTTCAAGACTGTGGCCAAAGAAATTTGATTGCAGATTTTGCCCCTCATTCTGTGTTATGCCAGCATTCCATGGAAAGTGAACAAGTTTGCAGCTCACTCCAGGTGTCACAGCCCATGGGGTTTGTTCCCAGCTCATGTGCATGTCTCCAATCTCAGTGTGGAAGGTCCACAGCACGTATGAACCAACACCCCCAAATGTTTGTCTTTGGTCTGGGAAAGCATTGTCAGAGTGGGAGAAACTGCTTGCAATTTACCCTGCAAAAGGCTTCAAATAATCCCATATTATTCAATTTAAAATTTTTTTAAAGTCCTTACAACTGAGGCCGGTTTTTTTCAACTGGATGGGCAGTATGGCGTGAAGTAATGAGAAAGAGGAGGAAGCAAATAGCAGAGCAGATTAGCCCAGCTGAGGGTCCCCACAAATTGGTGCTCAGTGGCTGAACTGCTCACAGCCCTTCTGTGGGGATGCAAACTGCTCAGGCCACTTGTGATGGGGTGGTGCTGGTGGCTCTGGGTTTCTGCCCCTGAGGAATGCCTGGCACGGTGACCATCCCTTGATGTGCTTCATTTCAGTTAGCACAGGCCCCATTTCAGCCCAGGACCTTCTCACGTTTCTCGTTGCTTTCAAGACTGAAGCTGTAGGCACCACCCAGGAATGATTCACATTTCTAGAGGCAATTGTTCCCATTAAAGAATGAGTTATATTTTGTGCATAGAAGTGAATGACCCTATGGAGAGTGAAATATTTTCCTAGCCCAGCTTATTTCTATGCTGGAAAGCACTACCTAAAACTAACTTATCCAAGGATTTCCAGATACAACTTCCAGATTTAAGAGTAAGATGAATTTTCCAGGCAGACAGAGGCCAGAGGACATTTTTGTCTAACTGCTCACTGGTAATAGAGAGATGTGCATGGACTGACTAGAAAACAGTCTCTGGTGTGTCTTGATAGGGTCTCATAGTCAGTTTTGTGGCCTCCCATTAGTGGAAATAAACACCTGAAGTCCAGTGGCATCTACTGCCACTTCCCTTTCTCAGTGCAGAAGGTAAAAAGTGAGAGGAGCTGTTAAACAGACCTCTAAAGATTTATGCAGGAAAGTGTTTTGATGTTTATAAGGTGCATTCAGTGACCACAGGTGGTGTAGGGGTGATGGGTATTTTAGTGCTGATGCTAAAAAATTGCAGGAATTATTTCAGTCTGGTCATGGCATAACGGGAGGTGTTGGTGTCTCCAGAGGCTGAGCAGTGCAGTTAGGAGTTCATGGACATATTCCTGATATTATTCACAGAACAGAGGCATGGGGTTTGAGATGGGTGTTTTATTTTAGCTCTCTGTCCCCACCACCCTCTGGAATCCAAGTGCTGCTTTGATTGGATGTTGTCTCCTGTCCCTGCAAATAATGTGGCCTTTTTGGGAGTGCAGGTCAGGGCCAGACTGAGCACCTGGATAATATTGTGCCCACCATTCCCAGAGGATGTTATAATCTCTGTCTTATTCATCTGCATGGCCCTGAAATTCAGCTTCCTACACATGTAAATAATCAAACAAAATAGAAGCAATTCAGTTGATTCAGAACCCATGAATGGGATCAGTTGTAAGGTCATTCCTATTCCTAACTTTCAGGGAAGGATGGAGCCCAGCCCCTGTCCATCTTCCCTCAAAGAAGACAGAATTATCCATCTTCAAGGTGAATTCTGAATTTCCTGCTCTGCTTCTTCTTCTGATCATTTCTGATGGAGTGGCAAAAGAACAGAATCAATGAAAAATGTAGCTTAATTTTTTTTTAGATTGTAGGTAACCTCATATTAACCCAGAAAACACTCAGCATCCTGAATGACCAGTGCCTGTCCAAACTTGGGATCAAATAGGCACCAAATGGGGAGAAGTGGCACTGGGAATCAAAGCCCAAGGACCACTCAAAAGTCCAGGCAGAAGCAAGTGGAGATGAGACTGGGGACAGGACAGTCACCAGCTGAGGATGGTGTTGATGTCCCTGGGCTGAGCTGGAATGGGGTCCTGGGACACAGCCAGGAGTGTGTGGGGGTGTTTCAGGGGAAGCTGGGCAGGGACATTAACACCTATTTGTGCCCTTGGAACCTTGGCACTGTCTGATATTTTTGTTGCATTTCATAAATTAACTTCACAAGACTGAAAGATAGGGAGCAGCACCTTGGGAAGGTAAGCAGGAATGTTCATTCAGAGGTGTCAGCTTGTTAAAAACCCTGGGCTTAGCAGCCCTTGAGGGAAGGGGGAACCAAGGAAGAGAAATCATTGAACCAAGCCAGTGTTCAAGGAGCTTTCTGCCATGCAGAGCAGTTTATGGGCCTCAGGTAGCCTTGAAGAAAGTCACCTGTAAATTCTGTAATTGATTTCAGCGAGCCTAAGTTTAAGGCTGTATGTTTAGAAACCCTGTTAGGAAAGAGACTTTGCAATTCCCTTTGAAAACAGCACTTTGGTGTGATGAGGGCTTTGATCGTTGCTGGATGTTTATCCAGAACAAGAACAACAGTTACATACTCGATGAGTATGACTGACCACATGAGAGGGTCTGTCCCTGGCTGTTTCCTGGCTAAAATCCAAATATAGCTTCATCCCATATATTTGCCCATATAAACACAGACACCTTGCTAGCATGTGTGAGTTAGGAATGAATTTGCCATGGGCTCTTTTCATAATAAATGGAGGTAGAGACAAATCTATGACTCAGATCTTGGTGAGCTGAACTAATATCTGGAGGGAGAAGAAAGCTTTGCTTTGCTCAGACTACTGCTTTTTATGGGCACAGACAGGCTGACATCCATGTATTTCCTATACCTAAACCAAGGTCAGATAAATCCAGGCTGGAGAGCTGGTTCTTCTTGCCTTCTTCCCTCACCTATTAAATTACACATATTCTGATCCTCTCCATGCAGCACCTATCCAGGGAGGGGAGGTTTGATTATGCCCAAATACTAGCCCTGCCATCCTGTTCTGCCCATGGGACCAGCATGTGGCACCCATGGTTTGAAGTTAATTTTCCCCCTTTGAATGGAATCCCTAGTCCAGATTTCTCTAGCATGGGTGGTGAGGAAAGTGCATCTTGAATGAGTGTAAAATGGCTCAGACATTCACTGGAGCCTCCACTTGCAAAGAGACACGTGCCTTGGAAATATTCACTGGGTATATTAAGAGACATCATGTGAAAAAGAATTTTTAAAGCTGGTTTAACTTCCCATTAGTGCATATTAATTCTTAGTAAACCAAGCAAAAGGTGATCTTAGAGCCAGCAGGACCAACAAAGCACTAATTTCTTTTCTGTTTGCTCATTCAGAGCACATTTCCAAGCAAATCCTTAGGGCCCAACTATTTTATTGCCTAGAGGGCTTTAATTTGGAGATGGTTAAGGGCCTTCCAGGCCACAAAGCAACTGGATCTCCTGATGTGACTGCATTAATAGCACTGATGGGAGAACACTAATCCAAGAGAAATGTGAGCTGTGGGTGGGAGACACAAGCCAGAGCTCTATAGTTGGTACAAGTGTAGGTGTTCAGCCTAGACAAAAATGCAGAACTGTGCCTGTGCTGCCTTTGGATATAGGGCCCTCGTGGGGAGTCCTAAGTGAAACACCACAAAGCTTAGCTCAGGGCCTAACTCTGCACTTTGATAATAATGAGACAAAACATCCCTCCCCAGAAAAGGTGTGTTCTGTTTTCTGACAGCTGATGCAGTGAAACAAGTTTCCCAACTGGCAGCAAAATGAGATACTGCAATTTCCAAAGTGTTTGGGCAGTTTGAAGGGCTTGGCAGACAGTGGAAACTTTTTCAAGAGCTGGAGGCCAGAATGTTGTTTGGCCATGTAAAAGTTTTCCCCCGCAGCCCCACGTGCCCCCAAAACTGACCTCGTGCCCAGGGAGGCTGGTGGAGGTCTGAGCCATGTCCTCCTGGGGAAAAATAGCAGCCAGAAGTGGAAAAACACCTGTATTGAGCCCAGCCAGACAGAGCTGCCAGTCTGAATGAGTCCAGTTAGGAATTAAAAGCCCCAGCTGACATCCTGTGGTGCCAGCAACATTTCTTTAGGTCAGACTCGTCGTATGAACTGCATTAGCTCTGCTAACTTTCATCAGCATGCTGTGTGGGTACTTGCTCTGCTGTGCATTTCTGTGAATGAAAAAGCTGCACTGGGCCCACCAGTTTCCACCAGAGCATTCTCTGGGTGCTCACTTTGATGCACACTGCTGTGAATGAAATCCCAGCAGAACACCAATTACAGCATTCCTGAGTACTTGTATTTGATTTAGTCCCAGCCCAGACCTGGCATGTCACCTTTGCCTTGAACAAAAATACAGGTCCAAGCACTTTCTGTTCCTGCAGTCTTGGATTTCTTCACCCAGGTTTCTCAGCTCAAGGGTTTCTTTTTCTTTTACTCTTCCTGCCTTCTTTTTTTCTTCTCTTTCTGAGTTACATGGGGTTTATTTCTCATTTTTAAAGTTACAGATGAGAACCAAAGGCAAGCTCTGCTGATAAGTTACATGGTCTCCTTATAATGTGCTTGGTTTTCAACCTTTTTAGTCCAACTTTGCCATAGGTTCCATGATAAGTTCAGAAAAGTAAATTAATCAAGTCACATGGCCAAAAACTTCCTGATACCTTTGCTAGCAAACATTCCCCCATTGCTGTGACTGGTGCAAGTAATGGTGGTATTGCTGTTTGTTATTGGCTGTTAGAAATCAGCACTGATTTCACAAAGGGTTACTGTGAACCTGGTAATCTGTGAAATTGAAAGCAACCTGTCTGATCTGCAGCACTGATGGGTCGTTTAGGTTATCTGTGGGCTGGAAAGTGAGTAATTATGTAATCATAGCCAGCCCATCTTTGGTCAGAGCTGCATCTTGCACCACAGACAAAGCCCTGCTTGAAAGTGCAGGATGTGACCAAGCAGCCACTGAGGAGCACTGAGAACAAGAAGGGACTTTTAAACTAAAAGAGGGTGAATTTAGATTACATTTATGGAAGATTTTTGCAATCAGGGCAACACAGGGAACAGTTTTGTCAGAGAGGTGGTAGATAGGCCCTGCCTGAGAACATTCAAAGACCATGGTTGCTCTGAGAAACCTGATCTAGCTGGGGGGTTGGACTGGATGACTTTTACATGTTCCTTGTAACTCCAATTACTCTATGATCCAGTGAAAATCTAGAGGCAAAAATGGGTCTCAGTGGCCTGTGTTTCTGTAGTCAAGAGTTTGCTGGGAGCCTCCTGCCACTGTTCTCTTCCGAGTGCCACTGGGAGTTTGGTGTCCTTTGTCACTGAGTGGTTTCTGGGAAGGGTTTGGGTGGTGTGGCATGCAGATGTGTGACCATTTTTATTTGTCATTCAATGGAATCACATCACCTGGTTGCTGGGAAGGGTTTGAGTGGTGTGGCAGGCAGATGTGTGACCATTTTTATTTGTCACTGTGAGGGATCCCATCACCTGGATCACAGAGTTTGCTTGAAGCCAATCAATTAGAAGCCAGTGCAGCTGCACAGATTTCTGTCAGCTGAAGATACGGCAAGTGGTTTCTTCTGCCAACTGGAAGAAAATGCAAATTATTTTATGCTCACCCTGGGCTTCCCAGCGTGGATGCAAACCTCACTGCTCCCTTCAGTTCAGCTGGTATTTCTGTTCTGTGGTGCACAGTGCACTCCAGGAGTATCTGCTGCCTGAGCCAGTGTGAGTAATCCAGGGCTTCTTCTCTCCTTGGGGAGACTCAGAGTAGATTAGAACTAGAAAATGTGAAAATACTGAATCACTAAGTAGCACAGTCTTTATTTGGTAATTAATTAATAGACAAAGTGCCTCAAAGAAAGAAAGCAGGCTATGTGTGAGCACATATATGCACCTCTTTCTCATTATACATGTGTGCAGTTATTTTAGTCACAGAAGCCATGCATACAGCTGAATTTATCCTCCTGTGAGTCTCTTTTTTTCTCCCTGAGCAGACAGAAAGTCTCAGATTGTGAAGGACTGTGGAACATCTGCAACCTCATTTCCTCAGTGCTTTGCCAGGTGGCCTGGGGTAAAGAGACACAGTCCAGGGGCTGCTTTTGGTACCTAAGGAAAAGTCAGTCCCAGGCACCCTAAAAGCTGAGTAGAAGCAGGACATTTCCAGCACTGCTTCCTTGGTAAGACTGGTTTGGGACCTTGTAGGAATCTGACAGCATGGTGCTCACGTTTTCCCAGAGGAGAGCCCTGACCCAGGAGTGAAACACCAGCCATGGCCTGTCGGAAGGAGCACAATGGTACAGTTATTTTCATGTAACCCAGTGACTGGAACCTTTGCAGAAAGCAGAACATTTTTTGGCATACCGGTTCCCCTGTTATGACATGCACTATGACATTTTGCAAGGAGTACAAAAATACTTGAAATGGGTATTGATAAATAAACTAAAATTACTAGGGAAAATATGTAAAAAATCCTGAAAGCTTTAGTTTTTGTTCATGCTTAGCCAATCTTTACGATCAGATCACAGAGTAGGGAAATGTGTTTTTAATATCCAACAGAACTGTTAATATATTTCTTTGACATTGCCTTGAGGATCAGGCTGAGGATTCCAGTTTCCACTGGGATCTCTGAGAGTTATGGGAACACAGTAGTCAGTGCACTTTAAAGAGCATAAGAACCATCTCATGCTGACAGCTCCTCAAAAGCCTCTGTTAGTGGGGGATTATTGAACAGGGATGTTTCTGGAAGCAAGACATAGCAATAGGAACCATCTGAGTATTTGTCAGAACTTTTTATGAATGAAACTGGAAAAAAAGTCACTGATAGAATTTGAGGAAAAGTCTGGAGTTAGCAGCACAGCCAGGAATAAGAACTGCATGGTCAACCAGAAACATAACTGTGATAAAATATATTGTGATGCAGCCAAATGCAGTACATACATGGGGAAAAGAGAAACAATAATTCAGAATTATCCAGAGGCTGTTGTGTAAAAACTCATCAGACTGAGTTCTGCCGTCATGGTTTTTCCAAGGGATTAATAGGGGCCAGAAACATTTTAAGTGTGGAGGTACTTCTACCCAAGCAGTGTAAAAAACATACTCAGTTTTGGTGCCTATAATTGACAGAAATTCCAGTACAATGATTTGAGGATTAAAGAAAATACCTCCACAGGCAAAACACCTGGGACATACAAAATACTCTGTTCAGCAAGCCCAAAGGAAGTGAAGTGGTTGAATTGGTGACAACATCTACACATCCACTCATGAAGAAACCACCAGATTCTAAAGTGTTCTCTCAGTTTATGGAGAACATTTTAGTGAGTGCCCAAGTGCTGAAGCCAGACTGTTTCAAGCTGATGATGAAGTCTGAGTTTTAACAGTGAAGGTAACTAACCCTTGAAGCAAAAAGTGCAAGAGAAGCAGCCATTTCTCCTTCTCATATTGTCTTCACAGCAAGATTGGTGGCCTTTCTAGAGACAGAAAAGTACTCTAGTATTGCACAAATTAAAATCTTTATCCCAATATCACATAACTGGGAGAAATGCAGTGTCCTGTGAGAAAAGTTATGCAAATTGATTCAAAAGCCCTTTTCATTCCTTAAAACCCTGTGAGCAAAATTGCACATTGGACTATTTCAGGTTGAGCTATTTAAACACTCTGAATATTTTGTGCTAACAAGTTTTCCTGAACAGCATCAACTAGACATGTGACAAAGGCTGTGAAGGTATCCAAGGACACATCTACATCTTCAGGCACAAACAGATGTCTGTGAAATGTTGATTTGGTGTCTGGCTTTCCAGCACACACCAATTGTAATGGAACTGGAAACTGCATTTACCCACTGGATGGGTTGTAGATATTCCAGTACCTCAAATCCCCAGAGTAATCACTCACAATATCCAGTGTGAGCTAATCAAGCCACTGCTAGAATCAAGTGTAATTGGAGTAGCACACTAATCAAGCTCTGGATTTCACAAGACTTGAAAGAGATAGTGGCCTTCATGAGGGCTGCAGGGAGATTGCAATGGGAGAATTAATGTACATATGTTCCCTTTGCTAAATGATTCCGTAATTCTGTGGTTGGACTAGACAATCCTAAAGATCTTTCCAACTTAAATGATTGTCTGATTCTGTGATTTTCTATGATTCTCTGATTTCCTGCGTTTGGCTCCTGAATGGACTCTTTCAGTCTAATTTTTCATTTCAGTTTCAGAACAATTTTCATGTGGAGTTTTAAGCACTGCATTTTACCAGCTTGAAAGACAATCTCCCCATTGCAAAGAGCTTCTTCTGCGCCACCAGTGGAGAGTTGGAACAACTTATTTATTTCAGATGCCTGTTTCGAGCCAAAGGTGACCTCTCACTGCTTTCAAGCAGGATCCATCCTCTGGCCAGCTGGCCAGGCTGGGGTGGCCAGCAGAGCAGCATGTGCTCCTCCTGGCTCAGCAGCAAGTAAGACAATCCTGGGGCACTGCAGAAGGTGAGGGGACATGGGAGATCAGGGATGGGTGGTGGAGCCTGAGGGATCCTGAGGGGACAGACAGTGAGCACAGTCTGCAGGGAGAGGGGCTGGCAGTGAGGTCAGGAGCAGCTGCTGGATTTGGGGTGGCACAGGCACATGGGACAGCCCCAACATCCTCTGTGCACCTCTGAGCTCAGGCTGAGGCTGCAAGGTGATGCTTCAAATGAAGACAAAGAGTATTTAGCACCTTCCCATGCCAAGAACCTCACTGTTGGTCCTCCAATGTCTTTTCTACCCAGCCAAGTCAGCTTGTGCTGGGGAGAGGTTTAATATCAAACATAGTGTGAAATTCAACCTCTCCTGACAATGGAGCTGCCATGTGCTTGGTGGGTCATGTCAACCTTAATTTACTGCTCCTGGGTACTGTGGAAATGTCTCAAGACTGTCACACTCCCACACTGCTGAGCTGCTGGCTTGTACACAGTGACCAGGCAGAAGGTAATCACAGGAATGGGGCCTTTTAGAGGGGGGAAAAAAGCATTCAAAAGCAGCCATGGGCACCCTCAAGTATTACTAGACCTGTTTAAATTTATGTAGACTGGTACATTACTGACAACACAGCAAGTCACCAAAGGACAAAAAAAAAAAATCAGAGTTAGTAAAAAAGGAATGCTTGGAACGTTCAAGGATAAGTGGAGAGAGGGAAGAAGCATTATATTTAATTCACAATGTGGGAAGAAGGCAAAAAAGTCAAAAAAAGAGTAAAAAAAGTCAGATGACCCTTCCTCAAGTGTCAAATCCACTTAGACTGCAAGAAAGGAGGTTAACTTATTTTACCATATATAAAGCATACACAAAACTTCAGTATTCTTTTTTATTTTCAATAATAATACAGAAGGGGAATAGTCAATAGCATATTTCATTTGAGTCAGCTTCAATATCTTTCTCCTGCCCCAACCCAGGCATTATTGCTGCTGTTTGGTTCAGGCTGTTCTTCCTACAGCTTACAGAGTTACAGCACATATGAGGTTAATTCTGCAATTTTAGTTCCATTTCCCACTGACCATTTTCTTCATGTATTTTAAACAGAGTGAGCAAACAGACATTGTTTTGCTTGTAGGAACCAAGCATTAAGAAATCAGAACTGAAATGGCAGGACTCCCTCATTAAAGATGAAATACAGATGCTGTATGGCGCATTTTGTAGGCAGACTGTGCAAGGAAAACTCCCTGAGCCTGTGTAAGCTCCAGGGCCCAGGAGGATTTGCCTGTCCTCACACTGCCCCTCTCTGCAGTTCAGAGACACCTTGTTTTGTTCTCAGTTCTTTGGCATTGGATGAAAGTCCATGTGCTGTTCTATATCAGATTAGTGGTCTGAATGGGAAGACAGATTTAAATAGTTTTAAGACAGAGGAAATCTTTCTTTCTAAATAAATATCACAAAAGGCAAATAGTCATCAAAATACTGTTTGTGTAGGAAAGAGGCCAGCAAAATCATGCATAAAGGTGCTGAGCCACACTGCAAGTTTATTGATTTTCCTAACACAGACCCCTCAGATGGAGCTTGTGGAGCTTCCCCAGCAGCACCAGCAGGACCTTCTCAAGCACTATCAGCTTCAGGAATGAAACCATGGGTTTTGTGATGGATGTTCCAGATGGGTCTGCCAGAAATCCAGCCTTCACTCCCTTCTGTTAATCAAGACAGTGAGGTTTAGCTCCCAGAGGATCTTACAGAGTGTGGTACACAGTGAGGATCCTTCTCACCTCTGCCCCCAGGATTTAAATGTAAATACCTAGGTGGCTCCTCAGGCACATGTCCTTTGTCCTCTTCCCCAGTAATATCCTAACCCCTCTGCTACAGGACATGTCCTACCACGTGAATTCTGTGGTCCATTTCTAGATATAAGGATGAGATCAGTGACAGACATTGTGGGTGTGAAAAGCAGCTCTGCCTATGGCTCTCCAGTGGTGGGATACCTGAACTGCCTCAAGCTGAGCAGGGAATTGAACCAAGGACTCCCACAATCTGTTTTCCCTGCTGCTTCTCAAGGGAAAACACAATATTACTCTCTAGAAATGGTAGAGACAGGTCCTGTAAAGAATAGGGAGTCAGTACTGTGCCAGCAGCAGGACTCTCAGCTCACTGATAGTAACTTTGCTCTGCAAGGTGGATGAATGATGATCTGAATGTAAGCCTATCAGATGTCTTCCTAAAAATCACAATAAAGTGACTTTCCCAAGGTGTTGAGGAAAACCTGTGGCACTAAGGCATTGAGGGCTCCATTTTGGGGTGAAGTTTTGCATCAGCCTCTAGCTTGCTTGAAACCTCATAAAAAATCCTGCAGTGCTCTGGTACAGCACTGCACAAAGTTATACTGGTGCACCTTGAGGCTGAAAATTCTCTCATGGGCTTTATTCATCTTCACATTTGCCTTTCAACCCAACCTGGCCATGTATGACCAGTAGGGACAAACACCTCCAGCTGACAAATCACCACCTAAGCTGCTGCCTGCCTTTCCCCATGGGCTGCAGACAGTGTGACTGGTCATGGCTAGATGGTTAAGGATGAATGAACTGAATCAGATCTTAAGCCACAGAGCTTTAATCTCCATAGAAAAGATGCTTTGGGGGGTGAAAACAGCATGTTCTCCAATGCATGCACTCACCATGCACTCACAGCTGCTCTCTGAGTAGCCCTGGGACACATTTATGGCTTCTTTGAGCAGGAGGAAACTTTAGATGTAAAGGTCATGTTCAAAGCTGCTTTCCAGCCTTCCATTTGTGCCACAAACAGTGCTGTACAGTGGAGAAAGGCTCTACTTCTTGTTACAGGATGGCATTATTCTTGTTTCATTGTCTCTGTTACTGGGGCAAAGGTTAATGGAAGAGGTGTGCCTGCTGCTCATTTGGCACACAGTTCTGTCAGGCCTGGCAATGGTCTGATTTTATTATCAAAGTGTCCCCTGGCCTCACAAATCACCAGGTAAAATTCTGTAGCTCATGACGAAAGCCATACAAAACCATCATAATGGTCCCTTCTAGCTGCTCCAGACCATTTCCCCCCCTTACATTAACTTCATACCTCCTTAATCCCTCTAAATTAATGGAATTTCAAAGGAGAATTGGACTTTCTGAAAGCATGCCTTTAAAACTCACTCTGAGATGGATGTGCAACAAGTAGAAGTCGGTTTTCCTGATGAGGGTTTACTCAAAGAATCAAGGTACAATGTGTATGAGTTCTTCCATAGAGGAGCAAGAAATTGAGACAGAAATTAATGGAAATCCTGAATCTATCAAGGATCATCATGCCCTGTGCTGTTAAAACATCACTTCCTCATGCAAGTGCCACAGTCCTCTGGTTTTCCACCAATCTTTTGCAGGCAGGATTTTCCCCCTAATTTTGCTTTTGCTGCTGTTCAAATTCCACCACCCTTATGTAGCACCTTCTAAGTGTGCAGCTCACAGCTGAATGGGAGGTGAAGCTGCAACCCAGGCCGAGGAGAGTGGACTCACAAACATCCCTGTGTCTCTCCAAACACCTTCTCCCGCTTCCCCTCCTATCCTGGCCAGCAACACATGGAAAGTTTTTGTCATGGAGGACATTCTTGGGCAGGAAGGAAGCGAGGGCTGTGGCCAGGAGCCATTGTGGCCACCTGCTTGGGTGTTCACTTCAAAGGACAGCAAACCGACAGCCCCAGCGTGCAACCAACCCGGAGCTGAACATATCTGCATGCAGAGTCCACCCAGGATTTGGGGCTGGGGCATAAAAGACCTTTGCCCAGGCTCTGTCTGACCCCAAACAACAGCAGCAACTGGATGATGGTGCCAGCAAGAGCTGAGCCAGCATTGTGCTGGATGTGCTGTGTGCTGCAGTACATCTGAGGCATGCCATTCTTCCCACATATACTGCTGTACCCACCCAGTTATGAAAGAGCCCTTGGCTGCCTGCCCTGCTGCTCCAGCACTGCATCTTTGGCCTGAATTATACTCCAGTCCAAACCCTGCTAATGCTCCTTGCCATTATTGCTGTTTGGAAGGAGAGGACTCTCATGGTTTAACACCCTGGAAAGACTCTGAGGCAAGTGCCAGCACACACAGCAAGAGGCAGGTGGGCTTGTCCCTGGTTCAGTGTAGCTTGTGCAGCTCAGGACCAGCAGTGGAAATGCTGCTAGATGACATGCTGTCATCATGTTAACTGATGACAACAACCACTATTAAACCAGGCTCTCTGGGAGATTGGTTTTCTGGTTCCATCCTTGTGCTGATATCCATCCCAGCTATCCCTTTCTTGGTGCAAAATTCTATTTCCTGAAGAGAAGGGTCACTCACAAGGAGGCTTGAGGAAAAGCTGCTTGTAGGAATGCAGTAGCAAAGGGTTCAAGGATCCTGGGAGACTCCCAGAGAAACAGCAAAAGGGTTCCTGTCTCTTGTAGGGAAAGGCAGGAGGACCTGGTCCCCTAAGGTTAGACAAGCAGCCAGGTTCTTCTGTGTACTGGTCACACCTTCCTTTTATTTATTATATTTTTCCTTCACAGCTGATCTCTCTCTATTTGCCCTTATTGTCTTTGCACGCAGAGTGGAACCTAACTCTGGGACCTGGCTCAACATCCTTTCTGTCCACAGGCCACTAAGGTAGAGTTTAGCAATTTACTGCATCAGAATACCAGAAATTGGCCAGTGTGAATGGGCCGTTGTACCCAGTGCCCTTGTAGATGTGACTTCACATGAATCTGCACTGATCTGTGTTATTAAATGGAAGCAGTAAGGAAACAAGAAATGGGAAACAAAGGATCCTCTGTAGATGGTAACTCCTACAATGTTCAAAAAACAAGACAAATGAGGTTGTTCTCAGCTCTTTGTACGGATTTATTCAAAATAGGGCCAAACATCACAGACAATGTTGTTTCTCTGTGTTTCTAAAGAGAGTGGCTTATTTTATGACCATTATATAGTATATTTCTGGGACACCCTCTTCTGGGATGTGATGAGTAGCATCACCCCCTACAGTAACTGCTGCTCACCATGGTCTAGGAGCCAGAAGCAGGTGACAGAGAGATGTAAAGCAGACATGACCTTTTCTCAATATCTCTGGAACAGAATTTATGCAAAACTGAAGCAAGGTGTTGAGGACAACTCAAAAGTTACCCCAGGAACTGGTGAATGCCACATGAACAGGGAGTGAGGGGTCCTGCATGTCAAATGAGAGCCCTGAGTTTCTAGGAGTTTGTTTGTATTACCTGTGGGCTTGAGTTACGAGATGCAGCATTTGGCTCTGCATCTGAAGGTAATTGTTTATAGTGTATTTTATTACTGTTTACAAATGTGGTTTGAAGAAAACAATGGAATATGTAACATGTTGTTTTTCCCCAGGTCTTCAGTCCATTAAGCCTTTATTATTTTAAGTGGCTAGACTAGAAATTTAAGTCATTGTTATTTATATTAGAGATAAAGCTAAGGATTCAGCTGAGCTCCAGGCTGCATTGTGAGAGCTGCTGTGTCAGGGTTTGAGAATGGTCTTGATCTGAAATACAAAAGGATCAAGACAAGCTGGTTAATCCTATGATTAGATATTCCCATAAGAACAGACCTTCACTCATGGTCCTATTGCAAACACCTTGTGTTGCCACAGTCAGCCTTTTAAGGTTATTTTTTAGGTTATTTACGGAAAACAAACAAACAAACAAACAAAACCAAAAGATATCACATTTAAGGCATTGGCATTTAGGGAGACCAAGATCCCCTGGTAGATTTAAGTGCCATAATGCTGAGATTAATTTAAAGGTATTTTCTGCCAGGTATGGGGTAAACCAGCAGTTCCCACCTGCAGAGACCTGCAGCCTTCACTCAGCTCACCATGAGAGACTTAGCCCAGGTCTGTAATGGCTGAGGGTGGTTTCATTGATGTTCAATGGTTTATTTGATAACTGAAACTTCATTCTGGTTAGCACAAACAGAGAGGAGAGATGCTTGTGGCTAAGGAACAAGAAAATTATGAAGAAATTATGGACAATGCCCCTAGCTGTCATGCAGACTTGCTGGGCGATTGGGAGGGAGTCTGCTAATCTCTCAACAGTCAGTTCACTACTTAATAATAATAACAATCCTTCTTTCTTCATACTCTTTGTGTTTGCTATTTAGCTTTTCAAGTCTCAAAGGCAGGAAACATCGGTGTGAGATGTGCCTTGGCTGGTATCCCAAGGCTACTGTCAGGTGAGGAACTTCTGGGGGCAAGAGTGTTGGAAGAGCTCACATCCACGATAGCCAGAAACAGAACCTTTATTGAGCAGAAAGAAGAGACTCTGGAGCTGAAATGGGCAGGAAGGTTAAACTCATCATGCTGAGAAGTGCTGCCCCAAGGCAGACGGGGGAGTTGCAGAGGAGCTTGCCTTGCCAATGAACACTCTACCTGTTTGTAGAAGATTATACACCTTGCTCTAGGGCTGGCAAGCCGGGGCTTATCTGTTTCAGAACAAATTCTGACAGAGACTGGCTGCCATTTCTGTGCCTCAGGCTGCTGTAAGCTATTCTCCTTCAGCAGCAATTCTCATAGGATCTCAATCCAAGGTAGGGTTCTAGCTACCCTGAAATGTAAGATCCATTGCAAAATCTGCAGGCAACAGTGCTGGCAACTTAGGAGTTTCCTCTGGGCCTGGCATGTGCTTAAACTACTCATGAGCTATCTGGGCTCCTCAGCTTGATTTCCATCCTTGGTTGACTCATACTTTATTTCAAGGATTGTTTGCATTTTTATGCCTCTGAGACTAGGTCCCGTGGGAATCCTTCCCAAACTCACTACATTGACCTCCTGTTTTTCCAGCACATAACCCCTTCTCAGAAGAGGCCATTTGATCCTCCACCATAAAAACATGAATCAACACTTTATGCTTTCATGGGATTTTGCCTGAGTTTTCCAGTTTCACAGCAGCTCTGAAGGCAGGTTCAGGGTTTGATGGTGCCCACAAAACTTGGTCTAGTGGGTGGCATCCTGTGCATGGCAGGAGGTTGGAACTATGTGGTCTTTAAGGTCTCTTCCACCCCTAAACTTTCTGTGATTCTGTGGTGCTGTGATTCTGTGTTTCTATGATTCAGGTCATTGTAGCATAGTGAGGTTCAAGGGAAGAAGTCAGAGGAGCATTTGGAGAAAGCTTTACCAATTCTCCAGGTAAATCAATCAGTCACAGGTGTTAGCTTGGCCCCAACCTGTTAACAACCTTAACACCCATTATCTAAAAGACCTAACCAAAAGTTTACTGAGATAGACACCTCAGAGACAGGAACAAGATCAGGAACAAGACAGGACAGGAACAATCTCTTCTGGCCCTATGGCCAAACACCTGTGTCAAGTCTTTATCTGTACAAGACTGAAACAAATTCAGTCCCACCCTAATTATGGAGGGCAGTCTGTGAAAGTCAAGCTTATGTATTCGTAGAAGAGTGCCCATGAGTAAAAAAAAATAATTATATATGCATAGGAATTCACAACTAGTACCCACCAAAGCTCATTTCAGTTATATGCAGTTTCAAAATAACCAGTGCATCTCTGTGTGTGCACTTGCACTAGCAACCAGGCCTAGTTTTTCAATAGAAATACATAATGTCATGGGGGGTTCAATGGAAAGGTCAGTGCAAATTGATGACACAATCCATTGCACTTTCAGGGCAGACGTTACTTCCTGTGACCATGGACCAGGGCAGAGTAAGCAATACCCATAGATGCACAGATAATACACAGATATCAAAGGCCTTTTTTGCTTGTATGTGGTCCACTAGCTGTTTGTTGGGTGGTAAGTCTGGGCATGTATTTGGTATTACCTGGTTAATCATCAAAGAAAGCACGTCCCCCTGAAAATAACCCAAAGAAATTATGCTTCCTCTAAAATGAGATGATGCTCTGGCCAGAGTCAGAGCACTCTTCCTATGCCTCTGATCTGTGAGACAAGAACCTTCAACCATGAAATACGTAAAGGAATATACACTTTAAATGCATACGATAATGAGCAAGTTAATTAACAAAAGGTTTGCAAAGATATGGAAAATGAGGAGTTGCTGGGAAGGTCTGGAGCCAAATGCTTGTGCTGGCCCTTGCTGCTCCCTCCCTGCTCTGTGGGGCACACACATCTGCCTCACACCTGGAGAAAGGAGGCTCCTGAAGGACTGCTGGCTACCAGCCCCAGCCTTTCACACAGCTCAGTGCTCTGTGGCTTCAGGAGTGGGGTGGCTCTGGTGGGAAAGGATGGCTGCTCTGGGCTGCCTGCTAGGAGATGAATGGACGGGCCAACACCTCCCAGCTCCTTGGCTAAACCCAAGGTGTCTCATGCTGCTCTCTGATGTGGTTTGCACTTTACCAGAAATGCTGCAGCTGCTGGACCCAAAGAACAGAAAGCTCTAGTTGTTACGGCAAGAAAACATCACGGAGTCTTGCTGATTTGCAATAATGCTGCTCCATCATGGGTGTTATCCTGAGAAACTTAAATTCCTTAGTCCCTTAGGGCTTGTGGTGAAGTGAATGGCAAAGCCTCAATCAGTTCAAGAGCAAAAAACCTGGGATTTTATTCAGGTAGGTGTTTCTTTCCCCTCCCAGAAATGTGATGAGACCACATCCTGTGCTGTAATCAAACAGCACTTGTGCTTGTCAGTCACAGTCCCCCTGACCCTGCTCTGTACACAAACCAGCACACACATAGGTGCACAGAGTCCAAGTGAAAAGGAAAATAAAACCCCAACAAAAAACCCAACCAGCTTTCTCTGAAATCATTTTGGCCAGACTCCTCTTATTTAATAAAAAGTTTTGATACAGTGCTACAATACATCCTGCATGCCAGAACAGGAAGAATGCTACTTTTGTGTAGGTAGGGAAATAGTTGTGATGTACAAAAGAGATACTGTTTTTCCAGCACTTTGGCCAAACTTTACACTTAGCTTCTCATGTCGGGAGAGGGTGTGACAGTAGATAGGATGTAGCCTTTGAAACTCCATCTCCAGAGAGAAAAGACAGATGGAATCCAGCTGGCGGATATCACACACGTTTTCTGTTCTCCTCCATATCGCAGATCTGATAAACACAGAAGAATAACAAGCCTTTATAGAATGCAGATGAACAGAGGAGCCTATCTGTATGTAAAAGAGAAGGGCCTCAGTTGACTGAATGCTTATTTCTCCTAAATGAAAGTTAACTCCCACGATCTCATAAAGCGAGAATCTACCTGTTCGAGGCACACATCTGATTATACACACACAAATTTCTTGACCTCCCATGGCTGTTGTTATCCTGATCTCATTTAACATCATGTCATGTCAGACTGACATGGATATCAAGGAGAGGCCATGCAGGTGGAGGATGTCCAGTGGAGTTTGCTGGGTTGTGTGAATCTCTGTCTTGGAGAGAACGATTGCTGGTCTGTAATCATCCAAAGCATGCACTCTGGCTTTTAAAATAAAATCTTAGAAACCTGGGAATAATGTGCTAAGACAAGTGTTGTCTGGTGATGGGAACCAGGAAATGGTAGCTGTGAATACCTGAGTGCGAATGACTCATCCAGTGACCTGCTTTGGCTCTGCTGTGTCCTCCTGTAACCTCCTCATCTTTCCTGCTTCTGACAGAGCTGCAAGGCTTTGTTACCCAGAGGACTTTGTGAAATGATTCTGTGCTCTCCAGCAAACCTGCCACAATTAATAATAGAAGATGCCTAAATTAGGATCTGATGTTGCTCAGGCTATTACTGTGCGTTTCACCTGTGCAGATATTGGGTCACATTCTAAAATGTTTTTGATTAATAGAGGATGAATTTTTATCTCCTTTTACCCAGTAAGGCAGCACTGTCTTAATGGAAAGTGAAGCCATGACAGAAGGTGGCATTATGTTAGTTTTGATTTCCTCCGAATACAAAGGAGCCGATGCTGACATGAATTCTCTAAAGAGGTAAATTTTATGTGTGTATTCATTTAATTCACCCCTGTACTGGGATGGTACTCAAACATCTTTTTTCTGTTTTCTCCTGTATAAATTACAGCGAAGCATTTCCTTCCTTTTGTGCTATTCTTTTATAGATGAAGGAATTGGTGTCACACAAAGGAAATTCCAGAATGTGGACTCTCTATCAGTATCAGCAAAAGGCTCAATTGTCTCTTAGATGTCAGCTCCTGAGCTTGGCCCACTGCTACCATTTAAATCTATTTATAATTTATGAGGTCATGGCCATAAGTTTTTCTTTTAGTTTTCCCAAAGGGAAGCAGTGAAACTAATTTACAAAAGACTTCTGGACTCTGCAAAGACACAGTGAAATACAAATAAGATCACAGGTTGTTACAGAAATGTAGATTATTGAACCTTAAATTCCTGTCTCCAGCTGTGGCCACATCTGCAGCTCTAGAGCATGTAGGAATCTCCTCTTAACCCCTAAATACTTTGGAGCCCCTCTGGTAGTGCCTGCTGGATTTTAAACCAAGAAAATAAACCCATAGCAGTGAGATACCTAAAACCAGGGTATAATTTTAAGAAGATTTACCCAAAGCCAATTGCACTGAGTAGGAAAAGTCTACTCTTAACTTTCACTGAATGACTTTACCCACCTCTCATGTATTTTTTACCTCAGCCTTTCAAACTGAAATTCGAGTTTGTACAGCCCCAGCTCCTGTGCCTGCAGAGAGGTACTTCCTTCTATGTCCATTTTGAAGCACACGAGGCATTGTGTAAATTCTAAGCCCAAGTGCCCAGTGCCTTTCCTCCTGTGCACTCTGCAGCATGCTGGAAACACTGCTTCAGTTCCAGCTCTGATTTCCCTTTTCAGGACAGCAAGCACATGCCATGTTTTCCACCTGATGTCTGAAAATCACAGATCAGGAGAGAACTCCCATCCCTTGAAGGATCAATAGTTTTTGCAGGTGATAGTTTCCATCTATCTGACAACAAGATAAACACAGATGCAGAAATTGAATTAGAAATGGACTTTAAAGAGGAATTTTTTCATGTCTCCCTTAAATTTTGTTTTGTTTTTCCTGAAGTCACTGTAGTGACTCTGCTATCATTATTTCCCTATTTTCAGCCAAATAAAATATTGTTGGTTATACCATTAGAAGAGAATACGATATGCTAAGAGGCTTTAGGAGCTGTGGATGCTTTCATTGTTTCCTATTAATTTTTCAAGGGACCTTGGTTAATCTGCCTTTTAACCCAAATTCAATTTAGATTATTGAAAAAAGAGGGGAAAAAACCATACCCCATTAATAATGTCTCTTAATGCATGGGATGGTTTTCCAGCAACACATGTTCTATGTTTTGTTACTTTAAATATATGCAGTTTCATTTTAGGAAGATTCCCTCTAGGAAGATTTCTTTTAGGATGCCTGAATTCAAAATGTCCTTTCTATATAAGTATACAATATGGAAAAAAGACAAACCTAACCCAAGCCTGTAAGAATTGAATTTGGCATTTAAGAACATTGAACATGTGGTGATGAGTTTTGTAGTAGTAATATACAACAGAGAAGGTCTTGTGCAGTGGAGTAGAAGCGTATAAGTTTCTAGCTGATTTGGGAATTCTGTTAGATCATGATCCATAAAGTACCAGGTCCAAGTATTGATACTCCCAATTTGAAATCACAAAGGTATGAAAAGCTACACAGCTACAGCCAATAGTAATGCTGCTTCCCTGAGGAAACAAGGGGTTGAAGTTTTGTTTTCCTAACTAATTTCTCTGGAATTCACTTTTTTGCACTGTCATCTGTAACACAGACCAGGAATCATATGAAAAGCCTCCCCTACAGCCTGAATTTTGTCCCAGACTAAAAACTGCTGTGAATACTCCCCAGAGAGCCCCTGCTCATGGGCAGCTGTCAGTCACTTGTCCTTTTGCTTCTTGAGACAGGTTAAACATTGACCTTGATCAGCTTCTGCTTCTTCCACCATTCTGCTCTTTCTCTTAAGGTTCTACATCTTCTGATGTTTCTGGTTTTTTCTCTTGAGCTTTGATGATATCTTTGTTCTTCACTATGGTTAATTGGCATTGACTCATTTATCCCTGCTGTGCTCTGTTTTCACACTTTGTGTTGTGGTCCATATACTCACCCTCAGAATAATGGCCTCTGAGTAATTGGTAAAACAGAGTTGTCTTGAAATCTTTAGATCTGAGCTATTTTCTGGACAGAATAAGAGATCTTTTAGACTTTACAGAGACAAACCACAGACTATCAGCTCAACCTGGACAACATCCATGTAGGAAAATGGGTCCTTTTAATACCCCAGACAATTACACATGTGTTTTATACAGAACAATATGACTTACAATTCAGTTCCTGCATCTTTTCATCTTCATGGATCTTCCTAAGCTTTTTCCCAACCAAGTGTTTCATATCATTCCAATGCTCACAAGAAAACACTGTCACGTAATATCAGTGGTATATTTCCTGCAGTAAATGAGAAAAGGATAAGACCTGAAGTTCTGAGAGTTTATCCTTACCAGAAATAGTCCACAGCATTTTCTGTGTGCCTGAAAAGAAACTTCAATACAACAATGGCTTCTCAAACCAGGACTGGAGGCCCACATAATCAGTATCTGGTGGCAGGTGTTCATCAGGTTGCTCCACTTAACAACTTCTTATCTAACAGACACAAGTTTGAAATTATCAAAATACAAATGAGAGCAGAATTTGGCATCATCACTGCTAATCTTCTTCCCTTGGTTACATGTTCCTCACTCCACCTGGAAGTAAAGAATATTGCTTGCTGACTTCTTTCATACTTCCTCTCTCATTTTTTTAAGCTTTCTAATTATTGCACTATGAAAGAGAAGGGAAAATACCAAAGGCAGGCACGAGGTGGAAGAAACAGATTCCCAGGATTCAGCATCATCAAGTAACTTGTCAACCTGATTGCTTTCCAGACATGAAAAAATTGCCTGAGAAAAGGAGAGGAGAGGAAGAAAACACAGATAGAGAAGGCCCCTTTAATCTAGCAAAAAAGAAGAATCACAGGAACCAAATTGAAGCCAGACTCATTCGTATGAAAAATAAGTCAGTAACAAAGATGATTAACCACTGGAATAGTACAGAGGGAAATTGTACAATTATTTCCTATGTCCTGATGTCTTCAAATCAGGACTCTATTCTTTCTGTAAAATATGCTTTGATCAAAGACATTCTTGGACTTGACACAGAGGAGGTCAGCCTAGATAAGGTGGTCATTCCTTGAGCCTAAAACTCTACCAATGTGTGCCTTCAGAGAGAAAGGCCAGACTGTGGTTGCAGCCTGGCACAGGGACACCAGAAATTTTGGTCCAAGGCCTGACTCTGTTACAGATTTCCAGAATAATCACAAGGAAGTTGTGTAATTTATCTGTGCCTCTGTTCACCATCTGTAAAATCTGGAGAATAATCCTTCTCCTGTTCTAGTTTTTAGCTATTTGGGATATGGAAAGCAACTTATTAAGTGTGGGTACAGACCTTGCCTAAGGTCTGCAAAGGCAAGTGTGCAAGCATCATTGCAAAGCACAGATATCCATAGGGAAAATGTGATGCTGCAGAAGGAAAATATATTAGTGGGGAGATAAAGAAATGCCTTTCTTTCAGCAGTAGCCTCCTGAGTGCAGTTAAAAAACAACATGTCAGAGTGTGAGGATGGTCACTCAGCCAGAGAATTATGATTTCATCTCAGGATGCTTCTGGATACAAATAGCATCCAAGGCCTCTTCATGAGGGAGCCTCTCACTTCCTCCAGTGGCATTTGCAACATTGCAGTCATTTATGTTCTCAACAACAATAATCAAATGACCAGTGTCTGCCTCTATCCACGCACAATGAAGACTTGTGCTCTCTTTGCTTAGCTAAGAAACTTTGTGAGCTTCTGCCAAGAAGTGAAAGATCATTTTGAATGGCTGGAACAAATTCAAACCATGTCCCAGGGAGCTGGAAGGCTCACAGGCCTTGTCCACTGCCCAGCTGCTCCTCCCTTCCCTACATCTTCATTGTGTCTGTTGGTCTCTATCACTGCTGGAGCTAAATTAGCTGCTGCTCCACCTGGTAGCTGGACACTCTTCCAGCTTTGCCCTTCTTCTGTCACTGGAATATGAATAGCCTTTCATGGCATGTAGGAAGTGGGTTTTAGGAAATGAGCTGAGCATGAGCAGGGCTTCTACTCAGCCAGGGAGAAAAGGGCTGAATCCCAGCTGGAACCTCTGAGCAACATCTCAATGAGTCCTTATGCTCTGAGTTATGCCTGCTCCAGAGAGAATGGGGACTTACACAGCAGTCTCTGCTAAGATTCCAAGTACACAAGACATGATCTTTGCTCCAGAAACTTCTGGGTTCAGTCCCTGGTGGTGATCAGCATGGAGCTGCATATGTGTGTGTGCATATATACATATACATATCTATGTGTGTGTATGTGTGTATATATAAAATAAAATAAAATATAATATAAAATATTATATATATAATATATAAAATATAATGTAAAAGGGAAAACACTTCTTTATCTATGAAAATTATTTCTTTTTCTATGAATAGAACTATTTCAGCTCTGAGATTTACTCCTAATGAGATATTTTATTTAAACAGAGAAAACAGAACTTGCAAAAGAGAGCAGTGGCCACCAGCACCCAGATTTTCTTGGGCTATGCTAAGGGTTGCAAGGAGGATAATAGGCACCATTGTTTCCAGTTCCCCACTACTCCTAAAAAGCCTCCTCAAGCTACAGGCATGACCAATGTCAGAATAAGGCACTGAAGGGGTGCTTTATGAGGGATTGGAGAAGGAAAGGAAGAGACACCTGTTGGGATGAGTGGAGAACCGTATCCGAAATACAGTGAGACACAGCTCCAGAGAGCTAAAAGATGCACTTGTGTTATCCTGCCAAGTCCTCCTTGGCACAATGTCTGTGTCTGTGATCCTCTTAGTCTATCGCTGGTTCCCTGCGATATGTGTCTATCTGCTTTCTCACGGCTGCAATAAACCCTTCCACTGCACTAATCTCATTTAACAGTTCCACTGACTTGAAAAGAACCCAAGTAAAATTGCTGTGCAATTTCTGCTGGCGCTATTATGGCTGCATCACTTGTCAGCTTTCATAAACAAGATAAATATAGTTAAAGCATCAGATAGGAAGAAATTTGGCATGTTACAGCAACTCATCAGAAATATTTTTTTAAAGATACCTAGTAAAAAAACCCCGAGAGAATGCCAGAGAGGAAAAAAACTTCAAATTCCTCTTTTTGCAAAATTCTTTTGCCCAAGGAGGCTGCAAGAACTCAGTGTACACTGCCTTTCCAACACCACGTGCTGTCACACACAGCAACTGGACCTGCACTGATTCCCTAAAAGCAGTGAGTCTTGATATCAGTCTCTGCATCTCAGATTACATCACTGGGATCCAGCTCCCTGGAGGGTAAAAGGCAGAACATCAGGAGGCATGCAAAGCTGGAAGGAGGGGGGGAAATGTTCCTGTTCCTCTTAGCAGGGGAAACCCCTACTCAAAAGTGATTTGTGACGTGTTTTCGCAGCAAGAGGACACCCATCTGAAGGGCCTGTGAAAGACCATCCCCCATGCTTCCCCACACAAGTTGTTGGTTTGTGCCTGCAGCTACTCCGGGCTCCAAAGAAGACAAGAATCTCCCCTCCAGCACCTGCAAGAAAAGACCAAGCCCAACAGATCTCCCCACGCCCAGGAGGTGCCCACGCTCGGCTCTGCTCCCTTACCACCTCCAGGAGCAAGGTGATGGAGAGGCAGGAAGGTAAGAGCACAGCCCCACAGGTGCTGACCAGGCTGTGCAAGAGGCGTGGGAATGCCTTGCTCAGGGACAGTCCTTGGGGTAAATCTGGGCTCCCCCTTGCCCTGAGCCCCCTCAGAGCACGTGGAGGTCAAAACAGCATCAGCAAACACGAGTCAGCTGTGCTGGGACCTGGGCCCACGGCTCCAGGGAAAGTAGGTGCTCTGGAGGAGATTCAGGGATCACAGGAGACACTGTATTAACTCCTAGCCAGAGAGGAATATACCAGCCCTAAAATAACTGAATTATAAAGGCCAGTGACAGAGGTCGAGACATTGATGCTCAGAAGATGAAGTAGCTGGTTTTTACTGAGTGCTATCCAGTCAATAAAGTACTCCAATAATGATACACCTCTCATCACTTGTGCAGCTGTAAAATAGAATGGGACAGATTTTCAGCATTAGGAAAGTTTAGGACATTTATGATGTCAATTTTTTTTCTTTCTTTTTTTTTTTTTCTTTTTTTTTCAGAAATATTGGACACCAAAGTCTTGACAGAGATGCTTGTGGGGAGGGGTGTTGAAATCTGACAGTGGCAGACTGGGCAGACAAGTCAGGATGTTATGATCAAATGACTTCTTTGTGCTGTGGCATCTTGCTTCTGAGGAAATAAAATTCCCATCTCTCCACACCTGTGCCTTTCCTATTGCAGTAAAGAGCAAAAAACGTGCAGTATTTCTGTGGAAGGTGAAGGGAAAATATTTTCCTGCATTAAATTGGAGCAAAGAAGTTATCTTCAACCATTTCTATTTCCCTCAAAGAAATAATGATACCCACTAGAGCTGTGTCTAAATTGTGACAGAGATGAATTTGAGCCTATTTTTGTAGTCATGTTGAAGGTTCATCCAGTTGATCCACATGTAAACAGACATCTTCTCCTTATAGATAGGAAGATACAGGCAGTCCAGGGTGATGCCAGGTTCTTCTGGGCTGCAGGCTATGGAGCCCATGCACCTCTAGCACTGCAGATCTTACCACATTGACTCCAGACAAACATCTGCAGTCTCAAATGAGTCAGAACACATACAGTTCTGGCACCACAAATTGTCTAATGCCAAGGAGCAATCAGGGAAAGTAAGTGAGAAAGAAACTTCGAGCTGAAATGAGCTCACTACTCTTCTTATCACCTTGGCTCTAGGAGGCTCCCTACTGCTTTCCTGCTAGAGCTTTTGACTGTGGTTTTAATTAATGACATATTTTATATATTATATAATAGAGAAAGTATTTTTCCACTGATTAGTTATGGTAATTTCTGGAAACAGCAATAAATAGTCTAGAAAAAAATACATGCTAGTACATTTGTCTGTGAAGACAGTTATGACCTGTCATATATCAGCGGGCTGTTATTGATTAGAATATTACTTTTATAACTTTATGTACTTTATGAACATTTACAACCTTCTTTCAGCTAATTAAAAGTCACTCTTCATAATAGACAATAATTTACTTCATAAAAATATATAGTCCCAGGAACACTGGTGAATAAATAGCCTCAATCTGTCCATGTTTACATCGACTTTTCCAGATCTTGAAGGCCTATAAAAACTAAACAAGCTGAGTGTGTGTCTTGGAAGGGTAAGAAAACTCTTTGTCATTCATCTTTGGCCATTGTAGTAAGTCATATGCCAGACAATTTGTCATTGAAGGAGAAAGGGAAGAAGAACACTCTCCCAGGAGAGAAACCTTCACTGTTTTCTCATGCACCACATCAAGGTCTTAGCAATGACCTTATTAGCATGACTGCTACTGTTGTTCAGAGTTGTCCTGGGGCCATTGGACTGGAGCCATGGCAGGCAAACTGGGTTTAAACCAGTTCTGGTTTCTCTTAGCCTCTGACCTGCCTTGTGGATCACAGCTGGGCTGGACCTGAGCTGGCTCCAGTGGGACAGTTTCAGCTGCTGCTGGAGTCACAGCAAAGCCTGTGACAAACCAATTGTGTGTGGGTGAGAGAGAGCATGAGAGCTGGACAATCTTGCCTCAAAAATATGTTTAATAGTACCAGTCCCAGTGGCAACCATAAGCCTTGTCTCTCTCTGTTTCTTCTCTCTGGTTTAGGAACCCTGGCAGTTGTTTTGTCCACAGTTATGGAACAGCTCCTGAGATGTGGAGGATCCTGCTCGTTCTGGTTTTCACCACCTGCAGCAAGCGGACATGAACCCACAACATCCTTAACTACATTCCAATCCAACCAAAACACAAGCACTAATCATATGGTTACAAAGTCCTTCGGCTGCTTCAGATGGAAAGATTTATGTCCTCAAAGACTTGGCCAGCCCATTATTGCTCATTCATTGTGTTTGCCTACAAGTTATGACTGCTCTTTCCATTTAATTTTTAATGTGGCCTTGCCTCACTAAGCTCCAGGAAAATTGTAAAGGCACTGGCTGTTGCTGTGGACCTATAATCTCTTGGCAAAAGCAGTGTGGGCAAGCAGAGTCCCTCCCCATTGCACAACAGCTCACAGCACCACACTCTGACCCTTATGCAAGAACCACGTTTTTCTTCAAAGCAACTGTGCAGTGCTCCAGTCAGATGCTTGAGCCAGAGAAAAGAGTAAAAGTTCCCAGATGAGGCATATGGATTCAGTGAACATCTGAATCATGCATTGTGGGTCTACATGTGGTTTGTTGCTATTCATAAAGCTCATTGCTATGCTTACCTAGTGTTTCTCTTCTGTTTCATTTATACTGAGTGTTCATCATCTCACTATCAGTAGTCTAGGTCCTGAGGGGAACTTTAATAATTCTGGCCCTTGGATTTTAACCCAAAGCAGATTATATTACTATGATATTGGAATTTAGTGACTTAAGATGTTTTCCATTCCAGTTGTGTTTATTTAGGCAGCATATTTCAAACTGTCTCTTCATTCTAGCTTTCCAACATTTAGACCTCCTTTGCAGGTGTGCCTAAACTGTGAAGCCTGATGCCAACTATCAGCAAACCACCTACACAATGACCACCGTCCAAACCTGGGCAAATTTTTCACATATAGGCAGTAGATGGTTTGTCTGCTGCCAACAGTACAGTGTAAACTGAAATATGCATGTAGATGCCTCTGCCCTGGAGCCCAGGTTATTTACCCAAAATGCAGGAGATTTCTGAATGCCTCTGAACCACCTAGAATTTCCAGAAAGGACTGGAGATGCTCAAAATGCCTACGAAAAGGCAAGAATGGAGAGATGCTATTGCAAATCTGCATGGTCTGGGTTAAATTCCTTTCTTTCCCAAACAACTGCTTTAGGCCCAGCAGCTGCAGCCTTTCTGGTAAAGTGCAAACCACATCAGAAGGGAGCAGCAGACACCCCGTTTTAGCCAAGGACGTGGTGCCCAAGCTCCCATTCATCCCAGAGCAAAGAGACCCAGCATCTGTCCTTTCCCACTGGGGCCACAGTCTGGTGGCCCCTTCAAACCAAATGCCAAACATGAAATTCTGCTGACCACGCCATGAGCAAGCTGAACAGCAAAGAGCCCTCTGCTGAGGCACCAAGGTCTCATCCCATTCAATAATTCACAGGGACCACAACTTGCTTCTGCTGCAGTGGAAGCTGCTCCCTGGCATCCATCCCCCACTGGCTGCAGGGCAATGTGGGGTCCCCCAAAGCCACCTCAGACACCCAGGGCTGTGTCCTGCCCTAGTGCATGTCTGAATCACAGGAAAACCCAAGGCAGACCTTGGCTGGGGATGGAGTCCTCTTGCTAAGCCTCTGTTCCTACATGAGAGAGCTGGAGTGTCCCAGGCACTCGTGGGATGCCCAGCACAGGTCGGTCAGTGCAGGGAGCAGCTGCAGCAGCTCCAGCCCACGTCACCCTTGGCAGAGAGGCCACGGCAGAGGGAGAGAAAGCCAAGGTGCTGCAGCTGATAAATCACTCACAGCGGCTGGGGGACCCCACGAGTGAGGGAGTGAGAGGTGGCCTGAGCTCCTTGTTTCTCCTCCACTGCCTGCCAGTGCTGTGCCAAGAGCACGGCCACAGGAACCATTCATTCCCTGCTTTGTGCACTTGTGGGCACAGCCTTTGAGGCCAGGAAAGGCTGTTTCCTTCATCTGTCCTTAGCTCCTTCTTCATGCAGCACCACACCTCACATGACCCACAGGATCCACAGCCTGGCTGTTGTAGATATTCAAAGTCCAGTTGGACCCAACAGGAGTCAACATTTCCCTCCTTACTCTCTGTTTGCAGTTTCTCACCATGGGCAGCAAACTGCCTGATTAATAATTACAGCAATTAACTTTCACCAGATAATAGGGAAAAAAAAGCATCAGATTAGGTTTGTCGTTGGTAATCTGGGGTCATCAAAAACATCAATGTAGCCAATAAAAAATGAAAGCACCATTCCTTTGTTTATCAAATGAGTTATTAAGTGTTTTATGCATCAAAGTCAATGCACTGTGATATAAAATAGAAAACGAAGAGAATTCAAATAGCTTGTCTCTGTCCATACAGTGGTGGTGACATATGTCTTCCATTCATTGTTAACTCTTAGAAATTACTATCTTGTGAGAAAATTTTGAGTGAAATTATTTTCAGAGATAGAAAGACTTTTTTGTGGGGTCCACATTATTTCCTCATGACACCTGTGTACTTTTTGAATTTAGAAAATCACCTTTGTGTCAAAAATCCACCCATTGGAGATACAGGTTATGGCTAAGGATAATATTTTCAAACTTGATTGTCCAAAACTAGACTTCTAGAAGGAGAAATTAAAAAGAACTTAAATCAAGGGCCTAACAATTTATCAGAAATATACGTATTTGTTTATTAAAAGGAGCTTGTGCATTAAGTCTGTGGATGAGAAAGAATAAGCCAAAGTGTCAGAGAAGTCCTCAACAGCAGCAAATCAGGATTGTCTAGTGAAAATTTGCACTCCACCTTCCATCCAAGAGTAATCACATGGATAAATGGTGCGAAGGAGGGAGAGCCTGTCATGCTTGCAGCTGGTGAAGAGACACATTGGTGTCATCACATAAACTTACAAATGTTGTTGTCCAAAAGATCTAAAACTTTTTAGTATATATCAACACTATATTCCTCTACATATTCTTTGTTTGTGGCACCATTATGCTTTCTTAGTGAGAAATTATTATGGAACAATTAAATTTGAATCATCTTGCTCCTGGGTTGACTATATCTTGGGCATTAATCCTCTAAAAGTGCTGTGAATATAATAATTGGCAATGCCTTATGAAAAATAAAGGCCACTATAAACTTATATATTTATTTGCATCTTTTAGATTATAGCATTGTGATAAAAGCTTGAGGAGAGGATATTTTCTAAGTGACAGACAGAGATTAATGACTTTGACTTGTCCTTTGGCCATGCAAGCTCCTCCCAAGTGGTCATCAGTTCCCAACAAATATGGGAATTGTCTGGAGTGTTTTTGGTTTAACTGTACTTTTAATTCCATGCCAGCAGAGTGGTGCCTCTTGCATTACCAAGACACCTCTTGAGCAACAGCTTTACACCCTCCCACTTTATTTGTGCTTATATCTTGTCCCAGAAGTCAGAGAGGGGATTTACTCTGACAATAATTTCATAACAAATACAGCTGCAAGGGCAACAGAAGAAAGCTGGGAACCCAAAGCTGCTAGACCATGACAAAGGTGCACCCAGGAGCTGACAGGGGGTGGAGATTGCAGGTGCATAAAGGAGCACTAACTCCTGGTGCTGCTCCCCAGCCCCTCCTGAGCTCCCTGCACAGAGCTGGCTTGTCTGCACAGCACCAGGCAGTGCTGTTGAGCCACCCAAGGTGTGGGCATGCCTGTTCCTGGCTCAGGGATTAGGCAGGGAGAAGGTCTCAGCTGTTGGCAGATACTCTGCTAGCTCGCTTGAGGTGGATTGCTCAGGTATATTCCTCAACTTGCTCCAATTTGCAGCCAAATACAAAATCTGAGTCAGGCCAAGGCAGAGTAAATTCCATAATAATGATGTGTTTGAGAGTTAGATGTGCTGATCCAATGGCAGAAAGGCACAGAAGTCACTGTTCAGGCTGTGCTTTAGAGCAAGAGTGGGGAATGATGCTTTCATGTAGCTGTAGGACACAGCACTGTGAGAAAAACTGGAGCAAGGTACATTTCTTTTTACTGATATGTCTTTATTTCCTAACCCACAGACTTTGTTGTTGTTGACAATGATTACATGTCAAATGGAATTTGTATCCTCATCCAGATCCCCATTTTAAACAATTTTACATGGGGGATTTTTTTATCCATCCTTTCCCAAAGGCAGTAGTTATCATTTTGTATAAACATGTGGGATTTACAGGTGCTTACCTCGCTGTGTAATGCTGATGCACAACTGCTCAGTAATTGAACAGTGTAGTGATGGCCAGGACAAGGTGACCTGTAAATGATGTACACTTTGTACCTGAATGTGTCATCAAAACATAATGGAGCACTTTGCACCTCTTCTGTGTCCCCTGATCACCGCCCTCCGAGCCACTTTGTCAGCTCTGACGACCAGACAGGAAAGGATGCTCGTGTTTTATAGTGAAATAATCCAGAAAGGAAATGCCTGATGGAATGAAAGACTGCTTTGTTGGGTGAGTTAAGAACAGTTACAACTGATACTGTACTAGAAGCCTTTGCTGGATGCAAAGTTCATGCTGACTGAACTTTGGATTTTTTAAGTTCAGGTTAACTGCTGAGTCTGGACTTTCTGAAAATTAAGTTAAAAAGAACCCCAAACCACCTCTCAACCAGAACTGGGAATAGCAGAAATATCAATATATTACAGAACTGAAACCAAGTTGTAACATGGATTTTAGGATGCAGAATCACTCTGCACAAAGCTTAGTAATTATAATCTTGGGCCCAGATACATATTTTGGCTACTGTAAGGGTGAAAAAAAAAAAGTTTGTCTTAATTATTATATATTATAATTTTTAATTATTTATATATTATAAATATAATTTCATAAATAGGTACATATTTGTCACTTTGCTTTAAGGAACAGGTTGGCTAGAGAAAAATTTCTTGACAAAAGCTTCCAGGGATCCTCACTAAAGAGCTGATTTCCCTGTTTCCAGCACGAACACACAGGCCCAGCATAAACCAGTTAATGCACATTGCTATCACTTGTTCTACAGCAGTAACCAAAGCTCTCAGCCATGATCAAAGACTTGTTCAAGATCATGTAAAAACCTGCTACAAGACAGGATTCTCTGCCAGCTCCCCCTGAGCATTTTTTCTTCTGTTTTTCCTCTTTCCACAGGAGTAATTCTAGCTTTAAGGTTAGAAACAAACCATAATGCTTGTGAGCAGATAACAAATGGCTCCTCCAAAAGAGAGGAGGTTGGGGTGGGCAAGGCAAGGGCAGAGGAGGGGGAGTTCCTAATGAGCACTGCTAACCTGCAGGAGAGCTGTGGCAGCCAATTAACCTCTGCAACACGGGATTTTCGTGAATTGCTATAAAAGGGAGTGATGACATCACTGCCAGAGCTGGACCTTGACATTGCCATGAGGTTCTGTGCAGGAAGGACAGTTCCAGACACAGAGAAAATAGCTTCAGGGTCTTCTGGCCTTAAAGAAAGAGAGGGAGAAAGGGCAAAGAGCATCTGCATTAAGTGTTTCTATTAAAATCAACTGCCAGATAATTCATTATAAATTCAGAGTACCAGCTTTGTCATGAGTTCTGCTCACCAGAAAGGTAGACATGTAGGAATCAGGAGAAAGTTAGGCAATTTTCTTATGTAGTGTGTAAATATGTATAGTCCACATTTTAATGTTTTGCCTCTATTGATAGAGATATAGCTGTTATGTGAGCAGGTAGGAAGGTTCAGCTTTGAGGAAGAGGAATTAAATATTTAAATACTGAGCCAGTAAGACTTTTCTAGAGTAGCTGGACTAGCTACCAAGACCCTGTAGCAAATACACCTTTTGGACCTGAAGTCTGAGAATGCAGAACTGAGAGGTCTCCTTCAAGCCCTGACTCAGACATGGACCTCCTAGTTTAACCCACCCATACCAGCCAAACATTAAATTATGTCTGTTGACTCCATGCCAAAGATATTGCCTTATTTCTGCTAACCTACAAGGTTATTTACACATTGCTCCATCAGAAATTCCTCTGGAACAAATGGATCTTTTCACACCCAGTGGAGTTGGCCCATCATGATGCTCTGAAACAAATGCAGTATTTCTAAAGTACATAAGTGACAGACATAAAGTTTGCTGTAATCTTCTGGCTGCACTTCTATCAGTGCTAACCACAACCCATCATTACTTTTTCTCATGCCAGTTACTGTGAATCAGCACCAACCCTCCCTCCCTCCACCCAATCTCCCCACCTTGGCTCTGGCCTAAGCAGAGCTCACACACATTATGTAGGAAAACATCAGTCCTCTCACTTTGAAAATAGCTGGATACATTTTCAGGTTCCTTCATAACACAAGATAATCATCACCTTCCCTTCTGACCCCAGAGATTTCTAAATCCATTTGAATTCAACGACTGTACTGCATTTCTATGCCAGCCTATAAGAGAAAAATAATTTACCCAGTATCAGTCTAGTGGGTAGTAAAATATGAGTGTACTGCTGGCAGCAACACTGCCATGTAGAGACACAGAGCAGGGAGTATTTCTTCACTTAGTAACTTTACCTCTGTAATATTTTCTTATTAATACCTAACCACTTACCTAGATACCCAACCATTCTACTGAGCTTTTGCCCAGTAGAAATGTCCCTTTTGGTATTATTACATCAAGTGACATGTCTACATCACTTGACATATTTACAAATTTTAATACCCTTATCATTAATTTGTTTTACAACATTGTTATCAGCTGTCTCTAGAGTGATTACCTTGAATGACATGGAGCAGTGTTAATTAATGAATATCTGTAATTTCAGGTAGTAGAAATTCCATGGAAAAGTTATGTTGAATAGATTCATGGCAATAATCTGTTGCAAGTGCATGGCTAATTTTTCTCTTTTTTTTCCATTAGACCTGTTTGAAGGTTTCTGTAGTGAATTTGGCCATTTCCATAAGACTTTAACTCTATTGGTCCACATCTTAATGGGATTAGAGAACTGTTCCCTCCTACATTTTTTGTTTGTTACGTGTCCCCTTCTGCCACCTCTAGAAAGGACAAACTCTGTACATATCATAGGAGTTATGGACCAACACAACAAAGACCTCTGTCTCTGAGGCTATTGAACTTTACCCAGCAATTCTTGGTGTGGGAGAAGTTCCTGTGCCCTGTGTATAAGCCACATATTTTTGGTATTTGCAGATATCTCCCAGAATAAACTGTAACTGCTTTATCTAGTGAAACAGTCAGAAACAGAAAAAAGTTGCCAAGATTCGGGATAAAAGCATTTAGACTTTTTACAGAAGGCCAGGAAAGTTTTTATGCCATAGAAGATCACCATAGACCAAACATACAAGTCCTAAGAAGAGCCTTTCCTTTAGCATTTCATTACTGTCTTTTCCAAACACAGATGAAATCAAGAACTAGAGAACATGCAGTTTTGAAAAGTTTTGCTTTGGCTTTCTGGGAGGAAGAAGTCCCAGAAGAGGTTTCCAGAACTGAGGAACTGAGTAACAAGATTGAGTTGAGTCTTCTGCTTGTGCTGTGTCACTTTATGCCTGAGGAAGCCTGCCCCCCATCCAGAATGTCCTGGGGTGACTTTATGGACATACAGAGGGCAGACATACAAAGAACTTTCTCCAGGGCCACCAAGGTCACTGTGGGAGAGGAGTCACAGGCCTGGCTGTGCTGCTGGAAGGTGACAGCATCTCCTGGATGCAGACAGAAAGGTTTTCCCCTCAGCAGCACTGACCTGAGGGCCCCAGCTCAGACTCTGCAGTAGGTTTTACCAGCTTGCTCCACCCATGAACACCAATGGAAACATCTGCATTGCTTCTGCTGGATCTCCATGCATGCCTGACAATCATGGCTTTGTCAGATGTGTAGATCACAGGAGGTATCTCCATGGCATCTGATAATGTAGGCAAGGATTTATTGAGGGAATGATGCCAGTTTAAATCACTTAAGATTCCTGTGCTTATGGATGTGAAATTAGAAGTGTATACTTGAACCAATTTAATCAACAATCATTGTTTTGCCTGCTGTAGGCTATGAAAACAGATTTTTAAACAAATTTTATCTTATGCCTTACCCCAGCTATCTGCACACTGAAGTCCTAACAATGTCCTGGCTCCTGCTGGGAAAATATTAAAAGTGTTTAATACCCATTTGTATATAAATAGTAATATCAACAACATAAAATCTACTTATGGACCAATTCAGCAGCCAGAGCTCTTGTTCTTTCTGGTTGTCACTTTGATAATGCAATACAATCACAAGGGCTTGCAGTCCTGTCTGCTTGGTGTGCCATCATTCATAACACATTATCAGAGTGACAGCTGGCAGTAACAAGAGGCCAAGTGCCAGATATGCACAGTGCATCTTTCTGAAAAATATTTCCCCTTTAAAAGGCAGATAGGTTGATTAAGAAGTGAGGGAATTCCTCCCCCTTCCCCAGATGGCTGCACTGGTTCATTGGAAGCCAACCCAGACACAGCTTGTCAGTGCATTGGCAAAACTCCATGCTCCACCTTCCCTCCCCTATTCAGGTTCTATCCCATGGGGTTCATCAGGAGAATTTTCCCTGACAAGAATTGAAAACAGTGATCTATAAGCACTGAGCAACCTCGCCATTTGCTTTAATTAGGCAGGACAAAAAGCTTGCTGGGGGATGCAGTGCGAGGGAATTCCCTGAAGAGGGTCCTGTTTGCACTCCTCTTGCTTTGTGTTTGACCAGCCTGCTTTCTCTGTGGCCCCTTGACTTCAGGCCCAGACAATGTGCTCTCAGAGCTTTCCAGTCACCATAAATCCCTGCCTCCTCCCTCAATGAGGCTCCTTCTCAGGCACCATCTCAAGGCACCCTAACCACCCTTCCCTGATCCAGCCTGACCTGTTAATCAGTATTATTGAAGAGTCATCCCTTTCAACTTCAGGAAGCAATCTGGTGTATTAAGTCCTTTTTGTTTCACTAAATAGTCTTATGACCTCACTAAAAACCCCTTAAAAGAAAGGAAAGGAGTTGTGTCCCCACACACAGGGTGCTAATTTGGAATCTCCAATGAGTTAAAAGAAGAGCAGCATTAAAGATGTCTTTATGAAGTGATAGAGTTAACTGGCTGCTATTTCATTATAATGCCAGCTGACTGTACAGGGCTCCACAATGTTCTCAGGGATGTGGGGAGCGGTGTGTGTTCCCTGGCAGAGACCCAAGATCTAGATTAAAATCTCCCAGAGTTAATTTAGGAAAACAATAATATTTAAAGTTGGAAGGTTGGGGGTTTTTTTTAAGCTATATCCCACCATGAAACATGCGATCTCTGGGCCTATTTCTTGTCCACATAGATCTTTCCTTGTGGATTCTGTGAATAGCTGGCCCCACATCTTTAAGTGGGAGGACCTAACAGGAAGTTAATAAATTAATATTTTGATATTGAAATAAATATGAGTTTTCAAGAAATGTTGAAGTGTGTCCCCAATTAAATTATTGTCACAACCCCAAATGCTTAGTAAACTGATCATCATTAATTAATTTTGACAAAGTCCAGCATTGATACCAATCTTGGCTGAACTTTTGCTGTGCTTTTAACTCCTTATAACTGTTCACCTGAGGTAGTTTATTCACAATTCAAGCATTTATTCCTAGAGCAGAGGACAACTTGCAAAATGCTATGGCATCTGGAAATTGCTCAGATCTCAGAACCATCCAGCTGCCATCTAAACCACCACGGCAGGGTGATGTCTGCCACACTCCCAGGTGAATGAATATTTGTGTTGTAGTGCCAGTGTTGGCCTATGCAAGGGCTGGGTGGTGTGCTGGGGAAAACATCCCTGCTGGTCCAGCCCTGCCCTGGAGAATGCTGTCCAGGTGCCACACAGTGACAGAGAAATATGAAAAAGAAACTGTTTTCCTCAGATCTTTGTGTTCAGGCCTGTAACAGAAGCCAGAGTTGTAGGGTTTCATCATACACCGTCGCTTCTATTTTCACCCCTGCTTCTCCATGTGTTGTTGCATAAATGCATAAAGTTTTTCTCTTTCTCTTCACTTGCCATTTGAACTCTTTTTTGCACCCCTTTGCAAGTTGCTGTGTGCTATGAAAGTTTAAGTTTACTTTATCAAGGGTTACTTGCAGTTTTGTTTCTGGTGTTTGTTCTTCACAAATCTCAGCTTTTCTGTAAGGAGGTGGAACAGGTGAGGGGATGAACCAGTTAGAGAGGCCAGAGATGAGGACTAGCAGGAACCTCAATTTCAATGTGTGCACCCCCTTGTCTGAAGCAGGAATGCAGTATGTGAAACACAAGAAGCCACCCTTCCTCAACCATTACAAGGCAGCTTTGTTTGAGTGTCCTGCTGCAGGCAGCTGGGTGCTTTTCTCACCTCAGCTCCCTAACATGCACCACGGCTAGCTGAGACCATGATAGGCACTTTTCAGGGGGAAAATCGTCATCTTTATCCATGGTGACAGAGGGAGCTGCTCAAATCTCCTTTTTCTTCATGAGCACTTTTCTTTTAGTGAGTCACCAGTGGATTTGTGCTAAAGCACCTCTGAGTACCCCATCTGTAGATGTGCATCATTAGCACCTGAAACCTGCCTCTGAGCAACATTTTCAAATATCATTTCCAGTGGGGTAGATGTCTGCTCTATGCAAAGGTTTGTTGCAGTGATATCAATATTGGGAAACATTAATTTTGTTTTCTAGTCAGCAGAGTCCATGCTACAGAACAAGTAAATTTATACTAATCCAAAAATAACAGCTGCAACTAGTTCCCCTTCCTAAAGTAAAACTGAGCTGGCAGCATTATAAGTGCATGCAAAATTGGGTGTGCACAGGTTTATCTATTTACACAATGTTAATGTGTAAATAAGGCCTTAACAGACACTTTAGTGTCCCTATCCTCTCTGAACGTGACACTTCAGGGCTACTTCAAGAAATTCACTTAAAAAGTTAATTTGCACAAAAATGGGAAAAGAAGAAAAAATATTTATTGATTCTGGAAGTTTCACTTCCACAAGTAGATTTTACAAGAGGACAGACATGTCAATGCACCTGGGGCTGCCTATCTGACCTGTCAGAAAAAAAGGATTTTTGTGATGTCATCACCCTTAAACCTTCCCCTTTAGCAGCCACTATCTAGTTAGTAAGTACCACCAAGTTCACATTTGCATTTTAGTTTTGCAATTGAAGTAACAAAGTATTTTAAAACGCTTCTCCTTCCGTGTCTAACCAAACCACCACAATTCAAATTATAGTCACTGCTCAGGGAAGACATTCATGAATACCTGGACTGCTGAGGCCAAGAGATTTTGGTCAGAAGTCATGATGACACATATTATCTGCAGAATGCAAAACTGCCCTAGTATTGAACTTTTTAACAAGATTATGTAGTTTCAGCTTAGTAAACTGCTTGAAGATATTAGAAGAATAATGCAATGTATTATTCTTCCATTGTATCCTTAATTTAAAACCATGTTGTTTTGAAAGTCCACTGTTATACCTGATTTTTAGTCCCAGATTGTTAATCTTGTAGTGGATTAAAATATGCATTTCTTTTTAAACTTAATAAATCCTTATCTCCTAGTATGAACAGCAACTAGTCAAATTCTGTGGGTTTTGTTGGGTTGCTTCCAAGGCAAATTCACCAGATCTTTCTGTTGAAGATGGCTATGTAAATCAGGAATATCTCCAGTGAAGCCCATTAAAAATACATCAATGGAATACTGGTGTGAAAAAAGATTCAAACTTATTGATTTCCTCTGGAATTTGTATGAATGAAGAAAGAATAAAGAAACTTAAAATTTTATTTTTTGCCTTGGATTTTCTTTCAGAAACCTTAATTCCCAAGAAATGCAGCTAAAATAATTTCCAGTGAATAATTAAACAGGTTATCGAATTGATTAAAATGAAAATGAGAATATCTAGAGAGGAGAGGAGAGGAGAGGAGAGGAGAGGAGAGGAGAGGAGAGGAGAGGAGAGGAGAGGAGAGGAGAGGAGAGGAGAGGAGAGGAGAGGAGAGGAGAGGAGAGGAGAGGAGAGGAGAGGAGAGGAGAGGAGAGGAGAGGAGAGGAGAGGAGAGGAGAGGAGAGGAGAGGAGAGGAGAGGAGAGAAGAGAAGAGAAGAGAAGAGAAGAGAAGAGAAGAGAAGAGAAGAGAAGAGAAGAGAAGAGAAGAGAAGAGAAGAGAAGAGAAGAGAAGAGAAGAGAAGAGAAGAGATAGCAAAGATTATCAGACAGAGGAAGAACTGTTAGACACTATCCATAATAACATGAAAAACTGTATTTAGGAAACATTAAAGCAAAGCAAATGCAAGATGAATACTTGAAAGAAGACTCTGGCAGAGAAAGAGAAACTGTGACATTTTCTGTCCCAAGGTTCATCTTCTTCATAATGTTCTGCTTCTCCTTGCTGGAATGTGTTGTGCTTGGAGAATGGTTGGAAACAAACAGTGAATTACTCATGAAGGTATTTCTGCATCTAATCCTCAGTGAAATCAGTGAAAGTTAAATTCTAGAAGTAACTTTAAATTCAGGGCCTTGGTCCCTGTCCAGGTTGGTTTAGCTCAGTGCGGGTCTGTTAGCTTCCAAATTGTGCCCATTTTGAACAATTGCTATTGTTGCATATTTTTATCTTGCTGCGTCAATATTTATTCTAGCTTATGGCCCTTTAAAATTATGCTCTGGTAGTCACAGGCTTTTTTAATGCCTTCTCTAGTCCTAACATGCTTCTCTTTCCAGTCTTTGAATGGGAACTGCAAGGATGGGATGGGTATTATCTTTCTTGGAGAAAAATATAACCTAGTCTGTTTGCCATATAAGTGCTGAGCAGAAATGTTATACAGACCTTTTAATAATACCATTATTTGCATGGCTATCTGTATTCTGTGGATTTTTCAGCTGTTCATTTGTTTGGTGTTAAATGATGCTCTTTTTTTAAGAAGTTTTTTTTTTAAGTTTTTTTTCAGTTGTTTAATCTTTGGAAAAAATATTAACAACACTTAAACTTGCAGTAGGTCCTATTTAAAAGCATTTGGAAGTAACTGCCTGTCAATTGTTCCCCAAAAAAGGAAAAAGTGGCCCTAGAAGAAGAATTTATTAAGAGGGTGAATAAATAATTTCTCCCTCTCATTGTCATGTCATTTTCTTTACCATTTGGCATTCACTGCACTTGGAAATTCCTCCAAGTCTTTGTGTTCCTGAGCTTTGAGATTTCAGAAAACTGTCCCGTGGCCCCAAGTCCCTGCCAAGATTGCTACTTTCATACTCCTTTTCCTGTGGATTACAAAACAGGATATTATTATAAAAACAAACAGAAATTGCTGTTCACTGCTGCTAATCTTGAAGGGAACCATAGGGGAATGAAAGCTCTGCAGTTCTTCCTTTTTTAAGTGGCTCATGCCAGGGGTGACTCCTGTTCTGCTGCTGTCAGGTAAAGATCAAACACTTTTCATTGCCAACTACCAAAGGTCACCGTAGATAACTCTGCAGTTTTCTGTCCTTCCTTTGAAATTTTAGTCATTGAGCGATTAATTGAAGTTTTTTTAAAGGTTTTTTTTCCAGTTTTTAAATTTCCCAGTATTTTTCATGATAAAGATGGGATCACTTATAAACCCAAGGCAGTTTATAATAGAAAGCTAACTGAAGATATTTCTCTGCTCTGTACATGGCTGCAGGCTGTTTCAGCACTGGGCAGAAGAGCTGCTGTGTGTTGTTGTCTTGCTTTTTTCCTGTGCGTGATGTAGAATGTGTTAAAAGACCTGGATTTGGCCCTTCTGCAGCTGTGAACCAGGAATATCCTAATATCCTATCTGCTTAATTTAAAATGAGGAAAACACAGTGCCACAAAGCAGAAGTCATGTGTTAGTTGTGCAGCTCAGGAATGGGAGTCCAAGGCAGTATCTGGGGAAGAGACAGGTCTCAGAACAAGTCATCTGTCTTTTTTTTTCCCCAATTTATTTACTCTCTTCCTTACAGTATCTGGTCCCAGTAGAAAAGGATATTTTCTCCACAGCTCTCTTGCAGGATTCAGAAGCGTGAATCATAGTTCTGACAGAGGGAAAGTGGGATAGATGCAGTTTTAGTGCAGATCTTGCAGAAAGAGTTGGGCTGAGCTGGGAATAGAGGTTGGGACTTTTGCTTTGTTAGCTCTAATATGCAGCTCCAAATTAAACTCTTTCTTTTGACCATCCTGTCTTGGGGCATGAGGATGATGTGCTAAACTATTAATAGAATACAAAGACCTCAGTCATGCTCCTTAGGCTTCCACCATGTGCCAAAGCAGATTGTTTAGCTTTGGTGAGGCCACATTCACCATGTGCCCATGCCATGAAGTCACTGAGGGTGCTGTTGAGGATAACATCAGGCCAGACCCCAAACAGCATCATGGACTGTGCTTGAGACCTCTTGACTACTGGCTGCTTGTTTCCAAACCTGAATTAACCCCATTTTCCATTTCCATCCAGTAATGGAAACAGCCAGCTCACCCTGGTTTCAGTTTGAAGATGAAGCTCCCCAGAGCTTCATTGACCTGCTCTAGGCAGTCCCCTGGAGCCATGGGAGACATCTGAGGTGTCCCCAGAGGGCACAAATCTACTACCAGCCCTGTTCCAGGCACCAAGGGATCTTGGATTGTCTTTGGGCTGAAAGCAGCAAAGCATACACCTGAATTCCTGCATGGTGGCACTCCCTTCATTGAAAGGCTGGAAAGCAAACTGGGCTTGGAAAGAACAAACAAACCAGGAACGAAGCACGGGCAGCTCTGGGGTGTGTGTTCTTGGGAGAGTCACCCAGGGTGTGGATAATGAGCAAGTGGGTGCTTGAGGGCTTTCAGGAATGGGATCAACTCTCTGATAACACTGCCCTGGTTCCCAGGCTCAGGCAAGAGATGCACTCTGGATGTATAAATGGCAGACGGATCATTCAGTGGGTTTATTAACGTTCTGGACTGCTTTGCTCTCAAAATACGTGATATATGGTGGCTTGTATGGTGGCCCTGCAGACCAGTTTGCCAGGCTTTGCTTTATTTATTAACCTCTGAGCTCCTTTGGACATTGGGCAAGAACAATACTAGAAAATAAGAAAACTTTCCTGATGTTCTTTTGTCATGTCCCAAAGAGACGATACAACCCTAATAAAAGTAAAATTCAAAGATAGGTTTCTAACTAATACACAACACCTTGGACAAATCAATATCCCAACATCTAATATTTTTTTCTTCCTGTGAGCAAACAGGAGTTTCAGATTGTCTCTTCATCATCTTTAGCATTCATTGAAATGGCCACACTCTGATAAAACCAGAAAAATTATGGAAATTAAGCCTTGGAAAACAGATGAAAATCAAGTGTTACTTGGCAACAAAACTTACCTGAGAAAAGTAGGGAGCTCAAATGAGACAAATAAATATAAGTCTAGGACCAGGTCAAATTAAGACTCCTGTTAAATATGTCATGTCACTAAAGCCGTATCTGACAATTGAAGTTGCTGGGAGAAAAAAGCAGTTTCTGCTGGTAGAATATAATATTTTACATTATTGACAAACACCTAGCAATTTGGCATGATACTTATATTTTACAATGCTTTACAATCACAATAATGTTTTAGCCAAAAGTGCTTGAAACTGCTGCTAGAATTTTTCATCAGCTTAACATACCATAGACACTGTTAAAATGTCATTCTAAGCCCATTTTCTGACTTTTCCGTATAAAAGGATTAACTTGTCTTTAGAATGTTAAAAATGCTTAAATTACTTGATATTAGATAAGAAGGTTTAACTCAGGCTCAGGAAAAGTTGGGGAATTTATTAGGAAAATATGCATACGTTGTCTTTTGCTCAGTGGGTGTCAGTTGGGCTCTGCACAGAAAGGATCCTGCTGCTGCAGGGCAGCTGGAGTGAGGGTCAATTGCAGCCCACTTGCCAGGTACCTGACATTACAACCAGGTGAAAACTGACTCAAATCCCTGAGCAGAGAGCCCTAGTACAAATGCAGGTCCCAGTATCTGCTTTGGTTGGAGGGGGACATGTGAAACTCATGCACGTGAATGGCATGACATTGCCATTTACTCTGTGTCTCTGGGACTGATTCTGCATGTTAGTTGATACATGGCCCAAACTGATGGGTAGGACAATCTGCATTTCAGTTTTGGGAGCTCTGGGACCAATGGCAAATGCCGAGGATCTGGGTGTGACACCCAGAGCACCCTGTACACGCAGTATCTTGTTCCTTTTTTCACCAAGGCATGTTGTTTCATGGATCTCCTTCATCTTTGAATGCCATTGTCTTCCTAATTATAAATTGGATTTGATTTTTTTTTTTCCTTTGAGACACAACTGAGGAAGTCTTTAATCATCCACTACTTTTCTTCTGGCAGAAAGCTGACCCTGGAAGCAGACTGGTGAACAATGGCAGCCTGATTTTGCCTTTCCTCACTTAACTGGATCGTTGGTTGGACAATTTTGTGGGATGAAAGGCACGTCATGGCCACATCTGATTTCCTGTCTGTGATGGTTCTTCAGGTGTGTTGTACTTCCCAGCTCTGTTCAGGTTTAACAGGGAGCAAGCAGCCATGCAATTGCTGCATCCAATTTCAGACCTCCATTTGCTATCATCCCAACAGGGCAGGGCCATCTGTGTCTGCCTGCGACAGAGAAGGCTCTGTACTATCTGTCTGCAACAGGCTTCTAGGAAGGACAAACTGAGAGGAACTCACCCTACATTTACCCAGACACATCCAAGGGAGATGAGCTGCAGGCTTCTCACCATGAGTACAATGGGCAGACACAGTTTGTTTGGCCCTCTTTGAATTCTGGCCATTTTTTTTTCATAGTGGGATTAGCAGTCAACAGGTTTGCAAATGTGGCATTTGGCTCTCCCCTGCTGGGTTGCACAGCATGCCCACCACTCCTAAGTGTAAGGGGCATTTTTGTGCTCTTGGTCTAACCAGCTGCCAGGTTGGCACAAATTATTTTTGGGGCTCAGCCCTGCATCCTGACTTTGTGACAGAGGAGGAATGTCAGCTCTCCTGCTTCTTTCCCCTTGCTCTCCCCAGCTCATGTGTGGCACATGAGCTCTGTGCTAGTGATGAGACCAAAGATCACAAATGATTAAGCATGGGGTCTTGCACACTTTACAGCTCCTTCAAGAAACCAGGAATAAATGGCTCTTACCAAGGAAATTCTTGCTGTCAAAGGCAAAAAAGCCTCTTAGCTGAAGTCTGCAGTTTGAACCCTGCACACCAGCAAGGGTTTAGGTGTGACCAGGTAATTACTCCTTAAACCCAAGGCCTTTGCTGTGCCCAGAAGCAATCAGTCCTGTGTGTTATTTACCACTTCCTCCTTCACTGCCCTTTCATTTCAAGCTTGCTTTGCAACAGCCTGATTGATTTATCCAGTTCATGCCATTCTCTTAACGTAGGCCCTGGATTAAAAATAAACCCTGTAAATTGCTGCTACATATTTACTGACCATTGTGCAGCATGGCACCTCCTGCTTGCTCAGAAAAAAATGCTTCCTCCTCCTCTCAGTGTTGTTTAGCTGGAAAAGACAGATAACTTCCTGCACTGAAATATAAATGGTAGAGTTGCTTATTATGCTGGACCTTGGTTAGCAACACCAACCTGGCAAGAATGAATCAGTAGGTGAATGCAGCGCTGCAAAAACCCCGAGGATTCTCCCACCCCTGAAAGAGTCATTAAAAACATTACAGAGAAAGGAAGGGTATGCCAAGTTTAAGATTAACTGCAGTTATGACTGTGAAAATTGTACTGGGAACACTCCTACAGGCAGGCTTCAGTCTGAAAAGAGGGCATTATCTCCACTTGGCACCAACGTGCATGTCCAAGCGATAATTCTCTGCAGGGCTCACGCCAACACAGAGAGCACAGTGCCTTGCTGCAAAAGGGCAAATCACCCTCAAAAAGCAGAAAGGGTCTCTCAGAAGTGAGCAGCATGAATCAAAAAAGTCAATGGTACCTATGGAAAGGACATGACAAAAGATCCTCTTAAGGCAAGTGAAGGGAACAGGTTTTAAGGAAGGGAACAAACTCTGAGAAATTAAAAAATAAGGGTTAAAGTGGCAGTTCCACCAGGGCTTGTTCTGTGAAAAACAGGATCTTGTGTGTGACTCATCTTGCCCGTCCTATGGCATTTCTCACACACCCATATAGATAACCAGACTCTCAAAAGTGCTTGGAGACAATTTTCAAACGCAAAACATGCGAAGATCTCAAAAGACCTCAATTTCTGACATTCTTTAGAGGCCAGATACCTCCTGCAAGGCTGGGGCAGGGCTGAAACTTTCCATCCTTTTGGTGAGATTTGAGCTGGTGGTTGATGCCAGGAGGAGGGGTAGCAGGGGTGGCAGAAGGCCCAGCTTGAAGAGAGATAACAATCAGTTGGAAGTACATTTTAAAAGATAGCATCAACCTTTTTCTTAGAAACATCTTGTTGGCTTATTTTTACTCGGGAGAATACAGAGCCAAGGAAACAAAGTCTTCTGGTTTCAGTTGTTTAAATAATCAGGGCCCATGACTGAATGGAATAGCAGAACAAGGATGACGATAGCAAAATGCACCCGTGCAGCAGCTCTCAGCCATGGGAGGTGAGCTGAGGGCAGCAGCCACCCTGCAACAGCCTGGTTGGCTCCTCTGGGAAAAGCCCTGCAGCCTTCTTCTCTTGCACCTTTCTTCTCTTGCAGCTTTCTTCTTTTCAGATTTTTCCCTGATAGACAGGTGTGACCCCGCTCTGGGAGCAGGCAAAAGGAAGGAGCTCAGCACCCAAAATTTCCCCTTCTTTAACTCAGAAAGAGCCCACTGAGTCTGTTTGGTGCCTAAACCCAAGCTCTTTTTCTGGTGGCTCCACCTTAAAGTACCACCCAGCACAGCCAAGTATGGGAGAGATTCAGCTAGTGTCAGACAATTTTCAGATAGTACAACATTAATCTTTTCTTTTATCAACACATGCCCACATTTCTGGTCTCAAACACAGCTCAGCCTGGGAAAAGGGGCTGTGCACATGTCCCAGGGATTTTTGGCGGCTGTAGAAGCTCCTTAGAGACCAGAAGTACCATTTAGCCTAGAAATAGTTTTGCTGGACTCTGAGCATTGCTGGACTAAATGTCCCTCAGCAAATTTGCACCATAACTTTCAAAGGACAACAAAGCATATCCTAAACTTGGAAGAGAGTTGTTTTATGCATTCTCAGAACAAGACAGTTTGACAAAACTCAAAGAAAGTTTTCCACAGCTAATGCAAAACACAAGTTAATGTATGCCTGCTAACAAAGAATGAAAAAGCTACACAGGCAGGCATATTTTTTATACCCAGTTAAATTCTATAAACAACTTATATCTGTATTGATACCTGATTTTTGTTTTTCTGTTACAGGGGGTCACATATCAAAGCTAGGTAAATGAAAAGTGGCAACAGAATAACTGCTCTGTTAATGTGAAAGCAAAATGGTTAACTATGTTACTGGATATTTTTAAGAACCCAGATTTCATTAAAGAAACATTCAAAAGCAAAATAAAGCATCAGTCATCAAATGTTTGTGGATAAATGTACCAGCTTATTGCACCGAGAAATGAAATGGGGTTTTGGGGAGAAAAATTTGTGAGTGAGTAATGGCTTCTTTAACACTAATGTGGCTTAATTCTGAATTAAATCCTTGTCCTGCAAACAGAGGCTGTCATAGAGATCAGTATTACTTCATCTCCTTTTTTTTTCCTTTCATTTAATGTCATTACAGAAAGCCCAGTACTCCAGAAACATTTGCTGCTACCCAGTATGTATGTATTAACAATAACCACTTTATGCTCCTTTGAAAGAATGGCCAGCATGCCTAGAAAGTACATTGAAATATAAATTAGAGAAGTTTCAACATAATCCATTGGAACTAACAAAAGAGCAGTATAGTTAAAACAGCTTAGAACTGAAGACTTGGTTTTGCAAATGGCTGAAGTCTCCTCAGAGAGAAACTGTTTTAGATTTTAATGATGATTTGGATAGATATAAAAATTCATTTTTTCTGTGGACTCAAAAAGATAGGAAAAAAAAACCCCTTACATTTAAAAGTAGACTGCATTAATTGCATGACAATTGTACCTTTTGGGCCATGACAACCAAAGTGATTTGAGTATAAACAGAGCAGCTGAAGTTGTGATGGTTCAGTTTCCTCCACAGTATGTCTCGGTCTCATGATTTTATGTATTTTGTTGTAATTCTAGGGAAAAAGTAGCACTTGCTGAGCTGGGTGCTGAACAGACCTACATGGACAGTCATCTTCCACTTCAGGCACTTAGAAAGACAAACTGGCTGAGATTTCACCCAAAATCTGTGGCACAGTGCAGCAGTGGAACTGCAAACCCTTGGTTCCCTCACTGGGTTCCTGTGCCCAGCGTCACTGGCACCAGTGGTGGCTTTGGGACAGCACAAATAACAAATAGCACTGAGCACCATTTTCTAAACTATGCAGGGTTTAGGCCACTGAAAGGCCTCTCCCAAAGCAAACTGCTTTTTATCATTGCTCAGTGACTTGTTATAAACAGCTGAGAGTGTATCCTGGCTGTTTTGCCTATGAATTTCCTGGTTTTGTTGTAGGAAAATTGCTGGTGATAGATAAATTTTTATGCATCTGACAGTGAGTATTTTTAATTTTTCCTCTGTCACTGGTTTAAAGATTTCTTGTCAACAAGTGACCTTGCTTTCTGAAGAGTATTAGAGAGTATTCTCTGGGCAATGCTGAAGGAGAAAGAACATGGACTGTAAAACAGGATGAGAAACACTGCTGCATATATCCCTCACTGGTAGGAATCAGCAATTATTTGTGGCCAAGAGATCTGCAGGATTCAGTAAAGGAAAAATACACATCCAGAGATCTTGGATTTGCAGAGGTGCTGAAGGACCACTTTAAAATAGTCTGGAACAAGTTGCTTGGACTGACTGGACTGTGAAAAGGGAGCTTGGATAAGATGATCTCCAGAGGTCTCTTCCAATCTCAGCTGTGCTGGTCTGCATATATCAATGCAACCAACTACCATTAACCTCAGTTTCACAGCAGTACCACAGGGAAGTAGAAATATTTAAAAAATAGGACAGCCAGTTCATTTACATCTTTTAACCTGAAAACTATAAATATAGGTTTTTTCCAGTCCTATACCAGCCTTTTCTCTTCTCTTTACCACTTACTATTGAAAAAAAATTGGGGAAAAATAAAGAGGAGGAGAGAAAGGTGAAACCATAAGAATATCAAGGTATTCAGGTTTTCTTAGGAAACTTTGGTAATTCAAATCTTTCACAATTTTAATAATATATGTTTCAAATAAAACTTAGAGGTTTTCCTCCAATGAAAAAAAGGCTTAAATTTTCAGAACCTTCTCTGGCAAGCAGATGATATTTTGCTATATTATCAGCAATGAGAGAACACTCCGTGTTCCCTGTCTCAAGGATTTCTTTGAATACCCAGTCTTAGAATCATCAAATTTGGAAAAGGACTTCTAGTCAAGGGCTTCATGAACAGAGCCCATGTGGACTTCATCCCTAGGGAAGTGCTGATAATACCCACCCAATCAAAGACCTCTTCCCCATTTTTTTCCCCCAGGGACAATGCTCACAACTCCACATTATGGATGATAACCTAGCATACTCTCAGCACAACACTTTGGCCTTTCAGCAGAACACTCAAATGAATTGCTCCCTGCTTGCTGTTGCAAATGCCAAAAGAATCCACCTTACTTTCTCCATGAGAAATTGAAATTACCTCATGAAGGTTATAATCCACTGCCAAGTGAGAGAGTCAAGATTAACCAGAGTAACCCGATTGATCTCTGTGTGAGGTTTTCTTAATGAAGCTCTGGTTGTTTTCCACTGCAACAAGCTGCAAAGCAAGGTAACTTGTGGGGTGCTCTGAGGGAAAAGTTTGTGTAAGGACCACTCTGCTCAGGACTGTGTCTCCCAAATTAGAGACACAATGGGATGCTGAAGGAAGGACAACTGATCAGTCAAACAAACAGCAAGGATACACAGACACAGTTTGCAGTCTTTGGCCTCATCTGAAACTCAAGATCAAGAACAATGCACTCCTGCTTGTGTGAGTCAGTCACAGCCCGGTGCTGATAGAAATTCTCCCTATTTGGTCTACCTGGAAAGGATCATTTATTGCTCCCCAAAATCCTGTGACATCAGACAGAGTAGCTGTGGGGACCTGTGAGCATCAGGAGAGGTGTTTGTGTTCTGGACACAAAAATTTCCTTCCTTCCCCAGAATTAGATATCTGCTCTCAGTTCTGGTTGTAAACTATTGTGTAGTGTGTCTGTGTTTTGATTATCATGAAAATTATGCCCTGGAGCTATCTGCACTGTGGTTCTCTGTGTGTCTCACTAAAGAGGTGAATGAAATCATCTCTGGCAGTCCAGTTTGTACAGAGGCTGTCTAGGCAGTGCATAAACAGGATCCTTTTTATTTACGTCAGTTGCATAAAACCAAAATTCTTTCCAAGGATTTGCATGCTCACAGGCCTAATCATGTTAGCACAGTGCACATTTGCAAATTTACTCTCCGTCAATTGCTGGAATCTGGAAATCTCTCTGATTGCTGTTGGAGGCATCACCAGTGCCAGAGGCAGTGGAGGGAGCAGGTAGGGGAGCAGCAGCTGAGGGTGTGAGCAGAGGATGCACCCATCCATGCCAGCAATGGAAATGCCTGCTGAATAGCAAATGATCTATTGTTCCTGGTTAAATAAATAACACAGCTTCCTGTCCCTCTGGAAGCCATACCTGTAAACAGAAGCTTCATTCACCCCAGCTCCTACTCCTTCATTATTGTATGTCCGTGTTCAGGCTTGCACAAAATGTGTAAATCAAGGAACAATAATGAGGGACATATTTCCAGAAAGACTGAGCTTTCATTGGAGCACAGACTAGGACTCAAAACTCTTCATGGATTCAGATGTCTCCTGTTTCAAAATCACAGGCAGAGTTTCCAAACAAAGCCATATTTGCTGAAGTCCACTGAAGCTTAACCATGCTTTCACTGCACACAAGCTGAGGTTCTTATCTGGTGTTTTCCTAAATGTCCTCCCAGACACATTCTTCTCCTCTGAATGGAGCAGAGCTTTTCTTCTGTGCCTACTGATTTACATGGAGGTAACTTCCTTGGCTGCTAACCTTACACAACCTGCCGAAGTAATTTAATATTTCAATGCTGACGACCCACCTAAAATTCCTTTCACACCCCAGGGAAACTGAGCACATTCCCCCACAATTCATTAAGGAGCATTCAGGGAGCTGCTCTCGTGAGGCAGGGAAGGAGGGAGGAACAGCAGCAGCGTGAGATCCCACACTGTGCCTGCTCACACCTGAGCCAAGCCAGGTCTCCAGCCAGGGAGCAGCCACAGCTCTGCAGCAAACATGCACCTCCACAGGCACTGCTGAAGGAAAGGTTCTGCTCGCTGGGACTTCAGTCTCTAAGTGCCAAATAAAAATGAATATACAACAATAAATTTTTAAAACCCGGTGTTTCAATAAGCCCCTTTGCTGTAGGTTTTTACATTCGCTCTCCTTTCTATGCTTTTGTATGGATTTTAGGTTTCACTGGGGACAATGTCTGAAATATATTTTGTCTTATAAGGAGAGATTGTGCTGGATAAGAGAGGGACAGACAACCCAGTTTTATGTAAGTGTGGTTTTGTCACCCTCTATCACAGTTAATTCATTGTTTAACATGAGGCTTTAATTCAGTTGTCTTCATCAACGAGCTACTTTGTGTCCATATGGCTAATAAGTGTTATTCTGCATTCCAATTAATGGGAAAACAGAAAGTATTTTAACAGTGCAGCTGATCTAACAAAAAACACATCTGAGGAGGATTAACATTTCAAAGGAACTATTTTCTCAAGTGAGCTGTCTTTATTATGATCTAAAGAGGGGGGAGTTGAAGAAGAAACCTTGAGTAACACTTTCATTATGGTAGCTTAGATACTGGAAATTAAATAGACCTGACTGAATTATAAAAAATCCTTGCACTTGAGCCTGGAGATAATTAAAACTGTTTTACCATGTGTCAATAGTAACAAATGAAAACTGGTAGAGATGTAGGATAATACAGTACTGTAAATACTTTTTGGCAAACAAAAATATTGCTCCCTTTAACTATGGCCTGCAAAAGAATATGATTTACCGGAAAACATAAAGAACAGGCTGAACTGTATTAGTATATTTTTATGGAAGACATATGGCTCATTCTCACTTCTCAAAAATGTGTGGCCCTGGTAGAAGGCAATTGTTTTACTACATAATACCAGCACAACTTTAATTTCGATTAAAAACATGACATGTTTCCGATGCAAGACAGGCAAGTTTGTGTTTTGGGCTTTTTTAAATCTCTATTTCTCCAGTTTTTTAAACCTTGTTCTATTTACAGCTGTTCTTCCACTCTCCCCATCTGATGGGGAGGGGAAGCAAGCACCTGCTTGCACAGTCAAAGCCAGCATTGCTTCTTCCAAGCCAGCTGGCCACGGTGCCATGCCGGGTATGTGCTCCTTCCTCTCCAGAGATCAAATGCATCAAGCAGTGTGAGGACGGGCTCTGCCAGCCCAGGATCCACTGCCTGGCTTTCTGCAATTCCACAGCTGTGGAATCTGGCTACAAAATGCCCTCTCTGCTTAAGAATCCATCAACTTTTCTCAAAGGAGTGGGAAGAGTAAATCACAGTGTTGAGGCCCAGCATATCCAGCATTAAGTCAGTTTATTCACACCAAACTTTCTAAGCTGGAATTTTATAATGAAGAAGGACCTCAGGGTTGAAACGTCTCTGATTATTTCAGTTGCTGAAGTTCTTATGGCCTTCCATTGTGTGCTTCCAAAAGTCTGTGTAACATTAGGATGCTTATTATGGTGACTGTGTCCCTTCCAGCAAGATACACGTAAAGGGGGACACTCCTTTGTCAGCTCTTGCACATTCTCTCTAGGCTCCCTCCAGTCTGTGGAGTTCCTGATGCTGGTATGTGGATGGTCTTTGAGGGACAGCACACTGCAAAGTGACCAACAGCCCACGGCCACACGGCTGATGCAGTCTCATGAGTGGCACCAGTTGACCTTGAGCTGCTCGATGGGCCATCTGACAAACATCTGCCAGTGCTGAACATATTTCTCAACTCCCCATGAGTGGCACTACTGATTGGTAAGGCCCATTTGCACTACAGGAGCAGAGGAACAAAATGGAGCCACTGCTGGTGTGGGTGGATATGTTCATAGCACAGACTCAGATGTCCCAGGTAGGGAGGGCACTGAAGGGCACTCAGCAGCTCTCAGCACAGCAGAGAGCTCCTGGCATATGAAAGAAGGTGCACAGTCCCTGCAATTACATTAACTGTGGATTTCTGCACAGTCCCTGCAGTTACATTAATTGTGGATCTCTGCTAATAGATTCTAAAAAAACCACACATCTTGTCTCTGTCCCTGGAGGGACACTTCTGGAGGGACATGTCTGAGCGAGACCTGTGCTGGCCACTAACCAGCATATGGACCAGGACCCTTCCAACCCGAGTGACAACTGTGTCCAAGATACGTTTCCTTGTTGGAGGTGATGGATATCAGAGGGTAATATGCATTTCTAGATGTGTTTGTGATTCCTTCCCAAACTAGTGGCTCACTGATGACCCTCTAACCTCCTCTCAGGTGATAATTCTGGTGCATGCCCAGAGCTGTCATAACGTAGGGGCCTTTATTTAGAGGGCAGTACTCCAGCTGCTCTATTTTTCTATTTTTGTGGATGAGCTGAGATGCCTGTGCCAGTACATGCAGTTGCAGCCTCAGAAAGATGAAAGTCCCAGGGTCCAGCCCTGTGAAACCTATGTCTGACTGCAGAGAGGGTGGATCTCTGCTAACAAATCAAGCCCATTGTAGTTACTGACATAGATTGCCTTATTTTCACAAGAACTTCAGGAATTGAAAAGTTTTGACTGATCACATTAACACCTAAAGAGTTTTGTCAAATGTGTTTGTCAAAAGAGCACTGTTTCTCTAAGTTCTGAGAAATGTGGTTGCTGGAGTGAATGAAACTTGTATGCACAGAAATTAAACTCCTTCTGATTCCAAGCACAAAATTCAACAGTTGGGCTGCAGACTCAGTTTCAAGTCCTCTGGTTTTCTGTATATGTGGTTGTCTCTTGAATATGAGCCATCATTCTCCAGAAACTGAAATGCACATAGATATTTAAATAAATTTTTAAATGGCAACACACACTGAGTATTTGACAATAACTCCTGGAGGAGCCCTAAAGTCAGGTAGCTTTCTGCCTGAACACTCCCAGAACAGTGTCTCCCTGTCATCTCCTGGCTCAGTCCCCTTCTTCCATGCCACCAGAAGCTCTTGTGAGTGGGTTGTGCCTTTGTGTTCCATGGCAAAGCCTGGTGTACTGAGATCCTTGTCTGTAAGCATGTTCCCATAGCCTGTAACAATAACTGTAGCCATGAGAACCCCAACCACAAACAGGAATTGTAATGTTTATTAATTTCCTTTCCTCCATAGGGTTGAACTGTTTTCAAAATGTTGTTTATCACTATTATTTATTATGTGAGCTCCCTCTTGTGTCTTATTTTGCACCTGTGTAATCCAGTTGGCTGCAGGCCTTTTCTTTCAGGTGAAAAAAATCTCATTTTGAAGTTTTTACTAAGCAATTAATTATTGTAATTTCTTTTTTTCCTTTGCTGTGATTCATTCAAGTGATCAAAAACAAAATGAAAGAAAAAAACCCAAACAACTAAAATCTGTAACATTTGACAACAAAAAGTATGTTTCTGGCTGGTTTTCATGCAGGTGCACCTGAGGGCAATGACAGAGATTGAATTGCATTCAGACAAGGCTCGGTATGGGAGTTTCACCTCTGATCCAGAAAACCAGCAGAGGGTATTTAAGTAGCTGAGCTATACAGAGCAAAGTTACCCCATTAACATTTTCAGTGTCGGGCATGTGAGCACAAGTGCCCATCCACAGGGAAACACTGGCAGGGCCAGGCCCTTCCAGATCCTGTTGCTCACCCAGACTCCCAAGGGTGAATTTTTAAATGGTGGGAAAAAAGAGAAACCTTGGCAGTGCCTAAAGTTTACATATACCTATTGCTCTTTGGAATGACTAACTTTACCCCAAAAATGACTCATACAGGCAGGGTCTTTGATCTGATTGCCTTCATCATTACTATTATTATTATTAACGATAATAACAGCACTGCAGCTGTGCCCCAAGGCCCCAGCTGAGATCAAGGCTCTGTTTTGATAGGCACTGAACACACTGGGAAGACAAACCTTGCCCTTAGGAGCTTACACCTGATCTGAAGAAGACACACAGAATGCAGAGAGAAGGAAGCGGTGTTATCTCCATTTTGCCTCGAGAGAGAGGTTAAGTGGCTTGCCTGAGGTCAGGCAGGTATTTGGAGGCAGAGGCAGCACAGAGCTGTGCTCAAAGCTCCCAGGAGCTGGGGACAAAGTGGGACAGACTTGTCCTCCCTTCAAAAACGCCTTGGCTCATTCCCAGCAAGGGAGACTGCAAGCTGGGATTGCAAGGATTCCAAGGAAGGGTTCCAAGGGAGCCGAGGCCAGCACGGGCTGGAGGTGGGGGTGAGCACCCTGGCCACATGGCCACATGAAACTTCTGTGCAGCAACACAACAAACCAAACTTCCCCTGTGTCCATGGGTTTGAGCCATAGGGAATTGAGCCTTCCAGCCCAGGGAAATGAGCCTACAGCAAACCCCACACTTCTTTGGCTGTTTGCCCCAAAATCAGTTTGTGGGATATCTCGCTGTTAGCTCAAAGGCCTGAACCCCAGGGTGGAACTGGGAAAAACTGCTAACACCTCATGCTTCACCTGCCCAAACATCTTCTCTTTTGCAAGACCACAGCAAGTCTTGTGACTCCAGTTGGAGAAGCTGGAGAGTGGCAGCAGAGGTGAAACTGTTCTCAATTATCATCACTGCTCTTGGCCCGATCTAAAAAAAAAAAAAAAAAAAAAAAAGCCCTGAAATTAGACCCCTCTTGCTACATTTTGGCACCTAAATACATGACCTGCTTTTGCAAGAGTGCTGACAGTCGTTGGTATGGCAACTGTGATTACTGGAAATTTCCAGGGGCTTGGCTTTTTGGAAAGCTGGCCATTTATTTGGGTGCCAACATTCAGGTTTAGAAGCCTACATTTAGAATTAGACACCTTTTTTTTTTTCTTTGTTTCCAATCACAACTACTTATCTATAAAAAATAGATCATGAGTTTAGACACATGTAGGGCACGAGATGTAAATATGGGACATTACAGCATGCAGCAGCTATGAGGGGCCAGGGGTAAAACATGCTACAAAGAACCATTTGATTTAGCAATGAATGAAAAAGGTGGCAAATGCAAAAGCTATCTGGAGTACACTCAGAAAGGGCTATATTTCTGAAAGCACCTGAACTCTGAATGTCCACTGACATCCTGCTAGGACAGCAATTTTCTGTCAGTTGCAGCTGAGGGCACCTCAGCTGGGGACCATCCAGTCCATTGAGTTTACATGGCTGTATAATCCTTTTTTTTGAGATTTTTTTGGTTCCTGTCACACCCTGTGGCTATGAGTGCCACAGTTCCATATGCACTGTGTGCACAATAGGTAGTTTGAATACTGAGCACAGAAAGAAAGCTTCAGAATTTACCAGAGCACTCAGACTTTGAGTACCCATTAGGTGATACACCGTGGGACTGCTCCTAATATATTTATTATCTATGTTCTTTGTAAGTGAAATGCTGACAAACTTCTATATATTCTGCTATATTAAACATTTTTTACCTGATGCTGAAATCAAATTAGTTTTAAAGAAGTAATTTCTTGGCTATTCTCTTTGATTAATTTTCCTTCTGCTTCTCTTTAGAAATATGGGAACTAGTTTAGCACTCACACTGATAAAACTACAGTCTGGATTTACACTCTGGTCAGAATTGTCTTGTTTGGTTTTATTCTCCTAATTAGTTCCCTTGGATTCGTTTAATTTTGCTTATATATAGCCCATCTTTGTTGCCATCTTTGTAATGGATTTTATTTGGGAAAAAAGCCAAATTGAAGATGTTCACATGCACGTGGGTACAATGTCTGTAAACTAAAGTATGTATATGTGCAAACATAGGTGTACACACATATGCAATAAATATGTAAAATGAATATGTACCTATGGGAATAAATGGAGGAAAAGCACTTAAAAATTACTAATAAAAGTGCTCTTACCCAAATAAATCTATATCCAAACTTTCTTTGCTCTCTTTGGAAAGAGGGGCATATCAACAGACTCTAATAACTTGGGGGCTTTATCCTCCCCAAGGACCTCTCTTTGCTGCTGGAATTTTTTTCTCTTCTGAGGAGCCCTGAGGTAAAGGGTTTTGGTATTTTATAATGGCTTTTTGACAGTTGCTCACTGGCAGCAAATTTGAGGCTGACTCAGGGTGTATTTGCCAGTTCCTTTTCCATGCTCTGATTTGTCATTCTTGGTCCGCCACAAGAGTCTGGGGGTTGTGAACAGTGGGGATTTGTTTTCATTTCCTAGACATGTCAGTAGAACAAACAAACCCAGAATCATCCTCAGCAGGCGATGAAATACCTGGTGCCAAACCAGTTCACCTACTGCTTGGCTGTCCTGTTGGACATCAAATCAAAGACTTGGTTTTCTCCAACTCCCAAATACTGACACTTCCTAAATTTAAAAAGAAAGTTAAATGGCAATTCCAGCCTGGAGCTGGCTGACAGGAGTCTACCCGGCTCCAGGAATTAATCCAGAGGAAATGGATACTTCTGAGATTGCCTTTATTTTCTTCCAAGAGACCCAGAAACTAATATATATTCTGGTCAGCTCCATTCCAACAGGCTGGAAAATACTGCCCAAAAATGAAGAAACTGAGAGCAGGGATTAGCCCACATATACTTGTTGTTCTGCACAAAGTGTCCTTTCATCCTGGTTGAGAATCCTTTTCCAAATTATTTCTCTTACACCAGTCACATGGCTCTTGTGGCAAAAGGCACAGCTCTGCGAGTTAAATTGATATTACAGGGAGTAATTAAGTTACTGTGTGGTGCAGCACAGGAGTGTGCAGTTCTGCATTCCCTGATCACAGAATCTCAGAATGATTTGGGTTGAAAGGGACCCCTAAAGATTGTCATTGTCTCATTCCAACTTCTTGCCATGGGCAGTGTTGAACACTTCCCAGGAGGGGCACTCACAGCTTCTCTGGGAAACCTGGTCCAGTGCCTCAGCACCCCCTCTTGCTCTCAGAGATCCCACCCTGGATCTGCCACCCTGGATCTGCCACCAGAGCCCTGGGTGACTTTCATCTCTGTAGAACTGTGATTTTTGCACTCATAATGACTAAAACCATTACAGTCAGTACACAGAATTAAGCACAGAAAATCCGTTTTAATTTTAGTGTTCCTTTTTATAAAGATAGTTTTATTCAGGCCTGTCCACATACCACCTGACCAAACACCCTACATGTCCTACCCTCAAATTAAATTAAATCAAAATATATTTTAAAAAGTTTTAAAGGAAGTAAAGTTAACCAGGTGGTATCTACAAATGTAGTAAACACCAAGCCAGTGTTCATTTCCTTGCAAAAATTCACCAAGAAACAAATCTTGAAATATTTGTGTGTGGAAATGAAAAATGGAGAAATACAGAATATTGATTTTACTCTATAACTTTTTCATCCTTACTGTTTTCTCCCTTACTTTTTTTTTAACCTCTGCTTTTATTCTAAAAGATGAAAATCAGCAGACCTGATTTCTTCTTTAAACTATTTGCAGCCAGACCTCTGGTGCCTTTGAAGAATGACTACGTGAAGAGGCCACCTTGTATTCACACTGCTCAGGAGCTGCTCCAGCTCTTGGACCCCAGGGAATTCTGGTGTCACATTTGCTTCACACAGTGTCCAAGGAGAGAGAAAGTCGCAGCCCTTGAGCTGTGGGAATGGAGCTGGAGAGCTGCAGCTGTTTTCTCTCATCTCTGTGGCTCATAAAGTGAGTGGTCCGTGCAAGGGCACAGGTTTGTGTCTGTGCAAGGGCACAAAGAGAGGTGCCAGGAGCCTCTTCTTCTGAGAGGCCACCTCACTAAACTTCAGTGAATAAAAGTTCATCAGTGCAAGTACAGGTTTGGCAATAAGCAAGCCTAAATTCTCACACTGATAGTGTACATTTAAAGTCTGCCCATATTTAAGACCGTTTTAGTTCTGAGTATCATCTCAGTATCCTTTCTTCATGCCTGTTTTAGTTGTATGGTTTAAATTCTCCCCTGAATAACAAGGCTCAACGTTAAGGAAGTTAAAGGATGTAGATACAGAAAGTAAAAACTTTCTGCTGTAGAACTGTTTTATCTCGGTAGTGGATAGGTATCACAGGTTAAAGTTGAGATTAGAACAATCCAAACCAGGAATGAGTTTAATGGCTTTGGGGTGTTTTTCTAATAAAAAGCATAGTTGAGGATGTGAAGATTTGCCCATTTCCAATGAGGACTGACTCTCTTTTGTAAAAGACATGAGATATTATGTCAGATGAAAGCTATGGGTTTTCTATCATATAGTCAGCATTTTTTCTTTCCCATGTGCAAGGCTAGAACAGGTAGCTGAAATAAGCCTGGCTCAGAGCTCAGGCTATGGAAAGTGTCTGATACACAGTGGAAATATGTTCTCTTAATTACTGTCATTATGAGAACACCTCACAATATAATTTGTGTCTATGTCCAATATCTACCTATTGTAAAGGCAATTAATCTATTCCTTACGTGTGGAAAGGACCTACAGTTGTCAGTTCTTCATATTTCTGGGTCTGCTATAAGATAAAGACGCAAATATTTTATTTCTTTATTCATCTTTCATATTAAAAAAGAAACAAAACTGTGTGTCTAAATATTTTGTCCTTTAAAAGTTTGCCTTTTTCCTCTTACAAGTTCCCTTCTTTCTCTGTCCCCCTGTCATCTCTCTGTCTGCTGACAGTGCATAATTATAAGGCTATGCATTATAATGTGTGTGGATGTAATATATATGTGTGGAACAGCACAAATACAATGGGGAAGAGTGAGTGTGGTACAACTTCTCATTTCAAACATCCCTGCTAATTCTATGTGGCTTGAAACCAGCAATGAAAGCAGACTCACATGCAGAGGAAGGTCTGCCTGCTACTCATAGGACAGAGGTCCAAAAAGCTAAATCCCTCCAGGCATGTAAAAACACTCTTATCAAAGGGGCTGTTCATAGGCACTCACACAGTGCAAGGACAACCTGGGTTTTTCCGTGATTAATGATAAGTTTGGAGGAATGCAAGCCATACTATACTCGGGGATTAGCTGTTTATCAAGCAAAATATATTGGGAACTGGGCCAGCTGGGGCTGCTGAGCTACACAACCTTCATTTGTTAGGTGCTCCTTTCCTCTCCTATTTCATGAGCAAAGGGTGTGTGTATGTGAACCCTAGCAAAGACCTTTAAAGAATAACTGTGCACAGAAAATCTGCTTTGCTTTGAATGTAGTCTCTTCTGTCTTCTGAAGCACTTGAGGTCAAGCTTTTATGAAGACATAATGTCTCCTCTTAATTTTGCCTCCAGCATAAACTGGGCTGCATGGAGTGAACTGGTGCATTGTAACTGATATGCTTTCACTTACAGCCATTTACACTGCTATTATTGCTTATTTCCCATGCTGTCCAGCTTTCCAGAGGTTATGCAAATCAGAGATGTGGGGCTGTTTGTGTCAACAGTGGCTGTTTTATTAGAAAGCCTGTCTTTGAAAAGGTGGTTTATGTGCAGATCGCGTGTAAAGTCCTGGGCATTTCAGGCACCCGTGCTGGATTCCTACCAGGTATGTAAAAACCTCTGGGGTCACACCTGTGGCCACACTAGGGATGCTGACTTCAATGGGACCGTGCTGATCTCCACATCAACTGAAGCTGGATCATGTAAAAGAAGATAAATATGTGATGATAAATGCTTTATCATCAACCAAAATTTTCAGTTGAGTTGTGGGTAAATGTCATTTAACTCCCAATAACCCAGGCAAATATACAGAAGTTACCATGGGGAACTGTTTATCTCAGACTGTATCATCCTACTGGCTGACATCAGGTCCTGGAGCTGTTAGTAACCTTGTCTTTCTAGCAGTGCATAGAGAGGATTTTATTCTGAAACTTGAGGGTTCTGTCTCTAGTTCTGAGTTTTCATACTAGGACATTCACACCAAAGATTCAGTGGAAATCATTTATCAAACGAAGATGTAGCTAGACAGGTTTAATGCCAAGAAAAACACATAAATCTTCAGACCACAGCAAATGTTAAGTAAAACTAGCCAAGGGGAGTTCTTGGTAGAAAAATTAAGCCCCGTGACCTTTTTGATTGCTAACAAATAACTTAGTGGTCTCTCTGCTGAACTTACACAAAACAGGGACACCTGTGGTGGTGGTTTCTGTGGTTGGGACACCTGTCTGCTAGAAATTGGGTCAGGGTGTGATGACTCAGTCCTCAAAAGCTGCCAAGCAGCTGTCAGATGGTGGGAGTTTTCACTGTCTCCCAGCCTTGCTGTGCGTGCTGCATTGGAGACACAGAGTCATGAATCCCTATCAGCTTCTCCAGCCTCCCCCTGTACCCTGGGTCCATTTTGACCACTAGAAAGGCAAATGTGGTTATTTTTATATTGCGTCCAAATTTAGTGGGGGGGGATGTGAACAATTCTTGACTTGAAAACTAAGCACACTCTCTGCTCTGATGCAAATCAGTGGGAGCTCTGAATGATTTTTTGTGACAAAGAGTTAATGCTGTTTCATCCAGGGGTCCCTGATAATAGACTAGCATTCTCAAGGAAGCATCATATTCTGCTCAGTGCTTGGAGATTTTAAGAAAACTCCAAAACAGGATCTCAGAATGGGAACTCGTGTTTGGCCATCTGGAATACAAATCTCTGTTCCAATGGGGACCTGTAGATGCAGTTCACCCAGAGGTGTTTAAAACATGCAGTAGTCTGCAGTGGTCTCTCTCTTTTGATTAAAGAGAGACTGTACATAGGGTTCATTTTCAGCTGGCTAAAGATAAGTGAAGAGAATCCAGCCTCACTGACCAGCTTATGATCCTACATGGAAAACAAGCAGCATTGAGAAGAAAGGGTGACAGAAGAGCTTCCCACACAATAAAGTCAACTGACACAAGAAGAATATTTTTTTCTATTATTTCCTAGACCATTATTTCCCTTTTCCCAAGACACTGTGACCTGCTGTCTTCCAGCAGGCAAGAAAATGCAACTCCATCATTGCAGCACTGAATATATAATATTTGTAAAACAGAATAGAAAATTAAGGTGTAGAAGGTAAATAATTTGCCTGCATCTGCAAAATACATCAATATTGGAACCAAGCTAATTATTTAGGGATTGCTGGTACCTATTGCTCTTTCAGAGAAAGGTAATACCTTATTAATGGTTATTCCTGCTGTATTTAATGAAATAAATCTTTATGTAAGAAGCTACCACTCCTATAGTTATAATTCCTTCACTGTGCAGCTTTAAGATGTGAGTGGGATTGTTGGAAAAAAAAAAGGAGGTGACATCATTTAGATTTAATTAATTTTCTCTGAGGCTTGCTTGGTAAAATGCTTATTTTCTAAGGTAAGGCAACAGTGATATCAGAGAAACAATGAGATGAAGCCCAAGAGTTTGAAACCATCTATGCTGGAGCCAAACATCCCTTGTGTTGTGTAACATTTCACAGGTTACAGCAATAACCATTTCAGGGTCCAAAGCTGCTCAGCACACCAGGGTTCCTTGTTCCTCATATTTCAACTAACTCTTCTGGAGAGGAAGAGTCACTTGTTTACATCAGTGAGCAGGTCGGGATCTGCTTTTTCTCTGTCCTGCACACTGAGTACCTTTTGAAAGTGAAGCTGAATGAGTGACAAGGCTCAGCATGCCATGGTTTTCAAAAACTTCAGCTCTCTGAGTCACCTGATTGTAAGATACTTGGCTATTATTTTAAAAAGAAAATGTTTTTAGATGTCTTCATAGCAGAGAAGAATTTGAAAGTGTTGTCATAAATGGCCCAGAAACAGAAAGGCATAATGGAAACCCAAAACTGATTTATTTTCTTATTTAGCAGAACATGACTACCAATAATTTCAAGGTTTTGGAGGCTGATTTAAGACTTCTGAATGCTTGGTATTTACCACTAAATTGTATGAACACTGATGAGGCAGTCGTGTTTCAGACCAATTTTATATATCTGTGGGTTCTGTTTCAAGCCAGAGGTTTCCAAGTTCACATTTATTTTTGCAGGAGAAGCCAAGAGAGGTTAGTGCTTGCAGGTTTTATAAACTCTACAGGCTCGCATGGAGCCAATTCTCCAGCCTTCCAATGTACAAAGAAAACTTTGTGTAACAAAATCCATGAGCTGATACAAAGGCCTCTATGTCCCAAAGAGCTGTAAAAGCACTGATCAAAATCTGCCCCCAAATAAAAAGCTGAACAAGAAAGTGAAGAGGATACATTTATAGCTAAAACATCCAGTTGGATTATTTTCACAAATGTCATGTCTCCTGGGAACCTGCCTGTGATTAAGGAATGATCAGATATACTTGGCTGCAGTTCTCTTGTACCATGGAAATTAACAGGGTTTACTCATACCTGTAATATCAGCCCCAAACAAATGCTGCAGACTTCATCTTCTCTTTCATGATTGTAAATCCCCACATACTTTTTCTCTTTACAGAAAGAAAAATCCTTTTCATTCATCCTTTTATTCATCCTTTCATTCATCCTTTCACTCTGCACAGTGATGTTCTTCAGATGTGCTCCAACTCATCCATAGGAGCCATGGCTTGGTTGCTGGTTTTGTTAATTTTGGCTGTCCCATAATACGTAAATTTGTTCTTCTCCCAGTGCTGCACACAGGCAAAATCATTGTCTTCTCTGTCCCTGTCCATGTAACCACTTCTGTGGCCAACTCTGAACTCTGATTTTCTATGAAACTTTTGGAGCCAGCCACAAAAACCTTTAAATATACTGTCCTGGTTGTCATTCCACAGATCCTATTTTTGGATGGTGTTGACTGTGGTTGATGCTGACAGTGCATCTTCCCAGCTGAGACTGGACATTTGAATCCAAAAAGAGCTGAGCACTCCCTGTGTGATCTCAGTGCAGTTTGATGTCCTCAAATTAAGTTTGTATCTTCTTCTGCAGCACTCAGGACACTCAGGATCTGCCAGGGAGAACTGAGGGTGATTCAAAAGCAGAAAGAAGGGGCCAGAACATCACACAACTCTGTTAATAAATGCAGAAGTCTGGCAAGTACAGCCAACAGAGCCCATAAAGCAAATAGTAACTGAAACACTGTGCAAACATTTTCCCTCAGGCCTTCAATGATTCAGTCACCTTAGCCCATTAATAGTAATTACTGCTGTAGGCATGGGAGCAAACTTTGGCTTATATTAATGTTTTGGTAGGCAGCAAGGAATAAAAGTTGGTAACTGTCTTGATGACATCCAGACAAGAAAGTGACCTTTGCAAGGAATATTTGCTAGAAAGAGGTAAAAAGGGGTTGGCAATAAACTGATTTTTCATGTCTCCATGACAGGTAGAGAAGATGACAGCTTGAAATTACATTCCCAATAAAGATCATCTCCCACCTGTGGCTGGTTCAAGGATTGCATGAAAGAATATTCATAAAATAAATGCACCCTGTGTACTCTTGTAGACACGAGAAGCTCAGATTAATTCACAGTAAGTTTAGAGTTACTTGTCTCTCAGACAACAAAACTCACCCCCCTCACCTGCCAGCTGAGCTCATCTCCACCTTCCTCCTGGCTTTTATTAACACTGCTTGCATGGAGGCATTCACTTGATATTTAAATTGACAGCTCAATTATCTTTTCAAATTTAGTGATATGACAAGCCAGGGGTTTTATCCCATTACAATATTTCTAAGTGACAAAATTATTTTATCTCTCCTTGACAGTATTATTGACCTGTAATCAGCCGACGAATGGGAGAAACAGAGGTCATCTCCAAAGTAAAAAGCCAGTTAGAAAACTGTTTGGCCAATTATGTCAGTCATCTTGACTTAATCTTGCAGCAGAACAAGGAAAGATTTGTTGCTATGAACCTTGGCCCAACAAACCCTACATGGAAATCTTTCCACTCATTTGAAGGAGGGTGTCTCATGCCTATGACTTCTTGCAGTGAGGTCAGTGGGCCCCAGGGGTTGATGGAGGATGAAAAATAGTGAGGGGTCAAGGTTTGTAAAGCAAATCAATTTTCTTAAAGAGAAGATTCTTCTCAGAATCAAGAACCCTGTGGCTATGTTATAGGTCAATTTTCACAAGGTTACAGCTGCTACCAAGCATTTGGGCTAGACAGATTTTTTGACTGTTAAATCTCTTCATCAAGTTGGTCAATGTTTTTCTTTGAAATATGTTTGCTTTAAAAAATACTTGGCATTTTTTTTTAATTAAACATAAATGGTTATCACGCATACTTCGTTTATAAAGCTGTCTCATTGACACAGGAACATATAAGCCATCTGTGGGCTGCTTAATCATTTTAGCAACATTTGTTTTTCAGTGTGTCTGTTTAGTTGGGCTTTTAAGCTTCATGAGAAATAAAACATGCAGTAAATCAGAAAACAAAAATATGTTTAATATCAATAATGCAAAGCTTTTTGCCAACAGTTTGAAGTGGCTTTAAATCAGAATCTTCTAGAAAATAGGTCTTCAAATATTTAATCAAAACCTCAGCAGAATAGATTGCTACCTATTATTAGGTATTAAGTATAAGCTTTCACTGAGCTGGACAAGCTACAGATGAGATAAGCTTTGATTTCCCTTAGATTGGCCAGAGATTTTTGGGTTATTCACCAGTCTGTACTCAAAGCTGGACAATCCCTCTACTTTTCAGCTGGATGACAATAGTCATGGACTGATTTTTCTAGGATTGTCTGAACATTATTCATACAACATCCATCACAAGGTCAGGGTGTCAGAGATGTCTCCTTTGATGGTCAGGCAAGGCCAGCAGTGAAGAAAGCCCAGGAGTCCTTTAGGATGCTGATGCTGCTGCAGCTCCCTGCCAGATGAGCTGAGCCGGACACAGCAGTGGCTGGGAGGAGCTGGAGGCAGAAATACACATCAGACAACAAAACTAAAGCTTTGGCCTGTGCCAGTATTATCCACAGAACCCTTTGGGTTGGAAGGAACCTCTGGAGATCATCTGGTCCAGCTCCCTGCTAAAACAGGTTCACTTAGAGCAGCTTGCACAGAGTTGTGTCCACGTGGCTTTTGAATGTTTCCAGAGATGGAGACTCCTCAATCTCTCTGGGCAGTGAGTGCTCTGTGCTCAGTCACCCTCACAGAAAGAAGTTTTTCTTCAGATAACTCAGATGGAACTTCCTGTGTTTCATTTGTGCCCCTTCCTAGTCCTGTCACTGGGATTCACTCAGAAGGGTGACCCTGACCTCTTGACATCTTCCCTTAAGATATTTGTGTACATTGATAAGGTCTCTCTTGTAGAAATGGCAGAGAAAAATTCTCTGTTTGGAATAAATGTTGGAAGATGAAGACCCATGTTGTTTTCCAAGATAAACTATTCACTTCTAAATATAAACCATGTTTTTTCCTATGGACATTGGTGATGCTTTGTAAAAAAGGACCACTTACAATGATTATTGTTATTTTGCATACTACCAAGAATTTATATAAAAAGATACTGAAAAAAACCCCAAGAATGCTCCAAAGAGACAGTCATACAAAACGAAGGGAATAGAAATAAAAATAGAAACAAAACCACTAGAAGTCTGGGACATCTTTTTTCTTATATATAAATTTCACAATTAGCTTTGACCTAGAAAATACTTAAATTTTAGAAAAAAAATCATTATTCTCTGTATTTTGAACCATTTCTATACTTTTGAAACTGATGTTTTTCCGATGTTGAACATAGTATGAAGGGCAAATTACCAGAAATCCTGCTAAAACCAAGGAAGAAATCCATACAACTTCTGTATAAATTCCTGAGAATTACACATTTCTTGGACAGGCACAGAAAACTGTAATGTACAATAAAAACCTGATGTCATAACAAGAAACATAGTTTCAAAGTAATTCCTCTAAAGCATAATACTAGGCATGTATTTTGGTAATGTTTTTACCCTATTTTTCCTTTATAGAATTTAACTTGGAATAGCAATACTGGACACGCAGAAATATAAACACTTCATTTAGACGTACTGCAAACATGTGTTCAAACATGTCTGCTTGCTACAGCCTATTAAACTTTATTATGCACCTTATTAAAAATTCTTTGGGCAGCAACACTTGTTCAAACAAGGTGCACCAAGGCTGTGGGTATGCACTGGGGCTGAGCGACATGGCAATAAACTGAGCTGAAATCCTTTTGTCACCTCTGCTCTGAGTAAATCACCCAGGCCAGCCTTCAGCTTGATGGACAGCTAGAGCATGGGGCACATCCAAAGGGCATCTGGGACACTCATGTCATGACATTTTGCCCTATATGCCTCTGAGTGCTTTGTGCTTGGTGGAGTTAAATAATGAATCATTTGAATATGGGGTAAGAGTTTGCAGTTAGATTAAAGATGGCTTTGAGACTCGAGTTTCACCTCAGAAATAACTGCTCCATGTTGTTCAGGATGACACAAAACCTCGAATTTCCCATTTCACTGATTGTAGTCTTAAGAAAACTTCCAGCATCCTGTTGTTTGCTTTGCCAGTAATTCAAGGGCATGTAGAGATAGGACAAGGGGGAATGGCTTAAAAGTGAAAGAAGGTAGATTTTGGATGGAATTTTAGGAAGAAATTCTGTTCTGTGAGAAGGTGGTGAGGCCCTGGCACAGATTTCCTAGAGAAGCTGTGGTTGCCCCATCCCTGGAAGTGTTCAAGACCAGGCTGGAGGAACTTGGTCTAATGGAAGATGTCCTTGCCCATGGCAGGGGGTTGGACTGGAGGAGTTTAAGGTCCCTTCCCTCCCAGCCAATTCTATGATTCTTTGATTCAGAAAGAGTAATTGAAGTTTCACGTTCACAGCATTACCTGAAACAAAGCAAGTTTGGCAGTTGAGTGCATCTGCCTGCTCTAACTGTGGGACAGGGAGTGCTCAGCTTCAGACAAGGCTTCTTGTCAATCAGCCTGACCAGTCTGAAGAAATTAATCTTACAAAAGTCATAAGAATATGCACAGGATTTTCCTCACCAGAAGGGACTTCAAATAAATTGTTCAGAAGAAATTAAGTCTGTAAAAAACCAAAAAAGCTTTTTTGAGAGAAGGGTGTTTTTTTCTCTCAAGACTACTCTTGCCAAAAGTCCATGGATATGGAATTATGCCTTATATGTAGTGAAATTAGGAAAAGAATAACTCAGGAAACAGGTGACCAGCTCCAGTCTAATTCATGCCCTCTAGAAACTTGAGTTCAGATCAAAGGTAGCACGTTGAAATGTTTTGCTTTTCTATTACATATTACTCAACCACCACATAATCTGGCATAATTAACAGATTAGGATCAACTGAGGTCTGAACCTATATAGGTGGAAAGATAGAGAGTGTAAGAAAATTGCATAGTCTGGGAGGTTCAGAAAAACATCTGAGCTGAATCTTCTGCTCCTTTGAATTTTATTTGCTGCTGGGTATGAAGATAATGGAGCAATCAGACATTAGATCAGGAGCTAGAGTTTACCAATTTATGGTGACACATGGCAATTCTTCTTTGGTCTCACAAAGCTTTATTCATGTAGGGGTTTTAAAATTATTTTTACCACACTGACAAACTGCATTTTTCCATGTAAAAAATGTAGATCACTCTTCCAGAAAAAAAAATAAAAATTAGCAACAGCTGAAAATGCTGAAAATGGAATAGCCAAGTCCAAATACATATTAAACAAGGGCAGTTAATGAATAAGTGGCATGAAGAATTTCCTGCTACGTGACATTAGGTTTTAGGGATCAGGACTTCTAGAAATAAGGAGGAAAAAAAAAAGTAAGAAAAAAGTTAACTTGGGCAGAAGGGAACACCACATGTCTTTGTATCACACAGTGGAAAAACTGGGAAAACTGAGCAGCATGAACAAGTTTGAGAACAGCTGTCAGTGGTGTTCCCATCCCACTGCGCTGCTGTGTGAGAAAGGAATTGCTCTGCTCAGCACAATGCCAGCAGGGGTGGGGCTCTGGGCTCTGGATTCAGCTCTGCAGATGCTTTAGGAAGGGATGCAGGCTGCTCACCACGAGAGCCCTGCAGACCCTGGCACCAGGGCTGTGGTGGTGAGCGTGGGTGGCTGTGACTCCCCTGGGGAAGGCAGGTGAGAACTGGAAAATGCAAGGGCTTTCTCCAGCCCTCTTGGGATCCTGGCCAGCAGCCATGCAGATGGCACCAGGCTGGACGTGTTGTAAGGAAACACCACCTCATGCTGGCAGAGAGCTGCCTCCACCCATCTTAGTTTTGATCAGATTTTACCCTTTGCCCTGCCAGTGAGGCTGTGGAATAGAGGCGTCTGGGCTATGTGTTTCCCTCCTCTTTTTGTGGTAACAGTCCAGGACATCCATTATTTCCTTCAGTGAGTAGGAACTAGTTAATGTTCTCATCAAATTATAGCATTTAACAATTAAATATAAGTGTCATTCAAATCCTCTGAGAATGGACCAAGAAAAACAGAAAGACTCATGAAATGTAGCAGCTCTTTCGAAAGAGCCATAATCACCTCCTGGATCAAAATCTGTTTATCAAGAATGGGTCTGTAGGATGCCTTTTATATAAAAAAAAAAATCCCTATCATTTCCTCATACACTTATTTTCCCTTGCATGTGCTGTAGCATTTTTGAAACAATATATGGATTCTGACAGCAAATCATGCAACAGGTGCTGGACATGCAACCTAAGCAGCCAGCTGACCTTGGTTTGTGTGTGTGCGTGGAGGAGAGGAGCTGCTGCAAAAGTTTTGCTTGGAAAGCAAGGTTAGCAGTAGGCCAAGAGAATACAACGTGGTGTCTGAAAGATCTGATCACTGAAATGTAGAACAGCCAGCTTTAAAGAGCCACAGAGAGTGATCAGGCAGGGAGAATTCTGCACTGATTTACTTCAGTTTGGCTCCCTTTTATAGGATGTTTCAGAGGGAGCTGGAGAGCCAAAGGTCACTGTTTTTGAGACACTCCACGTTTCCATGACTGCAGGAATATGACAAGCACACTGTGTATCCTTTGACTTTAGAAAATATCCCCAGACACTGAACAGGCAATCAACCTGCCTTTTTATACTTTGGAGAAGGCTTGTTTTTCCTTCTTGAAAAAAGTCATGACCTGTCATTAGTTTCTTCCCCTGAAACACATCACATTGCTGACAGTAAAATGATGTTTTCATTCTAAGAATTCTACAGGGAAAAAAAAGGGAGCAGTCATTTTCTCAAGGAAATAACTTAACAAGACCGTGGTGATTACAACAATTGGCTGGACAGATCAGAAAAATAACTGCTGTGGCTAATCCAAAATAAAAAATTACAAGAAAGGAAATGTCAATTGCTTATTTTTGGAGAGCTTTCCTTCAGTCACCAAGTAAAATCTTAGTGTGAGGTTGATGAAGAAAAATATTTTTATACTTCCCAGTAAAATATGTGATAAATTCATATCAAAGATTCGCGTGTCACTTGTGAAGATGATAAAAATCAACAATACAGGGAGTTTTACTGGAAAAATAACATCACAGCATATAGAAGATATATAACGTCACTTAACATTACTTTTAATTACACCCCAAAGCCAAAATCCAGTTCCTGAAGGACAAAAATCCAGTTGATACCAGTTAAGTCTCCTTGATACTAACATATAGTAAAAGGAAAATGCTTCCTTTGAGTAGAGTTGGGAAAACCTGAAAGAGGAACTTTGTTTAATTTGCAGAAGTTTCAAATTAGCTATGCAATGCTGGTTCTGAATATACAAACCAAAATTTTATAACCCACTTCAGAAATATTTAAGGAACATATTCACAAACTTACTTGGACCAAGAACTAAAAATGAGCCAGAAAATTTCCAAAGGGGGAAAAGTGAATTAGCTCAATGAATATCTTCTGTGCTACAGTGATCTGTGTTAGCTGAAGTTTTGGATCACTGTACCTAGTGTTTTATTATATAGGCTATGTGTCAGCAAAGTTTATAGGAAAAGGTCTTCTAATTGTTCAAGTAAATTCCCTGTGCAATTTGAATCTCTTCATGTGCAAATAGAAACTTTGTTTTGGCGTTTTTTTTATTCAAAAGTTGGAAGAATCAGATCACTTTTATATTCAGCTCTCATTTGTTTCAAGCCATGAAAACCAAAATACATAAGGGTTCAGAAAACATTTCTGATTTTGTCATGGAAAGCCTGAAAAAAACTCAGAGTTTTAAAGGCTAGAGAACAATTACAGAGGTGACTGAACAAGCAATTTCTTTGTGTTCTTCTTGAACTTAAACATTGGGAAAATGACAGACAAGGAAAAAGACAATCTGAAATTAAGCATTCAGTCCTTTCTGGAAAGCATTTTTAACCTTTAAAATATAAATACAGTAGATTCCATTGTGAAAGGTTGTTTTAAGTAGGCATTGAATTTTCACTTGCAACATGTCAAAAACAAATGTTTGAGAAATTTTTGACTGCTTTCAGGTTTTCCTAATATTGCTGCAAGTAGAGAAAGTTCAGCATAAATTTCTAGATTGTTTCAGTTCCTCGGCTATTTTGCCTGTAGATTTTTACCTGGTCTCTGTGTGCTGTTGGATTTCTCCTTTTGCAGGTTTTTCTCAGCACACAGTACAAGAAGTGAGTAAATAAAGAGTAAATGCCAGTTTTTGTCATCAAGTGAGCAAAAGTTGCAGGATTTTCCACCTCAGAAAGCCAGTGTTTCTGAGACAACTGAAACCAAAATTAAGCAAACACTCTGTTTCTGCACTCTGTAAGATCCACCTGCAGTTTTCAAGAAGTGATGAAAGCTCATAGAGATGGAGATGACAGACAACATCACATCTAGAGATTTAGGTTTGAGAATATGGCAGTAAAACCAGCTGCTCAGCTGCTAAATTTCTTAGAAATTATTTTCCAAATTCAGCTGGTACAGTATATTTCCCAAACTGTCCAGAGGAATAGCAGCCCAAGAAGCAAGTATTCAAACATGTAATGCTAATTGAGACCTCAGGTATTGATAATATGATGTTTCTTTTTTGTCTTTCTCCTAACTTCTGTGTTTTGAGCCAAATATTAGGGTTAGTAAAAGGTTGGAGCATAAGGAACTTACAACCATTTAAGATGTCCTAGGGTCCTGTCTGACCTCCAGGTGCCCCTTTACATGCTTTTACCAAAAGTCCTGGATCAGCCTTAAACTGTGGTGTTGGATGCACTTGGAGATTTCAGATGGCACAGACATAAACCTAGTTTAGGCAACTGGGTTGAGCCCACAGTGTTTGTGGCATGGATCAAACCAGAGTATATTTTCACATGGTTTCCCTGCTCTGAAATACTGTTTAATAATGACACTGCAGTCCAGATTTGTATGTATATTTTTCACCAGGTTTACATTAAACCCTTGCACATTGTGGGACAGTTTCTTGCTTGAGTATTCTCCATGATGATGTTTTGATAAGGGCTTGAAAATTAGGAGAGGAGTTATATTTATTTTCTAGTCTCTAGAGAAAAAGTGAAGGAGGCAAAGGCTCAACTCTAAATCACTCACTGGAAGGGCCAAGATGGTTCTCCAGAAACCCTCTGACTTTGCCCCTGCAGGAAGCACAGAGAAGAGCAGGGCCATGGAACATATGTAAGGTTTCAGTGGCAGCCCCTACAGAGTTGTTCTGATGATCACAGGTGGGGCAGAAATCCCTGTAAAACAGTGCTCTTCAGAGGACACAATCTGCTCCCTCCACTAAAGGCCACCCCCACAATGCAGTTGGTGTTATGCCCACTGTGACAACATCTGAGCTGCCTGCTCCCATTGGAGCAGCTTTATTGTCTTCCCAACTCAAAGCCAGCCATCTTTCCCATGTAATTACAAACAAGGACCTGTTGGTGAGGTCAGCTCCTGATGGACACAGCTGTTGAAGCTGCTGAAGGCTCCTCTATCCCCTGGCTTTACTTGTGCACAGCAATTCTCTCTTTTGTTATTTGGATGGGAAGGACATAAGGACATTTCAGCTCTCTCTCTCTGCAAGAGCAGAATGGAGGCCAGCAGAGCCTTCACTCACTGTTGCTGTTCTCCTGACTGGTCTTCCTCTATTTTAGGTTGGTTTTTGCACAGAATCTGAGCCGTCATTGCCATATTTTTATTCCACTCCCAGGCTGTAGCTCACAGGCAAGCTGAACCAATACGTCAGAACGACACAGGTGAGACAGTATTCTGATGTTAAGTATAAAGATATATCTCTGCACTGATTATGGAGGAAAAAACCTGCTGCCTTATAATGGCAATTGTTGATTCAAGGGCTGTAGAAGTGCAGGGTGTAAAAGGCAAAAGCTTCTTTATTCAAAGGGAAATTATGCTTTAAAACTGGCTTTATTCCAGCACCGTCAATAGACCAGGTCTCTCTCCTTCACTCTCTTTCTATATAATCTCAGTTACTTACAACATTAAAGGTCTTTAGAAGCTTCTTTCCTTAGAGCCCTGCTTCTGCCCCTCATCACCCCAGTGAATGACAACTTGAAAGAAAAGCAGGAGCTTTGCTACGGATTTAGAAATGTCTCAAAGCAAATCACTGGATGCCAAAGAGGCTGCCAGGCTGCTGCACCTCGCAGGCACTTACAATCAGCGAACAAAGGCGCTGGAGGCAGCTCTGGGGGGGAACCTTTTGTGGAAAATATTGACCAGCAAATTACACAGCAGACAGTGCTTTGGCACTCTGCTGTCTAAAGGTGACTCAGACGATCCGTTTAGCTCAGCAAGCTGGTTTCTAATTACACCAAATGCCTGACTCTTGTCAGTGGGCCCAGTATCTGCTAAGCGGGTGCTCTTCACATGTGTCATTCATTACCTCACCCTGCACCAGGAGCCATCTCTGTGGGGAGAATGGTTGGCAGCATCTCTAGCCTGGATAATTTTCTCTAAAGAGAGGTTTGAAAGAGAAACCTCAAAACAATTCCCTTCTACACTTAAAAAAAAAAAAAAAAAAAAAAAAAAAAAAAAAAAAAAAAGAGTTTGCACAAAACCCAGCAAATCCCCCCAGCCACCACATGCTAATATCAATAAATACCCTGGAATGAAATTATGGCAAGCTGCTGTCTAGGGTTTAAAAGTTGAACATAGTATACTCTTTCTGGGTTTTAGCTGGACTCTTGCTTTGGTGCCAGAGTAACAGCTGTAGCAGCTGCAGATGCATTTTACCACCCAGTACAGGCACCTGCTATGACCAAGGAAGTGAAAACCCACAGAGATGCAATTTTCTTTTAATTACATTAGCCTGGTTTTGGCAGCCAGCCATGCACCGTGGCATTGGTGGGGATGTGGACTCTATTCACAATTAGAGCCTGTCTGTGGGTTGCTTCTGACACTTGGCAGGTTACTTCAAAGGGGAGCAGCGAAGGATCCGTGTCAGTGTTGAATCTTGTTCAGGAGAAATAATAGAGATTGGCATGTTTTTTATTACCCAGGTACTGTGTCAAGCTCTGAGATCAGCTTTATGTACTTTTCAGCCTAGCTGGGCCAGAGCAGCTGTATGTAGCACTGAAATACACAGGCTCAAGCCACGAGTCTGAGGAGTGCCTTAAAATCACCCCTGCTGTTTCATTGCTGTTTAACCCAAATGATGCCACACCTCAGTGTAGGGGATGTGAGTGAAGCTGCTCCCAAACACTCTGCTCCCAATGAGCTGTACAGATGAGTATTTTGGAGGCTAGGCTTGCAGACATGAGCTGCATACTACCTGTCTCCTCAGGGCCAGAGCAGGCTCTAGCTTGTTTCATTTATTCCTGGGGACAGACAGCTTCATCTGACTGTCCTTCACAGCATCTGGGTGCTGTGAAGAAGGTGGTGAACTCTGGGTGTTTTCCTTGAGAGGAAGAAGTTTTTCTTTGCTCCCAATATTTTCTGTGGCTAAAATTACCTTTTGCTGTAACAGATGCCTTCAGGTAAGTCCAGACCTCTGTGCTAGGATGGTGACACTGAGGAATAACATCCTGTTTCTTACAGCTTGCATGAGATTCCTTTTGCCAGCTTGCAGAATATGTTGATGAAACTCTCAGGACCCTGAACACTACTCAGGCAATCCCTGTTCACTCTCCAGCTCAGGTGCTGTCACAACCTGAATTAAGGTCTGTTTTAATGTTAGGCAATCTCCTTACTGCTTTTCACCATCTGGGCACCATCTCAGGGTATGAACCGTGATGCAAAGTAGGGCTTTGTATCTCTATTTTTTATTTTGCCCAAGTGCATCAGGAAAGCTGACTCAGAAACTGGCAAATAGCTCGCACTTGTAAGGCTCTTGCTGTGCTTACCCTGGCACAGGGAGTGTAAGTGAGAAAGACCCTTGGTACCCTCCTCTGCCTTAAGAAAGCCCCTGCAACCACTGTCATAGGTTGAAAGATTTATCTGGGGGTGTGTATTCTATTTACCATCTGTTAGAGGTGGGGCAGTTCTCTTCTGTTCATTGGGCAGTTTTCTTTATCTCTTCCACAAACCAATCCTCCCTCTGGGAAATATCTTCTGTTCACAGCCAGTGAGTGTCCCTGCAGGGCTGATCAAATTCCATCATCCCACTGGGAGATGCTCTGCCCAGGGGAGGAGCCAAGCATTCCTACCTGGATACAATCTGAGCCTGGAACAGCACAGCAGCCTTTGCCCACTGCATTCCCAGAGGAGCAGCTTTCTCCTGCCCTGCATTCCCAGAGGAAGAGCAGGCCCATCTCCAGCAGCCCTGGAGCTTCAGAGGAAAACTCCCCCCTTGTGCAGGATCCCTGCTCCAGCAGAAGCACAGCTGGCACTTCAGGAGGGCTGAGCCACCATGGAATGGGGCTGCGCCACCACCCTGACCCACAGGGGGTCAGCTCCTGTTCTGACACTGTCAGTGGTTTGTTTTCTTTCTTTCTTTTTCTTTTTTTATTCGTATTTTTAATTGCATTTGTATTTTTAATTTTCATAGTAAAGAACTGTGATTCCTGCTCCCATATCTTTGCCTGAGAGCCCCTTAATTTCAAAATTATAGTAATTTGTAGGGAGGGGGGTTTACATTTTCCATTTCAGAGGAGTCTCCTGCCTTCCTTAACAGACTTAACCTTAACGGGTTGTCTTTTCAAACCAAGGCAACCACCAAATGTGTTCCTTGTTGTATTACCCAGACCTGGTCCCTGGGCCACCAAGGACTGTAGGAAGCACTGCCCCTGGTATGGAGGAGTTGCCATGAAGGATTTCCATGGGCACCTGAGTGATTTTTTTTGCAGAGTGGCAGGGCACAAGACAGATGAGGCTGAGCACATGTTCTCTGTCCAGAGACCTGACAAGCCTCTGCATCCTGGAGGAGACAAGACAAGGAGCATGCTGTGGCCTCACACGTGTCAAAGCAAGAGACATCAATCTCTCTGCCTCTGCACGATCAGAAAGGGACGGGCCCCAAACCAGAGCAAACAGCAACCTGTGACTCATTCCCTCCACAGTAGGACTGGAAACCATGCAGGGTGTTTGCAGGACACTGAAAAACTCACTTGTCAGAGGAGGCTGAGATCTGGGCTGTAATACCAAAAATGTCTGAGCTTCGTCACGGGGAGCAAACGTGGCAAGAGCAGACACAGAAATGGCTTCTCTGACCTTTCTAATCAAATGGGTCAATTAAGTGCTGTACAACAGGCTAGAGGGTTCCTCAGCAGAGCTGTAATCATGATTCCATTTCTGAATACCTTTATTCCCAGCAAATGGAAGGACTGCACAGTGCTGTCAACAGCACTCAGGCTTGTCTGGAACATGAAATGTGGAGCTTCAAGGAAAAGTTTGTTTTAAATAACATTTTCCATGTAAAATTTTGCTCTGGGTTGTTCATTAGTAATATTTATATAAAGGACATCACCATGGTATTTAGGAATTAAACATTAAAAGGACAGACTCCAAGCCTCTCAAAAACAATTAGAGTAAAAGCAGGGTAAATGAAAGAAAAAATCTGGTAGGTGATGTCAGGGTAATTGTTCCTGCTTTGAATCACTACTGGTGAGAGGAGAACAAAGCCTGAAGTGAAATGGTCAGAACAAAAACAAAACAAAAGGAGTGAAAACTGGAAACAGTAAAGGAATTAAAAGGAATTGTGTGGAGCTTCACTCCATCTTCTTCAGGCCCTGCTGAGATGTAGAAGACCTAAAGCCCTAGAAAACAGAAACAGAAGGTCAGGTTTAGATGTCATTCAGGTTTGCACATATTTGAGATGTTGACCAGATCAGTGGTGATCTTGAAACAAAAGGAATGGTTGTCATTAGGTTTGAATGAAGGTTTGGGTACCTCCATCAACTTCAGCACCACAGCACTGGTAGGCAAATGCAAAATGCAGCTTAGGAAGTCATGGATGAATAGATTTATTCTGACAAAAATACTGTTTTATTCCCATGTTTCAAAATAATTCATTGACAATGCTTCCTCTGGAAGTATATGTTCCCAGATGGAGCCTTGTAATGCTCTCATGGCACTGAAAGAATGAGAAAGATTTCTTTTATTTCATGTCTTCTTGCTTGAAACAAAAACTGAATTTATAGTCAGTGCCTGCTTCTGCCTGTAGAGGAGCAACCACAATAGAAAGAAGAAATCTTCAAAGTCTTGGAGGGTTGTGGAAGATGGAATAACTTGCACTGTCAGCCACAAAAAACCAGGGACAGCTTCCGGGTAGGAAATCCTCTAAGGAAAAAAGCTAAGTGACAGAAACCCCATATACTCTTGGGTTGTTGCTTTTTTTTTCTGAGCAGCTAGAACAGGCTGGTTTTTGTATTGCATGAGAGGGACCAGAGAGGCAACCCACACCCTAATTGCTGGAGATATTTTGGCTTTGCCTCTTGTCTCAACTATGGCAAGGAAGCCTTGGCAAAGTTATGAGTAGTATAAAGCATCAAGGACACAAGGAAATAGAGGAAAAGAAACTTTAATGTCTTCTGAATGTATTGCTTCATACCTTTGATGGCATCTTGGTGCAGTATTTTCCAGAGTTCTCAAAAGTTATCTATTTTATAGCCCTGATTTCAAGGTATTACCTACTCTACTGATAGCAATACCAGACAACCTCTGAGTTACTCCTTCACAGCGTTGTGACACTTATCTAGTCACAGGTGAGGACTGAATCTGCTCAGTACCTCCCAGTCATTTTCTAAGAACTAAATCTTAATTATTAATCATTCCTGAGATTGTCAAGACATGCATCTATGGATATATGGGAAAACAGAAGGGAGGGACTCTCACTAATTTCCACTCCTGCAAAATTGTAATTTTAAGATTCGTTAGCCCTATAATCTTTTATGCTAAGTATTGCAGCAAGCAAGATGAGTTGCTGGAAAGGAGTTGTTGTTAGACACATACAAAGCCAGAGGTAAAATGTTGAAGAGTTTCTAGGTTTCTCTTGCTGTTGTGGCATAACTTTGATCTCATCTCTTATGCTACGTTTAACCCTGTTCTCACCTGTTCATCCTCTTACAGTGCCTATGGCTCCATTGCCCCAGATCTGAAATATCACTGTACTAAAGTCATCAGTCTACCACTCCCCATGCTCCCCACCATACCCTCTCCCAAAACTCTCAGTGAGGAAATGGCTTTCTGGGATTGTGTGAATATGAAAACTCACCTTCACCATGCAGAACATCCCCCTTTCCCCACAAGCCACAGTCTTTGCTCTTCACAAAGGGGAAGGTGAGGCGGAAATGTCTTCTTTAATAAAAAGGTGTTGTTACACTTTATCTTTGGTAATCAGAGTGAGAGGATATGAAAATAAGAATATTCTTTTGGGGAAAGTTTAGTGGCAGACTAGGTTACATGTCCAGGGAGCAGTGCAGTTCTCAGGGACAGAAATCTTCCAAAACACCTCATAAGAAAAAATAATGCCGTGTACAGTTACATATACAATTCATTTGCATCTGAATGTCCAGCATTATCCTGGCATTGTCTTATCTACATACAGCTGCACATGAAAGCCCATTACAGTTATGTCAAAACAAAGCAGCCCATTACAGTTCCCTCCGAACCCAGACCACGTGCCACCCGCCTCTCTCTGCCACCCCTTGCTTGTCTAAAAGCAACAAGCCTCTTTCCCAGACAGCTCCTATTGATCAGCCCCTGTTGGCAATGCAAATTCCTTCCATGTGCAGTCAGGCATAGCCATCAGCCTGGAGCACAAAGAGGTGGGGCTGCTCTCTGCCTTGCACAACTGGAGAATTTCCTGCTGTTTTCCCAGTCGTCCCAGGCCAGGTCTATCTGCTGCACATCAATCCAGGACATCCCATTCACTCCATGAGCTGCTGCCACAGGGCTCTCTGCAGGCAGCTTCCCAGGCAGGGCCTGGATAACTTCTAGCTTTGTTTTCCTCCATGTAAAAAGACATTTTTTGTTATAAAAGCAGCTCTCAATGTGCATAGAACATAATAGGAAGACTCTCAAATCATGGGGAATATCCCCGACCAGGGACATTTATTGTTATAGTTGGGGTTTTTTGTTTTGGTTTTGGATCTCCTGAGCATCAGTGTCAAAGCTCACCACACTCGATCCTTTCTGTTCTTTCACAAAAGAACAGAAAGTACAGCAAGCACTGACCATAAAACATGAAATAAATGAACAGTGGATAAAAGGCAGACACTCCAAATATGAATAAATTATGGATAATTTCACACTGTTTCAAAAGAATTTTTTTCCCCCTAAATTTGGCTCTCATTGATGTAGATGGAAAAAATCCTTTGGGCTTCAAAGGGGATAATGTCAGGTCACTGCTGAGCACTTCAGAAATACTGTTACAAGAGTATTGTAACCTATTGCAAGGTTACAATTATTACCTATTGCAAGGGACAGGATTTGGACCCAGATCAACAAAGGTTGAAACTAAAGTCTTAATTGTAGGGTAAAACATACCTTTAAAATCCTTATCAGTTTGATGGTTAAAATAATTTCTCAACTGAGACATCGGATATGCACCTGGGGTGGGTTTTTTCCTTTTTATTTTTTGCTTTTTTCCTTTTTAGATAGCTAGATAGGTACAAACCAACAAGTTAGGAGACACTATACTACCATACTACTATATAAAGCTATAGCATATGCTATTTTCTGAAGGTATTTCCAAAGGCAAGAAACATTGTCCAGACAGCTTCAGATTAAGGGAAAATAATTTTTTTTCCTTCTCTATACAGATTGAAACACTTCTGCAAATGGTCAGGTTTTGCAGTACTGTTGAACACCACCAGTGCTCTGCTGAGCAAGGTTAAAGGTTCTGCTCTAGAGGATTTGTGGTACTGAAGTGGTTGAATCATTTATCACTCCTGAGTAAACATGAAGTTCAAATTTATGTCTAGCAGACATGTGGCCATTAAACTCACTCCACACTTTGCTGGCAGCTGCCAGAAGAGCTCTTTGCATCTGATTGCAGTGAGGAGCTGAAAATCCCTCTGCTTTAGTGGCAGACAGTTCTTCTCTTTCCCTCTCTCTCTAGACACTGCCCACGGTTCCACTGGCTGCAGCTCCTTCTTTTGGGGATTTGCACCCCAAATCCCACACACTGCCAATCCTCAGGATTTGCCCTGGAGTTCCCCCACAAGGATAAGAGGCCAGCTGTGGCTTCTCACTCACTAGCCAGGATCTGCCTTTTGCCTTCTCTGACTGTAGCAAGAGCCATGGATGCTTCCCAAAATTTTGATGCAAATCATTCCAGCTAAAAATGTCTCATTTCTGTAGCAATCCAGGTTACAGAGCAAAGTTACTGCTCATAAGGCATAAAAATGCAGAAAACAAAAGACTTCCATGGGGGCAAAACTGATCTTTTTGAGATCTCGCTGAACTCGACACAAAACTGTCACATGGGCAGAAATACAAGACTTAGGTGTCATTTTGTGTTTGTTTTAGAAGGGAAATGAGAGCAGCCAACTCTTCTGAACGATGTTAAACTGTTCCTACAGAGAGTCAGGTCTCCAGCAAACTGGACAGATGTTGTATGGGCAGTGAAAAGACACTATCTTTTGTCATGTTGAAAGACTCCAGCTGAAGGGCCTTTTGTACCTCATGAAAGAAAGGCCTCCTTATGCAGAAGATGTGCTGAAAATGGGGAAAATAGGCAAGGAAAAAAAAACCTGAAAAGAAATCCTGCATTGCATTTTGCATCTGAGTAGTGGAAACACAGGTCTAATGTACTGCTGAGGATACAACCTGCAAAAGAAGGAAAATTTGGACCACTGCTTGCTTGCAGTTCAGAGCCATAACCAAGGACTGTTGCCCACTTCTGTCTTTGTGATGGCTCTGTTCCCCTCTTGTGAGCTCTGCACCAGACAAATATAGGGGGAATTTTAGCTGCATTTCATCTTGAGAATTCACAATTTAATTTCTAATGATTGCAAAACTTACTGTTGTTTGAGGCCTGTCTGGGGAAGTCACCAGTTGTGAAGTGGACAAACTATGGCAAGGCATAAATTCTCAGAAATTTTTATATTCCTCGTCATTAGTCAAGATTTACATGATCCCTCTAAAGTGATCCACAGAGATTCAATGATTTTGAGAGAACCAAGCATCTGCTCTGACCTCCCGTGCACTTTCACACCACTGGCCCTTGCCCAATAATGACTTTGACACTGACATATCTCCCCAGAGGCTGCCCAGGCCTGGGGACAGGCAGGGACAAGCAATCCTTTACTTCCCCTGCAGACTTTGGCCAGTGATAATTGCTGAATCCCTGTGGCAGTGTGAAAAGAGCAGAAAATAATAAGGATGGCAGGATCTGTGACACAGACACCTGCTGAGGACACTCAGCTTCATCTGGGCTGATCTTTCCATGCAACCTAGAGGATGTCCCCTGCACTGTGGTAACAGCTGGGCAATTTTCCTCCTCCCTTCATCTCTGAGATGCTGTTGCTTTCACAGGAGTGTTTGCCTAATTGTTGGTACCTATGGGACTCCAGTCTGGCTTTGTTTTTGTCACTGTCATTGCCATAGCCCACCGCTTGCAACTCTGAGTGCACTTGTAAAGAAGTTCTTAATACTCTGCACACACAGAAGTTTCAAACAATTTTTTTCCTTTTATGCACATATCTCTATATAAAGAGGTGAGCCTTACCCACTGTGTGTTTAGTCACCCTACCTAACCTGAGGCATTTAACTAAGGAACCAAATTCAGATTACAGTCTCCCTGCTGTTGGTGCATGTTATGTAGAACTCCTCATGACAAGTGGGTTGGAACCAGATGATCTTTAAGGTTCCTTCTAGCCCAAATCATTCTATGAATATAAATGCACACCTCTAGGAGAGCCTGTGGGTCCCCAGTGGGATGGATTTTCTTTAAACTGTCCTTTAAATATCTTTGGTGTCAGAACTGCACTCTCTGAATTAGGGATCTTTATCTTTCAAAGACCATCAAACCAGAAGAAGGTCCTGGCCAACTTCTAGAAAGTTACCTCCAGGTTCTTGACTTTTCTATAATAACTCCCATGTAATTATTTGACATTAAAGACACTGGGGAGGAATGGAGGCGGGCAGAGGAAGAGTCCCAGGGGTCACCAGTGAGAGCCCTAGGGCTGTGGTTTGTCACCTGGAGCAGGCACATGAGGGATTCTCCCGCTGGAGCGGGGCTGTGCAGTTCCCCCTGGCACCTCCGAGTGTCAGCTCAGCTCTGGGAAAGGTCTTGCTGCAGGCACTGAAAATCCTGGGCCCTCCAGCGTTTTCCCTTCTGTCCTGGTTTAGGGCAAATCTCGGAGAAAACCTCCAAAGGTGGCCCCTCCAGAAAGCAAATCCACACGGCTCCCCCTGTGCTAACCAGTTCGGGAAGGATTCCTCGGAGAGAAGTGGAAAGAACCTGTTTATTTAACAGGCAAAACACCCCCAGCACACAAAATGAACAGTACTGGATGATAACACTTTTTCACCTCTCTGAGAGGATGACAAATTCAGAAAGTCTCTCCTGGGAGTGGTCGCTCTGTTGTCGGTCCCTCGGGCTCTGGGGATGACTGCTGCAGCCACAAGGTGCAAACTCTCGGTGTTTCCCAGCTCCCAGTCTGGAGCATGTTTAAGTGGTTCCAAAAAACGGAAAGGAAAAACAGTCCAGGGAAAAATTCGGACTGCTTAGCTAAACTAATTAACAAGCAGAAGCAAAAAGCAAGAGCAAAGCAGGATCAAAGCAGAAGCAAGAGCAAGAGCAAAGCAAGAAGCCAAGCAAAAAGCAAAAGCCGCACTATGTACTGCCCCGTCTCTGTGTCCCACCAGCCGTGGGGGAGCAGGCTGATAACAAACCAAAACAAAACTTCACTCTTCAGAGCCAATCTTGAAGGCACAGAACATAATATACATCCAGCATAAACAGAACACACGACTGGGGATACAAGCATCACAACGTCACCCTAGGACACCTTCTTTGTGCAGTTCTCCCTTCTTTGTGCAGTTCATCTAGGTACGAGATGGAGGAATTCAGAGTGGTCCACCCGGTTGTTGTGTGCCTGCTGCTCCCAAAGCCAGCTCTGGAACAGCCGCAGCCTTTGGTGTATTTCTGGTTCTTCTCCAAATTACAGCCATGCAAATATTCAGCTCCTAGGCATGGGAGGCAAAAGCTGAGGGATGTCTGACACAGATTCACCTTTGATGTGAAAATCGTGAAGGTCTAAAGGGCTTTTAGTGTCTAAGCTGTTGATAGTTGAGTGATCAGCTTGCCAGCTCAGTTTTACAAAAGCTGTCTTCTGATAAAAGTCCCCTGCTAACTTTTAACAACTTCAGTGGTGGAATATTAAGGATGAACATAAACTGAGACAGCTGGGAAAGAGCAGGGACCCGTAATGGCAGGGCAAAGTCATTCTGACATTACTGCCTGTTACTCTGGGAGGATGCTACAGCCAGAATGGGAGCAGGGAGAGAAGCTGGAACTCAAAAAAAAGAGGTGCCTCCTGTATCTACATGATCTCAGGATCTTACAGATGCACTGAAACCTGTGCTGTGTGAGGGCAGGATGGATCAGCTGTTACTCCTGCAATTTCCACTGCTTAACACCAAATAAATCCAAGACAAAACAATCCATATAATAGGTGTTGTGGACTCCCCTACCTGGAGACTTTTGTGTCCACAAGAGGAGGATAATAACTTTGTTTCATTCCCTTTATTTTATGCCGTAGTGAATTGCAGAAGCTAAAGTTTCGGCCTTCAGGTTTAAAATCAGACAGGTACAGGGTTATGCTGGCATGCTGGGCATTTTTAGGAGAACTTAGCCTAAGTATTATTTTGTGTTTTGCTTTTTCATTTTGTGTTTAGCTAAGTTAAAATCAAGAGGATTCAAGAGCAGCTATTTCCTTCCCCAATGGCAAGGACTGAGGATTCAAATTATGCATGATTTTAACAGTCCTTCTATATTCTTTGCTAAAAAAATCCAGGACCTTTAATTTGTATTTAAATAGGAGTTGTGCAGCCTAAATATTTCTTTTAAAAACCAAAAAAATAACAATAATAAAATAATAATATTAAATTCAACACACACACCACCCCCCCACCAATACCAACCATTAATGTTATTCCAAGCTGGTTTTTTCTGAGCTAGATATTTTTATTGGCAGAGAGGAATAAAAAAGTTCATTGCATCTTCATCACTCTGCACATTAAAAAAGAGAATTCCTGAGATTGATGTAAATTCTTATTCTTCTTCATCTATGAACAGTGCATGAGAGAGGGGACAACATCAGGGATCAAGTGGACCAGAGGATTGTGGGGAAAGTTGTAACAGGATTCACTGTCTGGGGGATTAGACAGGAAAACTTGAAGAAGACTCCCATCTCTAAAAGTTCAAATATCTGCCCATGGGAATAACCCAAGCCTAATTTCCTTAAACTTTCAGCTGTCCACATGCTGTGAGACGTGTTTTGGCCAAGGCCATGCTAATCTTGAGTCAAAGCACACTCTGTTGACTGTACAGAGAATTTGATGCACTCAATGTGGACAACATGAACTCCATTAATCCCTTCTGTTGTTAATTCAGTGATATGACATGAAAAACGTAAAAAAACCCCAAGATAAAACAAAATTAATCAAACTCTAAACCATATTTCATATTAGAAAAACATATTTAAGCCTAATTTCTGGTAGAATAAATCTGACTCCACTTACTTTGTGTCTCAATAATTTACCCAAGCTGAAGACACAAATCTTTATTTTAAGTAACAGAACACTTGAAAATCTGGAGAATATTGATGTGATTTTAACACACAATCTTTTAAGGCACCTTCATTAATATTTTCTAAAAGCCAAGCTTCTCAATTTTCATCGATTTGGATGGGGTGTTTTTTTTGGTTTTTTTTTTGAAAGCTAACTTTTCTGCCTGGTTCAAACATCACCAAAAGTTTCTCTGTGGCCACTTCACTTGCACTGTCTCTCACTCTGAAATTTGGTGAAACACTTAAATCTTGTTTGCAAGCTTCTCGTGTGTGCCCAGGAACCGCCCAAAACCCAAGGATTTTGCTCATTCCTTTCAGCTTTTCTGCCACAGGATGGCACCAAAGCCCAAGGAAAAGTCTTGGCCTGTAAGGTGGGGTTGGGCGAGAAGAGCATCACTTCAGGATGAGGGAACCCTGCCCCCATGAACAGCCACCTACAGGCTCCTTCCAGCACCGCAGGGCACTGGGGAGCAATCAGAATATCTCAGCTTCAGGTCCATGGCACAGCAACCCAGATGGCCTCTGACAGCTTTTCTCCGGGACTCAGCTTGTGCTAAGTCATTGTTAATTTAATTCACAAAGTTTCTCTTCAAATTAGGCAAGGGATTTCTGACCTGTCCAAAAAACCTTCCAAATTTCCTCATAGTTCTCTGTGTGAAGGACTGGGTTTCATTTCTCAGCTGTCACCTATGCAGACGTGAAACACAAGGGCAGTTTAGTCCAGAAATTGGATAACAAATTGGACCTGTGGTATCATTTCTGAACCATGGGGTGGCCCAGGTAGCTGGAGATGCTCTCAAATGGTTTGTGCCTATGACATTTTTTGGGGAGGTAAAAAAGGAACAACTCCACTTCTGAGCATCATGTGGTACAAATGTCACCACTGGGCTCTAAATCACAGTTTAATTAAATAAGAAGCACAGGTACAAAGACAAGCTGCAAGTGGGCCTGGGTCATCATGTCGCCCCAATGATGGCACCAGACTTTTGAAAAGCCAGATAAATCAGCATTTCTGTTGCTTGTGCTTCAGCTCCTTATGCCTGCAAGCACCCCTCCATGGGCCATGGGTGGTTCCAGGTGTCTCTTGAAGTCATCTTTGCCTGCAGTGGCACTGTGACACACCTACAGCTCTTCCCATAAGCAAGGGGGAAGGGACAGCAAGGTCTGAGGTGCAGAGGTGTTTCCTTCCTGCCCACTCCCTGGGCAGATACCTGCTGTCCCATACATGGGGCTTGTGGCAGGAGCCTCAGATCTTAGATTTTATAAACATTTTAAAGAGCAACATACCTAAGAAATTTGTTCTTTCCCTGTGGCTGAAATGACCAGAGCAGGCTCTCAGTTATCCCATTGTACCTGGAAAACTCCCAGACAAAGCAAGTTGGCACCAGTGCTAAAGAAGACCCAGAACCAAGAAAAGAGGCAAACATGTTAGAGTTGATGCCATTTCTGGGACCTCTCTGTCTTCCTCTTTTATATCTTCATCACCCCAATGGGATAATTCATATTTTTGTTTGCTATAACAAAGGTACATGCATTTAATAATGCTTTTTCTGCACTGTTCTGCTTATAAAGCCCTTCCTTGTGAAGGCATTGCCAAGTATTGCAGAAACATCATGCAACGCTAGTCATGGGCACATGCTTAAACACACATATACAGAAATGTATATTCCAATGTATACATACACGTGCACGAATTCATATATGGAGATATAGATATAGATATATAGATTCATAAATGCAATGGTGAGTTTGTCTCTGGTGCATGCTGAGAAGGTGTGATGTTTTTCCACATTTCCTGGGAAGGGAACAGGAGCAGCAGCTGCGTCTGCCAAGTCTCAGCTCCCATGCAATTGTGACTGCCACAGGTTTGGGTCTCAGCAACTGCATCTCTGCTGCTGTTATTGTCATTTTACTTAAATTAAAATTTTACCAGAGTTCTTGAGCAAAGACGTGAGAGTTATTTCTAAAGTACACAGTTTAAAGAAAGTATCAGTTTGTCTTGGTTTTCACTTAGAAGGGAAAGTATATTAACAAACATAACACACAAATAATTTAAGTACACATAACTAGTTAAGAGTACAGAATAAAGCAGATTTCAGTTGTACCACAGTGACTTCAGAGTGAAAGCACTTCAGACTGAGAGGTCTGAGATCAACACCTACAGTGTCACCTTCAAACGGAAGGATCTCAGAGGAGCAGCCATGTAAAGAGGGCAAGGAAGGACCTACAGAGTGTAACATCTGAATTGTGTTTGTCAGTCCCCCTCTCCCATTTCTCCTGGGGAAAGTTTTCTGTAGCATTTTATTTTCAGGAAAGAAGGACAAGCTCCCACTCATTCAGGGTGCAGCAAGTTCACCACCTTATTGACACTTCTTCAGCACTGAAAGCCTTCTGCCTCCACCCACCAAGTTTCACAGGATCAGGGTTTTAGTCTCTACCACTTCCAAGTGCATCTAACAAAGACTTGGCCAGCTAAGCTGCTGCTCCCAGAGCTTAGCTCAGGCTGTTACAAAACTGGTGATGCTCAAGCTGTGGGACTTGGTGGCCTCAGGCTAAACCTTCAAATCCCAGGACTTGTCCTTCCTTGTGGGCAGTCTCCTGGGTGGGCAGCAGGGTGTGATTGAAACTGCAGCCCTCAAAATCCCCCGGCTTATCAATTCCAGTCTCCTGTAAAATCAAAAGATCAAAAATTCCTTCAAACTAGAGTGCAAAAGCTTTTGGCCAGTGACTAATAATAGCAAACCAATCCCCTTCAGCCCTCCCTGCTCATGAGGTATTTTAACAGGGAATCTGTGCCACAGCTGGACATCCCAGAGCTGATAACTGTGGCTGACTCTGGGGACCTGGATTCTAATCACAGAGGCTGAGCCTGCCTGTTTATAAGATCCCAACATGAACTCAGACCACTCAGCTCCTGCTTTCTGTGGTACAAAGGGGTGAAAAAACACTGCTTCTTAAACTTCTCAGGCCTTATCCTTGGGAATTTTCTCTTGCATTCCTGCATTCTTTACTCCCTGCCTTAAGGAATAAGTTGTTTACTGTAGTAAGTGCCACACAGTGGTTTTGTCCCTGGGAGTTGAGGTCCCTGCAGGGCTCTGCACTGTGCAGCCCAGGCTCTCCTCTGATGTTCTCTGAAGTCCTACAGAAGGAATCACATGTTTCCAAATAAACACAGCTGGGTGAGTGTTTGCAGGATGAAAGCCCAGCCTCATTTCCTACCTGCAGGAAAATGAAAGCCGGTGTAAGTCAATGCAGTCATCTTCTTTCTGAGAGCAGGATGTATGATTACACATAGAGAAACTGCCAGGGTCAGGATCTTAGGATATAAACCACCCACTATTTAATCCTAGGCAAACAATGGGCTCTCCCATGAACACCAAGGAGTGCTGCCTTGACAAGCACTCTCTGCATGTTTGCAATTCTGCATTAAGAGCCAAACATGATATGGTGGTGGCTTGGCATCTGGGGCTTGGGGAAGCTGGGGGATTGATGCTGGTCACTAAACACAGAAATCTGACATTCAGTATCCTAGGCTTACCCAGAGGGAATGTAGTGCCAGTGGTGGTGGTTTCAGGGGGATGTGAGTCCTGGATGTGTCCTGCTGGAGATCTCCATTGTCCTGCTGCACAAGAGATGGTTGTGTTTCAATCCAGGAGTAACAGCAGCTCTACAGGACTTGCTAGATAGGAAGAGTTTGGATTTTTATCTGTTTTGGATTCAGTTTGGATTTTTATCTGAGTACAAGAGAACAGTGATATGCCTGGTGAAAATGTAATGGCATCAGGCAGTGAAAGGCATCAGGAAAACAGTCATTAGTAGACATTTGTAACCACTGTAGAGAAGATGGTCTTAGTGCTGAAAAAGTGCTTTGGAAGGCAAGTGTCATCAGTATTACCCTTCCTTGAGAGTACCTCAAGACTCACTGTCCAATATTTCTGATTTTTAATACGGCCATTTGTAATCAAAAATACCTAAGCATCATCTTAAACAAGCAGGTTCAGTCTTCACCTGAGAGCTGCCAGAGGTTGATCTATAAGATCCTCTTGTAAGAGCAATACTAGTGAAATGTAATACATAACTAACACAAATTAAACATCTTGGACACAGATGGAAACTGTGAAATCTCTAAATCTCAAAGAAGTCTTTCAACTTGAATTTTTTTCCTAATCGATTATATGATTATTGGATAAATAAACTATGTGATTGTTCAGCACATAAACACCCTTTGTTAAATGTGTCCGTCAATAGACAATTCATATAAATGATACTAACTATCATCAAAGGAGTAATAACGCCTTTATTGATGAATAAATCTCTAAAAGACAGATCAAATGGAGGTCAACTAGCCATGCATGACATTAGCAGGAATTAGTCTAAAAACAGCCTTGCAGGCATGCTGGCTACTGCATCTGGGGTGGGAAACAACCTGGGCCATGCTCATGGAAGGACCTGCAAGGTCAAAAGCTCTACAAAGGCCATGCTGGTTATTCTCCACTACATAGCCTGGCAACATTACTTCTATTTTGTATTTCTCTGTGGTTTTCTGTGGATGTTTAAAAATATTTTTGACATGGAGTCTTTTAGCATGTCTGAAGAGCAGAAAGATGTGGGTGGCAAGCCACCAAGCTGTGCACACACCCGTGTGGGCTGAGCTCTCCAGCCAACACCTGTCCCTGGAAGGCTGCCTGGCTTCACCCAGCCTGGCAGGGCACGGGGTGGCACATGGGGGTGACCTGAACACAGTCACACCTGCAGTCTTTGAATGTGGCTGGAAAGTTCACAGGACCTCAGTCCTGACTTTTTCGACCCTCAACAAAATTCAGTGAGCTCCCAAAGTTCATGTAAGGGGTTAGATAGGAACATGAAATATCTCTTTAAAACCTGGGGGTCTGTTTAGACAGGAATGATCTCCACAGGGAAGGGCTTAGAAAAAAAACTCAACAGCAACAGGTGATATGAAGTAAATAAAAATAAGACTTTTTCACAGGGAAGCCAATGGTGGGACAGTAAGTGGGTTGAAAATAAATATTCATGACACACAGGTGTTCTGCTGTTGTTTTTGCATACATGACTCTCTTGATCTGTGTCCCAGAGGTGTTTTCCAGCTGCAGTATGATTTTTTTCAGATTTGTGGCAAAGTAGTCGGAGAGTTTATATCACTGGTGACACACCAACAAATGTTTCCCAGCACCTGCACCCATGACAGGACAGTGAAAAAGAAAAAGTGTTGACAGCAAGTGAAGGGAGTTCATCCTTCCTCTTTATTCAGCATTGCTGAAGCCACATCTGGGGCACCATGTCCAGTTCTGGGCTCCTCCTGCAAGAGAGACTTGGACAGGCTGGAGAGTCCTGTGAACATGTCCAAACATGATTAATGGCCTGGAGCATCTCTCCCCACAGCAGAGGAGCCTCTGGTATCCCAGTGCTCTGCTGCAAAGTGTTCAGACACCATGCCCCATTTCCAGCAAACTCCCCTCAGCCACTTGAGAGGCCAGTGGTGAGCTTTTGCCTCTGCCATGGAGATATATTACAGCCAATAATAAGCAATGAGCTCTTTTTTCCCACATAAGATGAAATCAATGCACATTAGAATAGTTAGGCTGGAATTACACAGCGTATTAATGACCCACTTGGTAACTACCAGTGATGAAAATTGGCAGGACAAATTATTTCTCTGTGCAGAGAGTGTTCCCAAATAGGACTTTGGGGTGTGTCTGTGAGAGGATCACCAACACCACCTGAGCAGTTTGTAGCCAGGACTGTGTTTCTGAGTCTTCAGGCTACTCCAGAATTGCCAGGGGCTTGGTAAGAGGAAAGCCCATCTTCAACTGTGCAAGCATCAGCTCTCATTGTATTTTTCTCCACTGGCTACAAATGGTTCCACTCTCCAGACCATAAATTGCTCTACATCACCCCAGACGCCAGGGCAGGCTTGCCATGGTTTTGCCTGCAGTGTTCAGATGCTCTCCAGTATTTTGCATGGACATTTTGGCTAGTCTCATGCTGCCTGGAACTTGCATTCATGGCTCTTCAGTCCTTTATGGCCCTAGATATGAACTGAGGGAAGCCACTGGTTTGATAGTGAGTGTGCAGGTCAGGCACAGCACACCCTGACCACTCCCCTGGCAGATACCACAGAGCAGTGGAAAATCAGAGAAATGATGACACAGGAACACAGGAACATAACATTGGAGACAGGCAAGGTGGAGCAAGACTTAATGATAAGAAATGAAAGTAAAACTCAGGGGGAAAAAACCAGAAAGGTCAGCTATTCTTGGAAAAAGTTTACTAGAGAATTGCTATCTGCTTCAGTAGTCTTCAGGCATGTAATGCCAGAGTGTGTTGCACACTGGCTTTGCCTGCTTTGTTCCAGAATATGTAAAGTGACCCAGAAATGGCCAATCTGCAAAATGAAAAGCTTGTACTTTGGCTTTTCTCTGCAGTTTTAGTTGAGTGAAGGCAGGCAGTTTCAAAGGAGTATCACAACATGACATTCACAAATCGCACTGAAATTTAAGTACTCAGATTCTTTATAAAACCAACCTTGAAGGACCAGAGTGATCAGAAGAGGCAGTTTAATAGATCTGGAGACTTGTGTTCTGAAGTTATGTACAAACTAAACATAGCAGACAATGTTATTCCTACTTTTTTTAGCCTTTTCATTTCAGGAGCAGGATCACACAGTTGTGTGAGTGTAGGTTTTAACAACAACACTGTGCTGGCCTGCTGTAGGGTCAAAGCTACAGATGTCTCTGTTAATCATCTCTGCAGCCACCCTGAACATTTCTGGGTGATTCTTTGCAGGATTTTGCAGTTATGTTGGGTTTGTGCAACCCCACATGTCCTCATCACAGAGCTGTAACATTGGTCAGGCAATTCTCGCTGTGGTGCCACAGAATTTCTTGCTAACAGTGCCTGCCTCTGTTTTCCTTGCCTATAATTATGTCATTAATGAAAGCCAGCCTTCCAGTGCTCTGACACTTCCTTGCACCACTCAATGAGAAGGGCCAAAGTAAATTTAAGGGCTGGACTCTTTTTAAACTAGGTAAAACAACATTTGCCAGAGCCAGCAGTCCTGGAGCAATCATTCCAGCTGTGCTTCTACATTCTCCCTCCTAAAAACAAGCACTGGGCTGGTAAAAGGAATGACCCAGCTTCTCTCCTACCAAGGTCTCTCCATATCAAGATTCACACAGTTTTACAGTGAAAAACTGAAGCACTGAGGGCTGGACTCATGCTTTTAAATCACCTGCCTTTAAACAGAAATCACGTGGGCACCTGCACCTCAGCTATTCCCAGGCTTGCCTTGCAGCCTGAGAGGCATTTCTGCAGTTCTGAGCTGCTTTAGTTATTTATTCTCAGATCTTCAGCAACATGTTGCTCTTATTATGAATTGTAATAAGCCATTTAATATTACTGTTAATAATGCTAGGTATTGTCAGGATCTAGAGAAGAAAAATGGAATGGAATGGAATGGAATGGAATGGAATGGAATGGAATAGAATAGAATAGAATAGAATAGAATAGAATAGAATAGAATAGAATAGAATAGAATAGAATAGAATAGAAGTCTCTGAAAAGCATCTATCACTTTAGTATCTCACATGAACAGCTGAATAAGGAGTTTTATGGAAAATAGAACCCTCACATTTTGGAATCTGATCCAGAGTGAAATCCAGATCTTGATAACCTGAGATTCTGCATTTCTCTAGAAATTCAACAGTAGTTACATATTCGGATTTGGGAATCAGTTCAGATATCAGCTTTTATGATGGTACTTACCCTAAAGCAAGCAATAATGACTTTATGGTAATTATCCTCCTGCCATCTGGTAAACAACACAATGCTACAGCATGTGATACCATGTTTTTGCTGATCCTGACTGATCCCTCTTTGAGGCACTGTTAACATAGACAACATTTTGTTTTCCCATAGGAGCTGCTTGGAGGACAATTAGTTGAATCCACTACTCTAATCATGTGGATTTGTTTTGGAGCAAGACAATCTCATAATACAAAATGCCTATTTCAGTTTGAACAAGCAGATTTATTAAAGCTTTTACGTGCACACTGTGTAGCTACCATACACAAAATTAAAATCCATCTGGAGTCAAGAGAATATACAAGCAAACTAAATACTACAAGGGCAATAATATTACTAGCTCTCACATCAAGCTTGCAGTCAGTGTAATATTTTATTGTTATTCATAAGAAAATAAAGTAATACTAATACTTTCTGCTCATGGCCAGGTCCTGACACACTTACACAGCAAAGGCCATCTTTTTTAACAACTTCTGTGCCTGCTTTGCTTTCCATGCTGGGAAATTTTAAGGCTGTGAAAGGCTCTGTTGATAGTACACTTGAGGCACAGGCTGGGACTGGCACAACCTCAGAGCTAGGAGCCTGATTCCCTGCTAGGCTGGGACCCTCAGCACCTCCAGTACTGCCCAAGGTCATTTCTTGACTTACTGCAACCACAACTCCCCTTTGCCCTTCACAAATACTCCTCTCAGAACCTGTTATCCTGAGCCAGGATATAAAATGGTTCATGCAATTTTACTCCAGGATGACTTTATTCAGCCTGATTAATTACAAGGTATAGTATCTAATCCCCAAATTTAGCATGGTGGTTCTGTTCTAATTATATTCTCTGATAGCTTAATTTTCTCTGTATATCCCAGCTAAAAATAGCTCATACACACTTTTGCATTACCCTCAGGCCAAGAGGGAAACCCAGCATTTAACACTAGATCCCACAGACAACCAGAATTTATTCAGCCTTAAGGCTCCTGGGGCTTCCTTGGGAATCCATTCCACCAAGCAAGACACTACCCAGGCAATGCTGGGGCAGATTTCTCCAATCCTCATGCTGCACACAGGAAAGTTAGTGCTGGGAAGGGTTTTGGACATCCACAAAGAGTGAACACATTGATGTTGCTATTCCCTTCTGGACACGATGAAATGATGCGGTCAGTCTAAGAAGCTAGTCCAAAACCACAGAAAGAATCCGTGTCAGGATTAGAAATAAAACTTTCTGGTACCTGGTTAATATCTTTACCTCCTAAATGAGAAAACTGAGGCAGGGCTCAGATAAAGTCACTAGTAGCTGTATTTTCACACATTTTCTGCCCTACTCTGCATTGATGTACCTTGACATAGGATTCATCCCTACAAAAGTTTCTCCTCCAAATAACCAGTATAACAGAATAGGGGACAGCCTTAGATACAGCTGCAGGAAAGGATTTCAATGTACCTTTAGATCTTCTGTAGCTTCTGGATAATCCCATGAGAATATAGCCACAGTTGTGTGGAAGGGTTGAATTTTGGGGTGATAGGGCCATGCCCAGAGTGGTTCAGCTGCTGTGAGGGTGGTGAAGAGTCAAAGACCCACTGGGTGACTTTGGTGGGAGATTAGATCTGAAAGCAAAGCCAGAGTGGTTACAAAGAGCAACACCATTTATTGATATTGCATTTGAGCTGTACAGCCATTACATTAACACAGTCCAGCAAGAAGGAAGTCAGTTCAGCCAGGCACATCTTTGAACTGCAGAATCATCAGGTCTGGGCTGTGCTGGGAAGGGGCTGTGCCACCGTGGGCTCTGCCTGGTGTGCTGCTTGCCCTTGCTGTGTCACTGCTCTTTTCACCTACTTCCCCTTGGGGCCTGGGTGAAACATTCTCTGGGACAGCTCTGAAAAGGCGAGTGATAGCTGCTGGAGAGAACTGAAAACACAGCAGCTCCTGAAGTTAAACAAGATTTACTTGGGGACACTGTCCTAACACAGCCATTGGTTGTTTGGTCATTTTGAGAATTTATAAATTTTCTTTGCAGCATATTCAGTAACAGTGCAGCCCTGATCTACTGTGTGTCCATCATGCTAAGCATTTTCTAGAAGTCAGGGATTAAATCTGTTTGGACACCTGCCCCTGAATTCTGCTAAGGACCAAGTTACATTTAATTTGTAAACATGTTCATTTGAGTTCCTTATTATCATTTTAATACTGTCTTGAAGGAAGGATATGTGGAGAAGGAAAAGAAGGAGTAGAAAGTCAATGCAGTATCTTCATTTCCCTAATATACCATGCACTTCTCCATTTGTTGTCATTTACTTAAATGTATAATATTGTTTTTATGGGGCTAACTGCTTTCTTTGGGTTCCTTTCTCTCTCATTAGGCCAATTTTCTGTTCCCATCCTATTTGTGATAATAAAAGGAGTTATAAAAACAACATTAGAACCAACTCTAGTGCTGCCTGTCAGATGCTTTCCACAGTAAAGCTGCTGCATCTGCATTTCATTTTATATGTCATATTTATTTCCCTCTGCATTATACACAGGGTTGATGTTTGTATTCTGCTCTGATGCAAACGACAATGTGTGATTTAGAAAGAGCAGAATTAGGAAACCAATTTAAACCAAAACAAAATAGTTGGCTGAAGAAAAAAGAGGGAAAAAAAAGAGTGTTAAGACTAAAATGTTCTGTAGTAACAGTTTTGAATTTTACAGGGTCTCCAAAAATATTTTGGATGCTCAGATCTTAGACTGCACCCACACCACAACCCAATACAGCAGGAAGTTTGGACTGTGCTTCATAAAAGCTTGATAAAATATCATGAATTTAGCAAACCTTGCTGTATTTCTTTAGCACTGAATTCAAAAACAATGTTGAATTTTGGGTTCAAAACATAGGAAGCTGGTATAAAAAATATTTATTTCATTTCAAGATTTAGCCTGTTCCTACACCAAATTACGATAGCTTTTGCTTATGTCAGAAGCAAAAATGCATTTTAAAATACTACACATATTTTTGTCTTCAAAAATTTTGCTGATATTTAATTATACAGATACGTATAAATATAGATATAGGTATAGAAAGTATCTTCATTTAAAACATTTGTTTTCAAAATACACAATTAAAAATATAGATTTAATATTTTATTAATCCCAAAGACTTTTCATCAGTTTCACAAAGCACATATTGCCTTTCATATTAATGAGAAAATTCTTACAGATGCTTCCATGCGTTAAATATTTTCTTGATTCACAATTTTATTTGTGAGGATTCCCCTTGCAGACGGAGGCTGAAATTCTCTCTCTCCCAAAATCAAAAGGAATCCTCCCATTGACCTCCAGAGAGTCAGCCTTTTAGGCACTGACAAACACGTTCTCAGCTAGAAAGTACAAGCTGTGAGGATAAAAAAGAGGCTATGAGTGGAAGGATTCCTGCATGTGTCTGTAGAATGAGAGCCAAATCCTCAGCTGGTGCCTAGTGTTCACTTCTACCTCTCCTGCAGATTTCCCTTCCCAAGGCTGGTATTGTAACATCACATTCAGCACCCCATCCCAAACCCACTGACCCACGATTCAAAGTGTTCAAATTACAGCATCCCACTATTTCCCCCACCTTTTCAAACACCAGATTTTACACAAAGCATCAGCTGACATAGGAAATGTGTTCTTATTTGGACAACCTTGTTCTCTGAGCCTGCCAACTGCTCCGAGCTAAACAATCAATGCTGTCCTTCTCAACTTTTTCCTTTCCAATTAATTAATTTAAATTGACCATTAAGTCAGCAGAGTTTTTGATTGATATTTTCATTAACAACCCTCTCATGCAGACCTGTCCAACACCTAAGAAATGTATGATAATGTCCAATCTGCATGAAGGGGTCTGAGCATCTCCCTTCACCTCTCAGTGCTGGTGAGTTATTACTCGAATTGTGCTTGCTGTTTCATTGAGTGTAATTTGAATACAGATTAGCTGCCCCAGTGTTCCAGAGCTTTGGCATTATCATTACTGGGGACAGTAATTTGACTGATGAACACACAGGTTATCACAAGGTCATCACCTTCACAGTATTGGAATGGTCCATCGTCCCAATTTTGGAGGGAAGGAGGCTAAACCTTTCAATAGCAAAATTAAGTCCTGTAAATTAACTTGTCCGATAACTTATTGAATAAATCCTTTACTAATTAAAGAACCAATAGGACCCTTTGTTCTCAGATCTTCAAAGGCTTTATTAAAATCAATGAAGTAATATCAATTTAACAGTATTTTTTTTTGTAACAGGAATTAAGATCCTTCATCCAATTAGACTCAAATGTTCTGTATATGTGAAATGATTTTAAATGTTAGATGGCAAAAGGAAAGATACTGAGTTTATTATGTGAAAGCAATTATGTGCCAGCCACACCTCTCAAAAGGCGTGCTTTTGCTTCATTAGCACTGAGAAAGAGAAAATGCAACAGAAAATTTCCTTCGTACTCACAAACTTGTGTTTTGTGGGACAGGGGACAGTGCCACGCTGCAACAATATTGTGCTTACCCTGCTCTGGCATTTTATCCACTGTAAAAGAGCATTGAGAAATGCAACCATAATAAAGAAAATGCATACTCTGTACTAAAATACACAATATGAAGCATAACCAGCCATTTACAAACATCAGTGGGGCGGGCACCTCGATTTGCTCTCTGTCACTCTTTGGTGACACGTGGAATGAGCGTGGTGGCCTCAAACCAGTCTCAGCTGGTCTCCACCAAACCATCTGTTTGTGCACTTGGAATTATTTGATGACCAAGACATTAGGTATGTAATAAGTTATATTTTAGGGGAAAAGGTATGGAGGCATAAGGAAGTCATTGTAATGTCCAATTACATCAAGTCTGGTTCTTAGTAATGGCATCATTTTTATTTTTCCAAACATAACAATTCTCTTGGAATTTTTTTTTTTTTCCAAGTGTGCAGTTGCATTTAATGTATCTGGAAAAATTCAAGGAAAAAGATTTTATGAATTCTTAATAAAAATTTTGAAAATGTTTGTTTCATTGTTTTGAAGAAATGTGTTCTTTCGAAGATAAACTAAACCCTATGAAATTAAATTTTTGTGCATGCTAATAAAAATTAATAGAAAAAATTGCTGTCTATTGTTATCAATAGATGAAATTACATTCAAAAATTTGTGAAGAATCACAAATGTTTTAATTAAATATTTTAGAGTGATGACAATAGAAATATCCTTTTGACTGTGGTGGTACCCAGACATGAATATTTTAGTGAGAATAAGATGAAGTTTAAAATGTGAAAAACTAAACCACACCATTTCTGCCTGCTAAAACATATACATGAAAATTTCCTGTCTGAGCATTAATATGGTTCCAGCATGTTCAGTGAAAAAGGAAATCAACATTTTAAAATTACTTTTGGACCTAGAGGGTGAAATTTCGAGGTTAGTATCATAATTTTGGAATTTCTTTAATTGTAGAGAATATTTCTCTGTTTCAGTCATCCCAGAGAAACATTTTCAGATTGGGAACTCTCTTGGGAGGTAGAAGATGAGCAGGGCACTGGACCCAAATCCTGGAGGTGCCAGTGATGCTCTCAGCACCGAGTCCTTCTGGAAAAGTGTGTCATCTATCAGTCCTCAGGAGTTAAAATATAAAGATGAGGGATATGGAGAGAGAAGAAACACTTCTGTGCCCTTTGGAAATTGGCCTGGTGTTACCAGCAGAGATTTGAAAGTGAATTCCTGTTAAAAAGACTTTGCTGGGACTGCTTTGAAAATGCTGTCACTAAAGCAGAACGACTTGTTGGGGTGGGTTCAAAAAAGCTTCTCTACAACAGAATTCACTGATGTTTTTGTCACATCTCACTTTTAAAAATAGTCTAAATGTATCCAAATTAATCTTCCATACCACTTCATCCTGCATCCTCACTACATATTATTTTTGACATTCACAGCACTTTGCCAGCATTAGCTAATTAATTCTCACAATATCCCTCTGAGGACAGCAAGTAAACACCATTATCCCTCTTTTAAACAGAGCCAAGGAGGTCTTGTGCAACAGCTTTTCCTGAGGCCATCATGATTTCTTCCTTTCCTTGGTCTCTCAGCACCAAGGCAGAGCAATTAGATCCTGACCTTTTCTGTCACCTACTTTTGGGCTTGGATCCCTGAATCACACCTTTACTGACATACTGACCTACTGTGTCTATGTCTAGAAGATAAAGAGCTAAAGCTCAGTAACATCTCCCATGCCAATCCTAGTCTGTAACTTTTATTTTTAAGAAATTTAACAGCAATTCCTATGTGCTGCCACAGAACAAAAAAGGCACCAAGATCTAAAAAAATACTTGGTCTTTGAATGAATTCAGTCTATGTAAATCAATTAGTCATCAAAACAATTTGACACTTGGAAAATTGAATCTTCAATTAGATGTTATCTTCCCAATATCCTTTATATCCTCCCTGGATAGAGATAACACCTTTGTTATCTCGCTGAGAATCCACCTCCCCTACTTTAGCAGAAATGATCAACTGATAGTTATAAAACCCTTGGTGCTTGTCCTTGGATGAGAGAGTCCCACAGAGCCATGAAAACATTAGAAGCCATGGGATGAAGCTGATACTACAGCCTCAGTAGTGAGATTTTACAACCTGGTTAAAGTGAGCTATTCCAGCCCTCCTGCAACACCTGTGATTTAAAGATCTCTTTACTTTGGAAGCTGCTTCTGAATCCTGTTACTGGCAAGAATGGGAGGGAAAAAAGGAAGTTTTTCTTTCTCAAAGGATAGTCACAGTGCATTGTACCACCCCTTCATGCTTGGCTAAGGAAAGCATCTTGCTTGCAGGAAGAGTCAAATCCAAGCTGAAGCACACCCTAAAGTTGGACTTTGGCTTCTCATCAGGAACATGATGTGTGGGTGAGCCCACAGGGCAAATCCATGTGTGCTCAGCTGTGGGCAGAGGAGGAGGAAGATGAGCATTGGAGGGAGCATTGAAGGAGGACTGACTGGAGGCCCCCACTCGGAACAGAGCATCAGAGCTCTGAACCACCCTGTAGGGTGTGTTCAAGGCAACACCAGTGAAGAAATGGCAAAACACATGTATTTCTCATTAGGCTTTCAGATTTTATTGAATTTCCAACGTTCATTATGGTCCCTTCTCTGGGCCTGAATTCTTTTTCATATGTTACACAGTGAACATTTCTAAATGCCACATTATCTAAGAGAGGAAGAGGGCAATGTTGAATTAACCTGCAGATCTGCCTATCTGCTAATGCAGCTGCTGCTCTTCTCCTGTAGCTCATTGAAGCTCTCCATTTTACTGGGGATGTCTCGGGAATTTTTGTCTATTCAGAAGCTGCTGGGTACAGAGAGACCACACTGGCACCATTCTGAGATATCATATAAAATACATTGATTTGCTCCAGCTCCTGGTTTGACCCTCATAGTCTTGGTTTATGTCCACTTCAATGTGTTCTCTGAGGAAGAGGACAGCAATTTGTTGCTCAGTTCCTCTCTGGGATCCACCTGACCCAATCTCTGAAACACAGGGAACATCCTGTGACATCCAAGATGAAGTCTGACTCCCAGCAGTTACTTCCTCACATGGCTTGAGAAGAAGCAATCATCTTTCAAGATGGACATGATTCATGTGAAAAAGCTGTTATTTGTGGGAAAAGGGAAGAAGCACTTCTCTGACAGCAGCTGTTCCTGCAAAGTCTCAATGGAAATCTTGTATCTGGGGTAACTCCATAACTGGACCAGTGCATGAAATAATTTTGGTACCAGCTTAAAACATTTACTGAGCCAGTAAGTAGAGGTCACCTAAGGTGCAGAGAGTCTGAGCGGAAAGGAAAGAAATTCAACTATTCACTGCAATATTAAAAACCAGATAGCAGGAAAAATGTTCCTCTATGTCATACTAAAAATCAAATTTGCTCTAATCATAATCTTACTCAAGATGGTTTGCTTTTTTATAGTGCAAGGGACAATTATTTATTTTAGATTAAATTTAGATCTCAGCTGTGAGCAGTGATGTAGAGTATAACCCCTGAAAACTCAGTTGCATTTAAGAACAAAGATTATAGCTTCTTTAACCTTCAGAAACTATATGCTATTATAAACCCATGTTCGTTACCTGGTGTAAATATACTAATATCAACATCAGATAAATACAAGATGCATCAAAAGATTTAAGGCACCTGTTGTGTATTTAAAAGAATTATATCTTGTTTATGGAACAGTATAAAATGCACAACTGATTTATATAACAGCTAGTCTATTGCAGGGGAAATCTCATTTCAATCATAAATGGCAGAAGTTGATTTAAGAATTCATTCTTTAATGGGTCTGCAATGTTCAAATTTAAACTCATTCAATTCATCAGCAAAATATTCAATATGGGGCACAGGGAACTCATTTAGGCAAACAGTGACTTTTAATATAAATTTTCCAGGAGATTTCTTCATCGATTCAGCAGTTTAGTGCAAAATGATTTGTGCGATACATTCTCAAGGATCAATGCAGGCCAAGTCAATGGCTAATATAAAACAATCATCCTACCGACTACAGAGAATGTGTCAATGAACTTTGACTTCACATTGAACTGCTCTGTGGAAAGGAGAAGGAAATCTGATAAAAATTAATCATAACTTCCCCCTCTTCCCCTTCCCCATTATCTGTTGTTATTGTTTGTTTGTACTACAACACAACTTGGAAATCTCATTCTGGACTAGAGCCCTGAAGTAAACACGTGTGAAGGTGCCACCTTTGCCCTTAAAAATTAATATCCTCAGTCCTCTGGCTGCTCTTGGTGTGAGCCATCATCTCACATGCACATGGGATATCAACGAGGAGCTGTCTGAGCTGCTGCTGCTGGAACCAGAGAAGGTCCAAGAGTTCTGACTGTCAAATCTCCTCTGGACAAGGCAAAAAGCCAAAAAAGACACAACACAGCAAGGACCTTAGCAAGGGTAACCTTTGTGCTTTGTGCAGTAACCCTTTTGGATGGTCTTGGCTGTCATTTTGCAGGATCAGAGCATGAGAAAAAGAAGTAGAACACATCTACTTTCATTTGTTATTCTCCCTAAGAAGTTTTGAGACTCTACCTAGAACTCTTGGGTGGGCTTCTGGTGAAGTCTACTCGCAGCTGGTAGTAACTAAAGTCATTTAACCACCAACTGAGTCGTTTACTGCATGGCCAGAGCCTTCAAGAGTGCAGCAGATTGCTGGAGAGATGAGAAAAGGGCACTGTGGACATAAGACTGCAGCTTTTAAGGTAAGTAGTGTCAGGTGGGTGAGATTGATGTCTCTGGTCCAGCAAAAGAGGTAATGGGATAAAAGAAAAGGCCAGCTGAAAATGGATGGGCCTCCTGGCCAAGACAGAGATAGCTGACCATGGGCAGATATTTGGAACTTATTTTAGGAGCCCAGAGGAATATTATGGAACAAAGTTATTAAAAAGTTCTTGCCTGAGCTCCATATCAGTGTGTTATGATGAAGCAACATCTGAAATGCTGCTCATTCTGTCCTTAGCTCTGGCCCCTGAAGTGTCTGGAGGCAGGTGAATATTCATTTCAGCAGGTAGTGGTCTTATTAAAAGAACTACAATTGAGCATCTTGGGCTGCTGAATTACCTCAGCCTAAGCCTGATAAACTTAGTTTAAATTCTGTTTCTTGAAGGGTTTTATCCGTGACTAAGTCTATGACCTGAAGGATGATGTTGTTCATGGCTGGGTTCAGGACCACTCTGGAAATGGATTCTGTTCATTGCTCTGCACTCCCTGGGTTTTTTAAAAGCATCTGCTGAGCTACAGGGGCAATTTACATACTTTTATATGAAATCATGTATGTTGTATATGCAACAGGTACAGAGACCTAATCTTTCAAATCAAAGTCTCCTAGAGGAAGTATAGTGTAGCTTCAATTAGATTAAGTTCCAACATGTATCTGGAGTACAGCTGAAACATGTTTTTAGCTGTAAAACTTTTAGATCCTATGTTTAAATGTAGTTTTGCAGAAGTGGGAGGACATAACATCATGGTGTAGAGGCAGCTCTAGGCTTATTTCTCCAATTCCACCTCCATTTTTTTAATCTGAAGGTTTCATTCCTGAACTCCATATCCTACTTCAGAAAACTGATGAGTGAGGAAATAGGGCATTCATTAAGGTTCAGACTGAAAAATCAAAAGACTGGATACTGTTTTAATAGATTTCTGGTAATCTGATACATTTGGAGCCTGAATATAGACTTAAATTATACTGAATACCACATAAACAGAAGTCAAATAAGATCAGAGTTGGATGTAAATATTGTCAATTGTGTCAGAGGCTGACTGTGCATCTTGCATCCTAATCATGCCTCCTTCAGAGAGATTTAATGAGTGCCATGAACTATCTTTGTCAACTACGGAGGGTACACTGCAATGCTTCTCTGATGCTTATTGTGATGTACCCAGAAAGAGCACATTTCTGAGGACACCAAATGCCAACAGGAACAAAAGTCCAACACTTTCAACAGCAGAAATTTTCCATGTTGACTGTCCCAGCTTGGATTGGTGTTGGGGAGCTATTGTCAGATTCAAAATCAGAAAGACATTCCCAGTGGAGAAAGTTTACTGTGTAAATTACAACAGCAAGAATTTCAAGGCAAAGCTTCCAATCATATTTAACTTGAATTAGGTACACAGGATTTTTACCACAAGGCCTTGAAATTTTTAGTCTTACCACCAATTTCAATGAAGTTTGGGTCCCCACTTCATAAAGCATTTTCTTCCCAGGGTGAAGGTACATGGTGGATTTTTTCAGTGTTGCTGAAAAAATTGGAGCACTCATTGACTCTGAAAATCAGCTTTCATTATCCATGAAAAGACACAGAATTTTACAGCTTTATTTTTCATATGACATATCCTTTTCTAAAGGATCCAAACTGTCTGATAAAAAGGGGATCAGTAATTTTGTACTGAGTAAATTACCTCATACTTGTCACTACAAACTGCAAGCATTTAATTTTCTGCTTTGCCAATCAAGAATTATCAAGGAAATATCAGAAAAACTATCATCCTTCTGCTTCTCCTTAGAGTTTCACTTAATTTTTGCTATGTCATGAAGAAAATGACACCAAAACTGTTAGATTAGTTTTACCATGTTTCCCTACTCAGGCTGGGAATGCCAGTACAAAAGGCTTATATGCAAACCCCACTGTAATGAAAATCAAAGAAAATATTGATTTGATTTCCAAATTATTAATCAACTTCACAGCTGAACAAAAATATTGTATTGCTCAGCTCAAGCAAATCCTAACATCTTTGCCTCTGGCTATGAGTCCAAGAACTGATGAAGGACGAAATGGTAATGCATGTACTTTATACATCTGGGGAAGATCAGCATTCTTAAAGAATAAACATATCATCTGTGCAGCAGGAAGAGTTTTGCAGTATCCAAGCAAATGAAAAATAGAGGATTAGAGAATGTAAAGGACAATCTGGTTTCAAGACAATAATTTCCCATGCAAACTCGCTCTTCCAAGAGGGTAAAACAGAGTGAAGGATACAGCAATACAACAAATAATGGCTCCATTTGAGATAGTGCCTCAGGAAATTTGACTTTTTAAAGTATTTTTCCAGTGTATCTGTCTCCTTGCAGGAGCAGAGGTTGATAACCAAAAGGAATGGATGGGCAGAATCCTGAGGAGGAGATCAGTTAGGGAATTGTGCAAACGATAGAGAGGCTGGGTCATACAGCAGAACTAGAGATGTCAGATAGTGAGCAGGCTGCCAGATTAGCTCACCCATTTTTGCAATACTTAAAAATGTTATATTGGAACAAACTGCAGTGTGCACACCTCAAGGGAGAATATATCAGCTGCAACTGCCCAGATCGTGCAGAATTGCTGTAAGTTACCTGATACTCAGGGAATGAGAAATCTAGATAAAGTGAAAAATAAATGGCATGAAAGAAAAATACACAAATGATACAAATCCTGTCTAAGCACATCTCATCCCTCTTAGTTTATTTTTTATTCTTAGGTAAATTAAAAAAAGCCCCACAAACTTATTAAACAGTTAGAAATTTTGGCCTCTACGAGATAAAATCTGACTTTTCTCCTGAAAATTTTTTTCAGCCTGACAGTTGGACCCAAAAATTGGTGCTAGATCTTAACGAGAGATGTGGGAACAATGCCCATCAGATTTTGAGCATTATGATAATTATTAGCCAGAACCAGAAAGACATTGAGTTTAACCTAAAATGGAGTAAATGTCAATTTTTTCCACTTACCTAAGGTGCAAACAGTCATTTAAGAGTATTTGCTTCAAGATGTACCTTGTGAAGTGCTGCATACACCCCATAAGGCAGTAAGATATCACACTGGCATGGAGTTTTTTGCAGTGTCACATTTCTCATTCATTTGAATAGGCTCTTGTTGGCTCTCTGTTAAAGACCAGTTGTGTAATCTTAGCTCCTGCTTTCTTAATGAATCCACCACTGCACAAAGCCAAGGGTGAGAGGGCTGGTGGGACAGGATTAGAAAGAGATGGACGTATTTACACACTGGTCAGCCCTCCTGGTAAGAAAGGGATGGCAGTCCATGTCTGCACTCTTGGGCAGTTCTGTGTGTCCATCAGGACTTGCAGCTCTGCCCTGCCTGAGAAGTTTATGCTTTTTATCCCCCACAGTTCAAAATTATAATTTCTGGTTCCCTCAGGCCTGGGGACAATCCAGACCTCTACCACAACTCTACTACACTGATGTAATTTCTGTCTGTGTTTTTATTGTCTAAGCAGTTAAAAGTAACCAGAGTAATAGTTTTTGAAGTTCATATGGTATCCAAAAATCTCCTAGCAAGTCCTTTGATTTGCATCCATTTGTATCAAAAGAGAGAAATTAAAAATATGACTAAACAAGTCAGCAGAGTGTGCAGGCTCTGAGAGAACATCCCATTTAAATTCTATTTAAATTCTATTAGCATTCTGTTAAATTCCTGCACCTTGAAAACTTATCCCCAAACTATATCTCACCCATCTGACACACAGAGCTCATTGACAAAACTAAACAGTGCAACAATTTGCAGTATCATTCTAAATACACACTATTTTCAGTGAAACCATGAAAACAGAGTCAGGATCTGGTCTTCTCTTAAAGACTGTGTAGATGCAGAGTAAAGAATAAACAGTAAAGCTTCTAGCTATGAAGCATTTTGTCTAATGGAAATTAGAGGGAACAGAGTGTTGTACCTCTATGAATAAATAGAAAAAAATAGCATTTCCCCTCTGGATTTCTAATGACAAACTTGAATAGCTAAGTTTCCTCCACAGTTTTATGTTTATTTTTGTCTCATTGTATCATTTTATTTGTGTGATCCTTAGGGAAAAATGTGTCAACAGACTTTTTTTTTTTTGGGTTCATTAACAAATAAATATTTCAACAAATTTGTTTTTGCCAGAAAGAAACAGTTCATTCCAAATTTTCACAGGAACTGTTCAGCTTCAGCTCAGGTCAACTTTTTGCCTAAAGAAAAATGCTGCAGCAAATTCCAGGACAAGGAGCTTTGTACTGAAGCATCCCAAACATTTTGATTTTATTGCAGACACAAGCAGAGGCAATAGACAAATTTGATGCCAGTTACAGATTTCCAGCCTTACTGATTACCCTATTCCTTTCATGCAATTTCAACAGGATGGGAAAAGATCTAAACTTTGCAAACTGTTCTTCTGTACCTATTGCAAAAAAAAAAATAAAATTTATATATTAAAAAGAAAAGGTCTGATTAAAATGCAGCCACCTTTGGAGAAAATAGCATCAGATTCAACAGCAGAAAAGGCATGCACATTAATTCAAGACAAAAAAATTACTAATCCTAGACTGTGCAAACTGGTTTGCTTCCACAGTTCTGTGGAAAGGAAAGCAGCTAACCTTGCTTTAACCAGCACATCATACTAGTTCTCTTTAATCCAATAATTAGGTGTGTTTTTACATGTTTTGTTGATTAGCAAAGGAGAAAACATAAAATCAAGGAGAGGCATTGGAGAGAATGGAGGCAGGAAAGGGAACAGACCATATTGAATTGTGAATCTCTAGTCTTCCTCTCTAAATAAATGAAACCAATAAACTTTAATAGTGCTGGTGAATGTGCTTTACCATTGAATGAAAATCAGATTTGGTATTGATTTGATTTTCAGAATATTACTCAATCAAGCACACTTAACTGCAGAAATTTTGTATTTTTTATATCGTAAAAAAACAGTGCAAGCAAATCTGCCAAGCCTCCCCTCTGGCTACAAGTCTAACAACTGTTGAAGGACAAAAGATAATATATGTGAATACCATTGCCATGGTTCACTGGGTTAAAACAAACGGCCCCCATTTGACCTTTAAATTGAAGGGTTTCCTTTTATATCACTAGAGGCAAAATGCATGGACACGAGTACAACAACAACAAAAAGGGGACTCAAGCAGCTGAGCTGTATTTGATTTGAGGGATTTTCATTTTTAAGGGGATATTTTTTCTTTTCCTTTGGAGGGAGGTAAACCCAAAAGTCAAATTGATGAAGAGAAATGGAATCGGAATCTGGCCTGGGTTGAATTCACTGCTGCTTGGTTGGTCACCCTGAGGGAAATGATATGTGTGCAGCTGGGATGATGAATTGGGTTTGTTTAAGTCATCATTACATTGTACTTTTTTATGGACCTCAGTATTTATAACACTTAAAGTTGATTGAGTAATGTGGGTTGCCTCGGCGTCCCTGCTGGTCAGCTGGGGTGACGGGCCTTGACAGCAAACATGAAGATATTACTGCTCCAAGACTGGTCCAGGATGTCAGGGTAATCTTAAGCAATCTGCTGCTTGCTCTTGTGTGTAATACACTGTTGAAAACTTTCCCTGTGAGTGCATATGTAGGTTTATATGTGGGTTTCGATGTATTTGGTGAAGAGCTCAAGCAGCTCAGAACTAAAACAAGAAGGCAGCTGCTTTAATTGAATTAATTTTTCTTTTTAAATTAAAACTTTTGCTTCAGAATAGCATCCTGATAAATTGGGAACAGAGTGACTTTTAACTATATTTAATGTTTTCATTCTTTTGGATTAGTATCCCCTCTCTGTTTTTCCTGAAGTCTAGTCAGCTTTCTGTAATCATTGAGAGAAAATATGTCTCAGGAGTAAAGCATGTTCAAGCACCTTTTCTTGAAGAGAGCAACAGTGTTTACAGACCAATTATCTTTAAGCCACCAGCCCAAAAGTTTAGGCAAATGGAATTGTGTGAGCATCCAAATGTAACACAGAGATCAGAAATGAGAGATAGACATTGGTTCACCATGAATGCGTGGTCACTGGTTTTGTATTTGAAAGCACTGAGGGAAATGTGCTGCAGCCACACACATTTCTGCTTGTGTTTATTAGCAGTGTGAGGGTTTTACTGAATGCAAAACAATATGTTGTTGTTTTGCATACAGGAAAACATCTGTAAACCTAAAGGCAAACCTTGACATTCTTTACAGAACTGTCTTTGACTGTGCAGTAGCATGAACAGAGTCTCATTTATCTGTATGGCTACAATTAGGATTAATTCTCTAATAAGTCAGTTTCTGCAGTGAACACACATGACTACGTACTTGTGTCTGCATGTGTACACCATGACATGAAAGAGTCTGAAAAATTGCACTTGAAGTTCGGGAGATGGCAAAGCCAGCTTGTTCTGGCCACCAGCACATCATGACACTGTCTGTGGTAATGATCTAATTTCTTCCCCAGCAGCCCTGCTTCATTCAGCACAAAGGGAGCAGCTGGTCAATATTGTGCTTTATTGTCATCATGCTTTGGGTGACCCTGTGATTAGTTTACTGCACATTATCCCCATCCCATCCTTAGGAAAGAATTATCACCCTGCTTGCCTCTGTTTAGGGTTGTTTGAATATACACAAGACCAGTGATTCTTCTACCTGCTGCAGAGCAACTTTGAGGGGAATTTGACCTGGAACAGAGTATAAAAGGGTGTCCTCCTACCACATTTTCCTTGCCAATTTCTCATCTCCACTTGCCTAAACCAAGACCCAGTGTGAAGACTTCTGTTACCCTCCCACCTACAGGTGTCAAAACCTGTTCTCAGTTGCTCAGGAGCTCAACACAGGTCTTGGCATTAACAAAGGTGCTCCAGGTGCTGTGGAGCAGAGCTGGTGGCTGCCATACTTTGTGTAGGTATTTTGGTGCCTGGCACAGATGCTACTGAGCAGCATCACATCAACATGCAATCCCAGGGCAGCAAGAGAATCCTCCAGCTTGGCACATCACTGTTTCCCTTCTTGAAGTCTTGACACCACTCAGTGTGTGCCTTCCAGGTTCTGTGGGAATAAATCATCAGAAAGGTTCCTAGACTTCCCTCAACGTCCTCAAGTCAATTGACTTGAGTCGACGTATTACACTGGAGGAAAAATCCATCAGACCTTGTTCCAGCAGAGCTGAAGGAAAATTGCCAGGAATGTCCTACTCAAATCCCACAGATTCAGAAAGGACCTTGCCCTTTATCGTAAAAATTACTGGGTATCCTCATCTATAGAGTTTCTACTGGTCCACAAAAATTCTTATAATATAGCCATATTTAAGATTTTTCTTAAATCTGAAGGCAGAGCAGACCTCACTTAATTTTCAGTCTTGTGCTTTAAACCATAGTGGAGGTACATGTCCCTGCTAAACTACTAAAAAGGAACATTTTCCTACATGCAACACAGTATATTTTCCCATAATTTCACACTCAGAAGCACTTCAACTATTTTAGCTGAAATGTTCCCAAAATGTACGGCCAGCAGAAACATCTACCATGGAAATTTTTCCCTAGACCAAGTCACATTCAAAAAAATTATGAGCAATATAAAGCAAAGTCTTGTAATAAGAACTTTCAGAGACTCTCAGAGCCAAGAAAATTAAATATAGGTGCTGTTCACTGTTTGTGTGTTGCCTGTAGTTACACACACCATAAATGTGTTAGTAAAGGGCCAGATCTCTGTAGTCCACCTGATCTAAAACAAAAACCTGACAAGAAATTCTAGCTTCATCCTTATTTATCTGTGCTGACAGGGAACACATTTGACCCACTATGGGCTAAATTCTGCTCTCCTTTACACCAGCAAAAATCTTAAAACTCTGCTAATTATAAGAACTTGCTTTGTGTGAGTATAATATGTTTTAGCAACAATTTCAAATTATGCATGCTGCTACCCAGTGGATGGTTGCCAAAAAAAAATCCATTGTTGGAGGAATAACACCAGTGAGCAAAGGAAATATTTGCTCATACTTCTTTTATTATTAGGCCCTAAACCGAAGAGAGAGCAAAGTTAAGAAAATCCTTCATTAGACTTTAGCTTGCACAGTGCCCCTCCTGTTTTTTCTCACCTCACTTCAGTTTGATGGCAAATGAAGAAACTCAACTTCACTTTTTCCTTTGCTTTTCAGTTGGACCTGAACAGCAAAAAAAAAAAAATAAAAAAAAATCCAAGTTGGCAATAAAAACCAATTTAAACTCTATTAGTGGTACACTCAAAATAGCTCCATCAAAAACCAGGAGGAGTTTGTTAACACACAAACATCCTTTCATGTGTTGTTTGTAGGCTTCATTAATTGCCATCTGATGTGAAACATGAGTTTAATTGAAATTTCTCACTAATCAAGTGCATCCTTCATGATGGTGCACAACAGTCACATGTTTAGTGCAAAATTCAAGAGAACACTTGAATTATTTTAAAAGCCTATTAAACCTGATCTGTAGGTGCAGTATGTGCATTTGCATTGTTGCTCAATTTGTACAAACAGAAATACACACACACATTCAGGGTGCAGATGCAAATTCAAAGCTTAACGAACCGGGTCTTGAAAATGACTCCTAACTGACTGGACAGCACACGGATCAATAATGAGGCCCAGAAAGCCCTTCAATCCTCTATTGTCATTTCAAATCCAGGCTCTAAGTGCTTATCTAAGAGGGCTGTAATTTACTGCTTTATTAAAATTTTGTGGGAGTGATAAATCCACCCTCTGAACACAGAGGTCAGGTGGTGATGCCCTGTTTGACTTTTCTCTTACATTCACAGGATGGTTTTGCTGCATTAGGTCAGACCCTTGGTTACTCTGGTGTTGCAGCTGGACATGAACACATCCCCTTACCTCCATATTCTCCATCCCAACAGATAATGAGCACTACATCTTTAAAGAGAGAAAATACTAAAAGATCCTCCCTCAAAAGCAAGGCAGTTTCAATTTTTCATCCCAGACAAGAGCTGTAGTTGGCAAGAAATGCTTTTTGGGTTTCCTGGTTTTGTCTCTAGGCCCTCTGGATTACAGGATATAGAAAAGTAAAGGAGAGTGAAAGAACAGAGAGGGAGTGCTACAATATGGCATCAAATTGAAGGATCCCAGCTACTACTTTCTGTTTAGTTTGAATTCTAAAAAGAGTTACAAGGAAATATTTCTAGCAGTGACTATTTTAACTTCACTCAGGGTCTGCTTGTTTTGCTGAATTAGAAGAATGAGGAGAGAGTCCAGCTGAGACCACCTAGAATGGTCAAACTTGGAGAAAAGCACCTTAATACTCTCAGATATGTATTCTGGTTTTTTATCATTAACTGTTAATGCTCAAAACCACGTAAATTCACATTCAGAGGGAGCACCTTCATGATATTGAGGGCAACTCCTTCAGAAAGGTGCTAAGCCAAGGTTATGCTTCATTTTCTTTGGACAGGCAGGGGCAGGAAGGACTCTGGTGAGGCTCCATACTCTACACTGGGATGGGTGAATGCCCTTGTCCTTGCTGATATTTGTGGGAATGATTAACACATGGCTTACCTTCTGACCTGCTCAGCATCACTCACTTACAACTCAGAATAAAGCAAGAGGTAAAAGAAAAAAAACAGTTGGAGAACACAGCTACAATCTCAGAGGGTTTTAACAAAGTCAGTGCTCAGAAAACTGCTTCCTGCATCACAGTCCCCAACATTATTTTGACTTTTTATCTGGTTTATTTTCTTGTGGTTTTGTTTGGGTGGGTTTTTTCCTGATGAATGAATACTGTATTATTTGCTTTTCACCTGCCAAAAGTTTCATGTATTTCCACGCTCTACTAGATAACAACCTCCTTAATGCAGTCTGTGGTGCATCCTTAATACTGCTGTAAAACTGAACAGTGGGAAAATGTCAACAATCAAATTTTGCAAAATTTGTTGTAAATCATTCATGCACATATAGCTGTAATCCTTCAGTTAGAAGATTCTGCCCACAAGACACTCAGTGGTGCACTGAGAGATCCTGCAAAGAGTCATGACAGGCCAAGAAGCAGGTTTTCTACCTCAAGACAAGTTACCCAACAAGCTATCTTCCTTCCCAGGTAATAGGAATGTCAAAGAAGAATTTGCTTTGGCTTTGAAAATTAAAATGAACTATTTGAAAAGCAGAAGCCTTATTTCAAAACGTTTTCATTCATTTAATTTTCATGAAGTGTAAATGTTTTGCTGTGTTATGTTCAATCTATCAAATTCATTCTGCTCCTAGTTAGCAAAGTCATTTTCACTGTCAGGTTGCAAAATGCAAACAGGGCCTATCCTGCCAACCCTTTCCAGTATGAATGGAGAAGCTCCTTCCTCCACAAATGAAGTTCACACATGGGTTGAGCCGGATAATTGCCAAAGTGAAAGTGAGCTTTATCTCCTTTTGAATTAAACAATTTGTGGAGCATATGCAGGGAGATAAATGCTACCTCTGCTGCAAGAATTGCACTGCACTTGTGTGTTAAGTGAAAGGCTCATCTCCACACACACAAAAAGCAGCACAGAGGTACAATGACAAGTTGAGGAACCCCAATAACCAAAAAATGAGCCCCCCTCAGGCTTGTCCTAGGCCTGTCATGGGAGATATGCCAGCCCCATTCCCTAGGGATGAAACCCATCACAATGAGTCAAGGGAAAGATTCTCCAGTTATTCCCCTTTAGATATTCACAGCTTACTCAGAAAACCTCCAGCGACAGGACCTAAGTATTAGTGTCTGCAAATGCCTTTCCATGAACACGTGCATGTGATGGTAAAAATCAAATGATACCTCAGAAGTGTCTGGCTTCTAAGTAGATTAAGGAATCCAATATTAAACCAGCAACTTTGTGATCTGATTCTATTCCCTTGCACACATCACTCGAAAAACTAAGATGTGGAGAGTTTCAAGCAATAATCTGGTTCCATAATGTAAACACAGGCAAGAATAAAAACATTGATTCAAGTTTTTGCACCAGAGGCTAGAAGATTCAGCATGTATCAATGAGAAGGGCTCCTTATTCTCACTGGAAGGCATTGCTTACTAAACAATTTGGAAAATTTGACTGCTACTAACTCCTCTTCTGTGCTGTCAGCATGAGTTGTCCAGGGCCAAGGTCCTTGACTTCTGAAACTGCTGTTGTTCACACTTCTGCTTTGCAATCAGTTGGTGCAGAACACAGTGAAAACTTCTGCAGTTGAGAGCAGCCTCAATAATTTGTAGGCACTAACCACCAGATTTGTGGAGACATGTAACAGCTAATGAAAGAGAGAATGTAGTTTTCAAAACTTTCTCGACTCCTATCTTGCCTTCAAGCGATTGCATTGGTGTGAAGGATCACAGGTGATGGGGAGCAAGAAGTTGAGAAGCACTTAGACTCCAGAAGATGCAGTGGGTGCCTACCAATACACTGATGTGCAAGAATTACACTCACTGTAAAGTCTCATTGATGCCAAAAGCCCCAGATAAAGCAGATGAATGTTGTGCTCCAATTCTGCATCTGGAGATCTTTAATGGTACTGGAATGACATCAGCAGTCAGCAATGTTTTTTTAAAACTATCTTTAATTTTATTACTTTTTTTTTAGATCTGCTTTTTCACTCCTGATAAGAAACTTGCATCTAAAATACCAATTAAAATGGTTTAAGGTGATGGTTAGGCAGGTTCATTTGGATCCAGACTGAGAAGCTGGGATTATTACTTATTTCATGAAGGGTCCTCAGTGAATTAACTAGCTTGCAATGCTATACTGAGGACAGCACAGACAGCAAACAGAAAATAGATCACTTAACCTATGAAAACCACATCTTATTTCTTACAAGCATTTCAGGTTTAATTAAATCAGGTATTATTGCTTGGATATAAGAAAGCTCTTTTCTAAATGTAAATTTTCTACTGAAAGTACAGTTTCTAAATGAATCAGCAACAGCAAAAATCTTGATTAAATTCTAATATGCTGATGATGTATATGTTACTCTTGCTCAATTGTAATATTTCTCTCTAGGTATTCTGAATAAGCCACGAAGGTATAATCAGGTTTTTTGGTTTTTTTTCTGCAAATGATGTGAAAAAATCAGGGCAAGGAGCAGATCTAAAAAACTCCTTTGAATTGACCCTAAATGAAAATCTGTTTAGGTGCACATGCTTTCATTGGGAGTGCATCCAAGCTATATTATAAGGTAATGATAATAATGTGAATTCACTCTTTCTTAGGCAGGGAAAAAGACTCCATAGACTTTGTTACTACAGGGGCCTATCACCACCACAAATTCTGCACTGTGAATGAAATGCTGTTTGCCTGTTTATGTGAAGAATGATGAAACTTTAAATGAATCATTGACCTTTCTTGAATGACATGTGACCTGTAAGATATCTGAGCTGTATATCAAGAGCAGTTCTTGAAAATTGCTGTCTGCTGACCGAAAATAAACAATAAGATATCAAATATGGTTTGAAAAAATTGACTTGGTTTAACACTGCAGGGGTGGGGAGGGGGAACTGAATTATTTTGACTCACCAGTCAGAACACATCAATTCATTTCAAATCATCCTTCATCCAGAGACTGGAAGGGTTACTTCTTGCCTTGAAAGCTGCTTATGTTTGAGCAATTGCTATTTACTAGAATGCATGCTTTATTTAAACAATGACCAGCAGTAATAAGGAGGCTGCGAATGCAGGGATTGTTGGGATGAGATGGATTCTACAACAGGAGGGAGAAGCTTTGGTCTTAAGGTGGGGGTATCAGGTTTGGGTTTAAAGGTCAGCAAAGAAGGGCAAATCTCTGAATTGGTCATTTGGGCCTTTCTCCTTCTCAAAATCCAGTCATCAAAGGACAGTAACAGGTAAAGTAATACAAACAGAAGGTCTGAAAAGGCCAGTCTTTGTGGCAACTGGATTTATTTAGGGCATGCACAGTCCCTGCCTGACTGTGGGCTAACTTCTCTCTGTAGGAAGGCAATCCTCTGTCCATCTGTTTCTGCAGGATACCAGGTAATATCCAAGCAGACGTGATTCAGCAGAGATTTATAAAAAATGGTGGTCTTGCAGATTTTTTGTCAAACCTTGTCCTCTCTGGGCTCTTTACTTTTTTCCAATAGTGCTTTAGTTTGCTTTCAGTGCAGTCAGTGCAACTGAGGTGAGCTGGTTTGTGTGTGGGGGCTAATCAAACAGGGATAATTCACCCCAAATTTAGATGCTTCACTTAGTCAGCTGGGCTTTCTTTTTAGTCAGTGGAGGGAAGCAGATTCCTCTGACAGTGATGCAGGGCAAGAAGCAAGTTAAATTGCTTTGACTCAGCATCTGGAGATATCACAGGAAGGGTTCTGGAATGGCAGCTAATTAAGGTAGGTGCCTAAAGCCCTATGGAAACAACTTCACTTCTACTCATGTAAAGGGCAGAGTTTAATTCCCAATAACCACATCTTTGTTAAATGGATGCTAGAAATTGGACTCCTCTTGGTTGAAAACACCACCAAGAAAGAAATTCCCACATAACTAAAATTGTTTTCCCCTAATTAGTTTTTAACCAGCAACTTTTTGTGTAGCTCCTCCTGAGGTACATGGGCATAAACAAGGAGCTGAGAACTGTCACCATATTTTCTGCAAAAATCCCTTTGCCAGAATTTCTCTCCTGGGAAGCTGAGAAGGCTCAGAGAAAAAGGAAAACAATACTATTTCATTTGCTTCTCCTGTGTTTTGCTGCTTTAGAATGTGGTTTGGACCTTGGTTTCATGTGAATTGGTTTTGACTCACTGGCCAATTAGGGCCAAGCTGTGTCAAGACTCTGGAGAGAGTCACGAGTTTTTCATTATTATCTTTCAGCCTTCTGTCTGTAACCTTTCTGTATTCTTTAGTATAGTTTAGTTTAGCATTCTTTAATGTAATATAAATAATAAAATAATAAATTAGCCTTCTAAGAACATGGAGTCAGATTCATCATTCCTTCCTTTGTCTGGGAACCCCACAAATGCAAGAGAGAACGGAGCAGTAAATACAAAGAACAAGAAAGGAGAGAAGAAGGGGAACAAAAGAAACTGGCCCACAAAGTGCAGTTTTCCTGAGCTGCATCCATCTGGAAAGAATAGAGCAGCAAGGAAAAGGAAGCAAGCAGTGGGCTAAGGTGACCTAGGCAGATGGTTAGGTTAAAGGCCCATGGACCAAATATCGATGTCTTTCTAGCTCAGACAATTTGTACTATCCCCTAGAAATGGATTTCCTGACTTTATGTTATTTCATTGCATGTGCTGGAATAAAAACACCCATGGGCCTCCTCTGCAGGGAAGTCAGCAAAAATCTGTCCACTTCCATGTGCATTTTAATACCTGTCAGCTGACTCACAGCACCAAATAAAACACAAGCATTTCGAGATGACAGATGGATTTGTTGCCCTGGAGGATTTGGGATCCATAAACCAACAAATGGATTCACTCATCTGTAGAAGTTGTTTTTTCATCTGTGACAGCTATAATACAGATAACATTACTCATTCAAGGTAAAATCCAAATCAACATAAGGGCCATCCACAAATCCTGGAACACAGTTTAGAGGAAAGACTTTAAGAAGCCCTGAACATAGGGCTTAATTGTCTCTGGAGCAGAAGGTGGGGCAGTGAGCTGGACCTTGGGAAATGGACAATGAATTTGGATAATTTACATTAACAGCAGCATAAATTTCAGGAAAGGGGAGTCCCTTCCAGAAAGGCCTTGAGAAGATGAGCTGCTTAACCAACTTCATTCATGGCATTTCAACCACCTTAGAGGGCTGGACTCCTCCTGTGGCCCCACATTCAGAGTAGTGGACAGCACAGGAGGAGCAGGCTTGCCAGGAGCAGATTTTCTGGATGCACTAGTAAAGCAGATAAAATGCAATTGGGAAGAATGAAGCTGTTTTCAGCTGAACTTGTCTGAAAACTTGCTTCCCAATTGGGTTGGGGCAGAAAGAAAATTTGCAGGTGAGTCTTTACCTCTTACATGTACTGAAATAAATGGCAGTGCAAAGCAAAGGTGAATTCCTGATGTTTTTACTCATATGTGCCTGGATCTTATCCCTTCAGGGATCACACTGTCTGGCAGAGCAGAGTGAATGAGGTATAATAACAAAACTATTTAAGTTTAACACAGCACATTCTTGTGTAATACAGCAGACACAAAGGTTCTATCACAGGATGAGCAGAAAATGCAGTGGTTCCTGCCCAGAAGAACATAAGCACATGGAGCTAAAAGTGATCTCTAGAGTCACCATAACCAAGCCCACGTTGGCCTGCTATATAATCTGACAAACTTCTGGAACTCACCCTTAACACTCCTTAGGTTTTCTTGATGCTTATTTTCCCAGGAAGAAAGCTGTTCCAGATCAAAAGTGCTCCAATGGGGTGTCATCTGCCTGAAACAGAAACTATCTTTTTCCAATGGATTTTTACTGCACTTAGAAAGGACAGGATAGTGATATTTAAACCACTACTGCAATAAAAATAATAAACAGCAGCATTAATCATAATCACAAAAGCATGTATTCATCTCTCGCTAGCCATATAAAATACAGGTAGGGCCTGTCTGGTTTTATTTATGTGCTCAGGGGCTCTGGTATTAAACTGGTCTATTAACATCGAGCTCGGTGCTGGGGGAAAGGCAGAAGGGCGCTTCTGCCAGCCAGGGGGGGTCAGTGGGGTAGAAACAATGACCATAATAACCACTAATGGCTGGGCCATTAGTGCTGATGAGGCACGCGTGTCAGAGACCAGGTGCGAGTGACACGGGAGAGGAGTGTGCGCTAATTGCCCTATTCAGAAAATGTAAATGTGCTTCCAGGCTGCGTGGCAGCAGAGGGAAGCGGGCCACCGGCTCCAAAGATCAAGGAAGGCACGGAATGAGAGCTGGAAGAGGCTTCCTAGGTCTTCTCCAGCCTAGCTGCCTGTTGGGCACCTGCTGCCGAAGCATCAGGAGATGGAAGCGTGGCCTTTCCCCAGGGGTCCAACAGCCTGTCCATGTCGTGTCAAGCCATGCCATGCCATGCCATGCCATGCCATGCCATGCCATGCCATGCCATGCCATGTCATTTCCAACCCTACCCTACCCTACCCTACCCGACCCTACCCTACCCTACCCTACCCATTTTCTACTTTACTCCTTTTGTGTTACCATGATGGTTTGGAACCTGCCTCTTTGCCCAAGGAACCTCCATAATGGTTCTGAAATCACTTCCAGTTAATGATAAATCATGTGTCTGCAAACAACACTGTTTGCTCAGTGTATCAGTGTGACTACTCTGACAAAGCACAGTATGTTCATCTCTCTCAATTTTTACTTTGTAAAGGTTGCATCTGGGGACCATGGGTGTTCATGTCCCAAGTAGAAAATTCTGGGACAAGAGGAAATGGCCTCAAGTTGCACCAGGAGAGGTTCAGATTGGTTAGGAGAGGAAAAATTCTCCACTGAAGGTGTTGTAAAGCATTGGAAAGGCTGCTCAGGGCAGTGGTGGAGTCACCATCCCTGGAGGCATTTAAAAGACATGTGAATGTGGCAGCTGGGGACATGACTTAGTGATGGACTTGACAGTTCTGGGTCAACAGTAGGACCCAATGATATTTTATGCTCTTTTCCACTTTAAGTGATTCTATGATTCCTCCTGCCTGTTGCAGAGCAATGTTGGGACAAGGTAAACTGCATTTGGGAGCGCAGACCTCTCCTGTGACCATACTGAGGGTTTGGCTGCCTAGCAAAGAGAAGAGACTCAAATAGCTAAGTGAGGAAAAGCCCTCCCTGAAGATAGATGTGACTCAGTGTAAATGAAAAGACTAATTTTAATCATTCAAATGTGTCATTTCTATCATTCTTATTAGAAAAACATCAGGCATAACTCCACAGCCATAGATGAGTTCTCTCTCATGTTGACTACCTAGAGTTTCTGATTAACTCTGGAATTTGAGTTAAGAACCACTTATTTTTTGGTTTTGGACTTTCTGTACTTTACCCACCAATTTCACCACATTGGTCCAAATGCCCAGTTGCAAACTCTTAATAGAGGCAACAGTAATATTACTGTATCAAGCTTTTAAAGTCTGCTTTAAAGGAGGTAAAGGTATTTTCTCATTAATGTAGAGAGACAGCTGGGGGTGAAATTCTCAATGACAAATCTCTCCTGTACCCTGCATTTGAAGCTGTAATCTTGCATTATGCACATGCTGACCTATCACCCAGTATTGGATCTTGTCCATATTCATATTACAGCAATGGTAGATTTTGGCATGAGTATGTAAGAAGAGGGAACTTTAAAAGCTATTTACTGCCCCCTGTGTAGGAAAGCTGAGTAAATAATGGGAAAGATGGATTTATGTGGCTGTTCTCATGTGGCCATAAAGTATTTCAGCTACAGGTCCTGCACTAAGTTATTCTTTTTACTTGGTGTTAGACCTTGGGAGGTCACTGGCCACTGGGACTCACCTAAGGCAGTAGTGGAAAGAAATGTGTGAACTTGTGCTGCTTGAACATAGGGACTGAGTCCCATCCCTACGGCTATTTCATGGCTCCTGAAGCTTTGGCCATTAGATGGGAGCCCCCAGGGTGTGCAGAGTGCAGTCAGAATTTCTTCTGCCTTGTCAGAGCTCGTGGTTAGCTTGTCAAATGGCTCCCCACTGTCTTCTCATGGCCTCAGAAGCCTCTCCTTCCCCTCACCTCTGCTCTCATACAGAGTGGGGCAGACACTGCCTCACTCCTGGGTCTGCTCCCTCATCTTCCCTCTTCCTTCCAGGCTGGATGTTATGGAAGGAACAGAATGCTCCTCCATATCAGCCCTGCTTTGTGCACTGTTTGCATAACACACTGCACCCACAGTCATGCATCCATAGTCACATGCAATGAATATACAGCAAAATTATATGTATGGAATTATTCATATCAGTTCTGTGGGGCCAATGAGTAATGACACACACACCCACACCTCCCCAGAGGCAGCAGTTCCTTGTGGTGATATTTCAGCTACAGCTGTATATCTTCAGACAGCTATTTTCAAAGACTAACAAAGGATTTCAGAGTCCTGCAGGAGGTATGGATATTTGCCTGTTGCTTGAAATAATCATTGTAAATTATTTAGTTGTCATTGAAATCCTAATCTGTGTGTTGAAAATTAACAGGACTATTTCCAGTCTGGGGAAACATTACAAACATCAGAATTCAGCTGAATAGAAGTTCTGAATCTCTCTCCTAAAGAACAGCATGAAAAGAACCAGTTTAGAGCAGAAGGGTTTCTGTCTTATGGCAATGTAGTGATACAACACACACACACACACACCTGATAATTAGAAAGTCAAATTTTTTTTTCTGGTTCTAATCCCATGACACTGATATCTTTATTATTTATTTCTAAAACACATCTGATATACTAAAGGAAAATAACACTTGTCAAGACCTACCTTTTCATGTCCTCGTGTGTTCTGCATGCTTATTTACATTTGTTTTTCATTCTGAATCATCAGTCTTATATTCTTAAATTCTTTCCAGGTAACGTTGAAAACCATGTGAGGAGCTCAGAAACAGGTTCCAGGGTAAGAAGAATTTGCCACTTGTAGGAGATTACTACAGCTTGCTATAATCAAATGCTTAAAAAAGGGAACACTTACAAAAGCAGGAAAGAAAAGGAGATAACAGGAGAGAAAAGGGTAAACTGCATTGCTTAGTCTTTGCAGTGCAAGCCACATAACTGCAAGAAGAAAGATAACTGATGGGCAGTATTTTAAGGCATATTAACCCAATTACTAGTATATTTTTACAATCGTGGCTCCAACATTTATCACACTGCATTTATTAGACCTCTGAGCTAGGTTATGTCAAATGAAACGCTGTGGAACTACAACATTTCATTAAATTGCTGCCGGAGCAGGGTATTCAATCCTGATACTCTAAAACCACATGATTTTTATCAAAATCTTCGGAAATTGAAGCAATCACTAAAAGGTGTCGGGAAATTAAAATGTTCTGTCTCAGTGAAAGAGATACACTCCTTGTAACATATATCAGTGGGGTTTTTTTTAAAGACACATTACTATGCAGAGAAAAGGCATCAAATACAGGAGACATAGTAGATTCTAGAAAAGTCTAGCTGCTGCAATTTTTCATACTTAAAAATAGCCTGTAAGGGTAAAAGAGCCGAGTTTCTTTCATAATTTGTTTTGGGGGTATATTTTTCCCTATTCAGTACTTGATGCTGTGATTGATTAGGTATCTACAAAAGAGAAAATCATGGAGGATTTATAGACAAGATTGCAAAAACAAAATGAATGTTTTCAAACCTAGTTTCTCTAAAGTATGACACATTTCATGTACCTTTTATTATGGCTTTTGTTTCTGCTAACAAACATTCTGTGAAATCAAAGGACATTTGAAACGGTGCTGAGAGTAGGAAAAATAAGAGATGACATAGTTTGAATAATTTCTTATGGAGACTTTAGCTTAAAATTCTATATTTACCGTAATATTTGCTGTAAGATATTTACCTATGTTTTCTTTTACCAGAATGCCCTTAAAACATAGCATCCATAGCTGAAGGATTGCAAAGATACTGGCAAACAGGAATCTATATGATTCTGTATTGCCTTACATATTGCTATTGAGCAGTGCAAAATTAGTTCAAAGAAAAATGAAGGCATTTGAGAGTAGAAATATTTTATAACCACACTGTAGCTGCTCTGTGCTGCAAGGAAGTAATACTGGTGTTCAGTGCTGTTTTATACATCTCAGGGAATCCCATTTTCCCTCCAGCCCTGGTTCCAGGGAACAGTGAGTATAGAGGAAATGTAGGTGTAAGGAAATGAAAGAAGAAATTGTGCCTCCCAACTTTTATTCTTGCATGTTAACAACTTACATTTATGTTTATCATACATTGTCCCTGCCAACAGCCACCTGCACAGCTGGGAACACTGAGCTGGGGTGATATGTTGGGTGTGCAGAGCCAGGGTGATATTTTGGGTGGGCAGGGTCAGGGTGACGCCTGGTGAAGGACCATGGTGTTCACAGCTCTCTGCAGATCATCAGTGATGTTTTAGGAAATTATATAGGGTTGCAGACACAGATTAAATCAATGGAAAAAAGAAGACCAGTGATAAGATTTCTGCTGTAACTTTCGGAAATGCTACTCAGACCACCAATAATTCAAGTGATTTCTTTTACCTGTGAGACAAAATCAAGATCTTTGAGCAGCTCAGAAATAAGGCCCCACTATTCTGCTGATGGTTTTTTGCCCCAGAAGAACTCCATCCCTCACTGTTTTTTCAATGCTTCTCTTCTCTCTACCTTCTTTGCTGCCTTTTTCAAGTGCAGCACTGTCCAGGAACTGTAAGGTCTCCTGCAGTCACTTCCAAGGATATGTTTATACTTTTAAGATTTCCAGTGATGACTACCAAACATTAGAAATAGCAAAAGTATCTCATTATTATTTACGTTTTTAACTGAGATACAAAGATAAAAAGTACAGAAATGTCAGTATTATTGGGTAAAGGTTTATGAGATGTAGTAGTGGCTTCCAGGCTTGTGTACTTAATTCGATCTGAATTGTATTTGCACCAGAGGTTTTACAAGAATCATCTATTTTAAAGTGATGTCCAGGCAGGGCTACCTTTGCCATTACAGCAAAGACCATAATGTTCTACAATACTGGAGAAGCTTGGAGAAGATTTACATTTTTATTGGACAAACAAGCCATGGAGCCAAAGAAAAAGGAAGTGGATTTTTTTAAACTTGTCCCCTCAATTTTGTGTATTGTTTCACATTTTGGCTCGCCATCCCAGTGCTCACATCACACACTAGGTAAAAAACTACAGCAAACTATTGAATTTATTGCTATTAGGGACATGTTCCCCGCTATTCCTGTATTTTAAACAGAGGTCAGCTAGCTCACAGTAATTATCAAATTATTGATTTACTGGGCTAAAGCTGTTTTTACCATTGCTTTAGAGGTTTAACAGTGTTGTATTTCTTCCACATCTGTACTTGACGTTATCCCCTACTGCACTGAATGAAGTCACACTGTGTGAAAGTAACAGTAGTGTCAAGACTGTGGCAAACCAAAATTAACATTGTAGATATAAAGACAAATACCACTGAGCTGGTAATCCCCTGTAGTCTAGCCTTTTTCACAAAATTCATTAAAAGGTGGCTGACAAAGTTAGCCTTTTAGCATCCTTCCAAACACCATATTAAGTGCTGTTGGTAGAGTGAGATCAGGTAACCAGTCCCCAGGTGCTGGCTGAACAAAGAGCTGCTGTGCTGCAGTTTAATGAACTGGCACTGTGCAATGAACACAGAGGAAAATGTAAAGCAATTTGCTGGAAAACACCTGTAGGAAGTGCTACCTATAGCACAGAAAAAGGTCAGTGAGATCAGAGAACAGAGTGATGGCTGGGGAGTTACCAGCTCCTAATTTCTAAACCTGGCTCTGCTTGTGCTGGCCAAACCCCTTCAGAAGTCTCAGGCTGAGTTCTGTCTGCTGCAGCACTTCATGTTAATCTGAGACAGAAGCACCAAGGATTGGAACACATCTTCCAATGTGTTGGAATCTTCCCATGACCGGGAGCACAAGTTGCAGGAAA